>NC_090448.1:1192242252-1192902356 GCF_031143425.1 Pleurodeles waltl
CTATTTCTGCCCCCACTCCTCTTCAGGCCTCATTCCTTGTTCGTCTGCCTGTTTCTGCCATGTCTTTCCTTTGATGTGTCTGTTTCTGCCCCTCACTCCTATTCAGGCATCATTCCTTGTTCTTCTGCCTGTTTCTGCCCTGTCTTTCCTCTGATTTGTGTCTTTCTGCCACTCTTGAGGCTGAGTCCTGATTCTTCTGCTTGTTTCTGCCCTGTCTTTCCTCTAATTTGTCTGTTTCTGCCCCTCACTCTTCTTCGGGCATCTTTCCTGAATCTTCTGCCTGTTTCGTCCATGCCTTTCCTCTGATTTCTCTGTTTCTACCCCCACTCCTCTTCAGGCCTCATTCCTTGTTCTTCTGCCTGTTTCTGCCCTGTCTTTACTCTGTTTTCTCTGATTCTACCACGTCTTTCCTCTGATTTCTCTGTTTCTGCCCCCACTCTTCTTCAGGCCTCATTCCTTGTTCTGCCTGTTTCTGTCCTGTCTTTCCTTTGATTTTCAGTTTCTGCCCCTCACTCCTCTTTAGGCATCATTCCTTGTCCCTCTGCCTCTTTCTTCCCTGTCTTTCCTCTTGTTTGTCTGTTTCTGCTCCTCACTCCACTCTTCAGGCCTCATTCTTTGTTCTACTGCCTGTTTCTGCCCTGTCTTTCCTCTGTTTTCTCTGATTCTGCCCTGTCTTTCCTCTGATTTCTCTGTTTCTGCCCCCACTCCTCTTCAGGCCTCATTCCTTGTTCTTCTGCCCTCCTCTTCAGGCCCTACTCCTGAATCTTCAGCTTGTTTCCTGCCCTTCTTGGCTCTGTTTCGTGTTTCTCCCCGGTCTTTCCTCTGATTTCCCTGTTTGTGCCCCCACTCCTCTTCAGGCCTCATTCCTTGTTCTTCTGTCTGTTTCTACCAGGTCCTTCCTCTAATTTGTGTCTTTCTGGCCCTTATTCCTCTCTTCAGGCCTCATTCCTTGTTCTTTTGCCTGTTTCGCTCCTCTGATTTGTCTGTTTCTGTCCCTCACTCCTCACAAGGCCTCATTCCTTGTTCTTTGGCCTGTTTCTGCCCTGTCTTTTCTCTGATTTGTCGGTGTCTGCCACTCTTTAGGCTGAGCCCTGATTCTTCCGCCTCTTTCTGCCCTGTCTTTCCTCGGATTTCTGCCCCTCTTTAGGCTGAGTTGTCATCCTTCTGCTTGTTTCTGACCTGTCTTTCCTTTGATTTGTCTGTTTCTGCCCCTCACTCCACTTTTCAGGCCTCATTTCTTGTTCTTCTGCTGTTTCTGCCCTGCTTTCCCCCTGTTTTCTCTGTTTCTGCCCTGTGTTTTCTCTGATTTCTCTGTTTCTGCCCCCCCCCCCAACTTCTCTTCAGGCCTTATTAATTGTTCTTCTGCCTGTTTCTGCTCTGTCCTTCCTTTGATTTGTCTGTTTCTACCCTCACCCCTCTCCAGGCCCCATTCCTGAAATTTCTGCTTGTTTCTGCCCTGTCTTCCCTCTGATTTCTCCGTTTCTGCCCCACTCATCTTCAGGCTTTATTCCTTGTTCTTCTGCCTGTTATGTTCCTCTGATTTCTCTGTTTCTGCCCTGTTTTTCCTTTGATTTGTCTGTTTCTGCCCTGTCTTTCCTTAGATTTCTATGTTTCTGCCCTGATTTTTCTGTTTCTGCCCCTCACT
The DNA here is from genome assembly GCF_031143425.1 of Pleurodeles waltl. Lineage (NCBI taxonomy): Eukaryota > Metazoa > Chordata > Amphibia > Caudata > Salamandridae > Pleurodeles > Pleurodeles waltl. Next base: position 1,192,243,898 of record NC_090448.1, read on the forward strand.
TCTCTTCACACCTCATTCCTTGTTCTTCTGCCTGTTTCGTTCCTCTGATTTCTATGTTTCTGCCCTGTCTTTCCTCTGATTTTTCTTTCTGCCCTGTCTTTCCTCTTTCTGCCTTGTCTTCCCTCTGTTTTCTCTGTGTCTGCCCTGTCTTTCCTCTGTTTTCTCTGGTTCTGCCTTGTCTTTCCTTTGATTTCTCTGGTTCTGCCCTGTCTTTCCTCTGTTTTCTCTGTGTCTGCCCTGTCTTTCCTCTGATTTCTCCGGTTCTGCCCACGCTCCTCTTCAGGCCTCATCCTGGATTATCACACCTAGTTCTCTTCCCTGTCCCTCCTGTGGGTCTCTGGCCCTAGGTCCCAGCCCGAGGCCTCTGCCTGTTTCTTCTCTCCCCTTCCTCTTGCCTGGTTTGGACCCTCTTAACACTCAGTCCTGACATTCTGCCCGTCTTCCTTCTCCGGCCTTTATTCCAGAAGCTTCTGCCTGTCCTCGTCCTCTTTCCCACATCGCTTGGTTTAGGTCTACCTATAGAAAGGACCTTTTGGTTTTACTAAAAGTATGTATACCTATCAATCTATCTATGTATAGTACCTTCTACGGGTAGTTATAGTTACAGCCACGTTTCCATAGGAAATTCATTTTTCAGTTTGCTCCTCACTTTGGTGGTGTTTGATGAATCTTCATGAAACTTTCAAAAGAAGTTGCATCCCTTTCAGCTCCTTCCTGGAAAGGTCTGCAGTGATCCATCAAGCAGGGGCAGAGAAAGGTGGGCGGGGGCACGTTCTTCCCAAGCATTTTCCATAGCAAAATTGAACAGCACTACAGCCAAGCAACTGAACAGACCTGCACCAAATGTGGCATCTAAGATGGAGATCCAAAGCTTCAGGGAGAGGTGCGAGCAAGGACGCGAGACCTGGGGCCATGTGTACGAACACATTTTCCCATGGACATAGAATGGGTAAATCCCTTTGATACATCTGGCCCCTGGTTCTTGAAGAACCCCCGCCATGTGCTGTCTCCTCCGTTGACTCCAAGAGCAGAGGACCAACCATTGGACGATGCACAAGAGGGCAGAGTCCATCTCAGCCCCAGATGAGAGCGGTCAGGAGAGCAGGTGGTCCTGCGAACAGCAGCACTCGGACACCTCCACCAGTGTCCACCTAATGTGGCCACTTCCAGGGAATGGCACAGCATGAAGGGCATAGTCAGCTCCCAGTGCCTAATTTGTGCCGGTGCCTGCTGGTGGGGAGCTCTGGCACAGGAATTTATTTTTATCATCAAACTTTGACTTGGAGCAAGAGAGAGAAAGGCATAAAATGGAAGAAAACAAAAAGAAAGATGGAAAAACAGTGACAAGGGGGAGCTCAGGGAGGGAAAAAAACCTGCAAGCGTGAGATAAAGTGTCAGGAAGTGAAGGTGGAGGATGAAAGAGGCTCATGCAAATCACAACTGAGCTACCTGAGTGCTCACATCTCTGCATCTGCTGGCTCCTAAGAAAGGGTTGGCCTCTGCTCTTATTTATTTGTTTACAACATAAGCACTACAGTAATTCCTGGTGTCTGTAGAGCTCATTATCGGTGATTTGTGCCCACTAAGCCCTATTACCAGCTCTTAGAGTCTGATATGACCCAGTGGCACTGTGACATGCCCGCCGGGCCCCAGGGGCACTGTGACTTGTCTGCTGAACCCCAGTGGCGCTGTGACTTGCCTGCCGGGCCCAGTGGTGCTGTGACTTGCCTGCTGGGCCCAGTGGCACTGTGACTTGTCTGCTGAACCCCAGTGACACTGTGACTTGCCTGCTGGGCCTTAGAGGCACTGTGACTTGCCCGCTGGGCCACAGTGGCACTGTGACTTGTCTGCTGAACCCCAGTGGCACTGTGACTTTCCCGCCGGGCCCAGTGGTGCTGTTACATGCCTGCCGGGCCCAGTGGTGCTGTGACTTGCCCTCCGGGCTCCAGGGGCACTGTGACTTGCCCGCCGGGCCCCAGTGGCACAGTGACTTGCCCGCTGGGCCTCAGGGACACTGTGACTTGCCCGCCGGGCCACAGGGCACTGCTTGATGTCTGTTAGGATTGAGTAGCAGTGCTTTGTCTGTGTTTGGCCTCAGCAAGGGCCTGATTTAGAGTTTGGTGGTGGGGGGGGGGGTTACTGTGTCACAAACATGTTGGATCTCCCATCTGCCGTATTATGATCCCATCATACCCTACATGATATCTGTCACATTTGTGACTGAGTAAACTGTACGGCAAACTCCAGATCATGCCCGCAGTCGGCCCAGTGACCATTCGCTGGCTGCAGTAGCGCTGTCTACTTTCTGTTAGGCTGTAGTTGCTGCTCTTGGAGCATTTAGGAACCATTATCCCGTTCCTCTGAGTCTCATTGACAGCGCCTTACTGCAGCTAGGCCCCTTATTGATGTATGAGGAGTGTGGGCACTTGTTGCAGCATTTGGTAGCTCCCGGTCTTGCATAATCTCCCCTGAGCCCGGCATCCATGCCTTGTGGTCCCAGCATCCATGCCTTGTGGTCCCAGCATCCATGCCTTGTGGTCCCAGCATCCATGCCTTGTGGTCCCAGCATCCATGCCTTGTGGTCCCAGCATCCATGCCTTGTGGTCCCAGCATCCATGCCTTGTGGTCCCAGCATCCATGCCTTGTGGTCCCAGTAGCCATACCTTGTGGTTTCTCCTTCTGGTGTCACGCCTTCTGGTTCTGCCTCCCTGGTAGCCACACAATGTGGTCCCTGCTTCCCAGTAGCCTTGACCTGTGGATTTGCTTCTAAGTTTTCACACCTTCTAATCTGTGCTTGCCTCAGCCATGAAATGTCCCCTTCCAGGACCAGGACATGGGTGCCCACATGGCTAAGACACGTTTCCTGCATGAGCCAGGACATAACCCTTCCAGGACTGGGACATTTCACCTTCCTGGCCAAGACATATCTCCCTTGATGGCCAGCACATATCAACTGCATGGGTGATGAAATACCTCCTACTAGGAGATATCTTTCTTCATGGCCAGCACATATCACCTGCTAGGACCAAGACATATCTTCATTTCTGAGTCATATCACCTGCCAGGACCAAGACATATCTCCATGTGAATCACATCACCTGCTAGGGCCAAGACATATCTCAATGACTGAGTCATACCACTGGCAAGGGTCACAAAATATCTCTATGTCCGAGCCTATCACCTGCTAGGGCCATGACGTATCTCTATGGCTGAGTCTTGTCACCTGCTAGGGCTAAGATGTATATCTATGGCCAACACATATCATCTGCTAGGGCCAAGACATATCTCCATGACCAAGCCATATCACCTTGTAGGGCGAAGACATATCTCCATGACCAAGTTTTATCACCTGCTTAGGCCAAGACATATCTCCATTACAAATCCATATCACCTGCTAGGGCCAAGACATATCTCCATGACCAAGTCAGATCACCTTCTAGGGCGAAGACGTATCTCCATGGCCAAATTATATCACCTGCTAGGGCCAAGACATATCTCCATGGCCAAGTCATATCACCTGCTAGGGCCAAGGCATATCTCCATGGCCAAGTCATATCACCTGCTAGGGCCAAGGCATATCTCCACGGCCAAGTCATATCACCTGCTAGGGCCAAGGCATATCTCCACGGCCAAGTCATATCACCTGCTAGGGCCAAGGCATATCTCCACGGCCAAGTCATATCACCTGCTAGGGCCAAGGCATATCTCCATGTCCAAGTCATATCACCTGCTAGGGCCAAGACATATCTCCATGGCCAAGTCATATCACCTGCTAGGGCCAAGACATATCTCCATGGCCAAGTCATATCACCTGCTAGGGTGAAGACATATCTCCGTGATAAAGTCATATCACCTGCGAGGGCCAAGACATATCTCAGTGATAAAGTTGTATCACCTGCGAGGGCCAAGCCATATCACCTGCTAGGGCCAAGACATATCTCCATAGTGAGTCCTATCGATTACCTGGGCCATGAGATGCATACATGTACATGGTATGTTGACACAGAAGCATGCCCTTGCTTTACCAGGACAAGGTCAGGGGCCTCTTCCAATCCAAGACCAGGAGATTTCTGGATCTTGGGCCAGGACATGCGTAGGCCTTTATTTTAATACTGTTGGTGTAATCCTGCCCCATGATTGGCCTTGCAGTAGTTATGTAATATTCTGCCCTCTTATACATCCTACCCACCTGCCGTGTGTGCTCTTGCATGAGACTTAGCTTGGGCAGAAATGCCTGAAGTGAACTGTGAAATTGAATGTGCAACACAAGTGTTGTGCTAGTATCATTCACTGGCTATAGAGCCTGGGCCTTGGCACTTCTACCCTGTGAGCTATTTTAACTGCATGTATATAGTGCTTACCTCCCCTGACAAGGCATTGAAGCGCTTTACGCTGGGTAAGAGGCTGCTTCGGGAACCCAAGGTTGGTGGTTAATCCAGAGATTGTTGGTTATTTCTGGTTACTGGGGTTGGGGCTGGGCTCACACACACACCCATGCATGTGCTCTAGTTTCTCAGGTGTGATCTCAGGTGGGGAGCGAGGCGCTGGTGGCATTCATTTCCGGGCTGAAGACTAGAACCCCCCATGGTTCGGACCAAGCTACGCCCCAGGGTGTCCTTTTCAAGGAAGTAGACGTCTTGATTTTGAAATGAGGGCCATTTGCATCAATAGGGCGCTAGGGATTAAGGTGGGCATGCAGATGTGAGCGAGGAGGCTGTGCTCAGAGGGGGGAGGCGTGCTGGGGGGGCTCATTTGGAATAAAGAGACCAGACAATCTGACCTTTAGTCAAGGGAGCTCTTCATGCAAGGCTTTGGGGATACCCAGGAGGCTTTCTGCAAGCCAAGGATGGAAAACTGTAGAAGAATCCCTACTTGCACATGACATGGCTCTGTCTAGGCACTTGGACAGGCACTAGAGTCAGCAGTCCTGTGAGGCATCAGGCTCACATCTGTGCATGGTTTGCTGGGACAGCGCCTTGAGACCCTCACGGATAGTTGTCGCGCTTTATGAATCCTGACTGATTGACTGCCCGGACAGTGGACACTCCCCGGAGACAGCTCTACAGGTGAACATTGAAAATGAGGACTTTAAGATGAAACCTGCCCAAAGTGCACTTGATCGTGGGACACTCAGAGACCTTTAAGACACCTGTAAGTTGTCCTCATGGGAAAGTGGACTGTCTCTTTGCGTAGCCTCTGTCTCTCCTCTCTCTCCCACTGTCTCTTCTCTGTCTCTCTCGCTCTCTTTCTTCCTCCCCTGACTCAGTCTCTCCCAGGTGTCCTCCTAGGTGGCCTCTGTTTCTTCTCTCTCTTCTCTGTCTCTCTCTCTCTCTCCTCCACCCCTGTCTCAGTCTCTCTCTCCGGTGTCCTCTCACGTGGCCTCGCTCTCTTCTCTGTCTCTTCTCTCTCTCTCTCTCTCTCTCCCCCACCCCTGTCTCAGTCTCTCTCTCCGGTGTCCTCTCACGTGGCCTCACTCTCTTCTCTGTCGCTCTCCCTTCCTCTGTCCCTGTCTCAGTCTCTCTCTCCGGTGTCCTCTCACGTGGCCTCGCTCTCTTCTCTGTCTCTTCTCTCTCTCTCTCTCTCTCTCTCTCTCTCCCCCACCCCTGTCTCAGTCTCTCTCTCCGGTGTCCTCTCACGTGGCCTCGCTCTCTTCTCTGTCGCTCTCCCTTCCTCTGTCCCTGTCTCAGTCTCTCTCTCTGGTGTCCTCTCACGTGGCCTCGCTCTCTTCTCTGTCGCTCTCCCTTCCTCTGTCCCTGTCTCAGTCTCTCTCTCCGGTGTCCTCTCACGTGGCCTCGCTCTCTTCTCTGTCGCTCTCCCTTCCTCTGTCCCTGTCTCAGTCTCTCTCTCCGGTGTCCTCTCATGTGGCCTCGCTCTCTTCTCTGTCTCTTCTCTCTCTCCCACCCCTGTCTCAGTCTCTCTCTCCGGTGTCCTCTCACGTGGCCTCGCTCTCTTCTCTGTCGCTCTCCCTTCCTCTGTCCCTGTCTCAGTCTCTCTCTCTGGTGTCCTCTCACGTGGCCTCGCTCTCTTCTCTGTCTCTTCTCTCTCTCTCTCTCTCTCTCTCCCCCACCCCTGTCTCAGTCTCTCTCTCCGGTGTCCTCTCACGTGGCCTCGCTCTCTTCTCTGTCGCTCTCCCTTCCTCTGTCCCTGTCTCAGTCTCTCTCTCTGGTGTCCTCTCACGTGGCCTCGCTCTCTTCTCTGTCGCTCTCCCTTCCTCTGTCCCTGTCTCAGTCTCTCTCTCCGGTGTCCTCTCACGTGGCCTCGCTCTCTTCTCTGTCGCTCTCCCTTCCTCTGTCCCTGTCTCAGTCTCTCTCTCCGGTGTCCTCTCATGTGGCCTCGCTCTCTTCTCTGTCTCTTCTCTCTCTCCCACCCCTGTCTCAGTCTCTCTCTCCGGTGTCCTCTCACGTGGCCTCGCTCTCTTCTCTGTCGCTCTCCCTTCCTCTGTCCCTGTCTCAGTCTCTCTCTCTGGTGTCCTCTCACGTGGCCTCGCTCTCTTCTCTGTCGCTCTCCCTTCCTCTGTCCCTGTCTCAGTCTCTCTCTCTGGTGTCCTCTCATGTGGCCTCGCTCTCTTCTCTGTCGCTCTCCCTTCCTCTGTCCCTGTCTCAGTCTCTCTCTCTGGTGTCCTCTCACGTGGCCTCGCTCTCTTCTCTGTCGCTCTCCCTTCCTCTGTCCCTGTCTCAGTCTCTCTCTCTGGTGTCCTCTCACGTGGCCTCGCTCTCTTCTCTGTCTCTTCTCTCTCTCTCTCTCTCTCTCTCTCTCCCCCACCCCTGTCTCAGTCTCTCTCTCCGGTGTCCTCTCACGTGGCCTCGCTCTCTTCTCTGTCGCTCTCCCTTCCTCTGTCCCTGTCTCAGTCTCTCTCTCCGGTGTCCTCTCACGTGGCCTCGCTCTCTTCTCTGTCGCTCTCCCTTCCTCTGTCCCTGTCTCAGTCTCTCTCTCCGGTGTCCTCTCATGTGGCCTCGCTCTCTTCTCTGTCGCTCTCCCTTCCTCTGTCCCTGTCTCAGTCTCTCTCTCCGGTGTCCTCTCATGTGGCCTCGCTCTCTTCTCTGTCTCTTCTCTCTCTCCCACCCCTGTCTCAGTCTCTCTCCCCGGTGTTCTCTCACGTGGCCTCGCTCTCTTCTCTGTCGCTCTCCCTTCCTCTGTCCCTGTCTCAGTCTCTCTCTCTGGTGTCCTCTCACGTGGCCTCGCTCTCGTCTCTGTCGCTCTCCCTTCCTCTGTCCCTGTCTCAGTCTCTCTCTCCGGTGTCCTCTCATGTGGCCTCGCTGTCTTCTCTGTCTCTTCTCTCTCTCCCACCCCTGTCTCAGTCTCTCTCCCCGGTGTCCTCTCACGTGGCCTCGCTCTCTTCTCTGTCGCTCTCCCTTCCTCTGTCCCTGTCTCAGTCTCTCTCTCTGGTGTCCTCTCACGTGGCCTCGCTCTCTTCTCTGTCGCTCTCCCTTCCTCTGTCCCTGTCTCAGTCTCTCTCTCCGGTGTCCTCTCATGTGGCCTCGCTCTCTTCTCTGTCTCTTCTCTCTCTCCCACCCCTGTCTCAGTCTCTCTCCCCGGTGTCCTCTCACGTGGCCTCGCTGTCTTCTCTGTCGCTCTCCCTTCCTCTGTCCCTGTCTCAGTCTCTCTCTCTGGTGTCCTCTCACGTGGCCTCGCTCTCTTCTCTGTCGCTCTCCCTTCCTCTGTCCCTGTCTCAGTCTCTCTCTCCGGTGTCCTCTCACGTGGCCTCGCTGTCTTCTCTGTCGCTCTCCCTTCCTCTGTCCCTGACTCAGTCTCTCTCCTGTGTCCTCTTACGTGGCCTCGCTCTCTTCTCTGTCTCTTCTCTATCTCTCTCTCTCTCCTCCACCCCTGTCTCAGTCTCTCTCTCTCTCTGGTGTCCTCTCACGTGGCCGCTGCCTCTTCTCTGGCTTCACCGTAGGAGAATGAGGATAAGGCCTGCCTGGTTCAGCATATGTCTTCATACATGTTCTGCCAGGGCCTTGTGTGACCTGCCTGGTCCAGCGTATACCTTCATGCATGTTCTGCCAGGGCCCTGTGTGACCTGCCTGGTCCAGCATGTCTTCATACATGTTCTGCCAGGGCCCTGTGTGACCTGCCTGGTCCAGCGTATACCTTCATACATGTTCTGCCAGGGCCCTGTGTGACCTGCCTGGTCCAGCATGTCTTCATACATGTTCTGCCAGGGCCTTGTGTGACCTGCCTGGTCCAGCGTATACCTTCATGCATGTTCTGCCAGGGCCCTGTGTGACCTGCCTGGTCCAGCATGTCTTCATACATGTTCTGCCAGGGCCCTGTGTGACCTGCCTGGTCCAGCGTATACCTTCATGCATGTTCTGCCAGGGCCTTGTGTGACCTGCCTGGTCCAGCGTATACCTTCATGCATGTTCTGCCAGGGCCCTGTGTGACCTGCCTGGTCCAGCATGTCTTCATACATGTTCTGCCAGGGCCCTGTGTGACCTGCCTGGTCCAGCGTATACCTTCATGCATGTTCTGCCAGGGCCCTGTGTGACCTGCCTGGTCCAGCATGTCTTCATACATGTTCTGCCAGGGCCCTGTGTGACCTGCTGGTCCTGCGTATACCTTCATGCATGTTCTGCCAGGGCCCTGTGTGACCTGCCTGGTCCAGCATGTCTTCATACATGTTCTGCAAGGGCCCTGTGTCTCCTGTCTGGTCCAGCATATGTCTCCATACATGTTCTATCAGTTCCCGTGTGACCTGCTGGTCCAGCACATGTCCCCATACATGTTCTGCCAGGGCCCTGAGTGACCTGCTGGTCCAGCACATGTCATCATACATGTTCTGTCAGGGTCCTGTGTGACCTGCCTGGTCCAGCATGTCTCCATACATGTTCTGCCAGGGCCCTGTGTGACCTGCTGGTCCAGCATATGTCTCCATTCATGTTCTGTCAGGGCCCTGTGCGACCTGCCTGGTCCAGCATATGTCCCCATACATGTTCTGTCAGGGTCCTGTGTGTCCTGCCTGGTCCAGCATATGTCTCCATTCATGTTCTGTCAGGGCCCTGTGTGTCCTGCCTGGTCCAGCAAATATCTTCATACATGTTCAGTCAGGGCCTATTTTAAGAGAGCACAAAGAGGGTCTGTAAACCACTCCGAGGAGACCTGTGAACAAAGCAGCCCGGCCTGGAAATCAGAGCTGCGGACCCCAAGCAAAACCAGCTGAAAGCGCCATTCACTGACATCAGACGGAAAATCCAGGCTTCTGGGCGCTGCATCCGGTGACATCACCCACCTCATCATCAAGGAACGGCGGAGCTTGCACAACACCAGGCACTGACAGCCATCGTTCTGTGTGCACGTCAGTGGCCTGCAAGCCTTGCACACCACCACGCGCTGACAGCCGCCGCTCTGTGTACACGGCAGTGTCCTGCGAGCCCTGCACAACACCAGGCACTGACAGCCGCCGCCCAGTGTACACTATCATTGCCCCAAGAGGAAATGTGGACACTGGATTCTGGTGACATCACCCATCACATCACTAGGGGCCGACGCAACTCTGCATAACACCAGGCACTGACGTTCGCAACTCTGTGAAGACGTCAGTGTCCGGCGAGCCCTGCAAAACACCAGGCACTGACAACCGCCGCTCTGTGTACACGTCGGGGTCTGCCGAGCCGTGCACAACACCAGGCACTGACAGCCGCCACTGGCAGTGTCCGGTGACCCAGGAATAAATGTTACCACCTGCTCCTGGGGAGTGGCGCTTCCTGCTCCTTGAAGTCGGGCTTCCAGGAGCTTCATCCTACCAGCGCCGCTCGCGAGAACAGAAGCGCACTGTACACTGCGGCCTGGAAACCACAAACTGAGCCCAGACCCCCGAGCAGTGCCTTGAATGAAGCCCCTCTCTCCCGTGCCAGACCGCAGCCACCCCTCCCCAGAGGGCACTCCCTGCCCCCTGGCACGTGGAGGCAGCAGGGGGCAGCCGAGGAGAGGGCTGGTCACACTGCCCCGCAGCACCCCAGTATTGTCGGTCTGTCCTGCACGGCAAGGGTTAACCTGCTGCACCCAGGCCGGTGCCAAGGGGTGCCAGGGGTCCCATGTCTTCATTTACTCCCCCCTCCCGTACTGTCGGCCTGTCCTGGCACGGCTAGGGTTTACCTTCTGCACTCATGCTGGTGCCAGGGGGTGCCAGGGGGCTGCACATCTTAGGGGTGGGCTCCGTCTGTGGTCACAGCAGCAGCCTCCCTGCCCTTGCCACGGTGCCAGGCACAGACTCTTGATGCCCCCTCTCACTCTAGAGCAGAGGTCTTCAAACTTTTTGTGCTCTGCCCCCCACAAGCAAAATGTTTTAAAGCCAGCGCGCCCCCAAAAACTTTATGTCAAGGATTGGGTGAGAGGGAGGAAAAGGAGTGAGTGCAGGGAGCCTGGCGTGGGAGATCATTCCAGGGGTACTTTTCCTATAGCTCATAGACCTCACTAAGGGGCAGATTTAAGAAAAGTGGTGCTGCCCCCCACTACTGCCACCGTGTGCACCCCATATTTAAAATACGGAGCACCAGGGGGCAATAGCATTAGGATTTCTGACGCTATTGATGCACTGTTCAGGGTTAGCGCCAAAACGTTGGCACTAACCCTGACCAGTACATAGAGGACCCTTGTAACCAATGGCGTGCCCCCTTTTAACGCCTGCTCCGAGCAGGCGTTAAAAATGCAGAAAAAAATGACGCTAAGATTTTGGCCTCATTGGTCCACATTAACGTAAAAAAAAATGGTGCTACTGTGGCACTAGGAGGCGCTAGAGGCTGCTAAATATGAGACTTATAAAGCAGCAAATGGCTCAAACATAAACACTTACTGACCCCAAAGTACTGCTCCTCACAATTGGGGTGCTGTGAGCCCCTGGCACTCGCAGACCCCAATTCATTTACACATGCAGCTCTTACGATATCCGCCGTCCCGGGGAGCATGCTATCTGCTCCGCGTCTTCCACCCTTTGCCACCATGCCCGACCATCACTCCAATCTTGGACGAGCCCCTCGGTCCCTGCCGGAAGCAACGGGCCACATTCACAAGAAGGTGGCGTATCGCTAGTGAGGCGCCACTTTTCTTTAGGACCCCTGCGTCTCCTAACCCCACCATGGTAGCGCCGTATTTACAATACAGCACACCATGACGCATGTTAGGGGCAATAGCGCCATTTTTATGATGCTATTGTGATGCTATACTGGATTAGCGTAAAAAAATGACGCTAATCCAGTGTAGTGTTAAGAGGCCCATTAAAATCAATGGGAGCCTCACTTTAATGCCTGTGTTAACCAGGCGTTAAAATGACGCTAGAAATGGCGCAATGGAATCTTGTAAATTTCAATGCCCCATTTTTAGCGACCCTCTAACGAGGGAACACCCCCTTTGCATACATCTAGCATATATTATGCATGTTGTGGCGCAAAGGGTTTACAAAGTGGCGCAAACCTCGTTTGTTCCACCTTGTAAATATGGTGGTATGACAGTGGCCCAATAGTGCCACATTTGTGGCAAAAGTTTTGCTGCACATGTGGCACGTAGGGGCAAAAGGGCCTTGTAAATCTGTCGCTAAGAGCTCCTGCATGTGTCTTCCTTTTCTGCAAGGGTGCCCCAGTCCTAATGCTAGAAAGGAAAGTAAGTTCCCAGGCCCCTTGTTATGAGTGAGACAGTCCTCACTGTGGTGCAGCGGGCCTCTCCGATTCCTGGGCCCCGGTGATGCTGCACCCTCCTCACTTCTGGTAGCTACTGCCTTGCAAAGAGGGCCCCCTCCTCAGCCATTGGATAAAAACACGGACTCCCATCTAGCCACACCCCTCCTCTGCCATCTCCCTGAGTCCACACAATGGCGTCTGCATTGTTTCATTCTTCCCTCCCATGGGCGGTTCTTCCTCCGCCCAAGTCTACGCCGCCGCTGTGCGGCCGACCCTATTGCAAGCAAGGAAGGATAGTAAACAGCCATAGTTAATGTTTAGTTGGCCCCTCATGCCTCTGGGCCCTGGTGCCACTGCACCTGCAGCACCCAGGACTCTTCCCAGAGGGACTTGGGCTCCAATGCTAGCAAGGACAGTGGCCCCCGCTCCACTGGATGGTAAGACCAGCATGATTGAGCAACAGTGGCCACCCACAGCCCTTGCGGGAGCTCCTGCCCCACCGCCTGTGGCCCTCCTTAAACAAAACATAAGAGCCCCCTGTTACTGTCCCCTTCCTGGGGGGGTCTCTCGGAGGAAGTGGTATCCTGCCGTTTGTAAACGCGAAAGAGAGCGCCCCCGCAGGGGTCCCTCTCCTGGGCCATCCCTTCGAGAGTACCTAGGAATATGTCTTGTTTCTCTGTCTCTGGGGCCGCAGGGGTCCCGGGGGTCCGGACTCTGCTGGTGAGTGCAACCCTGCTGGCCGCCTCCCTGCCACCCCCTGCACCCCCTTCTACAAAAGCAGCTGCCCCGGAGCCCCTACTTCTGACTTTCAGACTCGAGGAATTGCTGAGAGTTAAACAAGAAACAAGCCTTCTTACCAACCATCAATCGATTGGCTCACTTAAAGCCGGGGCCACTGGAAGTATGGGTTTCTGAGCAGCGTTTACCACGTTTGCTACATAATCCCTCACCTGCTGCATAATCTGTAGATTTTAACACAAACAATGTGATTCTACCTCAGACGGATCAAAAGTTACTTAAAAGATTCTTGGTTAATGTCCATGTCAGTGTTCAGCTGTCTCCTATGCTGGCGATGGTGTTTCCATATGTAACTTGGCATCCTGATGTGATATTGCTGCATCATTGAAGATATAGAGGCCCTTAAAACGCGGTGACGTGTGCGGCGCAGGACAGGACCCTTCATGAAGGGTGATTGGTCGTCTTGCAATTCCTTAGAGCTGTGTTTGGGTGTTACATTAGTACAAAGGTAGAATATTTCCCTGACAGTGGTACCACATGTCAAAATGATTAAATAATGAAGTCATGCTAACCACAAAATGTGGCGCTTACGCTGCATAATTTAGCTTTTCTTGTTGCATAATTGAGTCAACCCTGCCTCATAATTTGGTCTCCTTTCACCGCATAATTCCAGTGGCCCTGGTCACAGCTTCACAGTGACAGAGATGCCTTCTTTTTAGAGACAACGAGGGATGTTATCAGCCAAGCTGCGTAATCCTGGAGGCATCCGTAGAAAAGCTTGCATTAGCTACAGACTGATGTTTAATCTCAAGGGGTGAATCCCTTGGCAGCTGCCCAGCTCGGACTGAGTGCCCTGCAAGGATTAATAACAACTCACAGAGTCCCAGTGCTTGCTGTCACAGGTCCTGTGAGTGCACGGGTCACTACCCCCAGCCTGCCTTACTCGGGTGTCACCCATAACATCTGCAGTCCTCCCAACCTGCATGAGCACATTTACCACACATTACTCTAACTTGCTTTCACCTTTCAATTGAGCTGTTTCTGCATCATTTTATATGCGGTTAGCTGACACTGAAAAAACAAAATATTCAGGCTATATAGTTCTTTTCTTTGTAGCCATCTTCTTGGCACTCAGTGACCCCCCCCCCCCCCCACACCCCACCCCCACCGCACTCCGATTCACAGTGCCATTCTTTTTAATCCACTCTCCAATACTGTTTTTTAATCATTAAACCTAGAAATGTGGCAAATGAACAATGCATCGGATCCAGGCCACCTTCATTACATGTTATTGCAGAGGCATTCGGGCCCCAGGAGACCATCCGCGCCCCCCCGGGGGGCATCCCACAGTCTGAAGACCCTGGCTCTGGAGCTCACTCTAGACACTCACTCTGGAAACACAACATTAGTTGTTTGCTCACCTCAATTCTAGTTTCCAACTCTTCCTCTACATATCCTTTTCAGCCCACGTCCTTGAAATCCTTCTTTCACAATAAAGCTCCTAGTCGAACTTTCTCTGAGGAAACAGGAAGTGACGTTGGGTTCCTCTGAAACCATCATGGTCTCGTCCTCAGTCTATAAGTGTTAGACCTTACAGCCTTAGCGTGGCCTTTGCCAACGTTTTCTCCCGCCTCCCTCCATTTTCATGTTCTCACCTTTTACTGGTTTTAGGACTCTGCGCCCTGTAACCAGCGCTAAAGTGCACGTGCTCTCTCCCTGGAACATGGTAACGGTGGCTCGTGCCCAAGTGCATATTTAATTTACCTATAAGTCCTTAGTAAAGTGCACCACATGTGCCCAGGGCCTGTAAACCAAATGCCACTAGTGGTCTGCAGCACTGGTTGTGCCACCCACATTAGTAGCTCCTTAACCATGTCTCAGGGCCTGTAAACCAAATGCCACTAGTGGTCTGCAGCACTGGTTGTGCCACCCACATTAGTAGCTCCTTAACCATGTCTCAGGCCTGCCACGGCAGGCGCCTGTGTGTGCAGTTTCACTGCCACTTCGACTTGGCAATTAATACTACTTGCCAAGCCTTAAACTCCCCTTTTATTACATATATGTTACCCCTAAGGTAGGCCCTATGTGCCCTACTGGGCAGGGTGCAGTGTATGTGAAAGGCAGGACATATAGGCCCTCATTACGACCTCGGCGGTCTTTTCACAAGACTGCCGAGGTACCGCCGTGCTGAAGACCGCCAGTGGTGGTGGTCTTCCGCGCCGCGTATTATGACCGCTGGCAGCCCTCCATCCTTTTCCGTACGGAAAGCCGCCAGCAGCCATACTGGCGGTCGGCGGGAAAGTGGAGGCTGCTCAACCTCCACGCCACGTCAACAGAACACCGCCCACAGAATCACGTCCCATGATTTGTGTGGCGGTGTTCTGGTGACGGTGTACTGGTGGCGGAGCTGCCCCCATGGATCCCGTCCCCTCCCAGAGGGCCAACGGACAAGGTAAGTTGACCGTCCGTTAGGGGAGGGGGGGGGGGTGATGTGTGTTGTGTGCGTGCATGGGGGTATGCGTGTGAGTTTGTAGAGGGGGTGTGTGAGTGCGTGTATGCGTGCGGGGGGTGCTGTGTGTATGGGAAATGTGTGCAGGTCGGTCAGTGTGCATGTCTGTTTGTATGTGTGCGGGTATGTGTTGTCGTGATAGATGTGTGCGAGTAGGGATGCATGTATGTGCATGTTGGGGGTGTGTGTGTGTAGGTGTGTGTATATGTGTATATGTACATGGTGTGAGGGTAGGGAGGGGGGTTGTGCCACCTTTGGGGGTGGCAGGGGTGTGGGGGTGTGGGGGGAGGATGCGTGGGGGTAGCAGGGGAGACCCCTATCAGTGCCAGGGAAGGAATTACCTGGCACTGATAGTGCCTACCGCCATGGATCTCATGGCGGTTCCCAATCACCCGAAGTCCATGGCGGTATGCAGGGTCCTGATACAGTTGGCGGTCGGGTGCCGGCTGCCGGGCTGGAGACCGAAATCTCCAGCCCAGCGGTCATCACCACCATGGCGGTCGGAGTGGTGAAGTGGCGGATAACTGCGGAGGTAACCGCCGAGGTCATAATTACATTTTTTTCCCGCCGGCCTGTTGGCGGTCTTACCGCCGCTTTACCACCGTCCGCCAGGGTTGTAATGACCCCCATAATGTTAAGTTTTACATGTCGTGGTAGTGAAAAACTCCCCAAAGTCATTTTTCAATATTGGGAAGCCTGCTTCTCTCCTAGGCCAGCATTGGGGGTTCCTTAAAGTACTTTAAAGCTGTAATTCCTGATCAGGAGGGAGTGGCTACCTCATGTTTCATATCTTTGGAATGGGAAGGGTAAATCCTCTTTATTGATAAAGTTTGATAGGACATTGCTATTTTAGAAAGTAGGCCTTTCTCTGCACTCACTGCCATCTGTGCCTTACAGCCTGTCTCCAATCCATGTCCCGTCTGTGCTGGTTGACAGCTCCCCTTGTGCATTCCACCCAGACAGCCATAAACACAGCACACTCAACTGCATCTGCATACAGATGGGTCTTCCTGGGCAGGTAGGGTGGAGGGGATCTCACTTACACTTCAAAGGCGGGTGGTCTGACCTCACATAAAGGACTGATAAGCCCCGGCCGATCTCCTGGCAGACAGGACAGGGCTGAATGGGAAATGGTGCACTTCAAAACCACTCTTTGGGCATAAGTAGTGATGCTCTGAACCCCTCATATCAGACACTACTGGACCTGGAACTGGAATCCTATCAGAAGGCTGTGCTGCCCAAAGAACTCACCTGGACCGCTTTCCTGCAGAAAGCTTGTTGCTCTTCTGCCTGCTGCTCTCCGACTCTGCTCAAAGGACTTTGCTTTCCCACTAGAGTGATCTCCAAGGGCTTGCTGGCTTCCCCCTGTTTTTCCCTGAGGTCCCAGGGACATCAAAGACCTCGAGAACAGGGCTTCATTCCAGCCCTAGCACTGCTCTGACCAGGTGGAACTTTGTCACAGATTATTGCTAGTGAGCAGGGTGCCTCTCTGCAGCCCCAGCACCACTCTTCTGAAGTTGTACTTGCTGTCACGGATCGCTAGTGAGCGCAGTGCCTCTCTGCAGCCCCCACACCACTCTTCTAAAAGTTGTGCCTACTGTCACAGATTACTGCTAGCGAGCGCGGTACAGAAGTGATGCCTAGGGACCCAGAGTCACATCTCATGAGCGCAGTGCCACCCGCACCCACTGAACCACTCTGCAGTTGAAAACCCACCTGGTGGACAGCAACAATCATTTCAGGAGGAGTGTTTTTGCTCACCGTTAGTCCCAGAATCGAATGCCAAGTACGGCCACAATCCATTGACAGGCACTGAACTACCCGGGTCCGCGTGCTCCATCACCAGCTCACTCCCCGGTGCTCATTCACAGCTCTAAGCCTAGATTCAGACATTACCTATCGCTCCTAAAAGGAGGGCACCCAATTTCTAAAGCACTGTGTGAATATTTATATCAGGGGATATCTCGATATATGCTTATTGGATTTGTGTTGTTATGATCTTGAGTCACTCAGATAAATAACCTATATTTTTCTAACCTGGCGTGGAATCGTTCTTGGGGTGTTTTACTGTGTTACTGTATGAGTAATTTAACAAAATCTTTACACATCGCTGTAGGAGGCTGGCCTAGTTTGTAGTGGTACCAAGGGGTACTAACACTCTGCACCAGGTCCAGATATCCCTTATTAGTGTAGAAGTGGTGTTTCTAGCAGCTTGGGCTGATAGAAGGTAGCTATAACAGAGCAGCTGAAGCTGAACTAGGAGACATGCAAAGCTCCCACTATACCACTAGTGTCATATGCACAATATCATAAGAAAACACAATACACAGATATACTAAAAATAAAGGTACTTTATTTTTATGACAATATGCCAAAAGTATCTCAGTGAGTACCCTCAGTATGAGGATGCCAAATATACACAAGATATATGTACACAATACCAAAAATATGCAGTAATAGCAAAAGGAAGTAATGCAAGCAATGTATAGTCACAATAGATTGCAATGAGAGCACATAGGTGTAGGGGCAACACAAACCATATACTCCAAAAGTGGAATGCGAACCATGAATGGACCCCAAACCTATGTGAGCTTGTAGAGGGTCGCTGGGACTGTAAGAAAACATTGAGGGTTAGAAAAATAGTCCACCCCAAGACCCTGAAAAGTAGGTGTAAAGTGCACGTAAGTTCCCCAAAGAGCACAGAAGTTGTGATAGGGGAATTCTGCAAGGAAGACCAACACCAGCAATGCAACAAAGGTGTATTTCTGGACGAGAGTACCTGTGGAACAAGGGGACCAAGTCCAAGTGTTGCGACAAAGTCGAGATTGGGCAGATGCCAAGGAAATGCCAGCTGAGGGTGCAAAGAAGCTGCCACCGGATGGTAGAAGCTGTGGATTCTGCAAGAACGAAGAGGACTAGGAACTTCCCCTTTGGAGGATGGATGTCCCACGTCGTGAAGAAGCTTGCAGAGGTGTTCCCACGCAGAAAGACCGCAAACAAGCCTTGCTAGCTGCAAGGGTCGCGGTTAGGGTTTTTGGATGCTGCTGTGGCCCAGGAGGGACCAGGATGTCACCAATTGCGTGAGGAGAGAGAGGGGGTGACCAGCAAGATAGGGAGCCTTCACAGAAGCAGGCAGCACCTGCAAAAGTGCCAAAACAGGCACTACAAAGAGGAGTGAACCGGAGCTCACCCGAAGTCACAAAAGGAGATCCCACGATGCCGGAGGACAACTCAGTAGGTTGTGCACTGCAGGTTAGAGTGTCGGGACCCAGGCTTGGCGGTGCACAAAGGAAATCCTGGGAGAGTGCACAGGAGCTGGAGCAGCTGCAAATCACGCGGTACCCAGCAATGCAGTCTAGCGTGGGGAGGCAAGGACTTACCTCCACCAAACTTGGACTGAAGAGTCACTGGACTGTGGGAGTCACTTAGACAGAGTTGCTGAGTTCCATGGACCACGCTCGTCATGCTGAGAGGGGACCCAGAGGACCAGTGATGCAGTTCTTTTGGTGCCTGCGGTTGCAGGGGGAGGATTCCGTCGTCCCACGGGAGATTTCTTCGGAGCTTCTAGTGCAGAGAGGAGGCAGGCTACCCCCACAGCATGCACCACCAGGAAAACAGTCGAGAAGGCGGCAGGATCAGCGATACAAGGTTGCAGTAGTCGTCTTTGCTACTTTGTTGCGGTTTTGCAGGCTTCCTGAGAAGTCAGCGGTCGATTCCGTGGCAGAAGGTGAAGAGAGAGATGCAGAGGAACTCTGATGAGCTCTTGCATTCGTTATCTAAAGAATTCCCCAAAGCAGAGACCCTAAATAGCCAGAAAAGGAGGTTTGGCTACCAAGGAAGGAGGATAGGCTAGCAACACAGGTAAGAGCCTATCAGAAGGAGTCTCTGACGTCACCTGCTGGCACTGGCCACTCAGAGCAGTCCAGTGTGCCAGCCGCACCTCTGTTTCCAAGATGGCAGAGGTCTGGAGCACACTGGAGGAGCTCTGGGCACCTCCCCTGGGAGGTGCAGGTCTGGAGAGTGGTCACTCCCCTTTCCTTTGTCCAGTTTCGCGCCAGAGCAGGGCTGGGGGATCTCTGAACCGGTGTAGACTGGCTTATGCAGAGATGGGCACCATCTGTGCCCATCAAAGCATTTCCAGAGGCTGGGGGAGGCTTCTCCTCCCCAGCCCTGACACCTTCTTCCAAAGGGAGAGGGTGTAACACCCTCTCTGAGGAAGTCCTTTGTTCTGCCTTCCTGGGCCAAGCCTGGCTGGACCCCAGGAGTGCAGAAACCTGTCTGAGGGGTTGGCAGCAGCAGCAGCTGCAGTGAAACCCTGGTAAAGGCAGTTTGGCAGTACCCAGGTCTGTGCTAGAGGCCAACAATTCCATGATCTTAGACATGTTACATGGCCATGTTCCGAGTTACCATTGTGACGCTGTACATAGGTAGTGACCTATGTCCAGTGCATGCGTGTAATGGTGTCCCCGCACTCACAAAGTCCAGGGAATTTGCCCTGAACGATGTGGGGGCACCTTGGCTAGTGCCAGGGTGCCCACACACTAAGTAACTTAGCACCCAACCTTTACCAGGTAAAGGTTAGACATATAGGTGACTTATAAGTTACTTAAGTGCAGTGGTAAATGGCTGTGAAATAACGTGGACGTTATTTCACTCAGGCTGCAGTGGCAGGCCTGTGTAAGAATTGTCAGAGCTCCTTATGGGTGGCAAAATAAATGCTGCAACCCATAGGGATCTCCTGGAACCCCGATACCCTGGGTACCTTAGTACCATATACTAGGGAATTATAAGGGTGTTCCAGTATGCCAATGTGTATTGGCGAAATTGGTCACTAGCCTGTTAGTGACAATTTGGAAAGCAAAGAGAGAGCATAACCACTGAGGTTCTGGTTATCAGAGCCTCAGTGAGACAGTTAGTCATCACACAGGGAACACATACAGGGCACACTTATGAGCACTGGGGCCCTGGCTGGCAGGGTCCCAGTGACACATACAACTAAAACAACATATATACAGTGAAATATGGGGGTAACATGGCAGGCAAGATGGTACTTTCCTACACAACCCCCCCAAACGAAGGACAATAAGACTAGCCATGACCTGATGAGTCTTCATTGTCTAAGTGGAAATATCTGGAGAGTCCATCTGCATTGGAGTGGGTACTCCCAGGTCTATGTTCCACTGTATAGTCCATTCCCTGTAGAGATATGGACCACCTCAACAATTTAGGGTTTTCACCTTTCATTTGTTTTAGCCAAAGTAGAGGTTTGTGGTCTGGCTGAACAATGAAGTGAGTGCCAAACAGGTATGGCCTCAACTTCTTCAGTGCCCAGACCACAGCAAAGGCCTCCCTCTCTATGGCAGACCAACGCTTTTCTCTAGGGGTCAACCTCCTGCTGATAAAAGCAACAGTTTGATCCTGGCCCTCAGAATTGAGTTGTGATAAGACTGCCCCTACCCCTAATTCAGATGCATCAGTTTGAACAATGAATTTCTTGGAGTAACATGGGCTTTTTAGATCAAGTGCAGAGCACATGGCCTGTTTCAGCTCCTCAAAAGCTTTCTGACAGCTAGCTGTCCACAATACCTTTTTAGGCATTTTCTTTGAAGTGAGGTCATTAAGAGGGGCTGCTATGGAGCCATAGTTCTTTATGAACCTCCTGTAGTACCCAGTGAGGCCTAAGAAGGCTCTCACCTGGGTCTGAGTTGTAGGAGGAGCCCAATCTATAATAGTTTGGATTTTCCCCTGAAGTGGTGCAATCTGTTCTCCACCTACAAGGTGTCCTAGATAAACCACTTTCCCCTGCCCTATGTGGCACTTTGAAGCCTTGATAGTGAGGTGATCATCCCAGGTGGAGCTAAAGACAGCTATATCATCTAGATATGCTGCATTAAAAGCCTCCAACCCTTGCAGGACTGTATTCACCAACCTCTGAAAAGTGGCAGGTGCATTTTTCAAACCAAAGGGCATTACTGTGAATTGGTAGTGCCCTCCAATAGTCGAAAATGCCGTTTTTGCTTTAGCCTCCTCTGATAACTTGATCTGCCAATACCCTGCAGTCAAATCAAAGGGGCTTAGATACTTGGCAGATGCCAGTGTATCTATTAGCTCATCTGCCCTGGGTATAGGGTGAGCATCAGTTTTAGTTACCTGGTTGAGACCTCTGTAATCCACACAAAATCTAATTTCCCTTTTCCCATCTTTGGAATGAGGTTTTGGTACAAATACCACAGGAGAGGCCCATGGACTTTCAGAGTGCTCAACCACTCCCAGTTCAAGCATTTTCTGAACTTCTTGTTTTATGCAGTCCCTGACATGGTCAGGCTGCCTATAGATTTTACTTTTAACAGGCAAGCTGTCTCCAGTATCTATAGTGTGCTCACACCAAGAAGTGGTGCCTGGCACAGTAGAAAAGAGTTCAGAAAACGGACCCAGGAGATTTATGCAGTGGTCTTTCTGCTCAGCAGTAAGACAATCTGCTAAAACTAACTACACCTTCCACTAGAGCATCTTGTTCTGTGGAAGAGAAGAGATCAGGGAGAGGATCACTCTCTTCTTCCTGTCCTTCATCTGTTGCCATGAGCAGGGTGAGATCAGCCCTGTCATAGTAGGGTTTCACGCGATTGACATGGAGCACCCTAAGGGGACTCCTGGCAGTGCCTAAGTCAACCAAATAGGTGACTTCTCCCTTCTTCTCAACAATTATGTGGGGTCTACTCCATTTGTCTTGGAGTGCTCTTGGGGCCACAGGCTCCAAGACCCACACTTTCTGCCCTGGTTGGTACTGAATCAGAACAGCCTTCTGGTCATGCCATTGCGTTTGGAGCTCTTGGCTGGCCTGGAGGTTTTTACTGGCCTTTTTCATATACTCAGCCATTCTGGATCTTAGGCCAAGTACATAGTCCACTATGTCTTGCTTAGGAGCTTTTAAAGGTTGTTCCCAACCCTCCTTTACAAGTGTTAGAGGACCTCTTACAGGGTGTCCAAATAGGAGTTCAAAGGGGCTGAAGCCCACTCCTTTTTGGGGTACCTCCCTGTGAGCAAAAAGGAGGCAAGGTAACAGGACATCCCATCTCCTCCTGAGTTTTTCAGGGAGTCCCAATATCATTCCTTTGAGAGTTTTGTTAAACCTCTCAACCAGTCCATTTGTTTGTGGATGATAAGGCGTGGTGATTTTGTATGTTACACCACATTCCTTCCACATGGCCTTCAAGTATGCAGACATGAAGTTGCTACCCTTGTCTGATACCACCTCTTTTGAGAAACCCACCCTGGAAAAGATTCCCAAGAGGGCCTTTGCCACTGCAGAGCTGTAGTGGTCCTTAGAGGAATATCTGGTGGCATGGTCCACTACCACCAAGATAAACCTATTGCCTGAAGCAGTAGGAGGGTCAAGGGGGCCAACTATGTCAACCCCTACCCTTTCAAAGGGAACCCCAACCACAGGTAGTGGAATAAGGGGAGCCTTTGGGGTGCCACCTGTTTTGCCACTGGCTTGGCAGGTGACACAGGACTTACAAAATTATTTTGTGCCCTCTGACGTTCTAGGCCAATGAAACGGGGGACAAGCCTATCCCATGTTTTCATCTGCCCTAAATGTCCAGCCAAGGGAATGTCGTGGGCTAGAGTTAGGAGGAACTCTCTGTATTGCAGGAAAATCACCAATCTCCTGGCTGCTCCAGGTTTTGGGTCCCTTGCCTCTGTATACAAGAGGTTGGCCTCCGAGTAAACTCTGTGAGAGTCACTGACATCCCCATTTTGCTGCTTGACAGCTTGCAGTCTTAGACCCTCTAGTGTGGGACAGGTCTGCTGTGCCACACTCAGGTCCTCCCTGGCAGGCCCCCCTCCACCCAAAAACTCAGCAGTGTCTGCTTCCAGCTCCTCTGGTGAAGGTTCTGCACAGGGGGGAACTTCTTCTTCCTTAGAAGTAGAATCATCTGTAGAGGGAGGGATAGTAGGTAGTGATTTACCTTTACTAACCCTAGCTTTAGGGAGCACTTGGTCCATTGTTCCAGGATCCAAGTCACCCTGTCCTTTTTGCTTTTTGGCCTGGGCCCTTGTCAAAGCAAAAATATGCCCAGGAATGCCCAGCATTGCTGCATGAGCCTCAAACTCCACTTCTGCCCAAGCTAATGTCTCTAAATCGTCCCCTATTAGACAGTCTATAGGTAAATCTGAGGCAACTACAACTTTCTTTGGACCAGTAAACCCCCCCCCCCAGTTGAGATTCACATCAGCCATGGGGTGGCTAAGAGTGTTGTTATGAGCATTAGTCACTTGGTACTGGTGACCAAGTAGGTGTTGTTCAGGGTGGACCAGTTTCTCTATTACCATGGTAACACTGGCACCTGTGTCCCTGTAGGCCTGAACCTCAACACCATTTATTAGGGGAAGTTGCTTGTACTTATCCATATTAAGGGGACAAGCAACCAAGGTTGCCAAATCAATGGCACCTTCAGAGACTAACACAGCCTCTGTGGTCTCCCTAACAAGAGCAACCCCAACTAAATTACCAAAAGTGAGCCCAGCTACTCCCTTGGATTGGCTATTAGTAGGTTTGCTCCCACCACCACTGCTATTACTAGGGGCACTAGGTGTAGCAGTAGGGGTTGTGGTAGTGGGTGGCTTGGTGCTTTTCTTTGGACAACTGGCATCAGTTGTCCAATGGCCTTTTACTTTACTTAAATAGCACTATGGTTTCTTTACTTGATTAGAAGAGGATTCTTGACCACCACCCCCACCAGAAGACTCATTTTTAGATTTGTCCCCACCCTTGTCTGAAGACTTACCATCCTTCTTCTTGCCATCCTTGTCACCCCCTGTATGAACTTTTCTGTTCACTCTTGTTCTGACCCATTTGCCTGCCTTCTTTCCCAATTCTTGGGAAGAGGTCAGATCTGACTCCACTAGATATTGGTGTAACAAATTAGACACACAGTTATTAAGAATATGCTCTCTCAGGATCAAGTTATATAGGCTTTCATAGTCAGAAACTTTACTGCCATGTAACCACCCCTCCAAGGCCTTCACTGAATGATCAACAAAGTCTACCCAGTCTTGTGAAGACTCCTTTTTGGTTTCTCTGAACTTAATCCTGTATTGTTCAGTGGTTAAGCCATAACCATCTAGGAGTGCATTCTTTAAAACTGTAAAATTATTGGCATCACTTTCCTTCACAGTAATGAGCCTATCCCTACCCTTTCCACTGAAAGATAGCCATAGGATAGCAGCCCACTGCCCTTGAGGGACCCCTTGTACAACACAGGCCCTCTCAAGTGCAGCAAACCACTTGTTAATGTCATCCCCCTCCTTGTAAGGGGGAACTATCTTATGCAGATTCCTAGAATCATGCTCTTTTACAGGATTACTATCTGTAATACTGCTGCTGCCACCATGGGGTCCAAACCCCAACCTCTGTCTTTCTTTTTCTAAGTCTAAAGTTTCCCTGTCTAGAGCCAGCTGTTGCTGTTTAAGCTTCAGCCTGGTCTCTTCCACTCTCAATCTATTGAGCTCCCTTCTAACATTCTGTCATCAGGGTGGGTGGGTTGGGCATGCTTAGACACAGAAGAATGGTGTTAATGAACAGAGGGAGACCTGTCCCTAACAGTTGGCACTCTAACAACATGGCCTGCAGGAATGAAACCCCTACTGTGATGAGAGCTCACATTAGTACCAGTTATGCTAGGTGGCCTGCTAAGGGGCAGGTAGGAAAGAATACAATCTAACATTCTTACTGGGGCTACCCCAGAATCAGAGTGTGAACCATCTGCTAACTTCTCACCTGATGTGCCACCTAAGGCCTTATCATTTTCAATGAGCATGTTAATCAACAATTCTCTAGAGGGATTCTTCCCTACCCCTAAACCTCTATCAATGCAGAGCCTCCTTGCACCTTTCCAGCTAAGGTGGTCATAGCAGTGCTGGCCAGATCAAGAGTAGGACCTGTACCAGACATGATTGAAAAAGGTTTAAGGGACAGAAAAAGAAAGAAAAAGTGTCCGAACTTTTTAAGGAAACAGAAAAAACTTTTTCAACTTTTTAAGAAACTTTTTGAAAGTTTTAGAGGTATACTAAAAATAAAGGTACTTTATTTTTATGACAATATGCCAAAAGTATCTCAGTGAGTACCCTCAGTATGAGGATAGCAAATATACACAAGATATATGTACACAATACCAAAAATATGCAGTAATAGCAAAAGGAAGTCATGCAAACAATGTATAGTCACAATAGATTGCACTGAGAGCACATAGGTATAGGGGCAACACAAACCATATACTCCAAATGTGGAATGCGAACCACAAATGGACCCCAAACCTATGTGAGCTTGTAGAGGGTCGCTGGGACTGTAAGAAAACAGTGAGGGTTAGAAAAATAGCCCACCCCAAGACCCTAAAAAGTAGGTGTAAAGTGCACCTAAGTTACCCAAAGAGCACAGAAGTCGTGATATGGGAATTCTGCAAGGAAGACCAACACCAGCAATGCAACAAAGGTGGATTTCCGGACAAGAGTACCTGTGGAACAAGGGGACCAAGTCCAAGTGTCGCAACAAAGTCGAGATTGGGCAGATGCCCAGGAAATGCCAGCTGAGGGTGCAAAGAAGCTGCCACCGGATGGTAGAAGCTGTGGATTCTGCAAGAACGAAGAGGACTAGGAACTTCTCCTTTGGAGGATGGATGCCCCACGTCGTGAAGAAGCTTGCAGAGGTGTTCCCACGCAGAAATACCGCAAACAAGCCTTGCTAGCTGCAAGGGTTGCAGTTAGGATTTTTGGATGCTGCTGTGGCCCAGGAGGGACCAGGATGTTGCCAATTGCGTGAGGAGAGAGAGGGGGCGCCCAGCAAGATAGGGAGCCCTCACAGAAGCAGGCAGCACCTGCAGAAGTGCCAAAACAGGCACTACGAAGAGGAGTGAACCAGAGCTCACCCGAAGTCACAAAAGGAGATCCCACGACGCCGGAGGACAACTCAGGAGGTTGTGCACTGCAGGTTTGAGTGTCGGGGACCCAGGCTTGGCTGTGCACAAAGGAAATCCTGGGAGAGTGCACAGGAGCCGAAGCAGCTGCAAATCACGCGGTACCCAGCAATGCAGTCTAGCGTGGGGAGGCAAGGACTTACCTCCACCAAACTTGGACTGAAGAGTCACTGGACTGTGGGAGTCACTTGGACAGAGTTGCTGAGTTCCAGGGACCATGCTCGTCGTGCTGAGAGGGGACCCAGAGGACCGGTGATGCAGTTCTTTTGGTGCCTGCGGTTGCAGGGGGAGGATTCCGTCATCCCACGGGAGATTTCTTCGGAGCTTCTAGTGCAGAGAGGAGGCAGGCTACCCCCACAGCATGCACCACCAGGAAAACAGTCGAGAAGGCGGCAGGATCAGCGATACAAGGTTGCAGTAGTCGTCTTTGCTACTTTGTTGCGGTTTTGCAGGCTTCCTGAGAAGTCAGCGGTCGATTCCGTGGCAGAAGGTGAAGAGAGAGATGCAGAGGAACTCTGATGAGCTCTTGCATTTGTTATCTAAAGAATTCCCCAAACAGAGACCCTAAATAGCCAGAAAAGGAGGTTTGGCTACCTAGGAAGGAGGATAGGCTAGCAACACAGGTAAGAGCCTATCAGAAGGAGTCTCTGACGTCCCCTGCTGGCACTGGCCACTCAGAGCAGTCCAGTGTGCCAGCAGCACCTCTGTTTCCAAGATGGCAGAGGTCTGGAGCACACTGGAGGAGCTCTGGGCACCTCCCCTGGGAGGTGCAGGTCAGGGGAGTGGTCACTCCCCTTTCCTTTGTCCAGTTTCGCGCCAGAGCAGGGCTGGGGGATCCCTGAACCGGTGTAGACTGGCTTATGCAGAGATGGGCACCATCTGTGCCCATCAAAGCATTTCCAGAGGCTGGGGGAGGCTACTCCTCCCCAGCCCTGACACCTTCTTCCAAAGGAAGAGGGTATAACACCCTCTCTCTGAGGAAGTCCTTTGTTCTGCCTTCCTGGGCCAAGCCTTGCTGGACCCCAGGAGGGCAGAAACCTGTCTGAGGGGTTGGCAGCAGCAGCAGCTGCAGTGAAACCCTGGGAAAGGCAGTTTGGCAGTACCCAGGTCTGTGCTAGAGACTCAGGGGATCATGGAATTGTCTCCCCAATGCCAGAATGGCATTGGGGTGTCAATTTCATGATCTTAGACATGTTACATGGCCATGTTCGGAGTTACCATTGTGACGCTGTACATAGGTAGTGGCCTATGTCCAGTGCACGCTTGTAATGGTGTCCCCGCACTCACAAAGTCCGGGGAATTTGCCCTGAACGATGTGGGGGCATCTTGGCTAGTGCAGGGTGCCCACACACTAAGTAACTTAGCACCGAACCTTTACCAGGTTAAAGGTTAGACATATAGGTGACTTATAAGTTACTTAAGTGCAGTGGTAAATGGCTGTGAAATAACGTGGATGTTATTTCACTCAGGCTGCAGTGGCAGGCCTGTGTAAGAATTGTCAGAGCTCCTTATGGGTGGCAAAAGAAATGCTGCAGCCCATAGGGATCTCCTGGAACCCCAATACCCTGGGTTCCTTAGTACCATATACTAGGGAATTATAAGGGTGTTCCAGTATGCCAATGTGAATTGGTGAAATTGGTCACTAGCGTGTTAATGACAATTTGGAAAGCAAAGAGAGAGCATAACCACTGAGGTTCTGGTTAGCAGAGCCTCAGTGAGACAGTTAGTCATCACACAGGGATCACATACAGGGCACACTTATGAGCACTGGGGCCCTGGCTGGCAGGGTCCCAGTGACACATACAACTAAAACAACATATATACAGTGAAATATGGGGGTAACGTGCCAGGCAAGATGGTACTTTCCTACAATCGCCTCCCAAGGGCCTGACTTAGGTCTCAACGGAGGCGCAACGATGACCAATATCCTGTCGCTGGAATCTAACTGCCGTAGACAACAATGGTATTTAGATGTTGGCGGACGCGATATCAGTCACCGTTGTGACGGAGTAACCCCTCCACTGACATCCAGATCAGGCCCAGAGTTAGGCCTGCCTCCTGTGCCAAGCTCTGTGCCAAGCTTCCCAAGGGTGCACACAGGATGGTTCAGTTTGTGTCTTCTACCCTGATTAGAATTGTGGCCCCTGCTTGGTCAGGGTACATACCCTGCCAACTATAGACCACGATTTCTAACAATAATGTTCTCGCATCCCTACCTATCATCAAGGCACTAAATACTGTTTATCACTTCCTTCTGCCCACTTCACCCTTTATACAAAGCTGGATTCACTTCCTGTTTTTTTTTACTCTGCTTACTGCTTTTTTTTTTTTTTCTACAGAGAATTCTTTCCAGCATCTGGATCCCTTCATCTGCTCCTGGTGTTCTGCTCTAACTGGATCTGATTCTCACCAGCCCCACTCTGGGTTGTGTAAGTGCAGGTTCTTCAGCCATTCTCTACCCTGGATAGCCTGTCTGCCTGGCGATTCTTGAATGCCCCTTGGCAGTTTCCTACAATCACTGAGTCTTCAAGGAAATATCTGTTGCTTCCGTGTTATATTCCTGAGTGTTATGCAGCACTGTGGCTGCTCATGTTTATCAACCCTACCAGTCTGCTTATCATCTCAGTGAAGGTATTTTCAAAACCTCAACAGCACTGCAGACGGCAAAGTTATGGGCCAGATGTACGCATCTTTTTTCAAATCGGGCTGTTTGCGACAAGAAAAAAGCATTTTGGCATGTACAGACCATATTTTGCGATTCGGGAATCTATTTACCGAATCACAAAACAGGTTTACGAGTCGCAATTAGAAAGGGGTATTCCCTTCCTAATTGCGAGTCGCAGTGCAATGTAGGATTGTTTTGTGACCGTGAATGCGGTGACAAAACAGTTGCAGTTAGCACCAATTTCAAACTGGTGCTAACCCATTCGCAAATGGGAAGGGGTCCCTATGGAACCCCTTCCCCTTTGTGAATGGTAGCAAACATATTTTTTCAGAGCAGGCACCACTGCCTGGTCCGAAAAAATGAAAAGATTTTTTTTTATTTTTGTTTCTGAAATGCATCCCGTTTTACTTTAACGAAAACGGATGGCATTCTTTAAAAAAAACTGCTTTATTTAAAAGCAGTCATAGACATGGTGGTCTGCTGTCCCCAGCAGGCCACCATCCCTGTAAGGACGGCCATTCCCAACGGGGTCACAAATTGTGACCTACCTCAAGAATATTTATGAGGTAATCAATAACACAAAAGTGTATGGGGGACATTCAGAACAGGAAATGTTAACCTCTTCCACTGGTTGGTAAAAAAGGCCAATTGCCTCAGGTCTGGGATGGTGGGGGGAGTTTTCCCTTGTAGTTACACTTACTCCATAGGGAACAACTTGCAGTGTCACCTAAGGGGACCCCTGTCCCAGCCCTGTCTCCTAGGGCTTTCCTTGAAACAGGTAGGCCCAGTGTGCATGCCAACGTGTGTGCTCACTCTTTAGCTTAGCAGGCCACCCCCATATACAAAAGGGATCCTAGGCCCTGGTGAATGCCCCAGACCAGTTTGGCTATAGATGAGGGCAGAAACATCTTGGCAACTTAAGTCCTGACGAAACTTTGAGTCATTATATTCAAGATTGTCATAATTAATTTTTATCTTACAAACAAACACTGCAATTAATGGTCTAGATTAGACAGGTGATTTGTGAAGTACATTTTAACTTATATTCCCTTTCAACTGGATCCCTGCTCCATCCAGAATGATTAATCTCAGCAAACCCGCAGAGTTCCTTTAACTTTGAGGTTGAGTCCGCCCAGGTGGTATCATCCTACTTGGGTGGGGCTAGGTGGTCATATGATGAAGCATGACACAATTATGTGTGTGAGACCACCTAGTCCGTAAGGGAAAACCCCCGACTTTTCGTTGAGCACCGGCTGACTACTACCACATTTCATCTCAACAAGTAGACCACCAATTTGGTGGACTACCAACCAGTGGAACAGGTTAACATTTCCTGTTCCGAATGTCCCCCATACACTTTTGTGTTATTGATTCTTAGATCAGGGAGATTGTATGGGGATAAAACGCTCCCGGAACTCTCTTTTGTGTGTAACATTATTTATGAGGTAAGTCATTTGCGACCCCATTGGAAATCACAAACAGTGTCATTGACACTGTTGTACATCAGGTTTTGCGACTCGCAAATTGCGAGTCGCTAAGACTCGGAATTTGCGAGTCGCAAAACCTCATATTCGTACACATGGCCCTAAGTCTCTTATATTAACAGAGTTCTAGGTATGTAGAAAAAGTGGTTTTGGACCTGGATTGGAGATCAAGGAGCAGCTGGTATATCCCGATTTTAAGTCGACCTTTGAGAAACACTTGGAGCCACTGACCTCACCCACAAGAGTCAATCAATCAATCAATCAATTTATAAAGAGCGCTACTCACCCGTCAGGGTCTGATGGCGCTGGAGGAGGGGGGAATATTGGTTGAATAGCCAAGTCTTGAGGTGTTTTCTGAAGGCCAGGAGGTCTTGGGTCTGGTGTAGTTGGAGCGGTAGGGAGTTCCAGGTCTTGGCAGCGAGGAAAGAGAAGGATCTTCCTCCGGTGGTGGTGCAGTGAATGCGGGGGACGGAGACGAGGGCGAGGCTGGCGGATCGGAGCTGGCGGGAGGGGTGTGGAAGGTGAGTCTGTCTTTGAGGTAGGCCGGACCTGTGTGGTGGAGGGCTTTGTGTGCGTGGGTGAGTAGTTTGAAGGTAATCCTCTTCGATACGAGTAGCCAGTGGAGCTCTCTGAGGTGGGCAGAGATTAGATTGCAGCGTGGGACGTCAAGGATGAGTCGGGCAGAGGTGTTTTGGATACGTTGCATTTTCTTTTGTAGTTTGGCTGTGGTTCCTGCATAGAGCGCATTGCCAAAGTCCAGTCGACTGCTGACTAGGGCGTGGGTGACTGTTTTTCTGGTTACGACAGGAATCCACTTGAAGATCTTGAGGAGCATGCGGAGGGTGTTGTAGCAGTAAGAGGAGACTGTGTTGACCTGCTAAGTCATGCTGAGTGCTGAGTCGAGGATGATGCCCAGGTTCCGTACATGGGTGGTAGGGGTGGGGACGGCTCCGAGGGAGGTAGGCCACCAGGATTCGTTCCAGGTGGAGAGGTTGCTGCCGAGGATGAGGACCTCTGTTTTGTCTCTGTTTAGCTTGAGGCGGCTTGAATCCATCCAGTCAGCGATAGCGTGAAGTTCCTTGTGGAGGTTGTTTCTTGCTGTTGTGGGGTCCTTCGTGAGGGAGATGATCAGCTGGGTGTCGTCTGCATAGGATACTATGTTTATGTGGTGGGATTGTGCGACATTGGTGAGGGGAGCCATGTAAACGTTGGAAAGTGTTGGGCTGAGGGAGGATCCCTGAGGGACGCCACAGATGGTTTTGGAGGATTCGGACAGGTAGGGCGGAAGGCGGACTTTCTGGGTTCTGCCGGAGAGGAAAGAGGAGATCCAGTCGAGGGCCTTGCCACTGATCCCTGTGTTGTGGAGGCGTGTACGAAGGGTGTCGTGACAGACGGTGTCGAAAGCTGTGGAAAGGTCCAAGAGGATGAGCGCTGCGGTTTCGCCTTTGTCGAGCATGGTCCCGATGTCATCTGTGGCAGCAATGAGTGCGGTTTCCGTGATGTGGTTCTTGCGAAATCCGGATTGGGAGGTATCGAGCGCTTTGCTGTCTTCCAGGTAGCGGGAAAGTTGGCTGTTCACAATTTTTTTAATGACCTTCGCTGGGAAGGGGAGGAGGGAGATAGGTCGGTAGTTAATGGGGTTATATGGATCTGCTTTGGGTTTCTTCAACAGGGCGTTGACGTCGGCGTGTTTCCATCTCTCCGGGAAGGTGGCTGTCTTGAAGGAGCTGTTGATGATTGCGCAGAGGTGGGGTGCGATGATGTTGCTGGCTTTGTTGAAGATCTGGTGCGGGCAGAGGTCCGAGGGGGAGCCGGAGTGGATGGAGGCCATGGTGTTGATGGTGTCTTTCTTGTTTACGTGGGTCCAGGAGCATAGAAGGTTGGTGTTGTTTGATGCTTTGGGTTCGTGGTTGTCTGTGGTTGGCTGATGGGTCTGGGGTTCGAGGCTGTTGTGGATGTCTTCGATCTTTCGACGGAAGTGAGTGGCGAGGGAGTTGCAGAGTTCCTGTGATGGCGAGGGTTCATGGGAGCAGGTCCTGGGGTTGGAGAGTTCTTTGATGATGCCGAAGAGCTCTTTGTTGTTGTGGGTGTTGGTGTCTATTCGGCTTTTGTAGTTGGTTCTTTTGGTAGTGCGGATCAGCTGGTGATGTTTGCGGATGGCAGTCTTGAGGGCGGTGTGGTTGGATTCGGTGGGTGCAACGTGCCAGTTCTTCTCCCTTCTTCGACATTCCCGTTTGGAGGCCTGCAGGTCGGGGTGAACAAACTGGCCTTGGGTCTGTGGTGGGAGTCTGAGGGGTGCGAGGGTGTTGGCGCAGTCTTCTAGCCATTTGTGCAGGTAGGTGGCGGCTATGCTGGGGTCCTGGGAGGGGGTGCCTGGGTGAGGGTGGAGATCAACTGTTCTGTTGAGATTCTGTTCCAGTAGCAGCAGGGTTTTTTAGTGGTGAGGTGGTGAGTGACCGGCTTCTGAAAGGAGAAATGGATGCAGCGATGGTCGGTCCATAGGAGTTTTGTGGTGTGGCTGAAGGAGACGTGGTTGCTGGCTGAGAAGATGGGGTCAAGTATGTGTCCTGCGGTGTGGGTGGGTGAAGTGACGAGTTGCTTGAGGCCGAGGTTGGCGAGGTTGTCTATTAGGTTGGTGGTGTTGATATCGTTGTTGTTTTCTAGGTGGAAGTTCAGGTCGCCGAGGAGGATGTAGTCCGTTGAGGTGAGGGCTTGGGAGCTGATGGCGTCGGCGATGTCATCGCAGAACTGCGATCTAGGGCCTGGGGGTCTATAGACCAGAGTTTCTCTGAGGGTGGTGTTGGCGTTGATGTGGATTTTGAAATGGAGGTGCTTGGCGGATTTGATGGTGTCGTGGGAGCTGGTGGAGACTCTTATGGTGTTTTTGTGGACTATGGCGATTCCTCCTTCTGGTTTGCTGCTGCCGTCTCTACTGGTGATCTTGTAGTTTTCTGGTATGGCCATGGCTACGTCTGGTACTGAGGCCGAATTCATCCAGGTTTTGGTGAGGAATGCGACGTCGGGTGAGGATGTGGTCAGTAGGTCCCAGGGTTCGATTGCGTGTTGTGGACGGAGCGGGTGTTGAGCAGGATGCATCTTAGGCGGCAGTCTGAGGCTTTGAGTTGGAGCTTGGAGGTTAGGTTGCAGGTGATATTGCAGGCTTTGCAGGAGAGGGGTCCTTTGGTGCGCGTCGGTGGACTGGAA
Organism: Pleurodeles waltl; assembly: GCF_031143425.1. NCBI lineage: Eukaryota > Metazoa > Chordata > Amphibia > Caudata > Salamandridae > Pleurodeles > Pleurodeles waltl. The sequence continues at coordinate 1,192,277,080 of NC_090448.1, forward strand.
GCAGATAGAGGAGCGTCCTGGTTTGAGGGCGTGGAGGTCGTTGGCAGTGTAGTGGTGATTGGTGGTGCGGACGGCGTGTTGGCCAGGGGTTCTGGCGCTGGGCACGGTCTTGCCGCAGATGGGTGCAGACGGGCTTGCCTTTGGCGCACCTTTGGCGCACCAGCTGTGCGTGTCCGCTGCGTGTCCGTGCTGTGGCCGGCATAAGAGGGGAGGTGGGAGGGAGTGGCAGCTGGGAGGAGGGAGGGATCGTCCAATGGGAGAGCAGGGGGGGCGGGCAGGAAGGCTATGAGGTGGGTAAAGGAAATGGAGAATCGAGGTGGAGGGAGGGGGTGGGCCGGAGGGACGCAGCAGCGAGTCAGAGCCGAGAAACGGGAAACAATACCAAAAATAGAATGGCACCTGAGTGGAGCAGTGGTGGGGAGGAAGCGACCTGCCTGCCAGAAGCAGGGTCAGAGAGAAGATTGTCTACTTTTGAGGTTAGACAGTACTCACATTTAACCTGTTAGATGCGGGCGTCGCCCACTGGCCGACGCCCACACACCCTCCCTGGTGTGGGTCACGACCAGTGGCCGACACCAGGAAGGGTATTAATAAATCCTCGGGTGCATCGCACCCGAGGATTGTTTTTTTTTTTAAACCTTCCCCCGGGATGCACGGAAGCTTCCGTGTCTCCCCCCGCCCCCCACCCGCCCCTTTGTGACGTAAGCGCGCCGCGAGGCACGCTGACGTTTCAAAGGTGTTTTCCCCATCAAAGCAGGAAGCAGCCTTGCGGCCGCTTCCTGCTTTGATGGGGAAAACGGCCTTTCCCACGTTCGGGAAGGCCTCGTAAGAAAGGGGAGAGTCTCCCCTTTCTTACGAGGCCTTCCTGAAAGTGTTTCCTGGCCCCCGAACGCAGCACAGCTGCGATCGGGGGCCAGAAACAGTTTCAGAAGGCCTCGTAAGAAAGGGGAGAGTCTCCCCTTTCTTACGAGGCCTTCTGAAAGTGTTTCCTGGCCCCCGATCGCAGCACAGCTGCGATCGGGGGCCAGGAAACACCACTAGACGCCAGGTATTTCACTTTGGGGGGGCAGCCCCCTCGGAAAACGGGCCACCCCCCCGGCATAATTTTTATAAAAAATAAAGGTAGGTGCCCCGTGGGGGGGGGGGGGGGGGGGCGCGATCGCGCCCCCCCCAGGGGATTTTTTTTTTTTCAAAAATAAAAATAATAAAATAAAATGACAGGGGGTCGCCCGTGGGCAGGGTGACCCCCTGTGGGGGCAATATTTTTTTTTAGATGTTGTAGGGTTTTCCTGGGGGCCATTTTGGCCCCCAAGGAAACCATACAACAACTAAAAAAAAATAGATGTATATATAGATCTATATATATCTATGTAGATAGATATATCTAGGTACATGGATATATCTATAGATATATCTATGTAGATAGATATATATATATATAGAGGTAGATCTATATCAATCAAAGAGATTTATAAATCGCGCTACTCACCCGTGAGGGTCTCAAGGCGCTGGGGGGGAGGACGGGGGGAGGGAAAGGGGCTGGGAGGTTCACTGTTCGAAAAGCCAGGTTTTGAGGCCCTTCCTGAAAAGAAGTAGGTTTTGGGTCTTGCGAAGGTGGGTTGTGAGGGCGTTCCAGGTTTTGGGTGCAAGGTAGGAGAAGGATCTGCCCCCGGTGGTGGTGTGTTTGATGCGGGGGACAGAGGCGAGAGAGAGGTCAGCTGAGCGGACGTTTCGTGTGGGGGTGTGGAAGGTGACTCTCATTGAGGTAGGCAGGGCCTGTGTTGTGGAGTGATTTGTGTGCGAGGATGAGGATCTTGAAGGTGATCCTTTTGTCAATGGGGAGCCAGTGGAGGGATTTGAGGTGTGGAGAGATGTTTTCGTGTCGGCGGAGGTCGAGGATGAGTCGTGCTGCTGAGTTCTGGATGCGTGTAGTTTGCGCTTGAGTTTTAGAGTGGTGCCGGCGTAGAGGGCGTTTCCGTAATTAAGCCTGCTGCTGATGAGTGCGTGAGTGACAGTTTTTCTGGTCTCTGTGGGGATCCATTTGAATGTTTTTCAGTATACGGAGTGTGTTGAAGCATGAGGAGGTGAGAGCATTGATTTGTTGGGTCATCGAGAGGGAGGAGTCTAGGATGATGCTGAGGTTGCGTGCGTGGTTGGCGGGGGTGGGTGCAGGGCCTAGCGTGGTGGGCCACCATGAGGGGTCCCAGGTGTTTTTGTGTGGGCCAAAGAGGATTATTTTGGTTTTGCTTGAGTTGAGTTTCAGGTGGTTGGCTGTCATATATATATCACTTTTGTCAATATGTGTGTGGTTTCCCTGGGGGGAAAAGGGTCTGACTTGTCTAGTGGCAGTTTTAGTGCCATAAAGAAGCGCAGAAGGTTTATATGCCTACTGCAAAGAGCAAATCTGTATTTTATGTAAATAGCTGAGTACATTAGTAAAGTCTATGGAGAGATGAAGGGCACTTTTGCTGGGTGATAATGAGGGAATCCGAGGAGGAGGGAGTGGGAGCACCAATAATGATTGTTGGACTGGGCGCAGGAGGTGCTAAAGACTGTGACGAATGGTAAGTGACAAGGTGTTTTTTGAGTGTCTTGAAAGAACTTGCTGATTGAGGGAAGAAGCGCAGGTGAGGTGGCCTCTACTGTTGCACGTATCTCACACACCATCGATTTTGTGACTGTCTACGTAGGCTAGTGTTTTAGAGCAACAGTTTAGCCAATAGCAGAGATGGCATCTTGATGGATGACTGCTGCCTGCACTCGGGTTATAGAGGACCACTCTGACATAGGATCAGAGACTGAGACATCAGATACTGAGACAGCATCTGAGGGATAGGACAATGGCGCAGACTCTGGGAGTGATTTTTCAGTCAGAGGAGTCCCATTCGATAACTCCTCTTCCAGTACATTATGAGGGAGGTGATGAGGACAGTCCTGCTGTCCCTTCGCAAGCTGTTCGTGCAACTGGGTAATAGTGGGTTAGGCCAACCCAGAGAGCAGGTGAATGCGGCGGCAAGCAGAGAGAGAGTGCTCTCTTGGGAGCTCCCCAATTTAGTTCAGCCCCAAATTCCACCACCCAAATCATATTGTGGAGACATCAAAATTATCTATGGCAAAACAAACAGGTTTTGTAAGGCAGGCACCTGTGTTTTTGGTCCTGGATTCGGCGGCCATATAGAGAAACACACTAAACCCAAACATTTCTGGAAACTAGACATTCGGGGGAGTCCACAGAGGTGTGACTTGTGTGGATTCCCCAAAGTTTTCTTACCCAGAATACCCTGCAAAGCTGAAATGTTGAAAAAAAATCAATTTTTCTCGCATTTCTGTCACACAAACTACTGGAATATGCTGGGATCCACAACATTCCTACCACCCAGTGACTCCTCACCTGTTCTGATAAAAACACTACCCCATTTGAGTGCCTACACCTAGTGCCTGTGTCATGAATGGATCACCCCAGGGTCAACAGCTGCCTCACGTAAGGACCAACATTGACCGTTGTGTGATCTATTCCTGTCGCAGGCACCAGGCCTAACCACACAAGTGAGGTATGATATTTATCGGGAGACTTGGGGGAACGCTGGGTGGAAGGAAATTTGTGGCTCCTCTCAGATTCCAGAACTTTCTGTCACCGAAATGTGAGGAAAACGTGTTATTTTAGCCACATTTTGAGGTTTGCAAAGGATTCTGGGTAACAGAACCTGGTCCGAGCCCCACAAGTCACCTCATCTTGGATTTCCCTGGGTTTCTAGTTTTCAAAAATGTGCTGGTTTGCTAGGTTTCCCTAGGTGCCGGCTGAGCTAGAGGCCAAAATCCACAGGTAGGCACTGTTTTCTATGAAAAAATGTGATGTGTCCACGTTGTGTTTTGGGGCATTTCCTGTCGCGGACGCTAGGCCTACCCACACAAGTGAGGTATCATTTTTATCGGGAGACTTGGGGGAACGCTGGGTGGAAGGAAATTTGTGGCTCCTCTCAGATTCCAGAACTTTCTGTCACCGAAATGTGAGGAAAACTTGTTTTTTTAGCCACTTTTTGAGGTTTGCAAAGGATTCTGGGTAACAGAACCTGGTCCGAGCCCTGCAAGTCACCCCTCCTTGGATTCCCCTAGGTCTCTAGTTTTCAGAAATGCACAGGTTTGGTAGGTTTCCCTAGGTGCCGGCTGAGCTAGAGGCCAAAATCTACAGGTAGGCACTTCGCAAAAAACACCTCTGTTTTCTTCCCAAAATTTGGATGTGTCCATGTTGCGCTTTGGGGCGTTTCCTGTCGCGGGTGCTAGGCCTACCCACACAAGTGAGGTATCATTTTTATCGGGAGACTTGGGGGAACGCTGGGTGGAAGGAAATTTGTGGCTCCTCTCAGATTCCACAACTTTCTGTCACCGAAATGTGAGGAAAACTTGTTTTTTTAGCCACTTTTTGAGGTTTGCAAAGGATTCTGGGTAACAGAACCTGGACCAAGCCCCGCAAGTCACCCCTCCTTGGATTCCCCTAGGTCTCTAGTTTTCAGAAATGCACAGGTTTGGTAGGTTTCCCTAGGTGCCGGCTGAGCTAGAGGCCAAAATCTACAGGTAGGCACTTCGCAAAAAACACCTCTGTTTTCTTCCAAAAATTTGGATGTGTCCACGTTGCGCTTTGGGGCGTTTCCTGTCGCGGGCACTAGGCCTACCCACACAAGTGAGGTATCATTTTTATCGGGAGACTTGGGGGAACGCTGGGGGGAAGGAAATTTGTGGCTCCTCTCAGATTCCAGAACTTTCTGCCACAGAAATGTGAGGAACATGTGTTTTTTTAGCCAAATTCTGAGGTTTGCAAAGGATTCTGGGTAACATAACCTGGTCCGAGCCCCACAAGTCACCCCTCCTTGGATTCCCCTAGGTCTCTAGTTTTCAGAAATGCACAGGTTTGGTAGGTTTCCCTAGGTGCCGGCTGAGCTAGAGGCCAAAATCTACAGGTAGGCACTTCGCAAAAAACACCTCTGTTTTCTTCCAAAAATTTGTATGTGTCCATGTTGCGCTTTGGGGCGTTTCCTGTCGCGGGCGCTAGGCCTACCCACACAAGTGAGGTATCATTTTTATCGGGAGTCTTGGGGGAACGCTGGGTGGAAGGAAATTTGTGGCTTCTCTCAGATTCCAGAACTTTCTGCCACAGAAATGTGAGGAACATGTGGTTTTTTAGCCAAATTTTGAGGTTTGCAAAGGATTCTGGGTAACAGAACCTGGTCCGAGCCCCGCAAGTCACCCCTCCTTGGATTCCCCTAGGTCTCTAGTTTTCAGAAATGCACAGGTTTGGTAGGTTGCCCTAGGTGCCGGCTGAGCTAGAGGCCAAAATCTACAGGTAGGCACTTCGCAAAAAACACCTCTGTTTTCTTCCAAAAATTTGGATGTGTCCACGTTGCGCTTTGGGGCGTTTCCTGTCGCGGGCGCTAGGCCTACCCACACAAGTGAGGTATCATTTTTATCGGGAGACTTGGGGAAACGCTGGGGGGAAGGAAATTTGTGGCTCCTCTCAGATTCCAGAACTTTCTGCCACAGAAATGTGAGGAACATGTGTTTTTTTAGCCAAATTTTGAGGTTTGCAAAGGATTCTGGGTAACAGAACCTGGTCCGAGCCCCGCAAGTCACCCCTCCTTAGATTCCCCTAGGTCTCTAGTTTTCAGAAATGCATAGGTTTGGTAGGTTTCCCTAGGTGCCGGCTGAGCTAGAGGCCAAAATCTACAGGTAGGCACTTCGCAAAAAACACCTCTGTTTTCGTCCAAAAATGTGGATGTGTCCAGGTTGCGCTTTGGGGCGTTTCCTCTCGCGGGCGCTAGGCCTACCCACACAAGTGAGGCATCATTTTTATCGGGAGACTTGGGGGAACGCTGGGTGGAAGGAAATTTGTGGCTCCTCTCAGATTCCAGAACTTTCTGTCACCGAAATGTGAGGAAAACTTGTTTTTTTAGCCACTTTTTGAGGTTTGCAAAGGATTTTGGGTAACAGAACCTGGTCAGAGCCCCACGAGTCACCCCATCTTGGATTCCCCTAGGTCTCTAGTTTTCAAAAATGCACAGGTTTGGTAGGTTTCCCTATGTGCCGGCTGAGCTAGAGGCCAAAATCTACAGGTAGGCACTTTGGAAAAAACAGCTGTGTTTTCTATAAAAAAAATAGGATGTGTCCACGTTGTGTTTTGGGGCATTTCCTGTCGCGGGCACTAGGCCTACCCACACAAGTGAGGTATCATTTTTATTGGGAGACTTGGGGGAACATAGAATAGCAAAACAAGTGTTATTGCCCCTTATCTTTCTCTACATTTTTTCCTTCCAAATATAAGAGAGTGTGTAAAAAAGACGTCTATTTGAGAAATGCCCTGCAATTCACATGCTAGTATGGGCACCTCGGAATTCAGCGATGTGCAAATAACCACTGCTCCTCAAAACCTTATCTTGATCCCATTTTGGAAATGCAAAGGTTTTCTTGATACCTCTTTTTCACTCTTCATTTTTCAGCAAATGAATTGCTGTATACCCAGTATAGAATGAAAACCAACTGCAGGGTGCAGCTCATTTATTGGCTCTGGGTACCTAGGGTTCTTGATGAACCTACAAGCCCTTTATATCCCCACAACCAGAAGAGTCCAGCAGACAAAACGGTATATTGCTTTCAGAAATCTGACATCGCAGGAAAAAGTTACAGAGTAAAACATAAAGAAAAATGGCTGTTGTTTTCAGCTCAATTTCAATATTTTTTTTATTTCAGCTGTTATTTTCTGTAGGAAAACCATGTAGGATCTACACAAATGACCCCTTGCTGAATTCAGAATTTTGTCTAGTTTTCAGAAATGTCTAGCATTCCGGGATCCAGCATTGGTTTCACACCCATTCCTGTCACTAACTGGAAGGAGGCTGAAAGCACCAAATATAGTAAAAATGGGGTATGTCCCAGTAAAATGCCAAATTTGTGTTGAAAAATGTGGTTTTCTGATTCAAGTCTGCCCGTTCCTGAAAGGTGGGAAGATAGTGATTTCAGCACCAGAAACCCTTTGTTGATGGCATTTTCAGGGAAAAAACCACAAGCCTTCTTCTCCAGCCCTTTTTTCCCATTTCTTTGGAAAAAACTAAATTTTCACTGTATTTTGGCTATTTTCTTGGTCTCCTCCAGGGGAAACCACAAACTCTGGGTACCATTAGAATCCCTAGGATGTTGGAAAAAAAGGACGCAAATATGGCGTGGTTAGCTTATGTGGACAAAAAGTTATGAAGCCCTAAGCGCGAACTACCCCAAATAGCCAAAAAAGGGCTCAGCACGGGGGGGAAACAGCCCAGCAGCTAAGGGGTTAATTGTCACACTCAAGAATTGCATATCAACCCAGGTTCATACTTCTGAGTTTTTCATTGTCCACAATGGGTGGGATCCAAAGAATGGTTCCTTTCTGCCGAAGTCTGCCTCCTCGAGTTTCAGCAGTTCTTCCTCTGCCCTTGACCTGAGATGCAAAGCACCCATTTAGTGGTGGAGGGCAAACAGTTAAATGGCATGATCAATGTGCAACTTGACTATATGGTCCATCTGGTAGCCGAGTCCATCCGATTGGTCAATTAATTCTACCACAAGAGAGTCCAGATCATTTGAGTGTGTGCTGTACATAAACTGGATGAGCTGTAGGTACTCTGTTGTTTCTGCACAACATATACTTTTGTAGTAACTGAGTAATTGCAGGGGTGCAGTTCTGAAAACCCCACAGGGAGCCAGAGGTGTCGCCCTCCCATACATTAATAACCTCATGTTTGTTTTTATTCCTGGCTTTGGTGCTAACTGTTCAACTTGGTTCTTTGCTACGACACTATTGGAGGCCTCAGTGTTGACCAGGGCCCTGATAAATTGTTTGTCCACCTCCCCGTGGTATGTTGGTTGCAGCCACCGAGTCTTCCCTTCAGCTTCATGGTGTGGACCACATGTGTGCTGCTTCTTCGTGGTTGTCGTCGTACATGCCACTAGTACGTGGGTTGGTTCTTTGGAGCCCACTGCGCTGACCACTTTCTACATCAGGGCCTTGCCCTGATGTGTTGATCTGCAAGCTTTTGCGTAGTGCTTCAGCTTTCCATGAGCTTGATATTTGTGCCATCCATCGGGCATTCTCCTGAGTAGGTCAAGGCGCCCACAAGGCTGGATACTGCTGAATCTACAAGGGTGGTGCCAGGATCATGGATCTCCTCCAACGGAAAGCGGTGAGACATATAACGTGGCACCTGTTTAATGTTTCAGGCTCTTTCCATTCATACAAAATAACCTCCATCACATTCTGATGAAAAGGAGCTTCTAAGGCAGTTACTCTTGGAAACTGGCAGGGAAGAGTTCCATCTGATGTTCTGGGGGCATCCTGCGAAGCAAATCCAATGTTCTTTCCAATATGGAAAAGAACTTCATCCTACAAACTCCTTGCGATTCCGCGGAGTTCTGCCAACGGGCGGAACATATCCAGCTTGCAGTGCTCGAGCTGCAACTTAGCGCCGGTGGTGCAAGTCACATTGAAAAGCTTCGCCAGCGGCACCATGCGCTGCGCGAGAGCGCGCGCATCATCGAGCAGCAGCAGATCTACTTCAATGGCCGGCCTCTGAGCAGACCGCTCGTGACTGCCTGGCGGACATCCAGCAGGGGGGGTGCCAGCTCGCATGTTCTGGAGCCTCGTGGGAGAAAGATTTTACCACACGACGACTGGCGATTTGGCCAGAATTCTGCATTAAAGAGTAATTCAGAGTGATCAAAACGCGGGTGGAAGTGAACATCCCGCCCACCCCTAGGTAACATCGGCTTTCCTGCTTTAGATAAGAAAGCAGGAGGTTGCGACATACTTGCCACTGTCTTAACTGTTTTCAAAATCGATTTACTAATATAACAATTCAACAACACTAATTAATAACAAACTAACACAATAAGTTACCACAACTCATTCTATTAGGCCTCTGATGCCTCCTGATCGTGTTTTCTTCAAGAAGAACTGAGCGAGGAAAATAAAAACTGAGAATATGTGGAAGCACCAGCCATCTTTAGGCTGAGCTCACCATCCACCCAGCTTGTCTTCAAGGATTGGTAGAATATGTGCAGTAATCCTTCAGAGTATCAGAGGTGTATTCAAAGGTCTATAGGAATCAGCCTGTTCCAGTGCCCTGCTTTGTACCCGCAGGGTCCGGCCATCCAGTCTGAAGAGTGCCTTTGGAGACGCCTTTCTTCTTCTCAGCACTTTGCTTGTTTCTGGGGTGGTGATGTCAGCTCCGAGCTTCACCTCCTCTGAGGTCCCAGGTTCCACCTTAGAATGGGACTCATTGTCCAGTCATTATATTCATCATGGGGTCAGATCACAACAGACTCCCATATCTCACAGATATCTATGGGCTTTCTACTGGATCGTGGAGGGTGGGGCTTCCTGCAGAATATGACAAGGGGCCCCTGAGACTCCCATATCGCACAGTCACCCCTCGGCTTTATATTGGATCATGAAGTGTGGGACCCCTGCAAAAAATGACAAGGGGCCCCTGAGACTCCCACAGCTCACATATACCTCTAGGCTTTATACTGGATCATGGAGGGTGGGGCCTCCTGCAAACTATAACAAGGGGCCCCCAAGACTCCCATATCTCACAGATATCTATGGGCTTTATATTGGATCATGAAGGGTGGGGCTTCCTGCAGAATATGACAAGGGGCCCCTGAGACTCCCATATCTCACAGATATCCATAGGATTAATACTGAATCACGGAGGGTGGGGCCCCTTTCTAAATATGATGAGGCGCCCGAAGACTACCATATCTCACAGATATCCTTAGGCTTTCTACTGGATCGTGGAGGGTGGGCCTCCTGCACAATATGACAAAGGGCCCTTGAGATTCCCATATCTGACAGATACCCATAGGCTTTATACTGGATCATGGAAGATGGGGCCCCATGCAGAATATGACGAGGGGCCTTTGATACTCCCATATCTCACAGATACCCATAGGCTTTACCTTGAATCATAAGGGGTGGGCCTCACTGAAGAATATGATGAGGGGCCCCTGAGAATCCCATATCACACAGATATCCATAAGGTTTATACTGGATCATGGAGGGTGGGGTCTCCTGCAGAATATGACGAGGGGCCACTGAACCTCCCATATCTCACAGGTACCCCTAGGCTTTATAGTGGATCATGGAGGGTGGGGTCCCCTGCAATATTTGACAAGGGGCCCCTGAGACTCCCAGATCTGACAGACATCTATGGGCTTTATACTGGATCATGGACGATGTGGCTCCCAACAGAGTATTACGACGGACCCCTGAGACTCACATATCTCACAGATATCCATAGGGTTTATACTGGATCATGGAGAGTGGGTCCCCCTGCAGAATATGACGAGGGGCCCCTGAGATTCCCATATCTCAGACATACCCCTAGGCTTTGTACTGGATCATGGAGGGTAGGACCCTCTGTAGAATATGACAAGGGGCTCCTGAGACTCCTATATCTCACAGCTATCTATAGGCTTTATAAAGGATCATGAAAGGTGGTGCCCCCTGCAGAATATGACAAGGAGCTCCTGAGACTCCTATATCTCACAGGTAGCCATAGGGTTTATAATGGATCATGGAGGGTGGGGCCTCCTGCAGAATATGACGAGGGGTCCCTCAGACTCGCATATCACATAGATACCTCTAGGCTTTTTATTGGCTCATGGAGAGTGGGTCCCCTGCAGAATATGACAAGGGGCCCCTGAGACTCACATATCTCACAGATACCCCTAGGCTTTATATTAGATCATGAAGGATGGTGCCCCCTGCAGAATATGACAAGGGGCCCCTGAGACTCCCATATCTCAGACATACCCCTAGGCTTTGTACTGGATCATGGAGGGTAGGGCCCCTGCAAAATTTGACAAGGGGCCCCTGAAACTCCCATATCTCACAGATATCCATAGGCTTTATACTGGATCATGGAGGGTAGGGCCCCCTGCACAACATGACAAGGGGCCCCTGAGACTCCCACATCTCACAGATATCCATAGGCTTTATACTGGATCATGAAAGGTGTTGCCCCCTGCAGAATCTGACAAGGAGCTCCTGAGACTCCCATACCTCACAAATATCCATAGGGTTTATACTGGATCATGGAGGGTAGGCACCCCTGCAGAATATGACAAGGGGGCCCTGAGACTCCCATATCTCACAGCTACCCCTAGGCGTTTTATTTGCTCATGGAGGGTGGGGCCCACTGCAGAATATGACAAGGGGCCCCTGAGACTCCCATATCTCACAGATATCCATACGCTTTATAGTGGATCATGGAGGGTGGTGCCCCCTGCAGAATATAATGAGGGGCCCTTGAGACTCCCATATCTCCCAGATATCCCTAGGCTTTATATTAGATCATGAAGGATGGTGTCCCCTGCAGAATATGACAAGTGCCCCCTGAGACTCCTATATCTAACAGATATCCATAGGCGTTGTACTGGATCATGGAAGGTGTGGCCCTCTGCAGGATATGATGAGGGGACCCTGAGACGCCTATATCTCACAGATATCCATAGGGTTTATACTGGATTATGGAAGGTGGGGCCCCCTGCAGAATATGACGAGGGGCAGCTGAGACTCCCATGTGTCACAGATATTGATAGGGTTTAAACTGGATCATGGATGGTGAGGCCCCCTGCAGAATATTGCGAGGGGCCCCGAGATTCCCAGAGTTCACAGACACCCCTAGGCTTTATACTGGATCATGGAGCGTGGGGCCACTTGCCAATGTGATGCGAGCACCTGAGACTCAAATATGACACAGATACCCCTAGGCTTTATACTGGATCATGAAGGGTGGGGCCCCCTTCAGAATATGACAAGGGGCCCCTGACACTCCCTTAACTCAAAGATATCAATAGGCGTTATACAGGATCATGGAGGATGGGGCCGCTTGCAAATGTTATGAGGGGCCCCTGAGACTTCCATGTCACATAGATACCCCTAGGCTTTATACTGGATCATGGAGGGTGAGGTCCCCAGCAAAATAAGATGAGGGGCACCTGAGACTCTCATATCTCACAGATATCCAAAAGCTTTATACTGGATCATGGAGGGTGGGGTCTCTGCGCTACAGCCCTGAACGGAGGATGTGGTATGGTCCCTCTCATCCTGTTGGGTTTATCTGTGGAGTTTGACCCCCTCGAACATCCACGTCTCCTCCGCACCAGTTTGAGGCTGGAGAATGGGTCAGGGCCCTGTCCTGGACTGAAACCTTCTTGGCCCTTAGTGTCCAGTCCGTGTCCCCAGGTCCCCCATAGAGCCAAAGGCAAGAGGTAGCTCTCATCAGTTTATAAACATCTGTTGGTCGAATATTGAATATCAGTCGGGGAGTAGACAAACCTCAGTAAAGGACAAAACCCTAGAACTGTCCAGGTAAGACGTCCTCACCCTCAATCCTATGCTGTCAGTACACTTCCACTGTCCAGGTAAGACGTCCTCACCCCCCATCCTATGCCATCAGTACACTTTCAATGTCCAGGTAAGACGTCCTCATCCCCCATCCTATGCCGTCAGTACACTTCCAGTGTCCAGGTGAGACGTCCTCACCCCCCATCCCATGCCATCAGTACACTTCCACTGTCCAGGTAAGACGTCCTCAACCCCCATCCTATGCCGTCAGTACACTTTCACTGTCCAGGTAAGACGTCCTCACCCCCCATCCTATTCCGTCAGTACACTTCCACTGTCCAGGTAAGACGTCCTCACCCCCTATCCTATGCCGTCAGTACACTTCCACTGTCCAGGTAAGACGTCCTCACCCCCTATCCTATGCCGTCAGTACACTTTCACTGTCCAGGTAAGACGTCCTCACCCCCCATCCTATGCCGTCAGTGCATTTCTAGTGTCCAGGTAAGACGTCCTCACCCCCCATCCTATGCCGTCAGTACACTTCCAGTGTCCAGGTAAGACGTCCTCACCCTCCATCTTACGCCGTCAGTACACTTCCACTGTCCAGGTAAGACGTCCTCACCCCCCCATCCTATGCTGTCAGTACACTTCCAGTGTCCAGGTAAGACGTCCTCGCCCTCCATCCTATGCCGTCAGTACACTTCCAGTGTCCAGGTAAGACGTCCTCACCCCCAATCCTATGCCGTCAGTACACTTCCACTGTCCAGGTGAAACTTCCTCACCCTCCATCCTATGCCGTCAGTACACTTCCACTGTCCAGGTAAGGCGTCCTCACCCCCCATCCTATGCCGTCAGTACACTTTCACTGTCCAGGTAAGACGTCCTCACCCCCCATCCTATGCCGTCAGTGCATTTCGAGTGTCCAGGTAAGACGTCCTCACCCACCATCCTATGCCGTCAGTACACTTCCAGTGTCCAGGTAAGACGTCCTCACCCTCCATCTTATGCCGTCAGTACACTTCCACTGTCCAGGTAAGACGTCCTCACCCCCCCATCCTATGCTGTCAGTACACTTCCAGTGTCCAGGTAAGACGTCCTCACCCTCCCTCCTATACCATCAGTACATTTCCAGTGTCCAGGTAAGACGTCCTCACCCTCCATCCTCTGCCATCAGTACTCTTCCAGTGTCCAGGTAAGACGTCCTCACCCCCCATCCTATGCCGTCAGTACACTTCCAGTGTCCAGGTAAGACATCCTCACGCTCCATCCTATTCCGTCAGTACACTTCCAGTGTCCAAGTAAGACGTCCTCCCCCTCCATCCTATGCTATCAGTATACTTCCAGTGTCCAGGTAAAACTTCCTCACCCTCCATCCTATGCCGTCAGTACACTTCCACTGTCCAGGTAAGACGTCCTCACCCTCAATCGAATGCCGTCAGTACACTTCCACTGTCCAGGTTAGACGTCCTCACCCTCCATCCTATGCCGTCAGTACACTTCCACTGTCCAGGTTAGATGTCCTCACCCTCCATCCTATGCTGTCAGTACACTTCCACTGTCCAGGTAAAACTTCCTCACCCTCCATCCTATGCCGTCAGTACACTTCCACTGTCCAGGTAAGGCGTCCTAACCCTCTATCCTTTGCCGTCAGTACACTTCCACTGTCCAGGTAAGACTACCTCACCCTCCATCTTATGCTGTCAGTACACTTCCACTGTCCAGGTAAGACGTCCTCACCCTCCATCCTCTCCTGTCAGTACACTTCCAGTGTCCAGGTAAGACGTCCTCACCCTCCATTCTATGCTGTCAGTACCCTTCCACTGTCCAGGTAAGACATCCTCACCCCCCATCCTATGCCGTCAGTACACTTCCACTGTCCAGATAAGACATCCTCACCCTCCATCCTATGCCGTCAGTACACTTCCAGTGTCCAGGTAAGACATCCTCACCCCCATCCTATGCCGTCAGTACACTTCCAGTGTCCAGTTAAGACGTCCTCATCCCCCCATCCTATGCCGTCAGTACTCTTCCACTGTACAGGTAAGACGTCCTCACCCCCCATCCTATGCCGTCAGTACACTTCCAGTGTCCCGGTAAGACGTCCTCACCCTCCATCCTATGCCGTCAGTACACTTCCACTGTCCAGGTAAAACTTCCTCACCCACCATCCTATGCCGTCAGTACACTTCCACTGTCCAGGTAAGACGTCCTCACCCTCAATCCTATGCCGTCAGTACACTTCCACTGTCCAGGTTAGACGTCCTCACCCTCCATCCTATGCCGTCAGTACACTTCCACTGTCCAGGTTAGATGTCCTCACCCTCCATCCTATGCCGTCAGTACACTTCCAGTGTCCAGGTAAGATGTCCTCACGCTCCATCCTATGCCATCAGTACACTTTCACTGTCCAGGTAAGGCGTCATCGACGTCCATCCTATGCCGTCAGTACACTTCCAGTGTCCAGGTAAGACGTTCTCACCCTCCATCCTATGCCGTCAGTACACTTCCACTGTCCAGGTAACGCATCATCGACGTCCATCTTATGCTGTCAGTACACTTCCAGTGTCCAGGTAAGACGTCCTCGCCATCAATCCTATGCCGTCAGTACACTTCCAGTGTCTAGGTAAGATGTCCTCACTCTCCATCCTATGCCGTCAGTACACTTCCAGTGTCCAGGTAAGGCGTCATCGACGTCCATCTTATGCCGTCAGTACACTTCCAGTGTCCAGGTAAGACGTCCTTGCCATCAATCCTATGCCGTCAGTACACTTCCAGTGTCCAGGTAAGATGTCCTCACGCTCCATCCTATACCATAAGTACACTTTCACTGTCCAGGTAAGGTGTCATCGATGTCCATCCTATGCCGTCAGTACACTTTCACTGTCCAGGTAAGACGTCCTCACCCCCCATCCTATGCCGTCAGTGCATTTCGAGTGTCCAGGTAAGACGTCCTCACCCACCATCCTATGCCGTCAGTACACTTCCAGTGTCCAGGTAAGACGTCCTCACCCTCCATCTTATGCCGTCAGTACACTTCCACTGTCCAGGTAAGACGTCCTCACCCCCCCATCCTATGCTGTCAGTACACTTCCAGTGTCCAGGTAAGACGTCCTCACCCTCCCTCCTATACCATCAGTACATTTCCAGTGTCCAGGTAAGACGTCCTCACCCTCCATCCTCTGCCATCAGTACTCTTCCAGTGTCCAGGTAAGACGTCCTCACCCCCCATCCTATGCCGTCAGTACACTTCCAGTGTCCAGGTAAGACATCCTCACGCTCCATCCTATTCCGTCAGTACACTTCCAGTGTCCAAGTAAGACGTCCTCCCCCTCCATCCTATGCTATCAGTATACTTCCAGTGTCCAGGTAAAACTTCATCACCCTCCATCCTATGCCGTCAGTACACTTCCACTGTCCAGGTAAGACGTCCTCACCCTCAATCGAATGCCGTCAGTACACTTCCACTGTCCAGGTTAGACGTCCTCACCCTCCATCCTATGCCGTCAGTACACTTCCACTGTCCAGGTTAGATGTCCTCACCCTCCATCCTATGCTGTCAGTACACTTCCACTGTCCAGGTAAAACTTCCTCACCCTCCATCCTATGCCGTCAGTACACTTCCACTGTCCAGGTAAGGCGTCCTAACCCTCTATCCTTTGCCGTCAGTACACTTCCACTGTCCAGGTAAGACTACCTCACCCTCCATCTTATGCTGTCAGTACACTTCCACTGTCCAGGTAAGACGTCCTCACCCTCCATCCTCTCCTGTCAGTACACTTCCAGTGTCCAGGTAAGACGTCCTCACCCTCCATTCTATGCTGTCAGTACCCTTCCACTGTCCAGGTAAGACATCCTCACCCCCCATCCTATGCCGTCAGTACACTTCCACTGTCCAGATAAGACATCCTCACCCTCCATCCTATGCCGTCAGTACACTTCCAGTGTCCAGGTAAGACATCCTCACCCCCATCCTATGCCGTCAGTACACTTCCAGTGTCCAGTTAAGACGTCCTCATCCCCCCATCCTATGCCGTCAGTACTCTTCCACTGTACAGGTAAGACGTCCTCACCCCCCATCCTATGCCGTCAGTACACTTCCAGTGTCCCGGTAAGACGTCCTCACCCTCCATCCTATGCCGTCAGTACACTTCCACTGTCCAGGTAAAACTTCCTCACCCACCATCCTATGCCGTCAGTACACTTCCACTGTCCAGGTAAGACGTCCTCACCCTCAATCCTATGCCGTCAGTACACTTCCACTGTCCAGGTTAGACGTCCTCACCCTCCATCCTATGCCGTCAGTACACTTCCACTGTCCAGGTTAGATGTCCTCACCCTCCATCCTATGCCGTCAGTACACTTCCAGTGTCCAGGTAAGATGTCCTCACGCTCCATCCTATGCCATCAGTACACTTTCACTGTCCAGGTAAGGCGTCATCGACGTCCATCCTATGCCGTCAGTACACTTCCAGTGTCCAGGTAAGACGTTCTCACCCTCCATCCTATGCCGTCAGTACACTTCCACTGTCCAGGTAACGCATCATCGACGTCCATCTTATGCTGTCAGTACACTTCCAGTGTCCAGGTAAGACGTCCTCGCCATCAATCCTATGCCGTCAGTACACTTCCAGTGTCTAGGTAAGATGTCCTCACTCTCCATCCTATGCCGTCAGTACACTTCCAGTGTCCAGGTAAGGCGTCATCGACGTCCATCTTATGCCGTCAGTACACTTCCAGTGTCCAGGTAAGACGTCCTTGCCATCAATCCTATGCCGTCAGTACACTTCCAGTGTCCAGGTAAGATGTCCTCACGCTCCATCCTATACCATAAGTACACTTTCACTGTCCAGGTAAGGCGTCATCGATGTCCATCCTATGCCGTCAGTAGACTTCCAGTGTCCAGGTAAGACGTTCTCGCCCTCCATCCTATGCCGTCAGTACACTTCCAGTGTCCAGGTAAGACGTTCTCGCCCTCCATCCTATGCCGTCAGTACACTTCCACTGTCCAGGTAAGGCGTCATCGACGTCCATCTTATGCCGTCAGTACACTTCCAGTGTCCAGGTAAGACGTCCTCGCCATCAATCCTATGCCGTCAGTACACTTCCAGTGTCCAGGTAAGACGTCCTCACTCTCCATCCTATGCCGTCAGTACACTTCCACTGTCCAGGTAATGCGTCCTCACTCTCCATCTTATGCCATCAGTACACTTCCAGTGTCCAGGTAAGGCGTGATCGACGTCCATCTTATGCCAGTATCTAATCTTCTCTAGTTCATCTGCCAACCACACTAACCATCTGCAGGAGTCCACATACCCCCCTTGTGCGCCCTCACACACTAATGATCACCTCTAACTCCCATCAATTTAGGGGGAGATTGATCAAGTTTCTGTGTCGGTGTTGGCCATGCAAGGAGGCGCAAAGGTGACGCAAAACCTTAGTGACATTTATCAAGTCACGCAAGGCAATCTTGTGTGGCACTGCGTGACTTCATAACTACAGAGTAACGCAACGCCGCACTTATCAATGCGTTATGTCACTCAGCAGCAGGGAGGCGTATCATGGGTCGAACGTGGGTGTTTTGAGCAATCCCATACTTACCAGAAGGGTAGACCTGGGAATGCGTCAAGATGTAAGCCTTCCCGGGGAGGCGCAACAAAGAGAAATATTTTTATTTCTCCTCATTTTGTCTTCTTTCTATATGTGCTGCAGGTCACATAGAAAGAGGAAACTGCCTCTGGGGATTGTGTTGGTGCAGGCAGGTGTCCCTCCTGCACAAAACAATGCTGCTTACAATGCAGACCCCCTCACACCAGAGCGCAAGGATGCCAGCGTTGGTGCGAGGTAGCCAAACGTTCTCCAGCGCTGGGAAAGGACAGGATGCACAGTATATTGGTAAATACAACACACTCTTGCCCCTCCCCTTTCACGCAGCACAGCAAGGTGGCTTGCTGCGTTGCGCTGCGTGAAAATGATGTAGATGGACCTTAATCCATCAGAAAGAAACAGCGGCCAATGCATGAAGTTCCCAAGAGTAAACCCAAGAAGTAACAGTAGCCAGCAGCACCAGACTGACCATACCCTTGGCTGCCAGAGCAGTGTGCTGCCGCGCGTAAAGCGCTTTCACACCCCGTCAGGGGCAGTAAGTGCTACATAACTGCAGATACAATAGTCTCTGAGTCAACTACTTGTTGACACACTCGCAACAATGCTGCATTGTGATGCAGAACAGTCTGTTGGCTTTGAAAGATGCTGTTTCTTCACTCTTGACACAGGAAATCTTTGTTGGATTCTGCATCTCACATTGTTGGCCACGTTTTTGTGTTTTCCCATTGCGGTGCCAGTTGGCGAGGATTCTCCTATCGCTCCCAGGGCGGTTGCTGAGTCATTTATTTACAAATAGTTCTAGCTCTCGTGTCTTTCCCTGTCTTTTCGTTCCTCTTCCTTCTCCTGTAGCTACCTCTGTCTCTTCCTCCTTCCCCCCCATTCCAACTCTGCCTTCTCTTCTCACACCACTACCTAGAGTGGCGCTGCCAGGCGCCGGTCGGCTGCATTGGGTTGGAGTGCGCATGTGCCGGGCCTCTGTGCGGGGCTCAGTAAGGCAGTGCACAGAGCTGCCTTACCTTACTGTGCATTGGGGAGGCGTTCTAGGCTGAGCACGTGTGTTCCCATGATCCACCCATGGACTTTGATGCAATCCCAGATTTACTAAAAGTTGTAAAATGCTACACCTCCCGGAAGCGCTGGTAACAAACGAGGAGAGTATTGTCATCTGTTCTCTTTACTTCCTTGTTCTGAGTGTGTTGTATTCAGCATTGCACATGGAAAAGGGAAAATGCCTTTAAGGATTGCTTTGGTGCAGGAAGGTGTCCGTTACTGCAGAACAACCATCCTGCGTGTAATGCAGTCCTCCTAGCGCTATGGTGCAATGGTGCCTGTGCTGCGCGAATCTGCACGTAGGGAGGCAGCATGAAAGCGTCACATCTTTGTAAACATGAAGCATTTCTACCCTCTCCCTCTCCCCAGGTGTCCCCGCTGCGTTGCCTTGCATGACATGTAAGGAACTATCCCCCCCCCCGATGCCCCGGAGTGTGTGCCTCCTAGAAGCTGGGCCTGGAGCTGGTGCCCTCCTCAGCTCAGGGCAGGTCTCCATGCGCCCTCCTTGGGGGCACTACAGTAATTGGTTCTGCAGTGGGACTTTAGGACAGACAATCCTCCACACTTAGCAGCCAAAGCAGACGCAAGAGAGGGACTGGGCAGCGCTTCCTGCTAGACTCCTTGGGGAGCAGCTTCAGGGCGCAAGGCAGGTCCCCCAGATAGAGGACTTTCCACGTCCCAGAGTCCAGAGCTGCTGAGGAGGGCCCTGACTGCCGCTTGGCTCCCAGAGCGTCTCCGCCACGTGCCAAAGCAGCCCCCACCCCTGGGGTGCACCGCGCAGACCCCCCAGCCGCCATCCACTTTGAGACATTGATGTTTCCTTTGCGTGTTGAGCATATGTTGTACCCTGAGTTTCAGGCCTTCCTGCGCCCTGTACCCCAGTGCACTGCACGCTTACTGCACGCTCACTGCACACTCCCACCCTGCACCCGGCTGCGGACCCACATGAATTTTGTGTTGTGCATCTGAGGACTGCATGGATACTTCACCACATTGTGTGCCCAAGAGGGGCAGGGGAGGCGTGCGGACGTTTCATAGCACTAGGCCTGGGAAAAATTATAATTACCCCCGATTAATCGGAGTGATTACAGTAATTGCGCATTACTCTTGTGATGGAAAATTACTGAAGTTACACGGTTCTACCAACTTGAGTAATTCAGAGTAACCTGGGGCAAAAATCCAACTGCAGGAGCACAGGAACATCACACTAAGGGGCATGTCTATACTGTTTGCACCAAATTAGTGTCAATAATTTGCTTTACTCTAATTCTGTGCAAAACTAACTCCATATTTATACTTTGGCAATAGACCCGTCTAGCGCCAAATTTATGTAGTTAAAGTCATTTTTTGGACGTGGAAACCTACCTTGCCTTAATGAGGTGCAAGGTAGGCGTTCCCGTGCAAAACATTACTCTATGGCCTTAACGCCATATTTATACTCCTGTGCAAAAATGGTGCAGGGAGAGAGGAGGGGTCAAAGAATGGGGCAAAGCTTGCTTTGCCCCATTTTTTAACGCCTGGGTCAGGGCAGGCGTTAGGAGATCTGTGGGCCTATTTCCATGGTGGAATACCATGGACTAAGCCCACAGGTGGCCTCCCCAGACCACAGGGACACCCCCACCCACACCAGAGGGACAGTGGGGGATGGGGGACCCCATCCCAGGTAAGTACAGGTAAGTATTTTATGTTATTTTCTAAAGTGCCATGGGGGCCGTGAAATGGGTTCCTATACATGGCACTGGGTGCAATGGCCATGCCCAGGGGACTCTGGTCCCCTGTGCTGGCCATTGGGGTGGTGGGTTTGACTCCTGTCTTTCCTAAGACAGGGTCATGTGGTATAGATGGTTTTGCATCAGAAAATGATGCTAGGCTGGTTAGAGTCACCTTTTTTTTACTCTAACCAGCCTAACGTCATTTTTACACTAGCCTACCCTTTTGCTCTGGCTTGCACCATTCCATAAATATCCCAGCTGGTGCACAGAAAAGGTGCAAGCCAGTGCTAAACTTTTTGGTGCAAAACTGTGTTAGTGCAGTTTTGCCCCAAAAGTATAAATCAGGGCCTAAAGGGCATATTTACAATTCCCTAGCACCACCTTTGTGCCACCATAGCATCATCTTTTACCCTAAGGTGGCGTTAAGGAGGCCTTTCGCCTGCGCCGTATTTATAAAGTGGTGCAATGCTTGCATTGCACCACTTTACAACGTCTAGTGCACATTATGCCTGCATCAGGCATAATGTGTGCAAGGAAGGAGTTCCCACACAGGGAGGCCCGAAAAATGGCACAGTAAAATTTACAACATTTTACTGCGCCACTTTTTCCATCATTTTTAAAGCCTACTCCTAGCAGGCATTAATTGACGCACCCTTTTTAATCAATGAGCCATCCCGTGCTTTGCTACACTAGCGTCAACATTTTTGATGCTACACTAGAGTCAGCAATGTTGATGCTGTTGTCCTAACACCCGCCATGGTGCGCCATATTGTAAACACAGCGCAACCATTGTGTCGTTAGATGGGGCAGGGGCGACGCAAGAAAACTGGTGCATGGAGACGGACCGCACCACTTTCTTGTAACTGTGTCCCTTAGAGAGAGAGAGAGTGGCTGCCGGGTACTGCTGTTCGTGTCCTCTAGGGCTTAGTGTTATTTTCATAGCACTACATGCATCCTCGGGTCCCTTCTGGATGTGAGGGAGCATTTTGCTCTGAGAAAATAGTGCTAAATGCTGGATTACGCTTCTTACGTATTTACGCATAATTACAAGTAATGTTGGAGTAATTACACTAGGGATAATTATACCCATCACACCACTCCTAGGCAGCACTGAATACCAAGCAGAAGAGCCCACGCCTGAGCTCAAAGGATGGGTTCAAGGCAGGGGGTCCTGATGCACAGTTCCACCAGAGAAGCCCAAACAGTGGAGTTTCAGGCCTTAAAGGGCCATATTTACAAGCAGCCTGAGCTGCCTGTGCGTCACTTCTAGTGGCTTTTCATGGCCTTGTAGATATCGGTAAATGCAATACAGCGCAATTCACTGCCTTGCCTCACTTTGCATCAAGGAGGCATTTCCGTGGGTGTTTTGTGGGTGCTCCCACGCAGCATCCATGGACTTTGACACGGTAGGAAAGTACCATCTTGCCTGGCATGTTACCCCCATTTTTACATGTATGTAAGTTTGTTTTTTCCTGTCTCACTGGGATCCTGCTTGCCAGGACCCCAGTGCTCATAGTTTGTGGCTTAAATATGTGTATCTGTGTAGTGACTTACTTTGTCACTGAGGCTCTGCTAACCAGAACTTCAGTGTTTATGCTCTCTCTGCCTTTAAAATTGTCACAATAGGCTAGTGACCATTTTCACCAATTCTCATTGGCACACTGGGACACCTTTATAATTCTCTAGTATATGGTACCTATGTACCCAGGGTATTGGGGTTTCAGGAGATCCCTATGGGTTGCAGCATTTCTTTTGCCACCCATAGGGAGCTCAGACAAATCTTACACAGGACTGCCACTGCAGCCTGAGTGAACGCACACGTTATTTCACAGCCATTTTACACTGCACTTAAGTAACTTATAAGTCACCTATATGTCTAACCTTCACTTAGTGAAGGCTAGGTGCAAAGTTACTAAGTGTGAGGGCACCCTGGCACTAGCCAAGGTGCCCCCACACTGTTCAGGGCCAATTCCCCCGACTTTGTGAGTGCAGGGACACCATTACACATGTGCACTAAATAGAGGTCAATACCTATATGTAGCTTCACAATAGTAACTCTGAATATGGCCATGTAACATGTCTAAGATCATGGAATTGTCCCCCAATGCCAAATCTGGCATTGGGGTGCAATCCCATGCATCCCCGGAGCTCCACTATGGACCCCGGGTACTGCAAAACCAGCTCTCTGGGGTTTTCTCTGCAGCTACCGCTGCTGCCAACCCTCAGACAGGTTTCTGCCCCCCTGGGGCCTGGGCAGCCCAGTCCCAGGAAGGCAGAACAAAGGATTTCCTCCTTTGGAAATAGGTGTGAAGGGCTGGGGAGGAGTAGCCTCCCCAGCCTATGGAAATGCTTTGAAGGGCACAGATGGTGCCCTCCTTGCATAAGCCAGTCTACACCGGTTCAGGGATCCCACAGTCCCTGCTCTGGCGCGAAACTGGACAAAGGAAAGGGAAGTAACCACTCTCCTGTCCATCACCACCCCAGGGGTGATGCCCAGAGTTCCTCCAGTGTGTCCCAGACCTCTGCCATCTTGAATCCAGAGGAGTGAGGGCACAGTGGAGGCCTCTGAGTGGCCAGTGCCAGCAGGTGACGTCAGAGACTCCTCCAGATAGGTGCTTACCTGACTAGGTGGCCAATCCTTCTCTGAGGGCTATTTAGGGTCTCTCCTGTGGGCTTTTCCTGAGAAAATGACTTGCAAGAATTCACCAGAGTTCCTCTGCATCTCCCTCTTCGACTTCTTCCAAGGATCGACCGCTGACTGCTCCAGGACGCCTGCAAAACTGCAACAAAGTAGCAAGAAGACTACCAGCGACATTTTACACCTAATCCTGCCGGCTTTCTCAACTGTTTCCTGGTGGTCCATGCTTTGGGGGCTGCCTGCCTTCACCCTGCACTGGAAGCCATGAAGAAATCTGCTATGTGTCGACGGAATCTTCCCCCTGCTTCAGCATGCACCAAACTTCAGCATCACCGGTACTCTGGGTCCCCTCTCATCCTGACGTGCGTGGCCCCTGGAACACAGGTGGTGGACCCAAGTGACCCAGACTGTCCAGTGGTCCAACTGTCCAAATTTGGAGTAGGTAAGTCCTTGCCTCCCCTCTCCAGACAGTAATCCTGTGCACCGCGTGAACTGCAGCTGCTAGGGCTTCTGTGCACTTTTGTAAGGAATCCTTCGTGCACAGCCTAGCCCAGGTCCCCAGCAATCTGTCCTGCAATGCTTAGCCCCCTGAGTTGACCACCGGCTTCGTGGGACCCTCTTTTGTAGTGTTGAGACGACCGCCATGCTCAGTCTACTTTAACCTGTGTTCAAGTACTTCCGCGGGTGCTGCCTGCTTCTGTGTGGGCTCTCTGTATTGCTGAGGGCCCCCTCTGTCTCCTCTCCCAAGTGGCGACATTCTGGTGCTTCCTGGGCCCGGGCAGCACCCTCTTTCTTCAACTGCGTCCTTTGCAACTAGCAAGGCTTGTTTGCAGTCTTTCTCCAAAGAAACAATGCTGCATCCTCCAGCACGCCGTGGGACATCTTCTGCACAAAGGAGAAGTTCCTGGCACCTTTCGTTGTTGCAGAATCTTCAGCTTCTTCCATCCGGAGGCAGCCATTTTGCACCTTCATCTGGGGTTTAGAGGGCTCCTGCCCCCCTTTGACACTTGTGTGACTCTTGGACTTGGTCCCCTTCCTTTACAGGTCCTCAGGTCCAGGAATCCATCTTCAGTGCTTTGCAGTCTGTTGCTGTCCTTTCAGAATCCCCTATCTCGACTTTACTGTCTTTCTGGGGTAATAGGGTACCTTTACTCCTACTTTTCAGGGTCTTCGGGTGGGGTATCTTGGACACCCTTAGTGTTTTCTTACACTCCCAGTGACCCTCTACATACTACACTAGGCCTGGGGTCCATTTGTGGTTTGCATTCAACTTTTGGAGTATATGGTTTGTGTTGCCCCAGGCCTATTGTCTCCTATTGCATTCTATTGTGTTCTACAGTGTTTGCACTACTTTCTGACTGTTATACTAGGGAGTATATCCTCTGAGATACTTTTAGCATATTGTCACTAAAATAAAGTACCTTTATTTTTAGTATATCTGTGTATTGTGTTTTCTTATGATATTGTGCATATGATATAAGTGGTATAGTAGGAGCTTTGCATGTCTCCTAGTTCAGTCTAAGCTGCTCGGCTATAGCTACCTTCTATCAGCCTAAGCTGCTAGAAACACCTCTAATCTACTAATAAGGAATAACTGGACCTGGCACAAGGTGTAAGTACCACAATGTACCCACTATAAGTCAGGCCAGCCTCCTACAGATGCATTCCCAGATT
Organism: Pleurodeles waltl; assembly: GCF_031143425.1. Lineage (NCBI taxonomy): Eukaryota > Metazoa > Chordata > Amphibia > Caudata > Salamandridae > Pleurodeles > Pleurodeles waltl. The sequence continues at coordinate 1,192,302,131 of NC_090448.1, forward strand.
TACAGGTTTTGTACACCTGGGAATGCGTCAAAAGCCTACGCCACCCTAGGGGAGGCATAAGAGTGATGCTTTGGAGAGAAATATCTCAATTTCTCCCTGTTTTTTCCTCTTTCTATGTATGCTGCATTCTGCAGCACACTTAGAAGGAAGAAGACGCCTCCAGTGACTGTTTTTGAGAAGGAAGGTGTCCCTTCCTGCACAAAAACAATCATCTCCAAACGCAGGCACCCTGGCACCATAGTGCCGGGGTGACTGCGCTGGTGCATGACAGCCATTTGTGTACCAGCTCAGGGAGAGAGAATAGAAATACGCCCTGTGGTGTAGATACAGTACATATCTGCTCATTCCAGTGCCGCTGGGTGGCACTGCAAGGCACTTGCTGTGCCCCCTTGCGCCATGGGCCTTATAAATATGCTCCTAAGTGTTTGTGCTTCAGCAGCTGGATGCCCAGGTGTTTTTTGGAGTCTGACTGTACGTTTCGAGTGGGTCCTTTGGTGAAGTGGGAGTGGTGCTGGCATAGCGTAGGATATTGAAGACGTATAGGGAGATTTACAAACGTTTTACGCTGGGTTAGCGTCACAAAAGTGATGCTAACCTGCACAATTTTTGTTCCCAATTTACTTTCCAGTGCAAAACTTGTTTGTGCTGGAAAGTACCCTAAACATGAAGCAACGAAGCGCGAAGCACGGCTTTGCGTTACTTAGCACCAAGGGCGTGTTTCATGGGTGGTACATCGGCGTTCTCATGCAAGCACCCGTGCCTTTCGCTGCAAAACCGTATCCACAAACAATAGTAGACAGGTTTTTGCGCCAAAAGTTAACACCATTTGAAAGCAGGCGTTAAAAGGAGAAATGTTTTCATTTCTCTTTTCTTTTCGGACTCTGCATGCATATACAATGTGGCAAAACTTTTGAAGTGTGTCTAAGTATAGTATTTTGTAGTGGAAGTGTAACCTTTCAGTACAAAACCTATGCTAGACTCACTCACACACCCTTGCTCTATGGAGCAAAGGTGTGTGCGTGGCGCACAGCAGCTGAAATCAGTGCTGATGCTGGGGAGAGTGAAGGCGAGAGCAACTCGCCTGATTTCTCCCTGTCCCTCAGAACAGCTTTATTCAATGTTGCGCTGCGTGACAATTTTGTAAATAAATCTCCCCAGTGTGTTGTTTAGTTGGTATCGAGTGCGTACAGTATATACAAGGCCTCTCTGTAGCATTTGACCTGTCCGACAAGTAAACATTATACACATTAATGCACAGGTGATCTTCTCCCCACTAACCTGCAGTGATTCACTCCAAGATTTAAACTCCCCATGCCCTGTGGAGTCCCTGAGGGCTCCAACCTGCTCCCCATTCCACCCTCTGCATGGAACTGCGCAAGCACTAGTGACCAACAGCAGCATTGCCCTGGATCTGTGAGCTGGCGATAATCTATCGCCCACTTATGACAATTTCTGCCTCAGTCGCATCTAAAACACAACATAATCAAGACTGAGGCCCTCCCAGTCACCAATTGCAAAACATACCTGAAAGTCCAGCCCGCCTCTCCCCCAGCTCTCGTAAAAAACACACATTTACTAACACTGAGCTGCCTTGCAAGAAACGCATATATCAGATACCTGCAACATTTACAAAGATATGGCACATTTCTGCCGCCTCTCGACTCTGTGCACTTTTGGCTGTCTTGTGTCATTGTGCAAGGGTGCCTACGGTTCATGTAGGATTGTTTTTGTACAGGAAGAGGCCCTTGCAGCTCCCTCTACTGGCAGTGCTCCTCCTCCCTCACTCCATCTCCCTCTACAAGCAGTGCTCCTCCTCCCTCACCCCGTCTCCCTCTACAGGCGGTGCTCATCCTCCCTCACTCCATCTCCCTCTACAGGCGGTGCTCCTCCTCCCTCACCAAGTCTCCCTCTACAGGCGGTGTTCATCCTCCCTCACCCCGTCTCCCTCTAAAGGCGGTGCTCATCCTCCTTCACTCTGTCCCCCTCTACAGGCAGTGCTCATACTCCCTCACCCCATCTCCCTCTACAGGCGGTGCTCATCCTCCCTCACTCCATCTCCCTCTACAGGCAGTGCTCCTCCTCCCTCACCATGTCTCCCTCTACAGGCGGTGTTCATCCTCCCTCGCCCGTCTCCCTCTACAGGCGGTGCTCATCCTCCTTCACTCTGTCTCCCTCTACAGGCAGTGCTCATCCTTCCTCACCCCGTCTCCCTCTATAGGCAGTGCTCCTCCTCCCTCACTCCACCTCCCTCTACAAGCAATGTTCATCCTCCCTCACTCTCTCTCCTTCTACAGGCGGTGATCATCCTCTCTCACCCCGTCTCCCTCTACAGGCGGTCCTCCTCCTCTCTCACTCCGTCTGCCTCTACAGGCGGTGCTCCTCCTCCCTCAACACGTCGCCCTCTACAGGCGGTGCTCCTCCTCTCTCACTCCACCTCCCTCTACAGGCGGTGCTCCTCCTCCCTCACTCCGTCTCCCTCTACAGGCGGTGCTCATCCTCCATCAACCCGTCTCCCTTTACAGGCGGTGCTCCCCCTCTCTTACTCCGTAACCCTCTACAGGCATTGCTCCTCGTCTCTCACTCCGTCTCCCTCTACAGGCAGTGCTCCTCGTCTCTCACTCCATCTCCCTCTACAGGTGGTGCTCCTCCTTCCTCACTCCATCTCCCTCTACAGGCAGTGCTCCTCCTCCCTCACTCCGTCTCCCTCTACAGAGGGTGCTCTTCCTCCCTCACTCCATCTCCCTCTACAGGCGGTGCTCATCCTCCCTCACCCCGTCTTCCTCTACAGGCAGTGCTCCTCCTCCCTCACCCCGTCTCCATCTACAGGCGGTGCTCCTCCTCCCTCACTCCGTCTCCCACTACAGGCGGTGCTCCTCCTCCCTCACTCCACCTCCCTCTACAGGTAGTGCTCATCCTCCCTCACTCTGTCTCCCTCTACAGGAGGTGCTCCTCCTTCCTCACTCCGTCTCCCTCTACAGGCGATGCTCCTCCTCCCTCACTCCCTCTACAGGCAGTTCTCCTCCTCCCTCACTCCATCTCCCTCTACAGGCGGTCCTCCTCCCTCACTCCGTCTTCCTCTACAGGCGGTGCTCCTCCTCTCTCACTCCGTCTCCCTCTACAGGCAGTGCTCCTCGTCTCTCACTCCCTCTCCCTCTACAGGCAGTGCTCCTCGTCTCTCACTCCATCTCCCTCTACAGGCGGTGCTCCTCCTCCCTCACTCCGTCTCCATCTACAGGCAGTGCTCCTCCTCTCTCACTCCGTCTCCCTCTGCAGGCGGTGCTCCTCGTCTCTCACTCCGTCTCCCTCTACAGGCAGTGCTCCTCCTCCCTCACTCCGCCTTCCTCTACAGACGGTACTCCTCGTCTCTCACTCCGTCTCCTTCTACAGGCGGTGCTCATCCTCCCTCACCCCTTCTCCCTCTATAGGCAGTGCTCCTCCACCCTCACGCTGTCTCCCTCCACAGTCAGTGCTCCTCCTCCCTCACTCCATCTCCCTCTACAGGCAGTGCTCCTCGTCCCTCACTCCGTCTCCCTCCACAGGTGGTGCTCCTCCTCCCTCACTCCGTCTCCCTGTGCAGGCGGTGCTCCTCCTCCCTCACCCCGTCTCCCTCTACAGGCAGTGCTCATCCTCCCTCATTCCATCTCCCTCTACAGGCAGTGCTCCTCCTTCCTCACTCCGTCTGCCTCTACAGGCGGAGCTCATCCTCCCTCACTCGGTCTCCCTCTACAGGCGGGCCCTCCTCCTCCCTCACTCCACCACCCTCTACAGGCAGTGCTCATCCTCCCTCACTCCGTCTCCCTCTACAGGCAGTGCTCCTCCTCCCTCACTCCACCTCCCTCCACAGGCAGTGCTCCTCCTCCCTCACACCGTCTCCCTCTACAGGCAGTGCTCCTCCTCCCTCACCACGTCTCTATCTACAGACAGTGCTCCTCCTCCCTCACTCCTTCTCCCTCTACAGGCGGTGCTCCTCGTCTCTCACTCCGTCTCCCTCTACAGGCAGTGCTCCTCCTCCCTCACTCTGTCTCCCTCTACAGATGGTACTCCTCGTCTCTCACTCCGCCTCCCTCTACAGGCAGTGCTCCTCCCTCACTCCGTCTCCCTCTACAGGTGGTGCTCATCCTCCCTCACTCCATCTCCTTCTACAGGCGGTGCTCATCCTCCCTCACCCCTTCTCCCTCTATAGGCAGTGGTCCTCCACCCTCACTCCGTCTCCCTCCACAGTCAGTGCTCCTCCTCCCTCACTCCATCTCCCTCTACAGGCAGTGCTCATCCTCCCTCACTCTCTCTCCTTCTACAGGTGGTGATCATCCTCCCTCACCCCGTCTCCCTCTACAGGCGGTGCTCCTCCTCTCTCACTCCGTCTGCCTCTACAGGCGGTGCTCCTCCTCCCTCAACCCGTCTCCCTCTACAGGCGGTGCTCCTCCTCCCTCACTCCGTCTCCCTCCACAGGCAGTGCTCCTCCTCCCTCACTCCGCCTCCCTCCACAGGCAGTGCTCCTCCTCCCTCACACCGTCTCCCTCTACAGGCAGTGCTCCTCCTCCCTCACCCCGTCTCCACCTACAGGCAGTGCAACTCCTCCCTCACTCCGTCTCCCTCTACAGGCGGTGCTCATCCTCCCTCACACCGTCTCCCTCTCTCCAACTCCCTCTACAGGCGGTGCTCCTCCTCCCTCACTCCGTCTCCCTCCACAGGCAGTGCTCCTCCTCCCTCACACCGTCTCCCTCTACAGGCAGTGCTCCTCCTTCCTCACCCCGTCTCCATCTACAGGCAGTGCTCCTCCTCCCTCACTCTGTCTTCTTCTACAGGTGGTGCTCATCCTCCCTCACTCTGTCTCCCTCTAGAGGTGGTGCTCATACAGTCTCACACCGTCTCCCTCTACAGGTGGTGCTCCTCCTCCCTCACTCCGTCTCCCTCCACAGGCGGTGCTCCTCCTCTCTCACTCCATCTCCCTCTACAGGTGGTGCTCCTTCTCCCTCACTCCGTCTCCCTCCACAGGCAGTGCTCACCCTCCCTCACTCCGTCTCCCTCTCTCCAACTCCCTCCACATGTAGTGCTCCTCCTCCCTCAACCCATCTCCCTCTACAGGCAGTGCTTCTCCTCCCTCACTCCATCTCCCTCTACAGGCAGTGCTCCTCCTTCCTCACAACGTCTCCCTCTACAGGCAGTGCTCCTCCTCCCTCACTCCTGTTCCTCCTCCCTCACTCCACCTCCCTCTACAGGCGTGCTCCTCCTCCCTCACTCCATCTCCCTCTACAGGTAGTGCTCCTCCTCCCTCACCCCATCTCCCTCTACAGGCGGTGCTTCTCCTCCCTCACCCTGTCTCCCTCTACAGGCGGTGCTCCTCCTCCCTCACTGCATCTCCCTCTACAGACGGTGCTCCTCCTCCCTCACTCCGTCTCCCTCTACAGGCGGTGCCTATCCTCCCTCACCCTGTCTCCCTCTACAGGCGGTGCTCCTCCTCCCTCATTGCATCTCCCTCTACAGACGGTGCTCCTCCTCCCTCACTCCATCTCCCTCTACAGGCAGTACTCCTCCTCCCTCACCCCGTCTCCCTCTACAGGCGGTGCTCCTCCTCCCTCACTCCATCTCCCACTCCAGGCAGTGCTCATTCTCCCTCACCACGTCTCCCTCTACAGGCGGTGCTCCTCTTCCCTCACTCCGTCTCCTCTACAGGCGGTGCTCCTCCTCCCTCACTGCATCTCCCTCTACAGGCGGTGCTCCTCCTCCTTCACTCCGTCTCCATCTACAGGCGGTGCTCATCCTCCCTCACTCCGTCTCCCTCTACAGGCGGTGCTCCTCCTCCCTCACTCCATCACTCCCTCTACTGGCAGTGCTCCTGCTCCCTCACATTGTCTCCCTCTACAAGGGATGTTCATCCTTCATGACTCCATCTCCCTCTACAGGCAGTGCTCATCATCTATCCTCACTCCGCCTCCCTCTACAGGCAGTGCTCTCCCTCTCTCACCCTATCTACCCCTACCGACAGTGATCATCCTCCCTCACTCCGTCTCCCTCTGCAGGCAGTGCTTCACATCCCTCACTCCAGCTCCCTCCACAGGTAGTGCTCCTCCTCCCTCACCCCGTCTCCCTCTACAGGCAGTGCTCCCCCTCCCTCACTCCATCTACCTCCACAGGCGGTGCAGAGCCTCTCTCTGCCCATCCCTCTCTCCCCAGTGCAGCATCACTGTTTACATCTTCTTAAGAAGGGCAGCTGCCTCTGGGGCCCGTCGGTGACTCTGCCTGACTCATGCCTCATTTCTCTGGAATTCCCTGGTGCCAACTCTTGTGCCAGCACCCATTCTGTGCCTCGCCCAGGGTGCAGGGCTCACGTGTTGCACTGCCCTCTTGCCTTCTGTGCAGCTCTGGCACTTTGATGCTGATAGCTGGTTGTTGGCAGTATTCAGTGTTATTGCATCGTGCAGCGCCTAGGCTTACCCATGCCCGAGAGGCATGGCAGCCCCAGTAAGGGGGGTGTGGCACATAGTATCCTGAATCATGGTATGTTCACCATCCACTAATGGGTCTTTTGTCTCCTGCACAAGCTTCGACTGGCACCTTTGGAGCAGTGGAGAAGTGTGGCACAATGGTTAGAGCGGCAGTACCTGATGCAGATATCTGGCCCGGGACCAGGGTTCAATTCCTGTCTCGGCGGGTCTTGGGCTCAATTCTCTTGCACCAAATAATTCTCGCCTCAGTGCCTAATCTAATTAATGGGTTCCCTTCTGTAACTCTGGGCAATAGCTTGCTTAATCTCCACACTGGCCCTGACAGTGCTTGTAGGCCTGGCTTCACCCTGGGGGTTGCTCAGGAGTGGGCACCTCACAGGAAAAGCCAGGAGGGGTTCCACAGCAGTATGTGTACAGTGCCTTGAGACCCTAATGGGTGAGTAGTGTGCTATACAAGTGCGAAGGTTACAGTTTTGCAGGATGTCATTGGAGCTGTGCCAGGGCCATGCCTCCTCAAGAGAACTTTGGAGCCTGGGTCTCAGGAGAAGCTGATGGTGGGTCCTGCCCAGGACTCCAGACCTGCTGGTAGAGGGCAGCCGCTACTGAGACCCTGGACCTGCTGACAGAGCCTACCACACACTGAGACCCTGTGCCCACTGGCAGGGCCTGGCACACATCAAAGCCCTGGACCCACTAGCAGAGCCTGGCACACAAGGAGGCCATGGATCAACTGTCAGAGTCTGGCACACACTGAGGCCCTGGACCCACTGACAGAGCCTGGTACACACTGAGCCCCTGGACCCACTGGCAAAGCCTGGCACACAAGGAGGCCCTGAATCCACTGTCAGAGTCTGGCACACACAAAGGCCCTGGACCCACTGATAGAGCCTGGCACACACAAAGGCCCTGGACCCACTAGCAGAGCCTGGCACACAAGGAGGCCCTGGACCCACTGACAAAGTGTGGCAGATCTGTGCACACAGCTAAACACCACTAGCTACCATCCCCAAACTGAGCAACCATCCCCTCACAGCATTACTATATGCAGATGACATCACCTTACTGAATCTCTCAGGTACAGGACTCCAAAAAGTGCAAAACACCTTCAATCAATATTGCACGGCAAATGAGCTGGTGCCAACCTCGGAGAAAACCAAGGAAAAATAAATGGTTCTGTGGGAATCAATCTGTGGAAAGAAGCAGAAGCTATAGATACCTTGGCGTCACTACAGGAGCGCTGGTCGCATCACCTGCACCTAAACACCCTGCAAGCGAGGTTGGCATCACTACTTGCATCAGTTCTTGGCCTCAGAACTACAAACCTCAGTCTGGTGTCCACTTATTACAGTGATAAAAGCAAAATTTCTGCGAGCCGTAACATACGGTTCGGAAATATATCCAAGGAAGCTGAGTGACTTCATGAACATTTCACAAAGCAAGGTCCTTTGCCTTCTCTTCCGCCTTCCACACAGCTCCTCACCAGTGCAGGTTAGGTTGGAATTCGGATTACAAGATCGAACATTAGCACAGGACGAGGCATTACTCAAATGTGCATCCATGCTAAGAGAGGCCCAACAAAACACACTAAAGGCACTGATTTGGGAGGAAATCAGTACAAACCAGGCGGAACTCCCAAATCCATGGCCAAAGAGAATCGCTTCAGCCATAAAGCACCTGCAGGCAGAGGAGATACGAGAAAAGACTTTACCCCATACAAGTTTGAAGCAACTTCTAAACAAACAAATCAAGATGCTCTCCCGGACCAAGGACAAAGATTATTTCAGAAACCGATCACTCTCTTGGATGACAATTAACACATATAATGCTCCAACAGCACAGCTTCCTTATATGGCAGAAACATTAAAAACGTCACTAAAAATAAAGGTGCTACACACCAGACTCGGACTACTACCTACATTGGAGGCCTAACCAAAATGGCTCAGACCCACAAACAGCAGACGGTGCGGACTTTGCGCTCACCACCGGGAAGACTTCATACACATCCTCTGTTTTTGCCCCGCTCTAGTACCCTGGAGAAAGCTGTATCTGAAAAACATCTTCAATGCCAATGGTATCGGAACATGCCCGCAGGCTATCCCAAAAAGGATTGACTCCACAGCACATGGCCTGTTTTGCAAAATTTATTTTAAAAACAGAACGTTCCTTAAAACAAGCCACAAAAAAACAAGATGAGGAAACAAGCCCTCAGCTGGCATAGGAAATGAACACTGGCAGCCCCAGGCTTATGAGTAATGGCCACAGCATCCACACCAACAGCACTCCACATACTCCACCTGTGGACTGAACTATTTATATTTTATTAGTTAAAAAAAAATGCTTTCTGATGGTTTTCAACTAGATTCCCTTTGAGAAACATCTAATTTAACAGTCAGGAACTCAGTGTTGTCCAGTAAGTAAGACTATACATCTCAAGACGATCAACACATGAACAGGGCTTAACTGGACTAAAAACCACCAAGAAAGCAAGAATGTATTCATTGTTTTATGGCGTTTTTTAACGTCTCCGCTTGTACGGTTGCAATGATTTTAAGTAATTGTGCAATAAAGCATAAACACTTTGGCACACACCAAGGCCCTGCATCCACTGGCAGAGCCTGGCACACACTGAGGCCCTGGATCCACTGGCAGAGCCTGGCACACACCGAGGCTCCGCACCCACTCAGAGCATGCCACTACAGAGGTTCTGGGCACACTCACAGAGTCTGGCACACACCAAGGCCCTGAAGCCACTGGCAGAGCCTGGCACACACCGAGGCTCCACACCCACTCAGAGCCTGCCACACTACAGAGGTTCTGGGCACACTGACAGAGCCTGGCACACACCGAGGCCCTGATCCCACTCATGCAGCCAGGCACACCACCGAGGCCTTGAACCCATTCAGACAGCCTGGCACACACAAGGCCCTGGATCCACTGGAGGAGTCTGGCACACACCGAGACCCTGGATCCACTGGCAGAGCCTGGCACACACTGAGGCTCCCCACCCACTCCAAGCCTCCCACTACAGAGGTTCTGGGCACACTCCCAAAGTATGGCACACACCGAGGCCTTGAACCCACTCATACAGCCGGGCACTCATCAGTCCTCCAAACCCATTCACAGAACCCAGCACACTACTGAGGCTGCAGACCTTCTTATAGTGCTGGACAGTTCCGAGGCTCTGAACCCACTCACAGAGCCTGGCACAGCCGGAACGATCCAGCCTCGCTAGCAGGTCCTGGCAGCCCTTGGAGGCTCCAGAGCAACTCTGGAGTTTGTCAAACAGTTGACTCTCCAGACCCACTCGTCATGCCTGGCACACTATTGTGGCTGTAGACTCAGTCTCCGTGCCTGGCACGCTATTGTGGCTGTAGACTCGCTCTCCGTGCCTGGCACACTATTGTGGCTGTAGACTCTCTCTCTGTGCCTGGCACACTATTGTGGCTGTAGACTCTCTCTCCGTGCCTGGCACACTATTGTGGCTGTAGACTCTCTCTCCGTGCCTGGCACAGTATTGTGGCTATAGACCCACTCTCCGTGCCTGGCACACTATTGTGGCTGTAGACTCAGTCTCTGTGCCTGGCACACTATTGTGGCTGTAGACTCAGTCTCCGTGCCTGGCACACTATTGTGGCTATAGACCCACTCTCCGTGCCTGGCACACTATTGTGGCTGTAGACTCAGTCTCCGTGCCTGGCACACTATTGTGGCTATAGAATCACTCTCCGTGCCTGGCACACTATCGTGGCTCCAGACTCACTCGCTGCGGTTGGCACACTATTGGGGCTGTAGACTCAGTCTCCGTGCCTGGCACGCTATTGTGGCTGTAGACGCACTCTCCGTGCCTGGCACACTATTGTGCCTGTAGACTCGGTCTCCGTGCCTGGCACACTATTGTGGTTGTAGACTCACTCTCCGTGCCTGGCACACTATTGTGGCTATAGAGTCGCTCTCCGTGCCTGGCACACTATTGTGGCTGTAGACTCAGTCTCCGTGCCTGGCACGCTATTGTGGCTGTAGACGCACTCTCCGTGCCTGGCACACTATTGTACCTGTAGACTCGGTCTCCATGCCTGGCACACTATTGTGGTTGTAGACTCACTCTCCGTGCCTGGCACACTATTGTGGCTATAGACTCGCTCTCCGTGCCTGGCACACTATTGTGGCTATAGACTCACTCTCCGTGCCTGGAACACTATCGTGGCTCCAGACCCACTCGCTCTGTCTGGCACACTATTGTGGCTATAGACTCACTCTCCGTGCCTGGCACACTATCGTGGCTCCAGACCCACTCGCTCTGTCTGGCACACTATTGTGGCTATAGACTCTCTCTCCGTGCCTGCCACACTATTTTGGCTCTAGACTCTCTCTCCATGCCTGGCACACTATTGTGGCTGTAGACTCGCTCTCCGTGCCTGGCACACTATTGTAGCTGTAGACTCAGTCTCCGTGCCTGGCACACTATTGTAGCTGTAGACTCGCTTTCCGTGCCTGGCACACTATTGTGGCTATAGACTCAGTCTCCATGCCTGGCACACTATTGTGGCTGTAGACTCAGTCTCCGTGCCTGGCACACTATTGTGGCTGTAGACTCGCTCTCCGTGCCTGGCACACTATTGTGGCTGTAGACTCAGACTCCGTGCCTGGCACACTATTGTGGCTGTAAACTTGCTCTCCGTGCCTGGCACACTATTGTAGCTGTAGACTCAGTCTCTGTGCCTGGCACACTATTGTAGCTGTAGACTCGCTTTCCGTGCCTGGCACACTATTGTGGCTATAGACTCAGTCTCCATGCCTGGCACACTATTGTGGCTGTAGACTCAGTCTCCGTGCCTGGCACACTATTGTGGCTGTAGACTCGCTCTCCGTGCCTGGCACACTATTGTGGCTGTAGACTCAGTCTCCGTGCCTGGCACACTATTGTGGCTGTAAACTTGCTCTCCGTGCCTGGCACACTATTGTGGCTGTAGACTCAGTCTCCGTGCCTGGCACACTATTGTGGCTGTAGACTCACTCTCCGTGCCTGGCACACTATTATGGCTGTAGACTCAGTCTCCGTGCCTGGCACACTATTCTGGATGTAGACTCACTCTCAGTGCCTGGCACACTATTCTGGCTCCAGACTCACTCTCAGTGCCTGGCCCACTATTGTGGCTGTGGACTCCCTCTCAGTGCCTGGCACACTATTGTGGCTATAGGCTCACTCTCCGTGCCTGGCACACTATTGTGGCTATAGACTCACTCTCCGTGCCTGGCACAGTATTGGGGCTATAGACTCAGTCTCCATGCCTGGCACACTATTGTGGCTCCAGACTCACTCTCCGTGCCTGGCACACTATGGTGGCTGTAGACTCACTCTCCGTGCCTGGCACTCTCCATGCCAGGCAAACTATTGTGGCTCCAGACTCACTCGCTGCGGCTGGCACACTATTGGGGCTGTAGACTCAGTCTCCGTGCCTGGCACACTATTGTGGTTGTACTCACTCTCCGTGCCTGGCACAGTATTGTGGCTCTAGACCCACTCGCTCTGTCTGGCACACTATTGTGGCTAAAGACTCAGTCTCCGTGCCTGGCACACTATTGTGGCTGTAGACTCACTCTCCATGCCTGGCACACTATTGTGGCTATAGACTCACTCTTCGTGCCTGGCACACTATTGTGGCTTTAGACTCTCTCTCCATGCCTGGCACACTATTGTGGCTGAAGAATCACTCTCCGTGCCTGGCACACTATTGTGGCTCCAGACTCACTTGCTGCGGCTGGCACACTATTGTGGCTATAGACCCACTCTCCGTGCCTGGCACACTATTGTGGCTGTAGACTCAGTCTCCGTGCCTGGCACACTATTGTGGCTCCAGACTCACTCGATGCGGCTGGCACACTATTGGGGCTATGGACTCTCTCTCCATGCCTGGCACACTATTGTGGCTGTGTACTCACTCTCCGTGCCTGGCACAGTATTGGGGCTATAGACTCAGTCTCCATGCCTGGCACACTATTGTGGCTGTAGACTCGCTCTCTGTGCCTGGCACACTATTGTGGCTGTAGGCTCACTCTCCGTGCCTGGCACACTATTGTGGTTCCAGACGCACTCTCCGTGCCTGGCACACTATCGTGGCTCCAGACCCACTCGCTCTGTCTAGCACACTATTGTGGCTATAGACTCAGTCTCCGTGCCTGGCACACTATTGTGGCTGTAGACTCGCTCTCCATGCCTGGCACACTATTGTGGCTCCAGACCCACTCGCTCTGCCTGGCAGACTATTGCGGCTCCGGACTCACTCTCCGTGCCTGGCACACTATTGTGGCTGTAGACTCACTCACTGCGGCTGGCACACTATTGTGGCTGTTGATTCAGTCTCCGTGCCTGGCACACTATTGTGGTTGTAGACTCACTCTCCGTGCCTGACACACTAATGTGGCTCCAGACCGCTCACCGTGCCTGGCACACTATTGTGGCTGTAGACTCACTCTCCGTGCCTGGCACTCTCCATGCCAGGCAAACTATTGTGGCTCCAGACTCACTCGCTGCGGCTGGCACACTATTGTAGCTGTAGACTCGCTCTCCGTGCCTGGCACACTATGGTGGCTGCAGACTCAGTCTCCGTGCCTGGCACACTATTGTGGCTGTAGACTCGCTCTCCGTGCCTGGCACACTAATGTGGCTCCAGACTCACTCTCCGTGCCTGGCACACTATTGTTGCTGTAAACTCGCTCTCCGTGCCTGGCACACTATTGTGGCTCCAGACGCACTCTCCGTGCCTGGCACACTATTGTAGCTGTAGACTCACTCTCCGTGCCTGGCACACTATTGTGGCTCCAGACGCACTCTCCGTGCCTGGCACACTATTGTAGCTGTAGACTCAGTCTGCGTGCCTGGCACACTATTGTGGCTGTAGACTCGCTCTCCGTGCCTGGCACACTATCGTTGCTGTAGACTCGCTTTCCGTGCCTGGCACACTATTGTGGCTCCAGACTCGCTCTCCGTGCCTGGCACACTATTGTGGCTGTAGACTCGCTCTCCGTGCCTGGCACACTATTGTGGCTCCAGACTCACTCTCCGTGCCTGGCACACTATTGTTGCTGTAGACTCGCTCTCCGTGCCTGGCACACTATTGTGGCTCCAGACGCACTCTCCGTGCCTGGCACACTATTGTAGCTGTAGACTCACTCTCCGTGCCTGGCACACTATTGTGGCTGTAGACTCAGTCTCCGTGCCTGGCACACTATTGTGGCTATAGACTCGGTCTCCGTGCCTGGCACACTATTGTAGCTGTAGACTCACTCTCCGTGCCTGGCACATTATTGTAGCTGTAGACTCACTCTCTGTGCCTGGCACAGTATTGTGGCTCCAGACCCGCTCACCGTGCCTGGCACACTATTGTGGCTATAGACTCACTCTCCGTGCCTGGCACACTATTGTGGCTGTAGACTCACTCTCCGTGCCTGGCACACTATTGTGGCTGTAGACTCACTCTCCGTGCCTGGCACACTATTGTGGCTATAGACTCGCTCTCCGTGCCTGGCACACTATTGTGGCTCCAGACTCACTCTCCGTGCCTAGCACACTATTGTGGCTGTAGACTCAGGGGGTGATCCGCCGCCCGCCAATGTTCCCCCTCCAAAATACCGCTCCGCGGTCAAAAGACCGCTGAGGGTATTTTGGGACTTGCCCTGGGCTGGCGGGCGGCCGCCAAAAGGCCGCCCGCCAGCCCAGGGCAAATCGACCTTCCCACGAGGACGCCGGCTCCGAATGGAGTCGGCGTAGTGGGAAGGTGCGACGGGTGCAGTTGCACCCGTCGCGTATTTCAGTGTCTGCGTTGCAGACACTGAAATACTTTGCGGGGCCCTCTTACGGGGGCCCCTGCAGTGCCCATGCCATGGGCATGGGCACTGCAGGGGCCCCCAGGGGCCCCGCGACACCCCCTACCGCCATCCTGTTCCTGGCGGGCGAACCGCCAGGAACAGGATGGCGGTAGGGGGTGTCAGAATCCCCAAGGTGGCGCAGCATGCTGCGCTGCCTTGGAGGATTCTGACAGGCAGCGGAAAACCGGCGGGAGACCGCCGGTTTTCCTGCACTGACCGCGGCCAAAGCGCTGCGGTCAGAATGCCCTGCGGGGCACCGCCGGCCTGTTGGCGGTGCTCCCGCCGACCCTGGCCCCGGCGGTCTAAGACCGCCGGGGTCAGAATCACCCCCTCAGTCTCCGTGCCTGGCACACTATTGTGGCTATAGACTCGCTCTCCGTGCCTGGCACACTATTGTGGCTCCAGACTCACTCTCCGTGCCTGGCACACTATTGTTGCTGTAGACTCGCCCTCCGTGCCTGGCACACTATTGTGACTCCAGACGCACTCTCCGTGCCTGGCACACTATTGTAGCTGTAGACTCACTCTCCGTGCCTGGCACACTATTGTGGCTGTAGACTCAGTCTCCGTGCCTGGCACACTATTGTGGCTATAGACTCGGTCTCCGTGCCTGGCACACTATTGTAGCTGTAGACTCACTCTCCGTGCCTGGCACATTATTGTGGCTATAGACTCAGTCTCCATGCCTGGCACACTATTGTTGCTGTAGACTCGCTCTCCGTGCCTGGCACACTATTGTGGCTCCAGACTCGCTCTCCGTGCCTAGCACACTATTGTGGCTGTAGACTCAGTCTCCGTGCCTGGCACACTATTGTGGCTATAGACTCGCTCTCCGTGCCTGGCACACTATTGTGGCTCCAGACTCACTCTCCGTGCCTGGCACACTATTGTTGCTGTAGACTCGCTCTCCGTGCCTGGCACACTATTGTGGCTCCAGACGCACTCTCCGTGCCTGGCACACTACTGTAGCTGTAGACTCACTCTCCGTGCCTGGCACACTATTGTGGCTGTAGACTCAGGGGGTTATTCTAACTTTGGAGGAGTGTTAATCCGTCCCAAAAGTGACGGTAAAGTGACGGATATACCACCAGCCGTATTACGAGTTCCATAGGATATAATGGACTCGTAATACGGCTGGTGGTAAATCCGTCACTTTTCCATCACTTTTGGGACGGATTAACACCTCCTCCAAAGTTAGAATAACCCCCTCAGTCTCCGTGCTTGGCACACTATTGTGGCTATAGACTTGGTCTCCATGCCTGGCACACTATTGTAGCTGTAGACTCACTCTCCGTGCCTGGCACATTATTGTAGCTGTAGACTCACTCTCTGTGCCTGGCACAGTATTGTGGCTCCAGACCCGCTCACCGTGCCTGGCACACTAATGTGGTTATAGACTCACTCTCCGTGCCTAGCACACTATTGTGGCTATAGACTCACTCTCCGTGCCTGGCACACTATTGTGGCTGTAGACTCACTCTCCGTGCCTGGCACACTATTGTGGCTGTAGACTCACTCTCCGTGCCTGGCACACTATTGTGGCTATAGACTCGCTCTCTGTGCCTGGCACACTATTGTGGCTCCAGACTCGCTCTCCGTGCCTAGCACACTATTGTGGCTGTAGACTCAGTCTCCGTGCCTGGCACACTATTGTGGCTATAGACTCGCTCTCCGTGCCTGGCACACTATTGTGGCTCCAGACTCACTCTCCGTGCCTGGCACACTATTGTTGCTGTAGACTCGCTCTCCGTGCCTGCCACACTATTGTGGCTCCAGACGCACTCTCCGTGCCTGGCACACTATTGTAGCTGTAGACTCACTCTCCGTGCCTGGCACACTATTGTGGCTGTAGACTCAGTCTCCGTGCCTGGCACACTATTGTGGCTATAGACTCGGTCTCCGTGCCTGGCACACTATTGTAGCTGTAGACTCACTCTCCGTGCCTGGCACATTATTGTGGCTATAGACTCAGTCTCCATGCCTGGCACACTATTGTTGCTGTAGACTCGCTCTCCGTGCCTGGCACACTATTGTGGCTCCAGACTCGCTCTCCGTGCCTAGCACACTATTGTGGCTGTAGACTCAGTCTCCGTGCCTGGCACACTATTGTGGCTATAGACTCGCTCTCCGTGCCTGGCACACTATTGTGGCTCCAGACGCACTCTCCGTGCCTGGCACACTATTGTAGCTGTAGACTCACTCTCCGTGCCTGGCACACTATTGTGGCTGTAGACTCAGTCTCCGTGCCTGGCACACTATTGTGGCTATAGACTCGGTCTCCATGCCTGGCACACTATTGTAGCTGTAGATTCACTCTCCGTGCCTGGCACATTATTGTAGCTGTAGACTCACTCTCTGTGCCTGGCACAGTATTGTGGCTCCAGACCCGCTCACCGTGCCTGGCACACTATTGTGGCTATAGACTCACTCTCCGTGCCTGGCACACTATTGTGGCTGTAGACTCACTCTCCGTGCCTGGCACACTATTGTGGCTGTAGACTCACTCTCCGTGCCTGGCACGCTGAGTTGGACTCCGACGTCGTGGGACCATCTTTTTGTGACTCTGGGTTCACAGATCTTCTAAGTGCCTGTTCCAGTACTTCTGCGGGTGCTGCCTGCTTCTGCGGGGGGCTCTCTGAGTTGCTGAGTGTCCCCCCGTCTCCTCCTCCAAGGGGCGACATCCTGGTCCTTCCTGGTCTAAAGCAGCACCCAAAAACCTCTACCGCAACCCTTGCAGCTAGCAAGGCTTGTTTGCGGTATTTCTGCCTGAAAACACCTCTGCAACATCCAACACGCCGTGGGGCATCTTCCTTCCAAAGGAGAAGTTCCTAGCCCTTTTCGTTGTTGCAGAATCTTTGGCTTCTTCCACCCAGAGGCAGCCCTTTTGCACTTTCATCCGGGGTTTCCTGGGTTCCCACCCCCCCTGGACACTATTGCAACTCTTGGACCTGGTCCCCTTCCTTTACAGGTCCTCAGGTCCAGGAATCCGTCTTCAGCGTTTTGCTGGTGCTTGTGGTTCTTGCAGAATCCCCTATTACGACTATTGTGGCTTTCTGGGGTAGGAGGGTAACTTTACTCCAACTTTTCAGGGTCTTGGGGTGGGGTATCTTGGACACCATGACTGTTTTCTTACAGTCCCAGCGACCCTCTACAAGCTCCCATAGGTCTGGGGTCCATTCGTGATTCGCATTCCACTTTTGGAGTATATGATTTGTGTTGCCCCTAGACCTATGTTCACCTATTGCACCCTATTGTGATTCTACATTGTTTGCACTACTTTTCTTACTGTTACTTACCTGTTTTGGGTTTGTGTACATATAACTTGTGTATATTACTTACCTTCTTACTGAGGGTACTCACTGAGATACTTGTGGCATATTGTCATAAAAACAAAGTACCTTTACTTTTAGTAACTCTGAGTATTGTGTTTTCTTATGACATTGTGCTATATGATATAAGTGGTATAGTAGGAGCTTTGCATGACTCCTAGTTCAGCCTAAGCTGCTTTGCCATACCTACCTTCTATCAACCTAAGCTGCCAGAAACACCTCTATTCTACTAATAAGGGATAGCTGGACCTGGCACAGGGTGTAAGTACCACAAGGTACCCACTATAAGCCAGGCCAGCCTCCTATATTGGTGGTGCAGCGGTGGGATAAGTACTTGTAACTGCTTTCCACTTTGTCATTTGGTGCTTTTCATAAGAAAATCATATACCAAATAGTTCAGTATATGTACACTTAACCAAAACAGTTTACTTTTCTACTCTAAAACTTTTAACAAAGTTTCTGAAAAGTTTTGAAAACTTCTAAAAGTTTTCCCACAGTTTGAAAAAGTTTTTTCTCTGTGCTTTCTAAAGTTCTAAAACTTTTTCTCTCACTATCCTTAAACCTTTTTCTATCATGTCTACAGTAGAAGCTACTTCCAAGGTTGTTTAGGCAACTTATGAAAGTTTAAACTACAAGAGTTTGAGGGGTCTCTGCCTGGATAGAGGTTTGAGTATAGGTAAGAGTCCAACAAGTTTCTCTTTAATCTGCTCTTACAGGATGACCAGAACCAGTCTGGCCCATCTCAGGAGAGGGTAGAAAAAGGGGAGGCTTCCCAGTGAGACTCAGAGGAGTTCCCTGGAGATGCTGGGGAGGGTTCTTACAAAGACCGGCCCCCTAGCAGGCCACCTAGTGACATTGGTAGTGTTAGAGGGTCACACCTTAGTAGGGTATCTTTCACTCCTAGAGGCCAGGTTACTAGGGTCCAGCCAGTTAGGGACAGGTCTCTCTTTGCCAATTCCCAAATCTCCTCTGTATCCAAACATTCCCAACCCTCCCACCCTGAGGATAACTTAATGGAAAGGGAACTCAAAAAGCTGAGTTTGGAAGAGACCAGACTGAAGCTTAAACAGCAGCAGCTGGCCTTAGACAGGGAATCCCTAGACATAGAGAGGGAAAGATAGAGATTGGGGTTAGTTCCCCATGGTATCAGCAGCCGTGTTTCAGATAGTAATCCTGTTAGAGAGCAAGATTCCAGAAACCTGCATAAGATAGTCCCCCCTTACAAGGAGGGGGATGACATTAATAAGTGGTTTGCTGCACTTGAGAGGGCCTGTATGGTACAGTTGGTCCCTCAAAGGCAGTGGGCTAATATCTTGTGGCTACCTTTCACTGGAAAGGGTAGGGATAGGCTCCTTACTGTTAGAGAAAGTGATGCTAACAATTTCAGAGTTTTGAAAGATGCACTCTTGAATGGATTTGGCTTAACCACTGAACAATACAGGATTAAGTTCAGAGACACCAGAAAAGAGTCTTCTCAAGACTGAACAGATTTTGTGGACTGTTCAGTGAAGGCCTTGGAAGGTTGGTTGCATGGCAGTAAAGTATCTGACTATGAAAGCCTGTACAATCTTATTCTGAGAGAGCATGTTCTTAACAATTGTGTGTCTGATTTGTTGCACCAGTATTTGGTAGACTCGGATCTTACGTCTCCCCAAGAATTGGGAAAGAAGGCAGACAAATGGGTCAGAACAAGAGTGAACAGAAAAGTTCATACAGGGAGTGACAAGGATGGCAAGAAGAAGGATGGTGAGAAATCTCAATATAAGCATGGGGAAAAGGGTAAAACCAAAGATCCTTCTTCAAATCCTAAACACTCTTCAGGGGGTGGGGATAAATCAAATTCTTCCTCTTCTTCACAACATACACACATTAAAAAGCCTTGGTGGTATGTGTGTAAAAATAAAGGCCATTGGCAGGGGGATAAGTCCTGTCCAGGTAAACCCCCTGAGCCAACCACCACTAATACATCAAACTCTAGTGCCCCTAGCAGTAGTGGTAATAGTGGTGGGACTGCTGGCAACAGTCAAAATAAGAGTGTAGTTGGGTTCACTTATGGGTCCCTCATAGAAACTGGGGTAGTCAGTCCCAAGACAGTTTCTGTCACACCTGGTGGCATTGGCCTTGCCACACTGGCTGCTTGTCCCCTTACAATGGATAAGTACAGGCAGACAGTTTCAATAAATGGTGTTGAGGCCCAGGCCTACAGGGACACAGGTGCCAGTATCACTTTGGTGACTGAAAACCTATTGTCTCCTGAACAGCACATCATTAGACAACAGTACAAGATTATTGATGTCCATAACTCCACTAAGTTTCTTTCCTCAGCTATAATTCAGTTTAGTTGGGGTGGAGTTACTGGCCCTAAGCAGGTGGTAGTATCACCTAGCTTACCTGTAGACTGTCTCTTAGGTAATGACCTAGAGGCCTCAGGTTGGGCTGAGGTAGAGTTTAATACCCATGCAGCCATGCTGGGTATCCCTGAGGAATTGCTTCCTCTCATTTCAGCTGAAATGAAAAAGCAAAGGAGAGACAAAGGCCTGAAAACTCAGGATCCTTCTCCAACAACAGGTAAAAAGGGCATCAAAGTATGCCCTACCCACCCTGCCATTCAGGATGCCATTCCTGTGGTGGGAGAAACCTCTCCTGGGGTGGCACCTGTACAAAGGGAACCATCAGCTAGCACAGCTGAACTCCCTGAGGTAGAAGTACCTCTCTGTGGCATAACTAAAATTGGTGAGAAAAAGTGCACCATTTTAGTTAACATGGAGCATCCCTCCAACCCTCCCAGAGAAACTTTAGTGCAGCAACCATGCACTGCCTCACAACACTTAGGACAGCAGCCCTGCCCTAGTGTGGAGTTCATAGGACAGCATCCCTGCCCTGCTCCAACTAAAGAGAAACAGCATCCCTGTTCTCTCTTGCAGCCATATGGACAAAGTATTTGCCCAGCTATGGCTTTCCTGAGACAGCATCCCTGTCTGGCATTTCCATCACTACAAATAGGTTCAGTGGACAAGTCCCACTTCTCTAAACTTAAACATACTAATAGGAACTCTGAGAATATAACTTCACATTGTTGGCTAGCTAAAAAACTTCAAACAGGATGGTTTACATCCCCACAGGGAAGTAACCATATAGTGGATAATAAAGGGAGTAACCAGTCCATTGCAGAGCTACTCTCTACTTATCACCACTTAGACAATAAAGACTCAACTGGCCAAGGATAGCCTTATTGTCCTTCGTTTGGGGGCGGGTTGTGTAGGAAGGAATCCTCTTTCTAGCCTTGTTACCCCCATTTCTGGCCTGTTTGTGAGTGTATGTCAGGGTGTTTTTACTGTCTCAATAGGATCCTGCTAGCAAGGGCCCAGTGCTCATAGTGAAAGCCCTATGTTGTCAGTGTGTTTGATATGTGTCACTGGGATCCTGCTAGCCAGGACCCCAGTGCTCATACGTTTGTGGCCTGTATGTGTTCCCTGTGTGGTGCCTAACTGTCTCACTGAGGCTCTGCTAACCAGAACCTCAGTGTTTATGCTCTCTCTGCTTTCTAAAATTGTCACTGCAGGCTAGTGACTAATTTGACGAATTCTCATTGGCACACTGGTACACTCATGTAATTCCCTTGTATATGGTACTTAGGTACCCAGGGTAATTGGGGTTTCAGGAGATCCCTATGGGCTGCAGCATTTCTTTTGCCACCCATAGGGAGGTCAGACAATTCTTACACAGGACTGCCACTGCAGCCTGAGTGAAATAACGTCCACGTTATTTCACAGCCATTTTTCACTGCACATAAGTAACTTATAAGTAACCTATATGTCTAAACCCTCACTTGGTGAAGGTTAGGTGCCAAGTTACTTAGTGTGTGGGCACCCTAGAACTAGCCTAGGTGCACCCAGAATGTTCAGGGCAAATTCCCAGAACTTTGTGAGTGTGGGGACACCATTACACGCGTGCACTGCACATATGTCACTACCTATGTGTAGCATCACAATGGTAACTCCAAACATGGCCATGTAACATGTCTAAGATCATGGAATTGTCACCCCAATACCATTGTGGTATTGGGGGGACAGTTCCATGATACCCCGGGGCTCTAGCACAGCACCCGGGTACTGCCAAACTGCCTTTCCGGGGTCTCCACTGCAGTTGCTGCTGCTGCCAACCCCTCAGACAGGTTTCTTTCCTCCTGGGGTCTGGGCAGCCCATTCCCAGGAAGGCAGAACAAAGGATTTCCTCTGAGAGAGGGTGTTACACCCTCTCCCTTTGGAAATATGTGTGAAGGGCTGGGGAGGAGAAACCTCACCCAGCCTCTGGAAATGCTTTGATGGGCACAGATGGTGCTCATCTCTGCATAAGCCAGTCTACACTGGTTCAAGGATCCCCCATCCCTGCTCTGGCACGAAACTGGACAAAGGAAAGGGGAGTGACCACTCCCCTGACTTGCACCTCCCAGGGGAGGTGGCCAGAGCTCCTCCAGATCTCTGCCATCTTGGATTCAGAGGTGTTGGGGCACAATGGACTGCTCTCAGTGGCCACTGCCAGCAGGTGACATCAGAGACCCCTCCTGATAGGTGCTTACCTCTCTTGGTAGCCAATCCTCCTTTCTTGGTAGCCAAACCTCCTTTTCTGGCCATTTAGGGTCTCTCCTCTGGGCTGTTCCTCAGATAACGAATGCAAGGGCTCACCAAACTTCCTCTGCACTTCCCTCTTCGACTTCTGCCAAGGATCGACCGCCGACTGCTCCTGGACGCCTGCAAAACTGCAACAAAGTAGCAAGACGACTACCAGCATCATTGTAGCACCTCATCCTGCCAGATTTCTCGACTGTTTCCAGGTGGTGCATGCTCTGGGGGTCGCCTGCCTTCACCCTGCACCAGAAGCTCCGAAGAAATGTCCTGTGGGTCGATGGAATCTTCCCCCTGCTAACGCAGGCACGAAAAGACTGCATCACCAGTCCTCTGGGTTCCCTCTCATCCTGACGAGCGTGGTCCCTGGAACACAGCAACTCTGTCCAAGTGACTCCCACAGTCCAGTGACTCTTCAGTCCAAGTTTGGTGGAGGTAAGTCCTTGCCTCCCCACACTAGACTGCATTGCTGGGTACTGTGTGTTTTGCAGCTGCTCCGGCTCCTGTGCACTCTTCCAGGATTTCCTTCGTGCACAGCCTAGCCTGGGTCCCCGGCACTCCGTCCTGCAGTGCACAACCCGCTGAGTTGGACTCCGACGTCGTGGGAGACTCCTTTTGTGACTCTAAGTTCACAGATCTTCTAAGTGCCTGTTCCGGTACTTCTGCGGGTGCTGCCTGCTTCTGCAGGGGCTCTCTGAGTTGCTGCCCCCCCGTCTCCTCCTCCAAGGGGCGACATCCTGGTCCTTCCTGGTCCAAAGCAGCACCCAAAAACCTCTACTGCAACCCTTGCAGCTAAAAAGGCTTGTTTGCGGTATTTCTGCCTGAAAACACCTCTGCAACATCCAACACGCCATGGGGCATCTTCCATCCAAAGGAGAAGTTCCTAGCCCTTTTCGTTGTTGCAGAATCTTTGGCTTCTTCTACCCAGAGGCAGCCCTTTTGCACCTTCATCCGGGGTTTAGTGGGTTCCCTCCCCCCCTTGGACACTATTGCGACTCTTGGACTTGGTCCCCTTGCCTTGCAGGTCCTCACATCCAGGAATCCGTCTTCAGTGTTTTGCTGGTGCTTGTGGTTCTTGCAGAATCCCCTATGACGACTATTGTGTCTTTCTGGGGTAGTAGGGTAACTTTACTCCTACTTTTCAGGATCTTGGGGTAGGGTATTTAGGACACCCTTACTGTTTTCTCACAGTCCCACCAACCCTCTACAACCTCCCATAGGTCTGGGGTCCATTCGTGATTCGCATTCCACTTTTGGAGTATATGGTTTGTGTTGCCCCTAGACCGATGTTCACCTATTGCATCCTATTGTGATTCTACATTGTTTGCACTACTTTTCTTACTACTACTTACCTGTTTTGGGTTTGTGTACATATAACTTGTGTATATTACTTACCTCCGAAGTGAGGGTATTCTCTGAGATACTTTTGGCATATTGTCACTAAATTAAAGTACCTTTATTTTTAGTAACTCTGAGCATTGTGTTTTCTTATGATATTGTGCTATATGATATAAGTGGTATAGTAGGAGCTTTGCATATCTCCTAGTTCAGCCTAAGCTGCTAGAAACACCTCTATTCTACTAATAAGGGATAACTGGACCTGGCTCAGGGTGTAAGTACCACAAGGTACCCACTACAAGCCAGGCCAGCCTCCTACAATGCTGTGCCAAAAGTAAAACCTGCAGGTATCAATTGTGAGCAGGTGCTAGGGTGTGAGAGAAGTGAAACCTGCAGATATCCACTACTGAGCAGGTGCTAGGGTGTGAGAGAAGTGAAACCTGCAGATATCCACTACCGAGCAGGTGCTAGGGTGTGTGAGAAGTGAAACCTGCAGATATCCACTAGTGAGCAGGTGCCAGGGTGTGTGAGAAGTGAAACCTGCAGATATCCACTAGTGAGCAGGTGCCAGGGTGTGAGAGAAGTGAAACCTGCAGATATCCATAGTGAGCAGGTGCCAGGGTGTGTGAGAAGTGAAACCTGCAGATATCCACTAGTGAGCAGGTGCCAGGGTGTGAGAGAAGTGAAACCTGCAAATATCCACTACTGAGCAGGTGCCAGGGTGTGAGAGAAGTGAAACCTGCAGATATCCACAAGTGAGCAGTTGCCAGGGTGTGTGAGAAGTGCCACCTGCAGATATTCACTAGTGAGCAGGACCCAGGGTGTGAGAGAAGTGAACCCTGCAGATATCCACTACTGAGCAGGTGCCAGGGTGTGAGAGAAGTGAAACCTGCAGATATCCACAAGTGAGCAGTTGCCAGGGTGTGACAGAAGTGAAACCTGCAGATATCCACTACTGAGCAGGTGCCAGGGTGTGAGAGAAGTGAAACCTGCAGATATCCACTAGTGAGCAGGTGCCAGGGTGTGAGAGAAGTGAAACCTGCAGATATCCACTACTGAGCAGGTGCCAGGGTGTGAGAGAAGTGAAACCTGCAGATATCCACTAGTGAGCAGGTGCCAGGGTGTGAGAGAAGTGAAACCTGCAAATATCCACTACTGAGCAGGTGCCAGGGTGTGAGAGAAGTGAAACCTGCAGATATCCACTAGTGAGCAGGTGCCAGGGTGTGAGAGAAGTGAAACCTGCAGATATCCACTAGTGAGCAGGTGCCAGGGTGTGTGAGAAGTGCCACCTGCAGATATTCACTAGTGAGCAGGACCCAGGGTGTGAGAGAAGTGAAACCTGCAGATATCCACTACTGAGCAGGTGCCAGTGTGTGAGGGAAGTGAAACCTGCAGATATCCACTACTGAGCAGGTGCCAGGGTGTGAGAGAAGTGAAACCTGCAGATATCCACTACCGAGCAGGTGCTAGGGTGTGTGAGAAGTGAAACCTGCAGATATCCATAGTGAGCAGGTGCCAGGGTGTGTGAGAAGTGAAACCTGCAGATATCCACAAGTGAGCAGTTGCCAGGGTGTGAGAGAAGTGAAACCTGCAGATATCCACTAGTGAGCAGGTGCCAGGGTGTGTAAGAAGTGACACCTGCAGATATCCACTAGTGAGCAGGACCCAGGGTGTGAGAGAAGTGAAACCTGCAGATATCCACTACTGAGCAGGTGCCAGGGTGTGAGAGAAGTGAAACCTGCAGATATCCACTACTGAGCAGGTGCCAGGGTGTGTGAGAAGTGAAACCTGCAGATATCCACATCTGAGCAGGTGCCAGGGTGTGAGAAAAGTGAAACCTGCAGATATCCACTACTGAGCAGGTGCCAGGGTGTGAGAAAAGTGAAACCTGCAGATATCCACTAGTGAGCAGGTGCCGGTGTGTGAGAGAAGTGAAACCTGCAGATATCCACTACTGAGCAGGTGCCAGGGTGTGAGAGAAGTGAAACCTGCAGATATCCATAGTGAGCAGGTGCCAGGGTGTGTGAGAAGTGAAACCTGCAGATATCCACTACTGAGCAGGTGCCAGGGTGTGAGAGAAGTGAAACCTGCAGATATCCACTACTGAGCAGGTGCCAGGGTGTGAGAGAAGTGAAACCTGCAGGTATCCACTACCGAGCAGGTGCTAGGGTGTGAGAGAAGTGAAACCTGCAGATATCCATAGTGAGCAGGTGCCAGGGTGTGTGAGAAGTGAAACCTGCAGATATCCACTAGTGAGCAGGTGCCAGGGTGTGAGAGAAGTGAAACCTGCAAATATCCACTACTGAGCAGGTGCCAGGGTGTGAGAGAAGTGAAACCTGCAGATATCCACAAGTGAGCAGTTGCCAGGGTGTGAGAGAAGTGAAACCTGCAGATATCCTCTACTGAGCAGGTGCCAGGGTGTGAGAGAAGTGAAACCTGCAGATATCCACTAGTGAGCAGGTGCCAGGGTGTGAGAGAAGTGAAACCTGCAAATATCCACTACTGAGCAGGTGCCAGGGTGTGAGAGAAGTGAAACCTGCAGATATCCACTAGTGAGCAGGTGCCAGGGTGTGAGAGAAGTGAAACCTGCAGATATCCACTAGTGAGCAGGTGCCAGGGTGTGTGAGAAGTGCCACCTGCAGATATTCACTAGTGAGCAGGACCCAGGGTGTGAGAGAAGTGAAACCTGCAGATATCCACTACTGAGCAGGTGCCAGGGTGTGAGGGAAGTGAAACCTGCAGATATCCACTACTGAGCAGGTGCCAGGGTGTGAGAGAAGTGAAACCTGCAGATATCCATAGTGAGCAGGTGCCAGGGTGTGTGAGAAGTGAAACCTGCAGATATCCACTAGTGAGCAGGTGCCAGGGTGTGAGAGAAGTGAAACCTGCAAATATCCACTACTGAGCAGGTGCCAGGGTGTGAGAGAAGTGAAACCTGCAGATATCCACAAGTGAGCAGTTGCCAGGGTGTGAGAGAAGTGAAACCTGCAGATATCCACTAGTGACCAGGTGCCAGGGTGTGTGAGAAGTGCCACCTGCAGATATTCACTAGTGAGCAGGACCCAGGGTGTGAGAGAAGTGAAACCTGCAGATATCCACTACTGAGCAGGTGCCAGGGTGTGAGGGAAGTGAAACCTGCAGATATCCACTACTGAGCAGGTGCCAGGGTGTGAGAGAAGTGAAACCTGCAGATATCCACTACCGAGCAGGTGCTAGGGTGTGAGAGAAGTGAAACCTGCAGATATCCATAGTGAGCAGGTGCCAGGGTGTGTGAGAAGTGAAACCTGCAGATATCCACTACTGAGCAGGTGCCAGGGTGTGAGAGAAGTGAAACCTGCAGGTATCCACTACCGAGCAGGTGCTAGGGTGTGAGAGAAGTGAAACCTGCAGATATCCATAGTGAGCAGGTGCCAGGGTGTGTGAGAAGTGAAACCTGCAGATATCCACTACTGAGCAGGTGCCAGGGTGTGAGAGAAGTGAAACCTGCAGATATCCACTACTGAGCAGGTGCCAGGGTGTGAGAGAAGTGAAACCTGCAGATATCCACTAGTGAGCAGGTGCCGGTGTGAGAGAAGTGAAACCTGCAGATATCCACTACTGAGCAGGTGCTAGGGTGTGAGAGAAGTGAAACCTGCAAATATCCACTACTGAGCAGGTGCCAGGGTGTGTGAGAAGTGAAACCTGCAGATATCCACTACTGAGCAGGTGCCAGGGTGTGTGAGAAGTGAAACCTGCAAATATCCACTACTGAGCAGGTGCCAGGGTGTGAGAGAAGTGAAACCTGCAGATATCCACAAGTGAGCAGTTGCCAGGGTGTGAGAGAAGTGAAACCTGCAGATATCCACTAGTGAGCAGGTGCCAGGGTGTGTGAGAAGTGCCACCTGCAGATATCCACTAGTGAGCAGGTGCCAGGGTGTGTGAGAAGTGAAACCTGCAGATATCCACAAGTGAGCAGTTGCCAGGGTGTGAGAGAAGTGAAACCTGCAGATATCCACTACTGAGCAGGTGCTAGGGTGTGAGAGAAGTGAAACCTGCAGATATCCACTACTGAGCAGGTGCTAGGGTGTGAGAGAAGTGAAACCTGCAGATATCCACAAGTGAGCAGTTGCCAGGGTGTGAGAGAAGTGAAACCTGCAGATATCCACTACTGAGCAGGTGCCAGGGTGTGAGAGAAGTGAAACCTGCAGATATCCATAGTGAGCAGGTGCCAGGGTGTGTGAGAAGTGAAACCTGCAGATATCCACTAGTGAGCAGGTGCCGGTGTGTGAGAGAAGTGAAACCTGCAGATATCTGTAGGAGGCTGGCCTGGCTTGTAGTGGGTACCAAAGGCACTTACACCTTGTGCCAGGTCCAGTTATCCCTTATTAGTGTAGAAGAGGTGTTTCTAGCAACTTAGGCTGATAGAAGGTAGCTATAGCAGAGCAGCTTAGGCTGAACTAGGAGACATGTAAAGCTCCTACTATACCACTGGCGTCATATGCACAATATCATAAGAAAACACAATACACAGATATACTAAAAATAAAGGTACTTTATTTTTATGACAATATGGCAAAAGTATCTCAGTGAGTACCCTTAGTATGAGGATAACTTATATACACAAGATATATGTACACAAACCAAAATTAGGTAAGTAATAGCAAGAAAAGTAATGCAAGCAATGTAAAGTTACAATAGATTGCAATAGGATGACATAGGTATAAGGGCAACACAAACCATATACTCCAAAAGTGGAATGCGAATCACAAAAGAACCCCAAACCTATGTGAGCTTGTAGAGGGTCGCTGGGACTGTAAGAAAACAGTGAGGGTTAGAAAATTAGCCCACCCCAAGACCCTAAAAGGTAGGTATAAAGTGCACCTACTACCCCCAGAGAGCACAGAAGTCGTGATAGAGGGATTCTGCAGGAAGAACAAACACCAGCAATGCAACAACAGTGGATTTCCAGACCTGAGTACCTGTAACACAAGGGGACCAAGTCCAATAGTCGCAACAGTGTCGAGAGTGGGCAGGGGCCCAGGAAATGCCACCTGGGGGTGCAAGGAAGCTGCCACCTGTTGGAAGAAGCGTGGAGTTCTGCAAGAAAGAAGAGGACTAGGAACTTCACCTTTGGAAGACAGATGTCGCACATTGCGATGAAGCTTGCAGAGGTCTTCTCACGCAGAAAAACCACAAACAAGCCTTGCTAGTTGCAAGGGTTGCAGTAAAAGTTTTTGGGTGCTGCTGTGGCACAGGAGGGACCAGGATGTCGCCACTTGGTGGAGGAGACAGAGGGGGCGCCCAGCAACTCAGGAAGCCCTCACAGAAGCAGGCAGCACCCTCAAAACTACCTGAACAGGCACTTGGAAGGAAAGTGAACCGGAGTCCACCTGAAGTCACAAAAGGGAGTCCCACAATGCCGGAGTACAACTCAGAAGGTTGTGCACTGCAGGAAGGAGTGTTGGGGACCCAGGTTTGGCTGTGCATGAAGGAAATCCTGGAAGAGTGCACAGGAGCCGGAGCAGCTGCAAAACACACAGTACCCAGCAATGCAGTCTAGTGTGGGGAGGCAAGGACTTACCTCCACCATACTTGGACTGAAGAGTCACTGGACTGTGGGAGTCACTTGGACAGAGTTGCTGAGTTTCAGGGACCACGCTCGTCAGGATGAGAGGGGACCCAGAGGACCAGTGTTGGAGTCTTTTGGTGCCTGCGTTAGCAGGGGGAAGATTCCGTCGACCCACAGGAGACTTCTTCAGAGCTCCTGGTGCAGGGAGGAGGCAGGCTACCCCCAGAGCATGCACCACCTGGAAACAGTAGAGAAAGCCGGCAGGATGAGGCGATACAAGGTTGCTAGTAGTCGTCTTGCTACTTTGTTGTGGTTTTGCAGGCGTCCTGAGCAGTCAGCGGTTGATCCTTTGGCAGAAGGTGAAGAGGGAGATGCAGAGGAACTCTGGTGAGCTCTTGCATTCGTTATCTAAAGAATTTCCCAAAGCAGAGACCCTAAATAGCCAGAAAAGGAGGTTTGGCTACCAAGGAAGGGGGATTGGCTACCAAGAGAGGTAAAAGCCTATCAGAAGGAGCCTCTTACATCACCTACTGGCACTGGCCACTCAGAGCAGTCCAGTGTGCCACAAACACCTCTGTTTCCAAGATGGCAGAGGTCTGGGACACACTGGAGGAGCTCTGGGCACCTTCCCTGGGAGGTGCAGGTCAGGAGAGTGGTCACTCCCCTTTCCTTTGTCCAGTTTCGTGCCAGAGCAGGGCTGGGGGATCCCTAAACCGGTGTAGACTGGCTTATGCAGAGATGGGCACCATCTGTGCCCATCAAAGCATTTGCAGAGGCTGGGGGAGGCTACTCCTCCCCAGCCCTCACACCTATTTCCAAAGGGAAAGGGTGTTACACCCTCTCTCAGAGGAAATCCTTTGTTCTGCCTTCCTGGGCCAGGGCTGCCCAGGCCCCAGGGGGGCAGAAACCTGTCTGAGGGGTTGGCAGCAGCAGCAGCTGCAGTGGAGACCCCAGAAAGGCAATTTGGCAGTACCCGGGTGCTGTGCTAGAGACTCGGGGATCATGGAATTGTCACCCCAATACCACAATGGTATTGGGGTGACAATTCCATGATCTTAGACATGTTACATGGCCATGTTCGGAGTTACCATTGTGACGCTATACACAGGTAGTGAGTGACCTGTGTATAGTGCACGTGTGTAATGGTGTCCCCGCACTCACAAAGTCCGGGGAATTTGCCCTGAACGATGTGGGGGCACCTTGGCTAGTGCCAGGGTGTCCACACACTAAGTAACTTTGCACCCAACCTTCACCCGGGGAAGGTTAGACATATAGGTGACCTATAAGTTATTTAAGTGCAGTGGTAAATGGCTGTGAAATAACGTGGACGTTATTTCACGCAGGCTGCAGTGGCAGGCCTGTGTAAGAATTATCAGAGCTCCCTATGGGTGGCAAAAGAAATGCTGCAGCCCATAGAGATCTCCTGGAACCCCAATACCCTGGGTACCTCAGTACCATATACTAGGGAATTATATGGGTGTACCAGTATGCCAATGTGAATTGGTAAATTTAGTCACTAGCCTGTTAGTGATAAATAACCACTGAGGTTCTGGTTAGCAGAGCCTCAGTGAGACAGTTAGGCACCACACAGGGAACACATATAGGCCACAAACATATGAGCACTGGGGTCCTGGCTAGCAGGGTCCCAGTGACACATAACAAACATACTGACAACATAGGGATTTCACCGTGAGCACTGGTCCCTGGCTAGCAGGATCCCAGTGAGACAGTGAAAACACTCTGACATATACTCACAAACAGGCTAAAAGTGGGGGTAAAAAGGCTAGAAAGATGCTACTTTCTCACAGAAAGTACCATATTACTTGGCATGTTACCCCCAATTTCGATCTGTTTGTCAGTGTTTTTTTGCCTGTCTCACTGGGATCCTGCTAGTCAGGACCCCAGTGCTCATAGTTTGTGGCCTATGTGTGTTGTCAGTATGCTTAACAGTGTCACTGAAGTTCTTCTAACCAGAACTTCAGTGCTTATGCTCTCTGTGTTTACCAAATTTGTCACTATAGTTTAGTGACTCCATATTCCAATTCTGATTGGCATACTGGACCCCCCTTATACGTCCCTAGTATATGGTACCTAGGTACCCAGGACATTGGGGTTCCAGGAGATCCTTATGGGCTGAAGCATTTATTTTGCCACCCATAAGGAGCTCAGACAAACCCTTTCACAGGACTGCCACTGCAGCCTGCGTGGAATAGTGCACACACTATTTTACAGCCATTTTTCACTGCACCAGTTAACTTATAAGTCACCTATATGTCTAACCTTCAGTTAATGAAGGCTAGGTGCAAAGTTACTGTGTGTGATGGGCACCCTTGCACTAGCAAAGGTGCCCTCACGTTGTCCAGAACCAATTTCCCAGACTTCGTGAATGAGGGGACACCATTATAAGCATGCACCACATATATGTCAATACATATCTGTAGCTTTACAATGGTAACTCTGAATATAGCCATGTGAGGTGTCTAAGATTGAGAAATTGTACCCCCAATCCAATTCTAGTATTGAGGGGCCAATTCCATGCACCCTGGGGGCTCACCATGGACCCCCAGTACTGCCACACCAGCTCTCTGAGGTTTCCACTGCAGCTACAGCTGCTGCCACCTCACAGACAGGTTTCTGGTCTCCTGGGAATGGGTCACAGGTGTGACTGACAGAACCTGTCTTTCTCATGGGGTCACAGGCGTGAGTGACAGACCCTGTCTGCCTCTGGGGTCACTGGTGTGACTGACAGACCCTGTCTGTCTCATTGGGTCACAGGTGTGATTGACAGACCCTGTCTGTCTCATGGGGGCACAGGTGTGACTGACAGACCCTGTCTGCCTCTGGGGTCACAGGTGTGACTGACAGATCCTGTCTGTCTCATGGGGTCATAGAGTGACTGACAGACTCAGTCTGTGTCATGGGGTCACCGGTGTGACTGACAGACTCCTGTCTTATGGGCTCACGGGTGGCTATGAGGTCTGTCTTATGGGGTCACTGATGTGAATGATAGACCCTGTCTGACTTATGGTGTCACAGGTGTGACTGACAGACCCTGTGTGTCTCATGGGGTCAAGGGTGTGAGTGACAGACCCTGTCTCCCTCTGGGGTCACTGATGTGACAGACAGACCCTGTATGCCTCATGGGGTCACCGGTGTGACTGACAGACCGTGTATTCCTTATCGGGTCACGGGTGTGACTGACAGACCCTGTCTGCCTCATGGGGTCACGGGTGTGAGTGACAGACCCTGTCTGCCTCTGGTGTCACTGGGTTGAATGACAGTCTCTGTCTGTCTCATGGGGGCACGGGTGTGAGTGACAGACCCTGTCTGCCTCTGGGGTCACTAGTGTGACTGACAGACCCTGTCTCTCTCTGGTGTCACTGGGTTGATTGACAGACCTTTGGGGTCACGGGTTTGACTGACAGACCCTGTTCTCCACTGGTGTCACTGGGTTGACTGACAGTCCTCTGGGGTCACTGGGGTCACTGGGGTGACTGACAGACCCTGTCTCTCTCTGGTGTCACTGGGTTGACTGACAGGCATCTGGGGTCACTGGGGTGACTGACAGACCTCTGGGGTCACGGGGGTGACTGACAGACCCTGTTCTCCACTGGTGTCACTGGGTTGACTGACAGTCCTCTGGGGTCACAGGTGTGACTGACAGACACTGTCCGTCTCATGGGGTCACGGGTGTGAGTCACATACCCTGTCTGTCTCATGGGGTCACTGATGTGACAGACAGACCCTGTATGCCTCATGGGGTCACCGGTGTGACTGACAGACCGTGTATTCCTTATCGGGTCACGGGTGTGACTGACAGACCCTGTCTGCCTCATGGGGTCACGGGTGTGAGTGACAGACCCTGTCTGCCTCTGGTGTCACTGGGTTGAATGACAGTCTCTGTCTGTCTCATGGGGGCACGGGTGTGAGTGACAGACCCTGTCTGCCTCTGGGGTCACTAGTGTGACTGACAGACCCTGTCTCTCTCTGGTGTCACTGGGTTGATTGACAGACCTTTGGGGTCACGGGTTTGACTGACAGACCCTGTTCTCCACTGGTGTCACTGGGTTGACTGACAGTCCTCTGGGGTCACTGGGGTCACTGGGGTGACTGACAGACCCTGTCTCTCTCTGGTGTCACTGGGTTGACTGACAGGCATCTGGGGTCACTGGGGTGACTGACAGACCTCTGGGGTCACGGGGGTGACTGACAGACCCTGTTCTCCACTGGTGTCACTGGGTTGACTGACAGTCCTCTGGGGTCACAGGTGTGACTGACAGACACTGTCCGTCTCATGGGGTCACGGGTGTGAGTCACATACCCTGTCTGTCTCATGGGGTCACCGGTGTGACTGACAGAACCTGTCTGCCTCATGGGATCACAGGTGTGAGTGACAGAACCTGTCTGCCTCATGGGATCACAGGTGTGAGTGACAGACCCTGTCTGCCTCTGGTGTCACTGGGTTGAATGACAGTCCCTGTCTGTCTCATGGGGACACGGTGTGAGTGACAGACCCTGTCTGCCTCTGGGGTCACTAGTGTGACTGACAGACCCTGTCTCTCTCTGGTGTCACTGGGTTGATTGACAGACCTTTGGGGTCACGGGTTTGACTGACAGACCCTGTTCTCCACTGGTGTCACTGGGTTGACTGACAGTCCTCTGGGGTCACTGGGGTGACTGACAGACCCTGTCTCTCTCTGGTGTCACTGGGTTGACTGACAGACCTCTGGGGTCACTGGGGTGACTGACAGACCTCTGGGGTCACGGGGGTGACTGACAGACCCTGTTCTCCACTGGTGTCACTGGGTTGACTGACAGTCCTCTGGGGTCACAGGTGTGACTGACACACACTGTCCGTCTCATGGGGTCACGGGTGTGAGTCACATACCCTGTCTGTCTCATGGGGTCACCGGTGTGACTGACAGAACCTGTCTGCCTCATGGGATCACAGGTGTGAGTGACAGACCCTGTCTGCCTCTGGTGTCACTGGGTTGAATGACAGTCCCTGTCTGTCTCATGGGGACACGGTGTGAGTGACAGACCCTGTCTCCCTCTGGTGTCACTGGTGTGACTGACAGACCCTGTCTGCCTCTGGTGTCGCTGGTGTGACTGACAGACCCTGTCTGCCTCATGGGGTCACTGGTGTGACTGACAGACCCTGTCTGTCTCATGGGGTCACTGGGTTGATTGACAGACCTTTGGGGTCACGGGGTTGACTGACAGTCCTCTGGGGTCACTGGGGTGACTGACAGACACTGTCTGTCTCATGGGGTCACAGGCGTGAGTGACAGACCCTGTCTGCCTCTGGGGTCACTGGTGTGACTGACAGACACTGTCTGCCTCATGGGGTCACTGGTGTGACTGACAGATACTGTCCGTCTCATGGGGTCACTGGGTTGACTGACAGACCCTGTCTGCCTTATGGGGTCACTGGTGTGACTGACGGACCCTGTCTGCCTCTGGGGTCACGGGTGGCTATGATTGCCACATGAGCTGATCTCTTCTAATAAAGTCTCCGGGGCGCGGCTGCTCGAGCACATCTGTTTCCTGTGGGGAAGTGACGGCTCACATGTCTCTGCGGGGTCAGGCAGTGTCTCTGGGTTCTGCTCTCATGAGTCATGTGAGTAGAGTTTCATCAATCTCTCTCCTGTGGGGATCGTGGGACAGACCCCACCCTGGTTCCTGGTCCTCTGCATCCGTTCAGCAGCATCCTGATGAACTGACTATGGCGATGCTTTGTTCTTGGGGCCCCTAAGGATGTCCTAAGTGCTCTTAGGCCCTCATTTCAACCTTGGCGGTCGAGCTGAACTGCCAGTTGGCCACCCATGCGGCTGGAAACCCGCCAGCCACATTTGGACCTCCCCGCTGGGCCGGTGGGCAAAAACAGAGTTTCCGCCCGTCAGCCCAGCGGGGATGTCGGCCGTGACATTGCAGCCGGCTACTAATGGAGCCGGCGGCAATGTGGCGGTGCGGCGGGTGCAGCAGCAGTGAAAATCGCAACGGGGCTGTGCCTGGGGGCCCCTGTATGCCCATGCCAAGTACATGGGCAGTGCAGGGGCCCCCAGGGGCCCCACGACTCCCCTTACCGCCAGCCTTTCCATGGTGGTGTCTACAGCCATGGACAGGCTGGAGGTAAGGGGAGTCAAAATCCCCAGGGCAGCGCTGCAAGCAGCGCTGCCCTGGTGGATTCTGACCGCCGGGTCATCCATGGCTGTAATGAGACCCTTAGTGTCATTTTTTTTTCTAATGTGGCGTTAAGGAGGCCATTCTCCTTCGCCAACCCTGTGCGTCACATTGTGCCTGCGCCATGCATAATGTATGCAAGGGGGTGTTCTGGCGCTGGGAAACCCCATAAAAATGGCGCAGTGAAATTAAAAACCTCTCCTGTTGCAGTTTTCAACATCTTTTTTAACATCTGCTCAGAGCAGGCGTTGAAATGACGCACCGTTACTGTCAATGAGACTCCCTTTACTTTGCAGGATTAGCGCCACAATTCATGGCACTAATCCTGCTAAGTACCGCAGTAGCATCATAAATTATGTTGCTATTGTCCTAATGTGTGTAGGAAAGTACCATCTTGCCTGGCATGTGACCCCCATATTTCACTGTATATATGTTGTTTTAGTCCATGTGTCACTGGGAACCTGCCAGCCAGGGCCCCAGTGCTCATAAGTATGTGCCCTGTATGTGTTCCCTGTGTGATGACTAACTGTCTCACTGAGGCTCTGCTAACCAGAACCTCAGTGGTTATGCTCTCTCTGCTTTCCAAATTGTCACTAACAGGCTAGTGACCAATTTCACCAATTCACATTGGCATACTGGAACACCCTTATAATTCCCTAGTATATGGTAATGAGGTACCCAGGGTATTGGGGTTCCAGGAGATCCCTATGGGCTGCAGCATTTCTTTTGCCACCCATAAGGAGCTCTGACAATTATTACACAGGCCTGCCACTACAGCCTGAGTGAAATAACGTCCACGTTATTTCACAGCCATTTACCACTGCACTTAAGTAACTTATAAGTCACCTATATGTCTAACCTTTACCTGGTAAAGGTTGGGTGCTAAGTTACTTAGTGTGTGGGCACCCTGACACTAGCCAAGGTGCCCCCACATCGTTCAGGGCTAATTCCCCGGACTTTGTGAGTGCGGAGACACCATTACACGGGTGCACTGTACATAGGTCACTACCTATGTACAGCATCACAATGGTAACTCCGAACATGGCCATGTAACATTTTTAAATTCATGGAATTGGGGTGACAATTCCATGATCCCCCAGGTCTCTAGCACAGACCCGGGTATTGCCAAACTGCCTTTCCGGGGTCTCCACTGCAGCTGCTGCTGCTGCCAACCCCTTAGACAGGTTTCTCCCCCCCCCTGGGGTCCAGGCAGCCCTGGCCCAGGAAGGAAGAACAAAGGATTTCCTCTGAGAGAGGGTGTTACACCCTCTCCCTTTGGAAATAGGTGTGAGGGCTGGGG
Source organism: Pleurodeles waltl (assembly GCF_031143425.1). NCBI lineage: Eukaryota > Metazoa > Chordata > Amphibia > Caudata > Salamandridae > Pleurodeles > Pleurodeles waltl. The sequence continues at coordinate 1,192,338,766 of NC_090448.1, forward strand.
AGGAGTAGCCTTCCCCAGCCTCTGGAAATGCTTTGATGGGCACAGATGGTGCCCATCTCTGCATAAGCCAGTCTACACCGGTTCAGGGATCCCCCAGCCCTGCTCTGGCTCGAAACTGGACAAAGGAAAGGGGAGTGATCACTCCCCTGACCTGCACCTCACAGGGGAGGTGCCCAGAGCTCCTCCAGTGTGTCCCAGACCTCTGCCTTCTTGGAAACAGAGGTGTTGGGGGCACACTGGACTGCTCTGAGTGGCCAGTGCCAGCAGGTGACGTCAGAGACCCCCTCTGATAGGCTCTTACCTCTCTTGGTAGCCAATCCTCCTTTCTTGGTAGCCAAACCTCCTTTTCTGGTTATTTAGGGTCTCGCCTCTGGGGAATTCTTCAGATAACGAATGCAAGAGCTCACCAGAGTTCCTCTTCGACTTCTGCCAAGGATCAACCGCTGACTGCTTCAGGACGCCTGCAAAAACGCAACAAAGTAGCAAGATGACTACCAGCAACAATGTAGCGCCTCATCCTGCCTGCTTTCTCGACTGTTTCCTGGTGTTGCATGCTCTGTGGATCATCTGCCTTCACCCTGCACTGGAAGCCAAGAAGAAATCTCCTGTGGGTCGATGGAATCTTCCCCCTGCTAACGCAGGCACCAAAAGACTGCATCACCGGTCCTCTGGGTCCCCTCTCATCCTGACGAGCAGGGTCCCTGGAACACAGGAACTCTGTCCAAGTGACTCCCACAGTCCAGTGACTCTTCAGTCCAAGTTTGGCGGAGGTAAGTCCTTGCCTCCCCACTCTAGACTGCAAATCTGTGTACTGCGTGATTTGCAGCTGCTCCAGCTCCTGTGCACTCCTCCAGGATTTCCTTCATGCACAGCCTAGCCTGGGTCCCCAGCACTCCGTCCTGCAGTGCTCAACCCCCTGAGTTGGCCTCCGACGTCTTGGGATCATCCTTTGTGACTATGAGCCAGCTCCAGTTCACAAATCTTCTAAGTGCCTGTTCTGGTACTTCTGCTGGTGTTGCCTGCTTCTGTGGGGGCGTTCTGAGTTGCTGAGCGCCCCCTCTGTCTTCTCCTCCAAGGGGCGACATCCTGGTCCTTCCTGGTCCCCAGCAGCACCCAAGAACTTCTACCGTAATCCTTGCAGCTAGCAAGGCTTATTAGAAGTATTTCTGCGTGGGAACACTTCTGCAACCTTCAGCACGCTGTGGGGCATCTTCCATCCAAAGGAGAAGTTCCTAGCTCTCTTCGTTGTAGCAGAATTCTAAGCTTCTTCCATCTGGAGGCACCTTCAGTGCACCTTCATCCGGGGTTTCATGGGCTCCTGCCACCCCTGGACAATATCGTGACTCTTGGACTTGGTCCCCTTGCCTTGCAGGTCCTCAGGTCCAGGAATCCATCTTCAGGGCTTTGCTGGTGTTTGTGGTTTTTGCAGAATTTCCCTATCACAACTATTGTGTCCCATTGGGGTAGTAGGTGTACTTTACTCCTACTTTTCAGGGTCTTGGGGTGGGGTATCTTAGACACCCTGACTGTTTTCTTACAGTCCCTGCGACCCTCTACAAGCTTCCATAGGTCTGGGGTCCATTGGTGATTCGCATTCCACTTTTGGAGTATATGGTTTGTGTTGCCCCTAGACCTATGTTCACCTAATGCATCCTATTGTAATTCTACACTGTTTGCTTTACTTTTCTGACTCTTACTTACCTATTTGTGGTTTGTGTACACTTACCTTCTTACTGAGGGTACTCACTGAGATACTTGTGGCATATTGTCATAAAAATAAAGTACCTTTATTTTGAGTAACTCTGTGTATTGTGTTTTCTTATGATATTGTGCATATGATATAAGTGGTATAGTAGGAGCTTTGCATGTCTCCTAGTTCAGCCTAAGTTGCTTTGCCATAGCTACCTTCTATCAGCCTGAGCTGCTAGAAACACCTCTATTCCACTAATAAGGGATAACTGGACCTGGCACAAGGTGTAAGTACCTTTGGTACCCACTACAAGCCAGGCCAGACTCCTACATACGACAAAGGAGGTGTGAGGAGCAGTGGGTTAAAAATATCTGCGCCTTGTAAGGATCTCTACTAAAACGTTCAGGTGAGGCCAGGGGAATGATAGGGGAGATGGAATGAATGACTTTTGTGGATATTTCGGAGGTAGAGATAGGGAAGGTTTTACCTGAAACCCCACTAGTACCAGCGGTATTCCCAGAAGTGAAGTTATTTAATTTGTCCATGAGCTGTTGGGTCTCAACATGGGATCTTTTTATTCCCCCTCTCAAGTTTTTGTTTTCATCTAGGGTAAGGGTTCACTTTTTTTCCATTTCGTCCATAAGTGCCGCCAAGGCATTAAAATCTAAACCTTCATCCATTCTGCTCCGGTGGAAATGAGTATTTTTTAGGCACTTCAATCTGTCAGGAGATTACCCATTAAATCAAACTTCCACAGGAGCAGATGCTTTTTACCCAACTCCCTCCAACAGATGCGTGCTCAAAATTTACTGACTATCTGAACCCTGCATCCACTAGGGGGAAAGGGGAATAGGAATAGAAAAAGAGAGACCACTTCCAGATCAAGTTCCAACCTGTGTTTCACACTTGAAGATAGGATATTCAGTGTGTCTCTCTGAAAACCTGCACCTTTCTTCTTATTGGGCTTTCTTTAAAAGAAGGACCTGCAGTCGGGTGATAAGAGCATAGATACGTACATTCCTACTGTGCATTCAACTGTTAGCCATTCACATTCACCCAATTCTATTGTTCTCCTAACCTGGATCTTTTGGGAGACTGGCCTTTCTCTAAGAGAACAATGTTAACTTAATATAATCTTTTCTCCAGGAGTCAGAGGTACCCAAGATTCTCTGGAGAACAGTTCAAAGGTTCACAAATATACAATCTACTAATGTATTTTACAGGAAACGAAAACTCCTTCTCAAGGTTCAGTTTTCTCAATCACAGTTTCTAGGAATTAGTCTGAGCACTGAGGTGTGTCTATAAGACTGGCAAGTCTGCAAGGCAAAGAGTTTTTGGATATATAGGTACATATATTTATTGGCAAGTCTGGAAATCATACAAAAGGATTCCTTACTGCTGGTGCTTAAAGTTCTGTTAAGCCAAGACAAATTCTCCTCAGAAAGGCGATAGCCAGTTGTTGGAAGAAGGAAAAAATTCAGCTTCTTCAGAAGGGAAAAAGTAGCTGGTGTGCACACAGTAACAAAGGAAAGAATTAATTACTCAAAACTGGAAGAATTCTCTATGAAACGAAGCACCTCAGGAACACTGCTCATTCTCCTCAGGATGTCAGCCTCCCAGAGAGAAAAAGCTGGAGGGAATCTTCAGCACGAGACTAAGGTAGAAACACTACAGCGCTGACCTCACAAGGATTTGCGGCCACCATCTTTAGCGGCAGCTAAACCTGAAGAAGCTAGTTCTAAGAACAGCCGCCGCAAGAGCCACCGGGAGTGAGGACGCCGCTGCAACCAGCGTGGGTACAAGGAAAAGGGGAATTGTTTTTGCTGAGGGAAGAACTTACCAACACTGGCAATAGTTTTCCTAACACCCTTTGTGATGCTTCGCCACTTGCATCTTTGTGTTGGTTCTGGCACCTTTTGTGATACACTCTCCCTGTTGCTTCCCCTACGTGCCCTTGTGTTGCTTCCCCCTCATGCCCCTGTGTTGCTTCTCCCGCATGCCCCTGTGCTGCTTCTCCCGCATGCCCCTGTGTTGCTTCCCCCTCATGCCCCTGTGTTTTTCTCCCGCATGCCCCTGTGTTGCTTCTCCCTCATGCCTCTGTGTTGCTTCTCCCGAATGTCCCAGTATGTTGCTTCCCCGGCATACCCGTGTTGCTTCCCCTGCACCCCTGCATGCCCTGTGTTGCTTCCCCTGCTTGCCCCAGTGTGTTGCTTTCCCACTTGTCCCAGTGTGTTGCTTCCCCCAACTGCCCCTATCTTGCTTCCCCAGACACCCCTGTGTTGCTTCCCCGCATGCCCCTGTGTTGCTTCCCCCGCAAGCCCCTGTGTTGCTTCCCTCGCTTGCCCCAGTGTGTTGCTTCCCCACTTGCCCCAGTGTGTTGCTTCCCTCTCATGCCCCTGTGTTGCTTCCCCCACAAACCCCAGTGTGTTACTTCTCCTGCTCGCCCCTGTGTTGCTTCCTCCGCATGCCCCTGTGTTGCTTCCCCCGCATGCCCCTGTGTTGCTTCGCCTGCATGCCCCATTGTGTTGCTTACCCCGCATGTCCCTGTATTGCTTCCCCCGCTTGCCCCAGTGTGTTGCTTCCGCACTTGTCCCAGTGTGTTGCTTCCCCAACTGCCCCTATGTTGCTTCCCCCGCATGCCCTTGTGTTGCTTCCCCCACTTGCTCCAGTGTGTTGCTTCGCCTCGCATGCTCCTGTGTTGCTTCCCCCGCCTGCCCCTATGTTGCTTCCCCCACATGCCTCTGTGTTGCTTTCCCCACATGTCCCAGTGTGTTGATTCCCTCACATGCCCCTTTGTTGCTTCCCAGCAAACCCCAGTGTGTTACTTTCCCTGCACGCCCCTGTGTTACTTCCTTCGCATGCCCCTGTGTTGCATCCCCCGCATGCCCCGTGTTGCTTCCCCCGCATGCCCCTGTGTTGCTTTCCCCGCATGCTGCAGTGTGTTGCTTCCCCCACATGACCGTGTTGCTTCCCCTGCATGCCCAGTGTGTTGCTTCCCCCACATGACCGTGTTGCTTCCCCTGCATGCCCAGTGTGTTGCTTCCCTCACATGCCCCTGTGTTGCTTCCCTCGCATGCCCCAGTGTGTTGCTTTCCCTGCATGCCCCTTTGCTGCTTCCCTCGCATGCCCCTGTGTTGCTTTCCCTGCATGCCCCTGTGTTGTTTCCCCTGCATGCCCCTGTGTTGCTTCACTCACCAGTGTTCATTCTCCCCCTCAGGTTACCTTATTTCTTTTGTTTACAGATCCACCAGGATCAGAAAAAAACCACGTCATTTTGAAGCTGTGTGCATTTTGGTGCATTGCATGCAGTCTGGTTAGTAGCCCTGCTGCATTCTGCTCTATCGTGGTTAAAACAATTGGCAAAGCCAACAGAGTCAAAAGGCAAGAGCTGTGGGCTTTGCCAATGCTTGTTTATTGAGGCTTCCTAATGAAAGAGAAAGAGAGGCCCTCTCTGAGGTTTGGAAGAACTTCATCATTCAAAAACCCTTCTTTTACTGGGACTGCCCCATGACAGCGGGTGGGGGAGGGGCGCATCTCCTATTTCTACCTTTCATCTCCTCCCCCCCATGAAGACATTTCTAGTTTCACCTTGCAAGGTGGCTTTGCATGTGCCTGATGGCTGCCTGCCTTGGGCACTGCTTTTGTTTCACTGCAGGAGGGGCAGGGAATGTAGAGGCCTCTTCAGGCTCATGACAGTCTATAGGGTCAGAGGCTAAAAGTGGGGGCCCCTACACCTGACATGTCAGAGGAGCCCCAAGGGCTCTCTGAGGCCTGTCTCCTGTGGCACTGGTGTAAACACCTCAGTGGTGCCGGGGGTGGGGGGGAGGCTCTCTGAGGCCTGTCTCCTGTGGCACTGGTGTAAACACCTCAGTGGTGCCGGGGGTGGGGGGGAGGCTCTCTGAGGCCTGTCTCTTGTGGCACGGGTGTAAACACCTCAGTGGTGCCGGGGGTGGGGGGGAGGCTCTCTGAGGCCTGTCTCCTGTGGCACTGGTGGCACTAGTGTAAACACCTCAGTGGTGCTGGGGGTGGGGGCAGGCTCTCTGAGGCCTGTCTCCTATGGCACTGGTGGCACTGGTGTAAACACCTCAGTGGTGCCGGGGGTGGGGGGGGGGGGCTCTCTGAGGCCTGTCTCCTGTGGCACTGGTGTAAACACCTCAGTGGTGCCGGGGGTGGGGGGGAGGCTCTCTGAGGCCTGTCTCCTGTGGCACTGGTGGCACTAGTGTAAACACCTCAGTGGTGCCGGGGGTGGGGGGGGGGGGGCTCTCTGAGGCCTGTCTCCTGTGGCACTGGTGTAAACACCTCAGTGGTGCCGGGGGGGGGGGGGAGGCTCTCTGAGGCCTGTCTCCTGTGGCACTGGTGTAAACACCTCAGTGGTGCCGGGGGTGGGGGGGAGGCTCTCTGAGGCCTGTCTCCTGTGGCACTGGTGGCACTAGTGTAAACACCTCAGTGGTGCCGGGGGTGGGGGGGGGGGCTCTCTGTGGCCTGTCTCCTGTGGCACTGGTGTAAACACCTCAGTGGTGGTGGGAGGGGGGCTCTCTGAGGCCTGTCTCCTGTGGCACTGGTGTAAACACCTCAGTGGTGCCGGGGGTGGGGGGGGGGCTCTCTGAGGCCTGTCTCCTGTGGCACTGGTGTAAACACCTCAGTGGTGCCGGGGGTGGGGGGGAGGCTCTCTGAGGCCTGTCTCCTGTGGCACTGGTGGCACTAGTGTAAACACCTCAGTGGTGCCGGGGGTGGGGGGGGGGGGGCTCTCTGAGGCCTGTCTCCTGTGGCACTGGTGTAAACACCTCAGTGGTGCCGGGGGGGGGGGGGGGGAGGCTCTCTGAGGCCTGTCTCCTGTGGCACTGGTGTAAACACCTCAGTGGTGCCGGGGGTGGGGGGGAGGCTCTCTGAGGCCTGTCTCCTGTGGCACTGGTGGCACTAGTGTAAACACCTCAGTGGTGCCGGGGGTGGGGGGGGGGGGCTCTCTGAGGCCTGTCTCCTGTGGCACTGGTGTAAACACCTCAGTGGTGCCGGGGGGGGGGGGGAGGCTCTCTGAGGCCTGTCTCCTGTGGCACTGGTGGCACTGGTGTAAACACCTCAGTGGTGCCGGGGGGGGGGAAGGCTCTCTGAGGCCTGTCTCCTGTGGCACTGGTGTAAACACCTCAGTGGTGCCGGCGGTGGGGGGGAGGCTCTCTGAGGCCTGTCTCTTGTGGTAATGGTGTAAACACCTCAGTGGTGCCGGGGGGTGGGGCGCTCCCTGAGACCTGTATCTTGTGATATTGGTGTAAACACCCCCGTTGTGCCTGGTGGGGGCTCCCTGAGGCCTGTCTCTTGTGGTAATGGTGTAAACACCCGGGGGGGTGGGGGGTGGGGTGGGGACTGACTATTCTACAGGCAGGTACCTGTTTTAATGCACAAAGCAGCACTGAAGGCAGCTTCTCGGGTGGGGCTATTGAAAGGAGCACAGCTGGGTGGGCCCCTCGATGGGCCCCTCCTCGCTGCTGCAGTCCTCTCAGTTGAGGGGAGTTCTCCCAGGAGATGGGGGGCCTCTTCCAAGCACCGGAGAAGACATGGGACCAGAGACTGACAGCAGGTGTTTGTGTGGCTGGGTCTGGACTCAGAGAGCGGGGCACTGTGCCAGTGACCCCTCCACAGCTCCCTTTGTGCAGCGCCCTTTCCACAGCTCCCTTTGTACACCTCCCTTTCCACAGCTCTTCCACAGCTCCCTTTGTACACCTCCCTTTCCACAGCTCTTCCACAGCTCCCTTTGTACAGCTCCCTTTCCACAGCTCCCTTTCTACAGCTCCCCTTGTAGAGTTCTCTTTGTACAGCTCCCTTTGTACACCTCCATTTGTACAGCTCCCTTTTCACAGTCCCCTTTATACATCTCTATTTGTACAGTTCCATTTGTACAACTCAATTTTTACACCTCGCTTTGTACAGCTTCCTTTGTACACCTCCTTCAGCGCCCCGAGCCCCCAGGCTGCCTCTTCACCAAGGTCACTGTCCGTGGATTCTCCAAACTGTGTTTTTAAAAATCTTTCCTTTAAATACACGTGGATCTGATTGAAAGGTACTCCCGGCATGCACCGCGAAGTGAAGTCAACCCATCACTAGAATAAAGATGAAGCATCAGATACACGTGCACACACACACACACACACACACACACAGACACACACTCATGCACACAGACACACAGACACACACACATGCACACATGCACACAGACACACACACGTGCACACACACACACACATGCACACAGACACACACATGCACACAGACACACAGACACACACGTGCACAAAGACACATGCACACAGACACACAAACACACACTCACGTTAACACGGACACACAAACACATACACACACGCACAGGCACACATGTGCACACACACACACACAAACATGTCACACGCATGCACATACACACAGACACACAAACACACATGTGCACACACAGGCACACACACAGACACACACATGCACACACAGACACACACGTGCACACACACAGACACAGACACACGTTCACACTCACAGACACACAAGTGCACACACACACAGAGGCACACAGACACACACGTGCACACACAGACACACACACGTGCACACACAAACACACACAGACACACACCACTCCCCCCACACACACACGTATAAAAACACACACAGACACACACATGCACAGACACATACACCCAGACACACACACACATACATGCATGCACACAAATGCACACAGACATACACACATGCACACACACGTGCACGCATGCACACACACACATCACACACATGAATGCACACCCATGCAGGGCCGGCTTTAGGGTGGTGCCAGTGGTGCGGCCGCACTAGGTGCTGACCTGGATAGGGGGGTGCTGACCACAGGGGAGCAGTGTTTAGTAAAAACCTAGTAATTTGCCATTTAAAAGCACCAGCTGAAAAATTCCTTGTGTGTCCAGCCTCCAGGAAACAATTAAAATGCCAAGATACCTCTTCCTGCTAGAAAGCGAGATGGGAGTTTTGTTTATGGGCAGCTTTGACTTGCCATAAAGTAGCGCAGAGGGTTAATGCACCTGCTGCAAAGAATAGAACTATATTTTATGTGGATAGCAGAGTGGATTAGTAAAGCTAGCCTTTACTACCGCTTTAAAACAAATGAATGTATGTGAAAGGGGGGCTATGGAGAGATGAGGGGTACATTTGTGGTAGTGAGGGAATCGGAGGAGGTGGTCATGGGGGTAAAAAAAGACTATCACAGGGCACCACCAGTGCTAAAGCCGGCCCTGCACCCAAGTGCACATACACACACACCACACACAGACGCATGCATCCCTCCCCCACACAAACACACACACACCCCACTCACACAGACACACAAAGGCAGAGACACACAGACATACACACACCCCACACACGTAGATGTACACACAGACACACTCACAGACACACATGCACGCACATGCATCCTTGCACATGCACACACACATGAACGCAAATACACCCATATAGACACATGCATGCACACAAACGTATACACATGAATGCACACCCATGCGCACATACACAAATACATACATGCATGAATACACACATGCCCAAACATACACACATATGTGCACACACACAGACACACATGCCCCACACACAGACATGCACATACACACACAGACATACACAGACACACACACCTTACACACTCAGACACAGACGCATGAATTGGAATGGAAAGTGTTTTAAGACTGAAAAACAAAAGGCCAGATTTTCAAAAAGTGGCACTGCACCCGGTGCAGCGCCACCTTCATTACATCCGTTAGCGCCACCCTAACGCCACCATGTGTCCGCCATATCTAAGATACGCACACCATGGCATTAGTTAGGAAACTAGCATGAAACCTTTTTACGCTAGTCCGGTGCTTTGCAGGGATAGCGTCAAACGTTTTGACGCTAATCCTGCAAAGCACCCAGAGGCCCATTGTAACCAACGGGAGCCTCCTTTTAACGCCTTCTCATCACAGAAACTAACCTATCTAATAATCATGTGGCAGGACCTTCCCGTCGAGGAGGCAAAGGGCATCCTTGAGGGGAAGGTATCATTTATAGTTGCGTTTCTGGTCTCATTAGCCTCCTAAAATCCAACTTTCACTCTCCAGGTTTCAAAGCACGATACACTTTGAAGAAATGTGCAAATGTACAACCTTAAATTACATGTTTCCTGGGAGTGCTGGAGCCATGAAAGTAAACAAGCATATTTAAAGCTATTGAGGGCTTAAAAACCACCTCTACATTTGCTTATAAAATATCGATGTACTTCTTGTTATCTATACAGACAAATATACTGTACGACATAAGAATATATAATTATAACACATAGGAACGTGATTAGGTTTTCACAATAGTTACAAGAGCTAAAGAGAAAACTAAAACTAAGGCCCATATTTATACTTGGTTTGCAGTGAATTAGCATCATTTTTTATGCTAATTCAGCGCAAACCGAACTCCATTTTTATACTTTGCCACAAGACACGTCTACCGCCAAAGTTATGGAGTTTATGTCATTTTCTGGACGTGGAAACCTACCCTGCGTCAATGAGATTGAAGGTAGGCTTTCCCGTGCAGTCTATGATGATATGGCACTAGCGCCATATTTATCCCCCGTACTAAAATCCAGCATGGAGGGATGGGGACCTTAAATAATGGCGCTATGCCTGCTTAGTGCCATTATTTAACACCTGGGTATGGTCAGGCATTGGGGGACCTTTGGGCCTTTTTACATGGTCAGAGACCATGGAATGGGCCCACAGGAGTCCTTCCCTGGCACAAGGGACACCCCCACCCACACCAGAGGGACACCACAGGATGGGGGACCCATCCCAGGTAAGTCCAGGTAAGTATACATATTTATTTTTTCCTCCACTCGGGGGCCCTGACTTGGGGCCCCCTGAATGGCTCTGGCCCCAATGGCCATGCCAAGGTCACATTCGTCCCCAGGGCATGGCCACTGGGGTGGTGGGCATGACTCCTGTCTTTACTAAGACAGGAGCCATGTCCATGAGGGTTGTGCGCAAGGACATTGCTCTGCTTAGAGGCATTTTTTTGCCTCTAAACAGTGTAGCGCCATAATTTGGCACACAACCTCCGGTTCCCCTTACGCCTCCCCCACTCGGTTAGCGTCCTTTGCAAGGGCACTAACCGGGCATTAGACCCGGCTACCGCCATTCCATAAATATGGAGCCCGGCCGGCGTCCAGGAATGGCACTAGCCGGCGCTATACTTTTACATGCCAAACTGCGCTAACACAGTTTTGCATGTAGAAGTATAAATATGGGCCTTACTCGCTCTGTGCTGTGTCCATTCTGACTCACATTTCTTAGCATGTTTGCTGCCTCAAGTACGAATCATTCACTGGAATATAATTTCTGTTAGTTTATCCCCGTTTTAGCTGTTTTACCAGATCCGTTTGTATTTATTTCCTTCATCAGCTTACATAAACTATTCACTAGAATGAAAATCTACAAACATTATTAAAAGCAGCTCATTCTAAGAACATTCGTGGAATGACTCATCATTAGACCATGACAGGGCAGCTCTACTGACAAGCAAAAAATGTCCCTTTATCACAAAAATGAATTCTGGTGCTTCACTTTGTATTGATAATGTTAAGGCACATGGAGCATATAGTGTCAGGTACATATATATACATATATATATATATATATATATATATATATATATATATATATATATATATATAGTTTCTGTGAGGTACAGGGGTGAAGCCAAAATATGGTTGCTCCAGATTGAATGGACCCCGTCTGCCTTTTTTTACTTGTGTAATCAACCCACTCTTCCCACGGAAGCAGATGAGACACATTGGGGTGTATTTATTAATGTGTCACCCAATGTGGGACCGCACACAAAGTCCTGTGAGAAAGGGGGAGATGTAGGAAAGTACCATCTTGCCTGGCATGTTACCCCCATTTTCACTGTATGTATGTTTGTTTTTGCCTGTGTCACTGGGATCCTGCCAGGCGGCAGGGCCCCAGTGCTCATAGTATGTGCCCTTTATGTGTTCCCTGTGTGGTGCCTAACTGTATCACTGAGGCTCTGCTAACCAGAACCTCAGTGGTTATGCTCTCTCTGCTTTTAAAATTGTCACTGCAGGCTAGTGACTAATTTTACCAATTCTCATTGGCACACTGGAACACCCTTATAATTCCCTTGTATATGGTACCTAGGTAACCAGGGTATTGGGGTTCCAGAAGATCCCTATGGGCTGCAGCATTTCTTTTGCCACCCATAGGGAGCTCAGACAATTTTTATACATGACTGCCACTGCAGCCTGAGTGAAATAACGTCCACGTTATTTCACAGCCTTTTTACACTGCACTTAAGTAACTTATAAGTCACCTATATGTCTAACCCTCACTTGGTGAAGGTTAGGTGCCAAGTTACTTAGTGTGTGGGCACCCTGGCACTAGCCAAGGTGCACCCACATCGTTCAGGGCAAATTCCCCGGACTTTGTGAGTGCGGGGACACCATTACACGCGTGCATCACATATAGGTCAATACCTATATGTAGCGTCACCATGGTAACTCTGAACATGGCCATGTAACATGACTAGGATCATGGAATTGTCACCCCAATACCATTCTGGTATTGGGGGGACAATTCCATGCATCCCCGGGTCTCTAGCACAGAACCCAGGTACTGCACTTGCTTTCCGGGGTCTCCACTGCATCTGCTGCTACTGCCAACCCCTCAGACAGGTGTCTGCCCCCCTGGAGCCTGGGCAGCCTGGTCCCAGGAAGGCAGAACAAAGAATTTCCTCTGAGAGAGGGTGTTACACCCTCTCCCCTTGGAAAGAGGTGTGAAGGGCTGGGGAGGAGTAGCCTCCCCCAGCCTCTGGAAATGCTTTGATAGGCACAGATGGTGCCCTCTTTGCATAAGCCAGTCTACACCGGTTCAGGGATCCCCCAGCCCTGCTCTGGTGCGCAACTGGACAAAGGAAAGGGGAGTGACCACTCCCCTGACCAGCACCTCCCAGGGGAGGTGCCTAGAGCTCCTCCAATGTGTCCCAGACCTCTGCCATCTTGGATGCAGAGATGTGGGGGCACACTGGACAGCTCTGAGTGCCCAGTGTCAGCAGGAGACGCCAAAGACCCCTCCTGATACGTGCTTACCTTTCTCAGTAGCCAATCATCCTTTTTGGGCTATTTAGGGTCTCTCCTCTGGGCTATTCCTCAGATAACGAATGCAAGAGCTCACCAGAATTCCTCTGTACTTCCCTCTTCGACTTCTGCCAAGGATCGACTGCTGACTGCTCCAGGACGTCTGCAAAACCGCAACAAAGTAGCAAGACGACTACCAGCAACATTGTAGCGCCTCATCCTGCCTGCTTTCTCGACTGTTTCCTGGTGGTGCATGCTCTGAGGGCTGTCTGCCTTCACCCTGCACTGGAAGCCAAGAAGAAATCTCCCGTGGGTCGATGGAATCTTCCCCCTGCTAATGCAGGCACCAAAAGACTGCATCACCGGTCCTCTGGGTCCCCTCTCATCCTGACGATCGTGGTCCCTGGAACACAGGAGCTGGGTCCAAGTGTCTACCACAGTCAAGTGGCCCTTCTGTACAAATTTGGTGGAGGTAAGTCCTTGCCTCCCCACGCCAGACAGTAATCCTGTGTACTGCGTGAACTGCAGCTGCTAGGGCTTCTGTGCACTTTTCCAAGACTTCCTTTGTGCACAGCCTAGCCTGGACTCCGACGTCGTGGGACCCTCCTTTGTGACTCTGAGTCGACCGCTGTCCTCAGATTTTCTAAGTACCTGTTCCGGTACTTCTGTGGGGGCTCTCTGAGTTGCTGAGCGCCCCCTCTGTCTCCCCCTCCAAGGGGCGACATCCTGGTCCTTTCTGGGCCCCAGCAGCACCCAAAATCCTTAACCGCTACTCTTGCAGCTAGCAAGGCTTGTTTGGGGTATTTCTGCGTGGAAACAACTCTGCATCCTCCAGCATACCGTGGGACATCTTCTGACCAAAAGAGAAGTGCCTGGCACCTTCCGTTTTTGCAGAATCTTTGGCTTCTTCCACCCAGAGGCAGCCCTTTTGCACCTTCATCTGGGGTTTAGTGGGCTCCTGCCCCTCCTGGACACTTGCGTGACTCTTGGACTTGGTCCCCTTCCTTTACAGGTCCTCAGGTCCAGGAATCCGTCTTCATTGTTTTGGTAGCAGTTGTTGTTCTTGCAGAATCCCCTATCTCGACTATACTGTCTTTCTGGGGCGGTAGGGTAACTTTACTCCTACTTTTCAGGGTCTTGGGGTGGGGTATTTTGGACACCCTTACTGTTTTCTCACAGTCCCAGTGACCCTTTACAACCTACTATAGGCCTGGGGTCCATTCGTGGTTCGCATTGCACTTTTGGGGTATATGGTTTGTGTTGGCCCAAGGCCTATTTCTACCTATTGCATCCTATTGTGATTCTACATTGTTTGCAGTACTTTTCTTACTGTTACTTACCTGACTTTGGCTTGTGTACATATAATTTGTGTATATTACTTACCTCCTAAGTGAGGGTATCCTCTGAGATACTTTTGGCATATTGTCACTAAAATAAAGTACAATAAATAAATTAACTCTGAGTATTGTGTTTTCTTGTGATATAGTGCTATATGATATAAGTGGTATAGTCGGAGCTATGCATGTCTCCTAGTTCAGCCTAAGCTGCTTTGCCATAGCTACCTTCTAGCAGCCTAAGCTGCTAGAAACACCTCTATTCTACTAATAACGGATAACTGGACCTGGCACAGGGTGTAAGTACCACAAGGTACCCACTACAAGCCAGGCCAGCCTCCTACAGGAGAGCAGAAATGTTCTGTGTTTGTAGAGACGTGCAGCTCTTCTGCTCCCTCCTTGCACTGGCTCCCAGCAGGCACCGCTGCGCTATGGGCAGAAAGCAACACCTTCCTGCACAAAAACAATCCTTAGAGGCCTCTTCCTCTTTCCATGTGCACGGAAGAAGGCAGCAGGTAATGAAAGAGGAAAACACGAGGGGAAATATTTATCCTCATTACGAATCACTGGGGAAGGCGTAGCATTTTGGCGCATTCCCAGGTTTACGAGCTTCAGTAAATCTGGAAAAGTGCCAAAATCCATGAGTGGATGTGTGGGACGCACATGCGGCACCCATGGAATGCCGCCCAGATGCGGCATATGTCATCACAGCTCAGGGGCTGCCTTGCCTTAGTCTTTCTTTGCAAAGCTGCGCAGGGTGGCAGAAACTGCCCTGTGTGGCTTAATAAATTCCAGTTGAGGACTTGATTTGCCTTGATACCACTTGCGTAACACCCCCTCTTCTGCACATTTCATCAGGTTCCTCATTTCCTATCGCCTAGGGCTCTTTCTCTGAGAAACCCTTGTTTCACAACACTGCTACCACTTCTGTCAGCGCCTTCTGCCCCTGCCACCCTTTGGGAGACCGCAAGAGGAAGTTTAGGGTCAGAGATCGAGAAAATGTTACTTCCCACTACCATGCATTGGAATGGAAGGTGCTTTGAGACTGAAAAACCAAGTTATCACTCATTTAGCCTGACAAATTGAGAACTCTCCTACCTCAGCGAGGAGTGTGTCTATGCTCACACTCACCATCATACGTCTCACTTCTGCTGCACCTTGACAAATCAATTTTGATCACATACCCCTACCCCGGCAACCCCACCTTGTATCACTCAAACAAACAATACCCAACCATTCTTGCGGCCTCATTTATGAGGCCCTAGTGCAACACTGCACCACCGGAGTGTCACAAGTACCTAGCGACACACTGTGTCACCGAAGCGTCACAAGGCCCTAGCAGCACACTGCGCCACCGAAGAGTCACAAGGCCCTAGCGACACACTGTGTCACCAGAACTTCATGAGGACATAAGTGGCACTCTGCACCACCGAAGCATCACAAAACCCTAGCAGCACACTGTGCCACCGAAGCGTCACGAGGCCCTAGTGGCACACTGCACCACTGGAGCATCATGAGGACCTAGCAGAACACTGCACCACCAAAGCGTCACGAGACCCTAGCGGCACTCTGGGCCACCGGAGCATCACTAGGCCCTAGCGGCACTCTGGGCCACTGGAGCGTCACAAGGCCATAGCGGCACTCTGGGCCACCAGAGCATTACGATGCCCTAGCAGCACTCTGCGTCACAGAAGCATCACGAGGTCCTAGCAGCACACTGCGTCACTGGAGCGTCACAAGGCCGAGGCAGCACACCGGGCCACCGGAGCATCCCGAGGCCCTAGCAGCACACTGGGCCACAGAAGCGTCATGAGGCCCTAGCGACACACTGTGCCACTGGAGCGTCATGAGGCCCTAGAGGTACTCTGCACCACCGAAGCGTCATCAGGCCCTAGCAGCACACTGTGCCACCAGAGCATCATAAGGCCCTAGCAGCACTCTGCACCACCGAAGCGTCATGAGGACCCACGAGGCCTTAGCAGCACTCTGTGCCACCAGAGCATCACAAGGCCCTAGCAGCACACTGGGCCACCGAAGCGTCACAAGGCCCTAGCAGCACACTGCGCCACCGGAGTTTCATGAGGCCCTAGCAGCACACTGGGCCACCGAAGTGTCAGGAGGCCTTAGCAGCACTCTGCGCCACTGAAGCGTCACGAGGCCCTAGCAGCACACTGCGCCACCAGAGGGTCATGAGGCCCTGGCAGCACTCTGCGCCACTGGAGGGTCATGAGGCCCTAGAGGTACTCTGCGCCACCGAAGCGTCACGAGGCCCTAGCAGCACTCTGTGCCACCGAAGCATCATAAGGCCCTAACAACACTCTGCGCCACCGAAGAGTCACAAGACCCTAGCGACACACTGTGTCACCAGAACTTCATGAGGCCCTAAGTGGCACTCTGCACCACGAAGCATCACGAGACCCTAGCAGCACACTGTACCACCGAAGCGTCACGAGGCCCTAGCGGCACACTGCGCCACTGGAGCATCATGAGGACCTAGCAGAACACTGCGCCACCAAAGCGTCACAAGACCCTAGCGGCACTCTGGGCCACCGGAGCATCAGGAGGCCCTAGCGGCACTCTGGGCCATCGGAGCGTCACAAGGCCCTAGCGGCACTCTGGGCCACCAGAGCATCATGACGCCCTAGCAGCACTCTGCGCCACCAAATCATCATGAGGTCCTAGTGGCACTCTGCGCCACCGAATCGTCATGAGGACTCACAAGGCCCTAGCAGCACTCTGCGCCACCGAAGCGTCACGAGGCCCTAGCAGCACACTGCGTCACTGGAGCGTCACAAGGCCGTAGCAGCGCACCGGGGCACGGGAGCATCCCCAAGGCCCTAGCAGCACACTGGGCCACAGAAGCATCATGAGGCCCTACCGACACACTGCGCCACTGGACCGTCATGAGGCCCTAGAGGTACTCTGCACCACCGAAGCGTCATGAGGCCCTAGCAGCACACTGTGCCACCAGAGCATCATAAGGCCCTAGCAGCACTCTGCACTACCGAAGCGTCATGAGGACCCACGAGGCCTTAGCAGCACTCTGCGCCACCAGAGCATGACAAGGCCCTAGCAGCACGCTGGGCCACCGAAGCATCACAAGGCCCTAGCAGCACACTGCGTCACCGGAGCGTCATGAGGCCCTAGCAGCACACTGGGCCACCGAAGTGTCACGAGGCCCTAGCAGCACTCTGCGCCAGAAAAGCATCAGGAGGCCCTAGTGGCACTCTGTGCCACCGAATCGTCATGAGGACCCATGAGGCCTTAGCAGCACTCTGCGCCACCGAAGCGTCACGAGGTCCTAGCAGCACACTGCGTGACCAGAGGGTCATGAGACCCTAGCGGCACTCTGCGCCACTGGAACGTCATGAGGCCCTAGAGGTACTCTGCGCCACTGAAGCATCACAAGGCCCTAGCAGCACTCTGTGCCACCGGAGCATCATAAGGCCCTAACAGCACTCTGCACCACCGAAGCGTCATGAGGACCCACGAGGCCTTAGCAGCACTTTGCGCCACCAGAGCATCACAAGCCCATAGCAGCACACTGGGCCACCGAAGCGTCACAAGGCCCTAGCAGCACACTGCGCCACCGGAGCGTCATGAGGCCCTAGCAGCACACTGGGCCACTGAAGCGTCACAAGGCCCTAGCAGCACACTGCGCCACCAGAGGGTCATGAGGCCCTAGTGGCACTCTGCGCCACCAAACCGTCACGAGGCCCTAGCGGCACTCTGCGCTACCAGAGCATCACAAGGCCCTAGCAGCACACTGGGCCACCGAAGAGTCACGCGGCCCTAGCGGCTCTCTGCACCACCGAAGCTTCACAAGGCCCTAGAGGCACTCTGTGCCACCGAATCGTCATGAGGGCCCACGAGGCCCTAGCGCAACTCTGCGCCACTGAACCTTCACAAGGCCCTAGCGGCACTCTGTGCTACCGGAGCATCACAAGGCCCTAGCAGCACACTGGGCCACCGAAGAGTCACAAGGCCCTAGAAGCACTCTGCGCCACCGAAGCGTCACAAGGCCCTAGAGGCACTCTGTGCCACCGAATCGTAATGAGGACCCACAAGGCCCTAGCGACACTTTGCGCCACCGAAGCGTCACAAGGCCCTAGTGGCACTCTGTGCCACCGAAGAGTCGCGAGGCCCTAGCGGCACTCTGCGCCACCGAAGCATCACAAGGCCCTAGAGGCACTCTGTGCCACCGAATCGCCATGAGGACCCACGAGGCCCTAGCGGCACTCTGCGCCAAGGAACCGTCACAAGGCCCTAGCGGCACTCTGTGCTCCAGGAGCATCACAAGGCCCTAGCGGCACTCTGCGCCACCGAAGAGCCACAAGGCCCTAGCGGCACTCTGTGCCACTGGAGGGTCTCAAGGCCCTAGCAGCACACTGCGCCACCGAGTGTCACAAGGCCCTAGCAGCACTCTGCGCCACTGAAGCTTCACGAGGCCCTAGGTGCACTCTGCACCACCGGAGCATCACAAGCCCCTACCGGCACACTGTGCCACTGGAGCATCACGAGGTCCTACCGACACACTCCGCCACCGGAGCAACAAAAAAACCCTATTGGTACTCTGCGCCACTGGAACATCACTTGGGCCTCATTTACGGGGTCCCAAAGGCACTCTGCGCCACCGAAGCGTCATTTCTTTTACATCACAAGACCCTAGCGACACTCTGGGCCACCGGAGCGTCATAAGGCCCTAGAGACACTCTAGGCCACCGGAGCGTCACAAGACCCTAGCAGCACACTGCGCCACCGGAGCGTCACAAGGCCCTAGCAGCACTCTGCGCCACTAAAGCATCACGAGGCCCTAGTGGCACTCTGCGCCAACAAATCGTCATGAGGACCCACGAGGCCCTAGCAGCACTCTGCGCCACCGAAGTCTCACGAGGCCCTAGCAGCATACTGCGCCACCAGAGCATCACGAGGCTGCAGCAGCACACTGGGCCACCGGAGAGTCACGAGGCCCTAGCAGCACACTGGGCCACTGAAACGTCATGAGGCCCTAGCGACACACTGCGCCACTGGGGCGTCATGAGGCCCTAGAGGTACTCTGCGCCACCAAAGCGCCACGAGGCCCTAGCAGCACTCTGTGCCACCGGAGCATCATATGGCCCTAGCAGCAATCTGCAACACCGAAGCGTCATGAGGACCCACGAGGCCCTAGCAGCACACTGCGCCACCAGAGCGCCACGAGGCCCTAGCAGCACACTGGGCCACCGAAGAATCACGAGGCCCTAGCAGCTCTCTGCGCCACTGAAGCATTACGAGGCCCTAGTGGCACTCTGCGTCACCGAATCGTCATGAGGACCCATGAGGCCTTAGAAGCACTCTGCGCTATCGAACCGTCACAAGGCCCTAGCAGCACTCTTCGCCACCAGAAAATCATGAGGCCCTAGCAGCACTCTACGCCACCGAACCTTCGCGAGGCCCTAGCGGCACTCTGCGCCACCGGAGCATCACAAGGCCCTAGCAGCACACTGGGCCACCGAAGAGTCACGAGGCCCTAGCAGAACTCTGCCCCACCGAAGCGTCACGAGGCCCTAGAGGCACTCTGTGCCACCAAATCACCATGAGGACTCACGAGGCCCTAGCGGCACTCTGCGCCACCGAACCATCACAAGGCCCTAGCAGCACTCTGCGCTGCCGGAGCATTACAATATCCTAGCAGCACACTGGGCCACCGAAGAGTCACGAGGCCCTATCGGCACTCTGCGCCACCAAGTGTCGCAAGGCCCTAGCAGCACTCTGCGTTACCGGAGCAGCACAAGGCCCTAGCAGCACACTGGGCCACCAAAGAGTCACGAGGCCCTAGCGGCACTCTGCGCTACCGGAGCATCACAAGGCCCTAGCAGCACTCTGCGCCACTGAAGCTTCACGAGGCCCTAGGAGCACTCTGCGCAACAGGAGCGTCACAAGGCCCTAACGGCACTCTGGGCCACCAGAGCATCACGATGCCCTAGCAGCACTCTGCGCCACCGAAGCATCACGAGGTCCTAGTGGCACTCTGCGCCACCGAATCGTCATTTGGCCCTAGCAGCACACTGTGTCACTGGAGCGTCACAAGGCCGTAGCAGCACACCGGGCCACCGGAGCATCCCGAGGCCCTAGCAGCACACTGGGCCACAGAAGCATCATGAGGCCCTAGCGACACACTGTGCCACTGGAGCGTCATGAGGCCCTAGAGGTACTCTGCACCACCGAAGCGTCATGAGGACCCGCAAGGCCTTAGCAGCACTCTGCGCCACCAGAGCATCACAAGGCCCTAGCAGCACACTGGGCCACCGAAGCGTCACAAGTCCCTAGCAGCACACTGCGCCACCGGAGCGTCATGTGACCCTAGCAGCACACTGGGCCACCGAAGTGTCACGAGGCCCTAGCAGCACTCTGCGCCACAAAAGCATCACGAGGCCCTAGTGGCACTCTGTGCCACCGAATCGTCATGAGGACCCATGAGGCCTTAGCAGCACTCTGCGCCACCGAAGCGTCACGAGGCCCTAGCAGCACACTGCACGACCAGAGGGTCATGAGGCCCTAGCGGCACTCTGCACCACTGGAGCGTCATGAGGCCCTAGAGGTACTCTGCGCCACCGAAGTGTCAGGAGGCCCTAGCAGCACTCTGTGCCACCAGAGCATCATAAGGCCCTAACAGCACTCTGCACCACCGAAGCGTCATGAGGACCCACGAGGCCTTAGCAGCACTTTGCACCACCAGAGCATCACAAGGCCCTAGCAGCACACTGGGCCACCAAAGCGTCACAAGGCCCTAGCAGCACACTGCGCCACCGGAGCGTCATGAGGCCCTAGCAGCACACTGGGCCACCGAAGCATCACAAGGACCTAGTAGCACTCTGCGCCACTGAATCGTCATGAGGACCCATGAGGCCTTAACAGCACTCTGCGCCACCGAAGCGTCACAAGGCCCTAGCAGCACACTGCGCCACCAGAGGGTCATGAGGCCCTAGTGGCACTCTGCGCCACCGAACCGTCACGAGGCCCTAGCGGCACTCCGCGCTACCAGAGCATCACAAGGCCCTAGCAGCACACTGGGCCACCGAGGCATCACAAGGCCCTAGAGGCACTCTGGGGGTCATTCTGACCCCGGCCGGCGGCGGAAGCCGCCGGCCTGGCTGGAACCGCCAGAATACCGCTGCGCGGTCAAAAGACCGCCGCGGGTATTCTGGGTTTCCCGCTGGGCGGGCGGGCGACCGCCAGAAGGTCGCCCGCCCGCCCGCCCAGCGGGAAACACCCTTCCATGAGGATGCGGCTCCGAATGGAGCCGGCGGAGTGGAAGGGGTGCGACGGGTGCAGTTGCACCCGTCGCGATTTTCAGTGTCTGCATGGCAGACACTGATAATCTTGGTGGGGCCCTGTTATGGGGGCCCCTGCAGTGCCCATGCCATTGGCATGGGCACTGCAGGGCCCCCAGGGGCCCCACGACACCCCATACCGCCATCCTGTTCCTGGCGGCCAAAACCGCCAGGAACAGGATGGCAGTATGGGGGTCGGAATCCCCATGGCGGCGCAGCAAGCTGCGCCGCCATGGAGGATTTCCCAGGGCAGCGGAAAACCGGCGGTACACCGCCGGTTTTCCGTTTCTGATCGCGGCTGTACCGCCGCGGTCAGAATGCCCAAGGGAGCACCGCCAGCCTGTTGGCGGTGCTCCCGCGGTCGTTGGCCCTGGTGGATTTTACCGCCAGGGTCAGAATGACCCCCTCTGTGCCACCGAATCGTCATGAGGACCCACGAGGCCCTAGCGACACTCTGCGCCACCGAACCATCACAAGGCCCTAGCAGCACTCTGTGCCACCGAAGAGTCACAAGGCCCTAGCGGCACTCTGCGCCACCAAAGCATCACAAGGCCCTAGAGGCACTCTGTGCCACTGAATCGCCATGAGGACCCACGAGGCCCTAGCGGCACTCTGCGCCAAGGAACCGGTACAAGGCCCTAGCGGCACTCTGTGCTCCAGGAGCATCACAAGGCCCTAGCGACACTCTGCGCCACCGAAGAGCCACAAGGCCCTGGCGGCACTCTGTGCCACCGGAAGGTCACAAGGCCCTAGCAGCACACTGCGCCACCGAGTGTCACAAGGCCCTAGCAGCACTCTACGCCACTGAAGCTTCACGAGGCCCTAGGTGCACTCTGCACCACCGGAGCATCACAAGCCCCTACCAGCACACTGTGCCACTGGAGCATCACGAGGCCCTACCGACACATTCCGCCACCGGAGCAACAAAAAAACCCTATTGGTACTCTGCGCCACTGGAACGTCACTTGGGCCTCATTTACGGGGTCCCAACGGCACTCTGCGCCACCGAAGCATCATTTCTTTTACATCACAACACCCTAGCGACACTCTGGGCCACCGGAGCGTCATAAGGCCCTAGCGACACTCTAGGCCACTTGAGCATCACAAGACCCTAGCAGCACACTGCGCCACCAGAGCGTCACAAGGCCCTAGCAGCACTCTGCGCCACTAAAGCATCACTAGGCCCTAGTGGCACTCTGCGCCAACGAATTGTCATGAGGACCCACAAGGCCCTAGCAGCACTCTGCGCCACCGAAGCCTCACGAGGCCCTAGCAGCATACTGCGCCACCGGAGCATCACGAGGCTGCAGCAGCACACTGGGCCACCGGAGCGTCACGAGGCCCTAGCAGCACACTGGGCCACTGAAACGTCATGAGGCCCTAGCGACACACTGCGCCACTGGGGCATCATGAGGCCCTAGAGGTACTCTGTGCCACCAAAGCGCCACGAGGCCCTAGCAGCACTCTGTGCCACCGGAGCATCATAAGGCCCTTTGCAGTACTCTGCACCACCGAAGCGTCATGAGGACCCACGAGGCCCTAGCAGCACACTGCGCCACCACAGCGTCACGAGGCCCTAGCAGCACACTGGGCCACCGAAGAATCACAAAGCCCTAGCAGCACTCTGCGCCACTGAAGCATTACGAGGCCCTAGTGGCACTCTGCGTCACCGAATCCTCATGAGGACCCATGAGGCCTTAGCAGCACTCTGCGCTATCGAAGCGTCACAAGGCCCTAGCAGCACTCTGCGCCACCAGAAAATCATGAGGCCCTAGCAGCACTCTGTGCCACCGAACCTTCACGAGGCCCTAGCGGCACTCTGCGCCACCGGAGCATCACAATGCCCTAGCAGCACACTTGGCCACCGAAGAGTCACGAGGCCCTAGCAGCACTCTGCCCCACTGAAGTGTCACGAGGCCCTAGAGGCACTCTGTGCCACCAAATCACCATGAGGACTCACGAGGCCCTGGCGGCACTCTGCGCCACCGAACCGTCACAAGGCCCTAGCAGCACTCTGTGCTACCGGAGCATCAAAATATCCTAGCAGCACACTGGGCCACTGAAGAGTCACGAGGCCCTATCGGCACTTTGCGCCACCAAGTGTCACAAGGCCCTAGCAGCACTCTGCGCTACCGGAGCATCACAAGGCCCTAGCAGCACACTGGGCCACCGAAGAGTCACGAGGCCCTAGCGGCACTCTGCGCTACCGGAGCATCACAAGGCCCTAGCAGCACTCTGCGCCACTGAAGCTTCACGAGGCCCGAGGAGCACTCTGCACCACAGGAGCATCACAAGGCCCTAGCGGCACTCTGGGCCACCAGAGCATCACGACGCCCTAGCAGCACTCTGCGCCACCGAAGCATCACAAGGTCCTAGTGGCAATCTGTGCCACCGAATCGTCATGAGGACTCACAAGGCCCTAGCAGCACTCTGCGCCACCGAAGCATCACAAGGCCCTAGCAGCACACTGCGTCACTGGAGCGTCACAAGGCCGTAGCAGCACACCGGGCCACCGGAGCATCCCGAGGCCCTAGCAGCACACTGGGCCACAGAAGCATCATGAGGCCCTAGCGACACACTGTGCCACTGGAGCGTCATAAGACCCTAGAGGTACTCTGCACCACCGAAGCGACATGAGGCCCAAGCAGCACACTGTGCCACCAGAGCATCATAAGGCCCTAGCAGCACTCTGCACCACCGAAGCGTCATGAGGACCCACGAGGCCTTAGCAGCACTCTGCGCCACCAGAGCATCACACGGCCCTAGCAGCACACTGGGCCACCGAAGCGTCACAAGTCCCTAGCAGCACACTGCGCCACCGGAGCGTCATGAGGCCCTAGCAGCACACTGGGCCACCGAAGAGTCACGAGGCCCTAGCGGCACTCTGCGCTACCGGAGCATCACAAGGCCCTAGCAGCACTCTGCGCCACTGAAGCTTCACAAGGCCCTAGGAGCACTCTGCGCAACCGGAGCGTCACAAGGCCCTAGCGGCACTCTGGGCCACCAGAGCATCACGACGCCCTAGCAGCACTCTGCGCCACCGAAGCATCACGAGGTCCTAGTGGCACTCTGCGCCACCGAATCTTCATGAGGACTCACAAGGCCCTAGCAGCACTCTGCGCCACCGAAGCGTCTCGAGGCCCTAGCAGCACACTCCGTCACTGGAGCGTCACAAGGCCGTAGCAGCACACCGGGCCACCGGAGCATCCTGAGGCCCTAGCAGCACACTGGGCCGCAGAAGCATCATGAGGCCCTAGCGACACACTGTGCCACTGGAGCGTCATGAGGCCCTAGAGGTACTCTGCACCACCGAAGCGTCATGAGGCCCTAGCAGCACACTGTGCCACCAGAGCATCATAAGGCCCCAGCAGCACTCTGCACCACCGAAGCGTCATGAGGACCCGCGAGGCCTTAGCAGCACTCTGCGCCACCAGAGCATCACAAGGCCCTAGCAGCACACTGGGCCACCGAAGCGTCACAAGTCCCTAGCAGCACACTGCGCCACCGGAGCGTCATGAGGCCCTAGCAGCACACTGGGCCACCGAAGTGTCACGAGGCCCTAGCAGCACTCTGCACCACAAAAGCATCACGAGGCCCTACTGGCACTCTGTGCCACCGAATCGTCATGAGGACCCATGAGGCCTTAGCAGCACTCTGCGCCACCGAAGCGTCACGAGGCCCTAGCAGCACACTGCACGACCAGAGGGTCATGAGGCCGTAGCGGCACTCTGCGCCACTGGAGCGTCATGAGGCCCTAGAGGTACTCTGCACCACCGAAGTGTCAGGAGGCCCTAGCAGCACTCTGTGCCACCGGAGCATCATAAGGCCCTAACAGCACTCTGCACCGCCGAAGCGTCATGAGGACCCACAAGGCCCTAGCAGCACTCTGCACCACCGAAGCGTCATGAGGACCCACGAGGCCTTAGCAGCACTCTGCGCCACCAGAGCATCACACGGCCCTAGCAGCACACTGGGCCACCGAAGCGTCACAAGTCCCTAGCAGCACACTGCGCCACCGGAGCGTCATGAGGCCCTAGCAGCACACTGGGCCACCGAAGAGTCACGAGGCCCTAGCGGCACTCTGCGCTACCGGAGCATCACAAGGCCCTAGCAGCACTCTGCGCCACTGAAGCTTCACAAGGCCCTAGGAGCACTCTGCGCAACCGGAGCGTCACAAGGCCCTAGCGGCACTCTGGGCCACCAGAGCATCACGACGCCCTAGCAGCACTCTGCGCCACCGAAGCATCACGAGGTCCTAGTGGCACTCTGCGCCACCGAATCTTCATGAGGACTCACAAGGCCCTAGCAGCACTCTGCGCCACCGAAGCGTCTCGAGGCCCTAGCAGCACACTCCGTCACTGGAGCGTCACAAGGCCGTAGCAGCACACCGGGCCACCGGAGCATCCTGAGGCCCTAGTAGCACACTGGGCCGCAGAAGCATCATGAGGCCCTAGCGACACACTGTGCCACTGGAGCGTCATGAGGCCCTAGAGGTACTCTGCACCACCGAAGCGTCATGAGGCCCTAGCAGCACACTGTGCCACCAGAGCATCATAAGGCCCTAGCAGCACTCTGCACCACCGAAGCGTCATGAGGACCCACGAGGCCTTAGCAGCACTCTGCGCCACCAGAGCATCACAAGGCCCTAGCAGCACACTGGGCCACCGAAGCGTCACAAGTCCCTAGCAGCACACTGCGCCACCGGAGCGTCATGAGGCCCTAGCAGCACACTGGGCCACCGAAGTGTCACGAGGCCCTAGCAGCACTCTGCACCACAAAAGCATCACGAGGCCCTAGTGGCACTCTGTGCCACCGAATCGTCATGAGGACCCATGAGGCCTTAGCAGCACTCTGCGCCACCGAAGCATCACGAGGCCCTAGCAGCACACTGCACGACCAGAGGGTCATGAGGCCGTAGCGGCACTCTGCGCCACTGGAGCGTCATGAGGCCCTAGAGGTACTCTGCACCACCGAAGTGTCAGGAGGCCCTAGCAGCACTCTGTGCCACCGGAGCATCATAAGGCCCTAACAGCACTCTGCACCGCCGAAGCGTCATGAGGACCCACAAGGCCTTAGCAGCACTTTGCACCACCAGAGCATCACAAGGCCCTAGCAGCACACTGGGCCACTGAAGCGTCACAAGGCCCTAGCAGCACACTGCACCACCGGAGCGTCATGAGGCCCTAGCAGCACACTGGGCCATCGAAGCATCACAAGGACCTAGTAGCACTCTGCGCACTGAATCGTCATGAGGACCCATGAGGCCTTAACAGCACTCTGCGCCACCCAAGCGTCACAAGGCCCTAGCAGCACACTGCGCCACCAGAGGGTCATGAGGCCCCAGTGGCACTCTGCGCCACCGAACCGTCATGAGGCCCTAAGGGCACTCCGAGCTACCAGAGCATCACAAGGCCCTAGCAGCACACTGGGCCACCGAAGAGTCACGCGGCCCTAGCGGCACTCTGCGCCACCGAAGCGTCACAAGGCCCTAGAGGCACTCTGTGCCACTGAATCGTCATGAGGACCCACAAGGCCCTAGCGCAACTCCTGCGCCACTGAACCTTAACAAGGCCCTAGCGGCACTCTGTGCTACCGGGGCATCACAAGGCCCTAGCAGCACACTGGGCCACCAAAGAGTCACAAGGCCCTAGAGGCACTCTGCACCACCGAAGCGTCAAAAGGCCCTAGAGGCACTCTGTGCCACCGAATCGTCATGAGGACCCACGAGGCCCTAGCAACACTCTGCGCCACCGAACCATCACAAGGCCCTAGCAGCACTCCGTGCCACCGAAGAGTCGTGAGGCCCTAGCAGCACTCTGCCCCACCAAAGCATCACAAGGCCCTAGAGGCACTCTGTGCCACCGAATCGCCATGAGGATCCACGAGGCCCTAGCGGCACTCTGCGCCAAGGAACCGTCACAAGGCCCTAGCGGCACTCTGTGCTCCAGGAGCATCACAAGGCCCTAGCGACACACTCCGCCACCGGAGCAACAAAAAAAAACTATTGGTACTCTGCGCCACTGAAACGTCACTTGGGCCTCATTTACGGGGTCCCAACGGCACTCTGCGCCACCGAAGCGTCATTTCTTTTACATCACAAGACCCTAGCGACACTCTGGGCCATCGGAGCGTCATAAGGCCCTAGCGACACTCTAGGCTACCGGAGCGTCACAAGACCCTAGCAGCACACTGCGCCACTGGAGCGTCACAAGGCCCTAGCAGCACTCTGCACCACTAAAGCATCACGAGGCCCTAGTGGCACTCTGCGCCAACAAATCGTCATGAGGACCCACAAGGCCCTAGCAGCACTCTGCGCCACTGGGGCGTCATAAGGCCCTAGAGGCACTCTGTGCCACCGAATCGTCATGAGGACCCACGAGGCCCTAGCAACACTCTGCGCCACCGAACCATCACAAGGCCCTAGCAGCACTCCGTGCCACCGAAGAGTCGTGAGGCCCTAGCAGCACTCTGCCCCACCAAAGCATCACAAGGCCCTAGAGGCACTCTGTGCCACCGAATCGCCATGAGGATCCATGAGGCCCTAGGTGGACTCTGCACCACCGGAGCATCACAAGCCCCTACCAGCACACTGTGCCACTGGAGCATCACGAGGTCCTACCGACACACTCCGCCACCGGAGCAACAAAAAAAAACTATTGGTACTCTGCGCCACTGAAACGTCACTTGGGCCTCATTTACGGGGTCCCAACGGCACTCTGCGCCACCGAAGCGTCATTTCTTTTACATCACAAGACCCTAGCGACACTCTGGGCCATCGGAGCGTCATAAGGCCCTAGCGACACTCTAGGCTACCGGAGCGTCACAAGACCCTAGCAGCACACTGCGCCACTGGAGCGTCACAAGGCCCTAGCAGCACTCTGCACCACTAAAGCATCACGAGGCCCTAGTGGCACTCTGCGCCAACAAATCGTCATGAGGACCCACAAGGCCCTAGCAGCACTCTGCGCCACTGGGGCGTCATGAGGCCCTAGAGGTACTCTGCGCCACCAAAGCGCCACGAGGCCCAAGCAGCACTCTGTGCCACCGGAGCATCATAAGGCCCTAGCAGCACTCGGCACCACCGAAGCGTCATGAGGACCCACGAGGCCCTAGCAGCACACTGCGCCATCAGAGCGTCACGAGGCCCTAGCAGCACACTGGCCCACCAAAGAATCACGAGGCCCTAGCAGCACTCTGCGCCACTGAAGCATTACGAGGCTGCAGCAGCACACTGGGCCACCGGAGCGTCACGAGGCCCTAGCAGCACACTGCGCCACTGGGGCATCATGAGGCCCTAGAGGTACTCTGCGCCACCAGAGCATCATAAGGCCCTAACAGCACTCTGCACCACTGAAGCGTCATGAGGACCCACGAGGCCTTAGCAGCACTTTGCACCACCAGAGCATCACAAGGCCCTAGCAGCACACTGCGCCACCGGAGCGTCATGAGGCCCTAGCAGCACACTGGGCCACCAAAAGCATCACAAGGACCTAGTAGCACTCTGCACCACTGAATCGTCATGAGGACCCATGAGGCCTTAACAGCACTCTGCGCCACCGAACCGTCACGAGGCCCTAGCGGCACTCCGCGCTTCCAGAGCATCACAAGGCCCTAGCAGCACACTGGGCCACCGAAGAGTCACACGGCCCTAGTGGCACTCTGCGCCACCGAAGCGTCACAAGGCCCTAGAGGCACTCTGTGCCACTGAATCGTCATGAGGACCCACGAGGCCCTAGCGCAACTCTGCGCCACTGAACCTTCACAAGGCCCTAGCGGCACTCTGTGCTACCGGAGCATCAAAAGGCCCTAGCAGCACACTGGGCCACCAAAGAGTCACAAGGCCCTAGAGGCACTCTGCGCCACCGAAGCGTCACAAGGCCCTAGAGGCACTCTGTGCCACCGAATCGTCATGAGGACCCACGAGGCCCTAGCAACACTCTGCGCCACCGAACCATCACAAGGCCCTAGCAGCACTCTGTGCCACCGAAGAGTCACAAGGCCCTAGCGGCACTCTGCGCCACCAAAGCATCACGAAGCCCTAGAGGCACTCTGTGCCACCGAATCGCCATGAGGACCCACGAGGCCCTATCGGCACTCTGCGCCAAGGAACCGTCACAAGGCACTAGCATCACTCTCTGCTCCAGGAGCATCACAAGGCCCTAGCGGCACTCTGCGCCACCGAAGAGCCACAAGGCCCTAGCGGCACTCTGTGCCACCGGAGGGTCACAAGGCCCTAGAAGCACACTGCGCCAGCGAGTGTCACAAGGCCCTAGCAGCACTCCGCGCCACTGAAGCTTCACGAGGCCCTAGGTGCACTCTGCACCACCGGAGCATCACAAGGTCCTACCAGCACACTGTGCCGCTGGAGCATCACGAGGTCCTACCGACACACTCCGCCACCGGAGCAACAAAAAAACCCTATTGGTACTCTGCGCCACTGGAACGTCACTTGGGCCTCATTTACGGGGTCCCAACGGCACTCTGCGACACCGAAGCATCTTTTCTTTTACATCACAAGACCCTAGCGACACTCTGGGCCACCGGAGCGTCATAAGGCCCTAGCGACACTCTAGGCCACCGGAGCGTCACAAGGCCCTAGCAGCACACTGCGCCACTGGAGCGTCACAAGGCCCTAGCAGCACTCTGCGCCACTAAAGCATCACGATGCCCTAGTGGCACTCTGCGCCATCGAATCGTCATGAGGACCCACAAGGCCCTAGCAGCACTCTGCGCCACTGGGGCGTCATGAGGCCCTAGAGGTACTCTGCGCCACCAAAGCGCCACGAGGCCCTAGCAGCACTCTGTGCCACGGGAGCATCATAAGGCCCTAGCAGCACTCTGCACCACCGAAGCGTCATGAGGACCCACGAGGCCCTAGCAGCACACTGCGCCACCAGAGCGTCACGAGGCCCAAGCAGCACACTGGGCCACCGAAGAATCACGAGGCCCTAGCAGCACTCTGCGCCACTGAAGCATTACGAGGCCCTAGTGGCACTCTGCGTCACCGAATTGTCATGAGGACCCATGAGGCCTTAGCAGCACTCTGCGCTATCGAAGCGTCACAAGGCCCTAGCAGCACTCTGCGCCACCAGAAAATCATGAGGCCCTAGCAGGACTTTGTGCCACCGAACCTTCACGAGGCCCTAGCGGCACTCTGCGCCACCGGAGCATCACAAGGCCCCAGCAGCACACTGGGCCACCGAAGAGTCACGAGGCCCTAGCAGCACTCTGCCCCACTGAAGCGTCACGAGGCCCTAGAGGCACTCTGTGCCACCAAATCACCATGAGGACTCACGAGGCCCTAGCGGCACTCTGCGCCACCGAACCGTCACAAGGCCCTAGCAGCACTCTGCGCTACCGGAGCATCACAATATCCTAGCAGCACACTGGGCCACTGAAGAGTCACGAGGCCCTATCGGCACTCTGCGCCACCAAGTGTCACAAAGCCCTAGCAGCACTCAGCGCTACCGGAGCATCACAAGGCCCTAGCAGCACACTGGGCCACCGAAGAGTCACAAGGCCCTAGCGGCACTCTGCACTACCTGAGCATCACAAGGCCATAGCAGCACTCTGCGCCACCGAATCGTCATGAGGACTCACAAGGCCCTAGCAGCACTCTGCGCTACCGAAGCGTCACGAGGCCCTAGCAGCACACTGCATCACTGGAGCGTCACAAGGCCGTAGCAGCACACCGGGCCACCGGAGCATCCCGAGGCCCTAGCAGCACACTGGCCCACAGAAGAATCATGAGGCCCTAGCGACACACTGTGCCACTGGAGCGTCATGAGACCCTAGAGGTACTCTGCACCACCGAAGCGTCATGAGGCCCTAGCAGCACACTGTGCCACCAGAGCATCATAAGGCCCTAGCAGCACTCTGCACCACCGAAGCGTCATGAGGACCCACGAGGCCTTAGCAGCACTCTGCGCCACCAGAGCATCACACGGCCCTAGCAGCACACTGGGCCACCGAAGCATCACAAGTCCCTAGCAGCACACTGCGCCACCGGAGCGTCATGAGGCCCTAGCAGCACACTGGGCCACCGAAGTGTCACGAGGCCCTAGCAGCACTCTGCGCCACAAAAGCATCACGAGGCCCTAGTGGCACTCTGTGCCACCGAATCGTCATGAGGACCCATGAGGCCTTAGCAGCACTCTGCGCCACCGAAGCGTCACGAGGCCCTAGGAGCACACTGCACGACCAGAGGGTCATGAGGCTCTAGCGGCACTCTGCGCCACTGGAGCGTCATGAGGCCCTAGCGACACACTGTACCACTGGAGCGTCATGAGACCCTAGAGGTACTCTGCACCACCGAAGCATCATGAGGCCCTAGCAGCACACTGTGCCACCAGAGCATTATAAGGCCCTAGCAGCACTCTGCACCACCGAAGCGTCATGAGGACCCACGAGGCCTTAGCAGCACTCTGCACCACCAGAGCATCACACGGCCCTAGCAGCACACTGGGCCACCGAAGCGTCACAAGTCCCTAGCAGCACACTGCGCCACCGGAGCGTCATGAGGCCCTAGCAGCACACTGGGCCACCGAAGTGTCACGAGGCCCTAGCAGCACTCGGCGCCACAAAAGCATCACGAGGCCCTAGTGGCACTCTGTGCCACCGAATCGTCATGAGGACCCATGAGGCCTTAGCAGCACTCTGCACCACCGAAGCGTCACAAGGCCCTAGGAGCACACTGCAAGACCAGAGGGTCATGAGGCTCTAGCGCCACTCTGCGCCACTGGAGCGTCATGAGGCCCTAGCAGCACACTGGGCCACCGAAGAGTCACAAGGCCCTATCGGCACTCTGCGCCACCAAGTGTCGCAAGGCCCTAGCAGCACTCTGCGCTACCGGAGCATCACAAGGCCCTAGCAGCACACTGGGCCACCGAAGAGTCACGAGGCCCTAGCGGCACTCTGCGCTACCGGAGCATCACAAGGCCCTAGCAGCACTCTGCGCCACTGAAGCTTCACGACGCCCTAGCAGCACTCTGCGCCACCGAAGCATCACGAGGTCCTAGTGGCACTCTGCGCCACCGAATCGTCATGAGGACTCACAAGGCCCTAGCAGCACTCTGCGCCACCGAAGCGTCACGAGGCCCTAGCAGCACACTGCGTCACTGGAGCGTCACAAGGCCGTAGCAGCACACCAGGCCACCGGAGCATCCCGAGGCCCTAGCAGCACACTGGGCCACAGAAGCATCATGAGGCCCTAGCGACACACTGTGCCACTGGAGCGTCATGAGGCCCTAGAGGTACTCTGCACCACCGAAGCGTCATGAGGCCATAGCAGCACACTGTGCCACCAGAGCATCATAAGGCCCTAGCAGCACTCTGCACCACCTGTAGGAGGCTGGACTGGCTTGTAGTGAGTACCAAGGGGTACTTGCACCTTGCACCAGACCCAGTTATCCCTTATTAATGTATAGGGTGTCTAGCAGTATAGGCTGATAGATAATGGTAGCTTAGCAGAGCAGCTTAGGCTGAACTAGGAGACGAGTGAAGCTCCTACAGTACCACAAGTGTCACTTGCACAATATCATAAGAAAACACAATACACAGTTATACTAAAAATAAAGGTACTTTATTTTTATGACAATATGCCAAAGTATCTCAGAGTGTACCCTCAGTGAGAGGATAGGAAATATACACAAGATATATGTACACAATACCAAAAATATGCAGTATAGTCTTAGAAAACAGTGCAAACAATGTATAGTTACAATAGGATGCAATGGGGACACATAGGGATAGGGGCAACACAAACCATATACTCCAAAAGTGGAATGCGAACCACGAATGGACCCCAAACCTATGTGACCTTGTAGAGGGTCGCTGGGACTATTAGAAAATAGTGAGGGTTAGAAAAATAGCCCACCCCAAGACCCTGAAAAGTGAACGCAAAGTGCACTGAAGTTCCCCCAAGGACAAAGAAGTCGTGATAGAAGAATACTGCAGGAAAGACACAAACCAGCAATGCAACAACAATGGATTTCCAGTCGAGGGTACCTGTGGAATAAGGGGACCAAGTCCAAAAGTCACAAGTAAGTCGGAGAAGGGCAGATGCCCAGGAAATGCCAGCTATGGGTGCAAAGAAGCTTCTACTGGACAGAAGAAGCTGAGGTTTTTGCAGGAACGAAAAGGGCTAGAGACATCCCCTTTGGTGGACATATCCCTCTCGCCGTGGAAAGTCGTGCAGAAGTGTTTTCCCGCCAAAAGACCGCCAACAAGCCTTGCTAGCTGCAAATTGTGCAGTAAGCGTTTTTGGATGCTGCTGTAGCCCAGGAAGGACCAGGATCTCGCAAATTGCGTCAGAAAAGAGAGGGGACATCGTGCAAGACAAAAAACCCTCTCAGCAGTAGGTAGCACCCAGAGAAGTGCCAGAAACAGGCACTACAAGGATGCGTGAAACGGTGCTCACCCAAAGTTGCACAAAGGAGTCCCACGTCGCCGGAGACCAACTTAGAAAGTCGTGCAATGCAGGTTAGAGTGCCGTGGACCCAGGCTTGGCTGTGCACAAAGGATTTCTGCCGGAAGTGCACAGGGGCCGGAGTAGCTGCAAAAGTCGCGGTTCCCAGCAATGCAGTCTGGCGTGGGGAGGCAAGGACTTACCTCCACCAAACTTGGACTGAAGAGTCACTGGACTGTGGGGGTCACTTGGACACAGTTGCTGGATTCGAGGGACCTCGCTCGTCGTGCTGAGAGGAGACCCAAGGGACCGGTAATGCAGCTTTTTGGTGCCTGCGTTTGCAGGGGGAAGATTCCGTCGACCCATGGGAGATTTCTTCGGAGCTTCTACTGCAGAGAGGAGGCAGACTACCCCCACAGCATGCACCACCAGGAAAACAGTCGAGAAGGCGGCAGGATCAGCGTTACAGAGTTGCAGTAGTCGTCTTTGCTACTATGTTGCAGTTTTGCAGGCTTCCAGCGCGGTCAGCAGTCGATTCCTTGGCAGAAGGTGAAGAGAGAGATGCAGAGGAACTCGGATGAGCTCTTGCATTCGTTATCTAAAGTTTCCCCAGAGACAGAGACCCTAAATAGCCAGAAAAGAGGGTTTGGCTACCTAGGAGAGAGGATAGGCTAGCAACACCTGAAGGAGCCTATCAGAAGGAGTCTCTGACGTCACCTGGTGGCACTGGCCACTCTGAGCAGTCCAGTGTGCCAGCAGCATCTCTGTTTCCAAGATGGCAGAGGTCTGGAGCACACTGGAGGAGCTCTGGACACCTCCCAGTGGAGGTGCAGGTCAGGGGAGTGGTCACTCCCCTTTCCTTTGTCCAGTTTCACGCCAGAGCAGGGCTAAGGGGTCCCCTGAACCGGTGTAGACTGGCTTATGCAGAATTGGGCACATCTGTGCCCAAGAAAGCATTTCCAGAGGCTGGGGGAGGCTACTCCTCCCCTGCCTTCACACCATTTTCCAAAGGGAGAGGGTGTAACCCCCCCTCTCAGAGGAAGTCCTTTGTTCTGCCATCCTGGGACAAGCCCACTGGGATCATGGGATTGTGCCAACTATGCCAGGATAGCATAGAGGGGGCAATTCCATGATCATAGACATGTTACATGGCCATATTCGGAGTTACCATTGTGAAGCTACATATAGGTAGTGACCTATATGTAGTGCACGCGTGTAATGGTGTCCCCGCACTCACAAAGTCTGGGGAATTGGCCCTGAACAATGTGGGGGCACCTTGGCTAGTGCCAGGGTGCCCTCACACTAAGTAACTTTGCACCTAACCTTTACCAGGTAAAGGTTAGACATATAGGTGACTTATAAGTTACTTAAGTGCAGTGTAAAATGGCTGTGAAATAACGTGGACGTTATTTCACTCAGGCTGCAGTGGCAGGCCTGTGTAAGAATTGTCAGAGCTCCCTATGGGTGGCAAAAGAAATGCTGCAGCCCATAGGGATCTCCTGGAACCCCAATACCCTGGGTACCTCAGTACCATATACTAGGGAATTATAAGGGTGTTCCAGTAAGCCAATGTAAATTGGTAAAATTGGTCACTAGCCTGTTAGTGACAATTTGAAAGAAATGAGAGCATAACCACTGAGGTTCTGATTAGCAGAGCCTCAGTGAGACAGTTAGTCACTACACAGGTAACACATTCAGGCACACTTATGAGCACTGGGGCCCTGGATACCAGGGTCCCAGTGACACATACAACTAAAACAACATATATACAGTGAAAAATGGGGGTAACATGCCAGGCAAGATGGTACTTTCCTACAGAACCCCCCCCTCAAGCGAAGGACAATAAGACTAGTCATTCCCTGATGGGTCTTCATTGTCTAAGTGGAAATATCTGGAGAGTCCGTCTGCATTGCAGTGGCTACTCCCAGGTCTATGTTCCACTGTATAGTCCATTCCCTGTAGGGATATGGACCACCTCAACAATTTAGGATTTTCACCTTTCATTTGTTTTATCCAAAGTAGAGGTTTGTGGTCTGTCTGAACAATGAAGTGAGTGCCAAACAGGTATGGCCTCAACTTCTTCAGTGCCCAGACCACAGCAAAGGCCTCCCTCTCAATGGCAGACCAACGCTTTTCTCTAGGGGTCAACCTCCTACTAATAAAAGCAACAGGTTGATCCTGGCCCTCAGAATTAAGTTGTGATAGGACTGCCCCCACTCCTAACTCAGATGCATCAGTTTGGACATAGAATTTTTTAGAGTAACAAGGGCTTTTCAGGACAGGTGCAGAGCACATGGCCTGCTTCAGCGCCTCAAAAGCTTTCTGACAGTTTGCTGTCCATAATACCTTTTTAGGCATCTTCTTGGATGTGAGGTCATTAAGAGGGGCTGCCATGGAGCCATAGTTCTTAATGAACCTCCTGTAATACCCAGTGAGGCCTAAGAAGGCTCTCACTTGGGTCTGTGTAGTAGGGGGAACCCAATCAATAATTGTTTGGATTTTCCCCTGTAGTGGTGCAATCTGTTCCCCACCAACAAGGTGTCCCAGATAAACCACCTTACCCTGCCCTATCTGGCACTTTGAAACCTTGATAGTGAGGCCTGCCTTTTGCAGGGCCTCCAAAACTTTCCATAGGTGGACCAGGTGATCATCCCAGCTGGAGCTAAAGACAGCTATATCGTCCAGATATGCTGCACTGAAAGCTTCAAGCCCTTGCAGGACTGTGTTCACCAACCTCTGAAAAGTGGCAGGTGCATTTTTCAACCCAAAAGGCATTACAGTGAACTGGTAATGTCCTCCAATGGTTGAAAATGCTGTTTTAGGTTTAGCATCTTCTGATAATTTGATCTGCCAATACCCTGCAGTCAAATCAAAAGTGCTTAGATACTTGGCAGATGCCAGTGTATCTATGAGCTCATCTGCCCTGGGTATAGGGTGAGCATCAGTTTTGGTTACCAGATTGAGACCTCTATAGTCTACACAAAACCGCATTTCCTTCTTTCCATCTTTGGAATGGGGTTTTGGTACAAGTACCACAGGGGAAGCCCATGGACTTTCAGAGTGCTCCACCACTCCTAGTTCTAACATTTTCTGCACCTCTTGCTTTATGCAGTCCCTGACATGGTCAGGCTGCCTATAGATTTTACTTTTGACAGGCAAGCTGTCTCCAGTATCTATAGTGTGCTCACACCAAGAAGTGGTACCTGGCACAGTAGAGAAGAGTTCAGAGAATTGATCTAGGAGATTTATGCAATGGTCTTTCTGCTCAGCAGTAAGACAATCAGCCAAAACTACACCTTCCACAAGAGCATCTTGTTCTGTGGAAGAGAAGAGATCAGGTAGAGGATCACTGTCTTCTTCCTGTCCCTCATCAGTTGCCATGAGCAGGGTGAGATCAGCCCTGTCATAGTAGGGTTTTAGGCGGTTGACATGGAGCACCCTAAGGGGACTCCTGGCAGTGCCTAAGTCAACTAAATAGGTGACTTCGCCCTTTTTCTCAACAATTGTGTGGGGTCCACTCCATTTATCTTGGAGTGCTCTTGGGGCCACAGGCTCCAAGACCCACACTTTCTGCCCTGGTTTGTACTGAACCAAAACAGCCTTCTGGTCATGCCATTGCTTCTGGAGCTCTTGGCTGGCCTGAAGGTTTTTACTGGCCTTTTTCATATACTCAGCCATCCTTGATCTGAGGCCAAGTACATAATCCACAATATCTTGTTTTGGAGCTTTTAAAGGTTGTTCCCAACCCTCCTTGACAAGTGTGAGTGGACCCCTAACAGGGTGACCAAAAAGAAGTTCAAAGGGGCTGAAGCCCACTCCTTTCTGGGGTACCTCCCTGTAGGCAAAAAGGAGGCATGGTAGAAGGATATCCCATCTCCTGCGGAGTTTTTCAGGGAGACCCATAATCATGCCTTTGAGAGTTTTGTTAAATCTCTCCACCAGTCCATTTGTTTGTGGATGATAGGGTGTAGTGAATTTATAAGTTACACCACACTCCTTCCACATGGCCTTTAAGTATGCAGACATGAAA
Organism: Pleurodeles waltl; assembly: GCF_031143425.1. NCBI lineage: Eukaryota > Metazoa > Chordata > Amphibia > Caudata > Salamandridae > Pleurodeles > Pleurodeles waltl. The sequence continues at coordinate 1,192,376,700 of NC_090448.1, forward strand.
TTGCTTCCTCTGTCTGATACTACTTCCTTTGGGAAGCCCACCCTAGAAAATATTCCCAGGAGGGCCTTTGCCACTGCAGGTGCTGTAGTGGTCCTTAAAGGAATTGCTTCAGGATATCTTGTGGCATGGTCCACTACCACCAAGATAAACCTATTGCCTGAAGCAGTAGGAGGGTCAAGGGGGACAACTATGTCAACCCCTACCCTTTCAAAGGGAACCCCAACCACAGGCAGTGGAATAAGGGGTGCCTTTGGGGTGCCACCTGTCTTGCCACTGGCTTGACAGGTTTCACAGGACTTACAAAAATCTTTTGTGTCTTCAGACATCCTAGGCCAATGAAACAAGGGAACAAGCCTGTCCCAAGTTTTCATTTGTCCCAGATGCCCAGCTAGGGGAATGTCGTGGGCAAGAGTTAGGAGGAACTTTCTGTACTCCTGAGGAATCACTAATCTCCTGGCAGCTCCAGGTTTAGGATCGCTTGCCTCAGTGTACAAGAGGTTGTCCTCCCAGTAAACTCTGTGAGAGTCACTGACATCCCCATTAGCCTGTTTGACAGCTTGTTGTCTTAGACCCTCTAGTGTGGGACAGGTTTGCTGTGCCACACTCAGCTCCTCCCTGGCAGGCCCCCCTTCACCCAAAAGCTCAGCAGTGTCTGCTTCAAGCTCCTCTGGTGTAGGTTCTGCACAGGGAGGGAATTCTTCTTCCTCAGAAGTTGAATCCACTGTAGAGGGAGGGATAGTAGGAAGTGGTTTGCTTCTACTAGCCCTAGCTTTAGGGAGCACTTGGTCAATTGTTCCAGGATCCAAGCTTCCCTCTCCTTTTTGCTTTTTGGCCTGAGCCCTGGTTAAAGCAAAAATATGCCCTGGGATGCCCAGCATTGCTGCATGGGCCTCCAACTCCACATCTGACCAAGCTGATGTCTCCAAATCATTTCCTAGTAGACAGTCTACAGGTAAATCTGTGGCTACCACAACTTTCTTTGGACCAGTAACCCCCCCCCCAGTTGAGATTTACAACAGCCATGGGGTGGCTAAGTGTGTTGTTGTGAGCATCAGTTACTTGGTACTGGTGACCAAGTAGGTGTTGTTCAGGGTGGACCAGTTTCTCTATGACCATAGTCACACTGGCACCAGTGTCCCTGTAGGCCTGAACCTCAACACCATTTATTAGGGGTAGCTGCTTGTACTTATCCATATTAAGGGGACAAGCAACTAAGGTGGCTAAATCAATACCCCCCTCAGAGACTAACACAGCCTCTGTGGTCTCCCTAACAAGACCAACCCCAACTAAGTTACCAAAAGTGAGCCCAGCTACTCCCTTGGATTGGCTATTAGTAGGTTTGCTCCCACCACCACTGCTATTAGTAAGGACACTAGGGGTAGCAGTAGGGGTTGTAGTGGTAGGAGGCTTGGTGCTTTTCTTTGGACAACTGGGATCTGTTGTCCAATGGCCTTTTATTTTACATAAATAGCACCATGGTTTCTTTTCTTTGTTTTGATTAAAAGAGGATTTGGGCCCACCACCCCCACCAGAGTGTTTTTGTGGGCCTGATGAAGACTCATTTTTAGATTTGTCCCCACCCTTGTCAGAAGACTTACCATCCTTCTTTTTGTTGCCATCTTTGTCACCCCCTGTATGAACTTTTCTGTTCACCCTTGTTCTGACCCATTTGTCTGTCTTCTTTCCCAATTCTTGGGGAGAGGTCAGATCAGAGTCCACCAAGTACTGGTGCAACAAATCAGACACACAATTATTAAGAATATGCTCTCTCAGGATCAAGTTATACAGGCTGTCATAATCAGTAACTTTACTGCCATGTAACCACCCCCCAAGGCCTTCACTGAATGGTCAATGAAATCAACCCAGTCTTGTGAAGACTCCTTTTTGGTCTCTCTGAACTTTATCCTGTATTGTTCAGTGGTTAAGCCATAACCATCCAGGATTGCATTCTTAAGTACTGTAAAATTATTGGCATCACTTTCTTTCACAGTAAGGAGCCTATCCCTACCTTTTCCACTAAATGATAGCCATAGGATAGCAGCCCACTGCCTTTGAGGGACATCCTGTACAACACAGGCCCTCTCAAGTGCAGCAAACCACTTGTTAATGTCATCCCCCTCCTTATAAGGGGGAACTATCTTATGCAGATTCCTGGAATCATGCTCTTTTGCAGGATGACTATGGGGAATACTGCTGCTGCCACCATGGGTTTCTAAACCCAACTTCTGTCTTTCCTTCTCTAATTCTAAAGACTGTCTATCCAAATCCAGCTGTTGCTTTTTAAGCCTCAGTCTGGTTTGTTCCACCCTCAACTTATTGAGTTCCCTTTCTAACAATCTGTCATCAGGGTTGGTGGGAGGGACATTCCTAGACACAGAGGTATGATGGGAATGAACAGAAGGAGACCTGTCCCTTACAGAGGGCACCCTAACAGCTTGGCTGACAGTGTAATGTGAGAGCACATCATCTGTATGATGTGACTCCAACTCAGTACCAACTATGCTAGACTGTCTAGTAATGGGCAGGCTAAGAAGTTTCTTTCCTGAACCTTTTCCTGGGGGAGTCCCTGGATCAGATTGGGAACCATTAGCTACTTTTTCAACAGATGGGGCACTTTTAGCCTTATCTTGTTCTCTAAGCATATTAAGTAACAATTCCAAGGAAGGATTCTTCCCTACACTCAAACCTCTCTCTACACAGAGACTCCTTGCTCCTTTCCAGCTAAGGTGATCATATGCAATCTTAGACAGGTCAACATTTTGGCCTGTATCAGACATTTTTTGAGAGAGTTAAAAGTGATAGAAAAAGAGAAAAAAGTTTGTCAGAACTTTTTGGAAAGACAGAAAAAACTTTTTAAACTTTTAAGAACTTTTTGAAAGTTTAGCAGTACTTTTCAGCACTTTAGAAAAGAGTGAAAAGAGGAAATGCAAAACTTTTTAGCTATGTGTACACACACTGAACTTGTTTTGTATATTTTTCTCTTATGAAAAGTACAATGACAAGAGTGGTAAGTAGTCTCAAAGCACTTATCCCACCGCTGCACAACCAATGTAGGAGGCTGGACTGGCTTGTAGTGAGTACTAAGGGGTACTCTTAGTTCCACCTTGCACCAGACCCAGTTATCCCTTATTAGTGTATAGGGTGTCTAGCAGTATAGGCTGATAGATAATGGTAGCTTAGCAGAGCAGCTTAGGCTGAACTAGGAGACGAGTGAAGCTCCTACAGTACCACAAGTGTCACTTGCACAATATCATAAGAAAACACAATACACAGTTATACTAAAAATAAAGGTACTTTATTTTTATGACAATATGCCAAAGTATCTCAGAGTGTACCCTCAGTGAGAGGATAGGAAATATACACAAGATATATGTACACAATACCAAAAATATGCAGTATAGTCTTAGAAAACAGTGCAAACAATGTATAGTTACAATAGGATGCAATGGGGACACATAGGGATAGGGGCAACACAAACCATATACTCCAAAAGTGGAATGCGAACCACGAATGGACCCCAAACCTATGTGACCTTGTAGAGGGTCGCTGGGACTATTAGAAAATAGTGAGGGTTAGAAAAATAGCCCACCCCAAGACCCTGAAAAGTGAGTGCAAAGTGCACTGAAGTTCCCCCAAGGACAAAGAAGTCGTGATAGAGGAATACTGCAGGAAAGACACAAACCAGCAATGCAACAACGATGGATTTCCAGTTGAGGGTACCTGTGGAACAAGGGGACCAAGTCCAAAAGTCACAAGCAAGTCGGAGAAGGGCAGATGCCCAGGAAATGCCAGCTGTGGGTGCAAAGAAGCTTCTACTGGACAGAAGAAGCTGAGGTTTCTGAAGTAACGAAAAGGGCTAGAGACTTCCCCTTTCGTGGACGGATCCCTCTCGCCGTGGAGAGTCGTGCAAAAGTGTTTTCCCGCCGAAAAACCGCCAACAAGCCTTGCTAGCTGCAAATCATGCGGTAAGTGTTTTTGGATGCTGCTGTAGCCCAGGAAGGACCAGGATGTCGCAAATTGCGTCAGGAAAGAGAGGGGACGTCGAGCAAGACAAGAAGCCCTCTCAGCAGCAGGTAGCTCCTGGAAAAGTGCCAGAAACAGGCACTACAAGGATGCGTGAAACAGTGCTCACCCGAAGTTGCACAAAGGAGTCCCACGTCGCCGGAGACCAACTTAGAAAGTCGTGCAATGCAGGTTAGAGTGCCGTGGACGCAGGCTTGGCTGTGCACAAAGGATTTCCGCCGGAAGTGCACAGGGGCCGGAGTAGCTGCAAAAGTCGCGGTTCCCAGCAATGTAGTCTGGCGTGGGGAGGCAAGGACTTACCTCCACCAAACTTGGACTGAAGAGTCACTGGACTGTGGGGGTCACTTGGACACAGTTGCTGGATTTGAGGGACCTCGCTCGTCGTGCTGAGAGGAGACCCAAGGGACCGGTAATGCAGCTTTTTGGTGCCTGCGGTTGCAGGGGGAAGATTCCGTCGACCCACGGGAGATTTCTTCGGAGCTTCTAATGCAGAGAGGAGGCAGACTACCCCCACAGCATACACCACCAGGAAAACAGTCGAGAAGGCGGCAGGATCAGCGTTACAGAGTTGCAGTAGTCGTCTTTGCTACTATGTTGCAGTTTTGCAGGCTTCCAGCGCGGTCAGCAGTCGATTCCTTGGCAGAAGGTGAAGAGAGAGATGCAGAGGAACTCGGATGAGCTCTTGCATTCATTATCTAAAGTTTCCCCAGAGACAGAGACCCTAAATAGCCAGAAAAGAGGGTTTGGCTACCTAGGAGAGAGGATAGGCTAGCAACACCTGAAGGAGCCTATCAGAAGGAGTCTCTGACGTCACCTGGTGGCACTGGCCACTCAGAGCAGTCCAGTGTGCCAGCAGCACCTCTGTTTCCAAGATGGCAGAGGTCTGGAGCACACTGGAGGAGCTCTGGACACCTCCCAGGGGAGGTGCAGGTCAGGGGAGTGGTCACTCCCCTTTCCTTAGTCCAGTTTCGCGCCAGAGCAGGGCTAAGGGGTCCCCTGAACCGGTGTAGACTGGCTTATGCAAAATTGGGCACATCTGTGCCCAAGAAAGCATTTCCAGAGGCTGGGGGAGGCTACTCCTCCCCTGCCTTCACACCATTTTCCAAAGGGAGAGGGTGTAACCCCCCCTCTCAGAGGAAGTCCTTTGTTCTGCCATCCTGGGACAAGCCTGGCTTGACCCCAGGAGGGCAGAAACCTGTCTGAGGGGTTGGCAGCAGCAGCAGCTGCAGTGAAACCCCAGGAAAGGCAGTTTGGCAGTACCAGGGTCTGTGCTACAGACCACTGGGATCATGGGATTGTGCCAACTATGCCAGGATAGCATAGAGGGGGCAATTCCATGATCATAGACATGTTACATGGCCATATTCGGAGTTACCATTGTGAAGCTACATATAGGTAGTGACCTATATGTAGTGCACGCGTGTAATGGTGTCCCCGCACTCACAAAGTCTGGGGAATTGGCCCTGAACAATGTGGGGGCACCTTGGCTAGTGCCAGGGTGCCCTCACACTAAGTAACTTTGCACCTAACCTTTACCAGGTAAAGGTTAGACTGATAGGTGACTTATAAGTTACTTAAGTGCAGTGTAAAATGGCTGTAAAATAACGTGGACGTTATTTCACTCAGGCTGCAGTGGCAGGCCTGTGTAAGAATTGTCAGAGCTCCCTATGGGTGGCAAAAGAAATGCTGCAGCCCATAGGGATCTCCTGGTACCCCAATACCCTGGGTACCTCAGTACCATATACTAGGGAATTATAAGGGTGTTCCAGTAAGCCAATGTAAATTGGTAAAATTGGTCACTAGCCTGTTAGTGACAATTTGAAAGAAATGAGAGAGCATAACCACTGAGGTTCTGATTAGCAGAGCCTCAGTGAGACAGTTAGTCACTACACAGGTAACACATTCAGGCACACTTATGAGCACTGGGGCCCTGGATACCAGGGTCCCAGTGACACATACAACTAAAACAACATATATACAGTGAAAAATGGGGGTAACATGCCAGGCAAGATGGTACTTTCCTACACTCATGACCTTGTGGTGGCGCAGAGTGCTGCTAGGGCCTTGTGACGCTTCGGTAGCGCAGAGTGCTGCTAAGGCCTCATGGGTCCTCATGATGATTCGGTGACGCAGAGTGCCACTAGGGCCTCGTAATGCTTCAGTGGCGCAGAGTGCTGCTAGGGCCTCGGGATGCTTTGGTGGCCCAGTGTGCTGCTAGGGCCTCGTGGGTCATCATGACGCTTCGGTGGTGCAGAGTGCTGCTAGGGCCTTATGATGCTCCGGTGGCACAGAGTGCTGCTAGGGCCTCGTGGCACTTTGGTGGCGCAGAGTACCTCTAGGGCCTCATGACGCCCCAGTGGCGCAGTGTGTCGCTAGGGCCTCATGACGCTTCAGTGGACCAGTGTATATGGTACCTAGGTACACAGAGAACTGGGGTTCCAGGAGATCCTTATGGGCAGCAGCATTTCTTTTGCCACCCATAAGGAGCTCATAGAAACTCTTCTTCAGGACTGCCACTGCAGCCTGAGTGAAATAGTGTAAGCACTATTTCACAGCCATTTCCACTGCACCAGGTCACTTATAAGTCACTTATATGTCTAACCTTCAGACCCTGAAGGCTAGGAGCATAGTACCTGTGTGTGAGGGCACTCCTGCACTAGCAGAGGTGCCCCCATGTCATCCAGGCCCATTTTCCCAGAATTCGTGAGTGTGGAGGCGCCATTATATGTGTGCACTATATATAGGTCAATACCTATATATAGCTTCACAGTGGTAACTCTGAATATGGCCGTGTAAGGTGTCTAATAAACTGTGAATTGTACCCCAATACTGATTCCGGTATTTGTTGAACAATCCCATGCACTCTGGGGGCTCCACCACGGCCCCCAGTACTGCCATACCAGTCCTCTGAAATTTGCACTGCAGCCCCAGCTGTTGTCACAGGAAGGCAGAACAATGCATTTCCTGTAGGAGAGGGGTGTTACACCCTCTCCTTTTGGAAATAGGTGTTACAAGCATGGGAGGGGCAGCCTCCCAGAGACTCTGGAAATGCTTTGAAGGGCACATGATGGAGCCCTCCTTGAATAATCCAGTCTACACCGGTTCAGGGACACCCAGTCCCTGCTCTGGCACGAAACTGGACAAAGGAAAGGGGAGTGACCAATCCCCTCTCCATCACCACCACAGGGGTGGTGCTCAGAGCTCCTCCAGAGTGTCTCTAGGTTCTACCATCTTGTTTTCAGGATGATCAGGGAACTCTGGGAGCATCTGAGTGGCCAGTGCCAGAAGGTGATGTCATAGACCCCTCCTGATAGGTGCTTCCCTGGTTAGGTGACCAATCCCCCTCTCAGGGCTATTTAGGGTCTCTCCTCTGGGTGTTTTTCCAGATTCGGATAGCAAGATTCCAGCAGGAATCCTCTGCATCCTCCACTTCATATTCTACCGATGGATCAGCAGCTGACTGCTCCAGGAACTCCACAAAACTGCAACAAAGAAGCTAAGACGGCTTCTGCAACTCCTGTGTGTAGGAAAGTACAATCTTGCCTGGCATGTTACCCCTATTTTTACTGTATATATGTTGGTTTTTGCCTGTGTGTCACTGGGATCCTGCTAATCAGGACCCCAGTGCTCATAATGTATGCCCTGTATCTGTTCCCTGTGTGGTGCCTAACTGTATCACTGAGGCTCTGCTAACCAGAACCTCAGTGTTTATGCTCTCTCTGCTTTTAAAATTGTCACTGCAGGCTAGTGACTAATTTTACCAATTCTCATTGGCACACTGGAACACCCTTATAATTCCCTTGTATGTGGTAACTAGGTACCCAGGGTATTGGGGTTCCAGGAGATCCCTATGGGCTGCAGAATTTCTTTTGCCACCCATATGGAGCTCAGACAATTCCCTCACAGGACTGCCACTGCAGCCTGAGTGAAATAACGTCCACGTTATTTCACAGCCATTTTTCACTGCACATAAGTAACTTATAAGTCACCTATATGTCTAACCCTCAATTGGTGAAGGTTAGGTGGCAAGTTACTTAGTGTGTGGGCACCCTGGCACTAGCCAAGGTGCCCCCACATTGTTCAAGGCGAATTCCCCAGACTTTGTGAGTGCTGGGACACCATTACGCGTGTGCACTACATATAGGTCAATACCTATATGTAGCGTCACCATGGTAACTCCAAACATGGCCATGTAACATGTCTAGGATAAGGGAATTGTCACCCCAATACCAGTATGGTATTGGGGTGACAATTCCATGCATCCCCGGGTCTCTAACACCCGGGTACTGCCAAACTTGTTTTCCGGGGTCTCCACTGCAGCTGCTGCTGTTGCCAACCCCTCAGACAGGTTTCTGCCCCCCTGGGGCCTGGGCAGCCCGGTCCCAGGAAGGCAGAACAAAGAATTTCCTCTGAGAGAGGGTGTTACACCCTCCCCCTTTGAAAATAGGTGTGAAGGGCTGGGGAGGAGTAGCCTCCCCCAGCCTCTGGAAATGCTTTGATGGGCACAGATGGTGCCCTCTCTGCATAAGCCAGTCTACACCGGTTCAGGGATCCCCCAGCCCTGCTCTGGCGCAAAACTGGACAAAGGAAAGGGGATTGACCACTCCCCTGACCAGCACCTCCCAGGGGAGGTGCCCAGAACTCCTCCAGTGTGTCCCAGACATCTGCCATCTTGGATGCAGAGGTGTTGGGGCACAATGGATAGCTCTGAGTGACCAGTGCCAGCAGGTGACATCAGAGACCCCTCCTGATAGGTGCTTACCTTTCTCTGTAGCCAATCCTCCTCTGTGGGCTATTTAGGGTCTCTCCTCAAGGCTATTCCACAGATAACGAATGCAAGAGCTCACCAGAGTTCCTCTGCATCTCCCTCTTCGACTTCTGCCAAGGATCGACTGCTGACTGCTCCAGGACACCTGCAAATCCGCAACAAAGTAGCAAGACGACTACCAGCAACATTGTAGCGCCTCATCCTTCCAGCTTTCTTGACTGTTTCCTGGTGGTCCATGCTCTGAAGGCTGTCTGCATTCACCCTGAACTGGAAGCCAAGAAGAAATCTCCTGTGGGTCGACGGAATCTTCCCCATGTTAACGCAGACACCAAACATCTGGATCACCGGTCCTCTGGGTCCCCTCTCATCCTGACGAGCGTGGTCCCTGGAACACAGGAGCTGGGTCCAAGTGTCTCCCACAGTCCAGTGGCCCTTCTGTCCAAATTTGGTGGAGGTAAATCATTGCCTCCCCACGCCAGACAGTAATCCTATGTACAGCATGATCTGCAGCTGCTCGGGCTTCTGTGCACTTTTCCAAGACTTCCTTTGTGCACAGCCTAGCCCAGGTCCCCAGCACTCCGTCCTGCATTGCCCAACTCGCTGAGTTGGACTCCGACGTCATGGGACCCTCCTTTGTGACTGTGAGTCAACCACTGTCCTCAGATCTTCTAAGTGCCTGTCCCGGTACTTCTTTGAATTGCTGAGCGCCCCCTCTGTCTCCTCCTCCAAGGGGCAACCTTCTGGTCCTTCCTGGGCCCCAGCAGCACCCAAAATCCTCAACCGCAACCCTTGCAGCTAGAAAGGCTTGTTTGCAGTCTTTCTGCGTGAAAACAACTCTGCTTCCTCCAGCACCTTGTCGGACATCTTCTGACCAAAGGAGAAGTTCCTGGCGCCTTCGGTTGTTGCAGAATCTTCGGCTTCTTCCACCCAGAGGCAGCTCTTTTGCACCTTCATCCGGAGTTTAGTGGGCTCCTGCCCCCCGGACACTTGCGTGACTCTTGGACTTGGTCCCCTTACTTTACAGGTCCTCAGGTCCAGGAATCCATCTTCAGTGTTTTGCTGGCAGTTGTTGTCCTTGCAGAATCCTCTATCTTGACTTTACTGTCTTTCTGGGGTAGCAGGGTAACTTTACTCCTACTTTTCAGGGTCTTGGGGTTGAGTATCTTGAACACCCTTAGTGTTTTCTAACAGTCCCAGCGATCCTACACTATGCCTGGGGGTCCATTCGTGGTTCGCATTCCACCTTTGGAGTATATGGTTTGTGTTGCCCCAGGCCTATTTCTACCTCTTGCATCCTATTGTGATTCTACATTGTTTGCACTACTTTCCTAACTGTTACTTACCTGATTTTGGTTTGTGTACATATAATTTGTGTATATTACTTACCAACTAAGGGAGGGTATCCTCTGAGATACTTTTGGCATATAGGGGGTTATTACAACTTTGGAGGAGGTGTTAATCCGTCCCAAAAGTGACGGATATACCACCAGCCGAATTACGAGTTCCATAGGATATAATGGACTCGTAATACGGCTGGTGGTATATCCGTCACTTTACCGTCACTTTTGGGACAGATTAACACCTCCTCCAAAGTTGTAATAACCCCCATTGTCTCTAAAATAAAGTACCTTTATTTTTAGTAACTCTGAGTATTGTGTTTTCTTATGATATAGTGCCATATGATATAAGTGGTATAGTAGGAGCTTTGCATGTCTCCTAGTTCAGCCTAAGCTGCTCTGCTATAGCTACCTCTATCAGCCTAAGCTGCTAGAACACCTCTAGTCTACTAATAAGGGATAACTGGACCTGGCACAAGGTGTAAGTACCACAAGGTACCTACTATAAGCCAGGCCAGCCTCCTACATTGGTGGCAGCGGTGGGACAGGTACTTGTAACTGCTTTACCACTTTGTCATTTGGTGCTTTTCATTAGAAAACATATACCAAATATTTCAATATATGTACATTGAACCAAAACAGTTTACTGTTCTGATCTAAAACTTTCTACTAAATTTCTGAAAAGTTCTGAAAACTTTTAAAAGTTTTCAAAAAGTTTGAAATAGTTTTTCTCTCTGTGCTTTCAAAAGTTCTAAAACTTTTTCTCTCTCTGTCGTAAACCTTTTCTATCATGTCTATAGTAGAGCCCACTCCCAAAATTGTTCAAGCAACCTATGAGAGTTTAAACTATAAAAGTTTGAGGGGTCTCTGCCTAGAAATAGGTTTAAGCATTGGTAAGAATCCTACAAAAGAGTTTCTCTTTAACCTGCACCTAGAAAGTGACCAGAACCTTTCTGGCCCATCTCAGGAAGAAGAGGTAGGAGGGGAAGGTACCCAGTCAGACTCAGAGGAGTCCCCTGAAGAGATTGGGGAGGGTTCTTACAAAGACCTGCCCTCTAGCAGGCCTCCTAGTGACACTGGTAGTGGGAGAGGTTCACACATTAGTAGGGCATCTTTCACTCCTAGAGGCCAGGTTACTAGGGTCCAGCCAGTTAGGGACAGGCCTCTCTCTGCCAATACCCACATTTCCTCTGTATCCAAACATTCCCAAGCCTCCCACCCTGAGGATAACTTAATGGGAAGGGAACTCAGAAAGCTGAGGTTGGAAGAGACCAGACTGAAGCTTAAACAGCAGCAGCTGGCCTTAGACAGGGAATCCCTAGATATAGAGAGGGAAAGACAGAGAATGGGGTTAGTTCCCCATGGTGGCAGCAGCAGCAGTGTTTTAGATAGTAATCCTGTCAGACAGCAAGATTCCAGAAACCTGCATAAGATAGTCCCCCCCTTACAAAGAGTGGGATGACATTAACAAGTGGTTTGCTACACTTGAGAGGGCCTGTATGGTACAGTTGGTCCCTCAAAGGCAGTGGGCTGATATCTTGTGGCTATCTTTTACTGGAAAGGGTAGGGATAGGCTCCTTACTGTTAGAGAAAGTGATGCCAATAATTATAAAGTTTTGAAGGATGCACTCTTCGATGGATTTGGCTTAACCACTGAACAATACAGGATTAAGTTCAGAGACACCAGAAAAGAGTCCTCTCAAGACTGGACAGATTTTGTTGGTTGTTCAGTGAAGGCCTTGGAGGGTTGGTTACATGGCAGTAAGGTGACTGACTAGGAAAGCCTGTATAATCTGATCCTGTGAGAGCATATTCTTAACAATTGTGTCTGATTTGTTGCACCAGTACTTGGTAGACTCAGATCTGACCTCTCCCAAAGAATAGGGAAAGAAGGCAGACAAATGGGTCAGAACAAGAGTGAACAGAAAAGTTCATACAGGGGGTGACAAGGATGGCAAGAAGAAGGATTGTAAGTCTTCTGACAAGGGTGGGAACAAAAATAAAAAACATTCTGAGTCTTCATCAGGCCCACAAAAATCCTCTGGGGGTGGTGGGTCCAAATCCTCTTCAGACAATCAGAAAAAGCCTTGGTGTTATTTAGGTAAAGTAAAACGGCATTGGGCAAGTGATTCCACTTGTCCAAAGAAAAACATAAAACCTCCTACCACTACAACCCCAACTGCAACCTCTAGTGCCCCTAGTAATAGCAGTGGTGATGGGAAATCTACTACAAATAGCCAATCCAAGGGTGTAGCTGGGCTCACTATTGGCAGTGTAGTTGGGTTTGGTCTTGTTAGGGAGACCACAGAGGCTGTTTTAGCCTCTGATGATGACATTGGCTTTGCCACCTTGCTTGTCCCCTTAATATGGGTAAGTACAAGCAACTACCCCTAATAAATGGTGTTGAGGTTGAGTCCTACAGGGACACCGGAGCAAGTGTAACTATGGTGATAGAAAAACTGGTCCACCCTGATCAACACCTACTTGGTCAGCAGTACCAAGTAACTGATGCTCATAACAACACTCTTAGCCACCCCATGGCTGTTGTGAATCTCAACTGTGGGTGGGGGTAGGGGGGTTACTGGTCCAAAGAAAGTTGTGGTAGCCACTGCATTACCTGTAGATTGCTTATTAGGCAATGATTTGGAAACATCAGCTTGGGCAGAAGTGGAGTTGGAGGCTCATGCAGCAATCCTGGGCATTCCTGGGCATATTTTTGCTTTGACAAGGGCTCAGGCCAAAAAGCAAAAAGGACAGGGAAACTTGGATCCTGGAACAATGGACCAAGTGCTCCCAGAAGCCAGGGGTAGGAAGGGTAAATCCTTGCCCACTATCCCTTCCTCTCCAGAAGATTCCCGTTTTGAGGAAGAGGAACCCTCTCCCTGTGCAGAACCTACACCAAAGGAGCTAGCAGCAGACACTGCTGAGCTTTTGGGTGCCGGGGGCCTGCTAGGGAAGAGCTGAGTGTGGCACAGCAGACCTGTCCCACACTAGAGGTTTAAGACAGCAAGCTGTCAAACAGCAGAATGGGGATGTCAGTAACAGCCATAAGGTGTATTGGGAAGACAACCTCCTGTATACTGAGTCAAGGGACCCTAAACCTGGAGCTGCCAGGAGATTGGTTATTCCCTTGCAGTATAGAGAGTTTCTTCTTACCTTGGCACATGACACTCCTTTGGCTGGGCATTTGGGCCAGACGAAAACTTGGAAGAGACTTGTCCCCCTGTTTCACTGGCCTCATATGTCAGAGGACACTAAAGAGTTTTGTCGCTCTTGTGTGACCTGCCAAGCAAGTGACAAGACTGGTGGCACTCCAAAGGCCCACTTAATTCCACTTCCAGTGGTTGGGGTGCCCTTTGAAAGGGTAGGGGTTGACATAGTTGGCCCCCTTGACCCTCCAACAGCTTCAGGCAATAGATTTATCCTTTTGGTAGTGGACCATGCCACTAGGTACCCTGAAGCCACCCCCTTAAGGACCACTACAGCTCCTGCAGTGGTAAAGGCCCTCCTGGGAATCTTTTCCAGAGTGGGTTTCCCTATGGAAGTGGTGTCAGATAGAGGTAGTAACTTCATGTCTGCATACCTCAAAACAATGTGGAAGGACTGTGATGTAACTTACAAGTTCTCAACTCCTTTTCATCCACAAACAAATGGTCTGGTTGAGAGGTTTAATAAAACTCTCAAAGATATCATAATGGGACTCCCTGAAAAACTCAGAAGGAGATGGGATGTCCTCTTACCTTGCCTCCTTTTTGCTTACAGGGAGGTACCCCAAAAAGGAGTGGGCTTCAGCCCCTTTGAACTCCTCTTTGGGCGCCCACAGGAGGTCCCCTTGCTCTTGTAAAGGAGGGTTGGGAACAGCCTTTAAAAGCTCATAAACAGGGCATAGTGGACTATGTACTTGGCCTAAGATCAAGAATGGATGAGTATATGAAAAAGGCCAGTAAAAACCTTCAGGCCGGCCAGGAGCTGCAAAAGCAATGGCATGACCAGAAGGCTGTCCTGACTCAGTACCACCCAGGACAGAAGGTGTGGGTATTTGAGCCTGTGGCCCCAAGAGCACTCTAAGACAAATGGAGTGGACCCCATCTACTTGTTGAAAAGAAGGGTGAGGTTACCAATTTGGTAGACCTGGGCACTGCCAGGAGTCCCCTTACGGTGATCCATGTCAACTGCCTAAAACCCTACTATGACAGGGCTGATCTCACCCTGCTCATGGCAACTGATGAGGGACTGGAAGAAGAGAGTGACCCTCTCCCTGATCTCTTCTCCACCACTGAAGCTCATGGCTTAGTGGAGGGAGTGGTCTTAGCAGATTGTCTTACTGCTGAACAGAAAGACAACTGTGTTAATCTCTTAAGTCAGTTTTCTGAACTCTTTTTACTGATACCGGATACTACTACTTGGTGTGAACACACTATCAATACTGGAGACAATTTACCCGTCAAAAGTAAGATATATAGGCAGCCTGACCATGCCAGGGACTGCATAAAACAAGAGGTACAGAAAATGTTAGACTTAGGAGTGATTGAGCCTTCAGAAAACCCATGGGCTAGCCCAGTTGTGCTTGTCCCAAAACCTCACACTAAAGATGGAAAAAGAGAGGTGAGGTTTTGTGTTGCCTATAGAGGGCTCAACCAAGTAACCAAGACAGATGCTCACCCTATACCCAGGGCAGAAGAGCTCATAGATACACTGGTTTCTGCCAAGTATCGTAGCACTTTTGATCTAACTGCAAGGTATTGGCAGATTAGGTTATCAGAAGATGCTAAACCAAAGACTGCATTTTCAACCATTGGAGGGCACTATCAATTCACAGTAATGCTTTTTGGTCTGAAAAATGTACCTGCAACTTTTCAAAGGTTGGTGAACACAGTCCTGCAAGGGTTGAAAGCTTTTAGTGCAGCATATCTAGATAATATAGCTGTCTTTAGCCCAACCTGGGATGATCATCTGGTCCACCTGTGGGAAGTTTTGGAGGCCCTGCAAAAGGCAGGCCTCACTATCAAGGCCTCAAAGTGCCAGATAGGGCAGGGGAAAGTGGTTTATCTGGGCCACCTGGTAGGCGGAGAACAGATTTCCCCACTGGAGGGGACGATCCAGACCATTATGGAATGGACTCCCCCTATAACTCAAACCCAGGTGAGAGCCTTTTTAGGCCTCACAGAGTACTATAGGAGATTCATGAAGAATTATGGCTCCATAGCAGCGCCTCTTAATGATCTCACTAGCAAAAAGATGCCTAAAAAGGTATTGTGGACAGCTAGCTGTCAAAAAGCTTTTGATGAGCTCAAACAGGCCATGTGCTCTGCACCTCTCCTAAAAAGCCCTGGCTACTGCAAGAAATTCATAGTACAGACTGATGCTTCTGAATTAGCGGTTGGGGCAGTGCTATCACAGCTGATTACTGAGGGCCAGGATCAACCTGTTGCTTTTATCATCAGGAGGTTGACCGCTAGAGAAAAGCGTTGGTCTGCCATAGAGAGGGAGGCCTTTGCTGTGGTCTGGGAACTGAAACAGTTGAGACCATACCTGTTTGGTACCCACTTTACTGTTCAGACAGACCACAAACCTTCACTTTGGCTAAAACAAATGAAAGGTGAAAATCCTAAATTGTTGAGGTGGTCCATATCCCTACAGGGAATGGACTATACAGTGGATCATAACCTGGGAGTACCCACTCCAATGCAGATGGACTCTCCAGATATTTCAACTCAGACAATGAAGACTCATCTGGGCAAGGTTAGCCTTATTGTCCCTCGTTTGGGGGGTGGTTGTGTAGGAAAGTACCATCTTGCCTGACATGTTACCCCCATTTTTACTGTATATATGTTTGTTTTTGCCTATGTATCACTGGGATCCTGCTAGTCAGGACCCCAGTGCTCATAATGTGTGCCCTGTATGTGTTCCCTGTGTGATGCCTAACTGTCTCACTGAGGCTCTGCTAACCAGAACCTCTGTGTTTATGCTCTCTCTGCTTTTAAAATTGTCACTGCAGGCTAGTGACTAATTTTACCAATTCTCATTGGCACACTGGAACACCCTTATAATTCCCTTGTATATGGTACCTAGGTACCCAGGGTATTGGGGTTCCAGGAGATCCCTATGGTCTGCAGCATTTCGTTTGCCACCAATAGGGAGCTCAGACAATTCTTACACAGGACTGCCACTGCAGCCTGAGTAAAATAACATCCACTTTATTTCACAGCCATTTTTCACTGCACATGAGTAACTTATAAGTCACCTATATGTCTAACTCTCACTTGATGAAGGTTAGGTGCCATGTTACTTAGTGTGTGGGCACCCTGGCACTAGCCAAGGTGTCCCCACATTGTTCAGGGCAAATTCCCCGGACTTTGTGAGTGCAGGGACACCATCACACACGTGCACTACATATAGGTCAATACCTATATGTAGCGTCACCATGGTAACTCCGAACATGGCCATGTATGGTATGGGGGGGACAATTCCATGCATCCCCGGGTCTCTAGCACAGAACCCGGGTACTGCCAAACTGCCTTTCCGGGGTCTCCACTGCAGCTGCTACTGCTGCCAACCCCTCAGACAGGTTTCTGACCCCCTAGGGCCTGGGCAGCCCGGTCCCAGGAAGGCTGAACAAAGAATTTCCTCTGAGAGAGGGTGTTACACCCTCTCCCTTTGGAAAAAGGTGTGACAAAAGAAATGCTGCAGCCCATAGGGATCTCCTGGAATCCCAATACCCTGGGTACCTAGGTACCATATACAAGGGAATTATATGGGTGTTCCAGTGTGCCAATGAGACTTGGTAAAATGAGTCACTAGCCTGCAGTGACAATTTTAGAAAGCAGAGAGAGCATAAACACTGAGGTTCTGGTTAGCACTGGGAACACATATAGGCCACAAACCTATGAGCACTGGGATCCTGACTAGCAGGATCCCAGTGACACATATCAAACACACTGACAACATAGGGTTTTCACTATGAGCACTGGGCCCTAGGTAGCAGGATCCCAGTGAGACAGTAAAAACACCCTAACATATACTCATAAACAGGCTAAAAGTGGGGGTAACAAGGCTAAAAAGAGGCTACCTTCCTACAGGCACAGATGGTGCCCTCTCTGCATAAGCCAGTCTACACCGGTTCAGGGATCCCCCAGCCCTGCTCTGGTGCGAAACTGGACAAAGGAAAAGGGAGTGACCACTCCCCTGACCTGCACCTCCCAGGGGAGGTGCCAGAGCTCCTTCAGTGTGTCCCAGTCCTCTGCCATCTTGGATGGAGAGGTGTTGGTGCACAATGGACAGCTCTGAGTGGCCAGTGCCAGCAGGTGACGTCAGAGATCCCTCCTGATAGGTGCTTACCTTTCTCAGTAGCCAATCCTCCTCTGTGGGCTATTTAGGGTCTCTCCTCTGGGCTATTCCTCAGATAACGAATGCAAGAGCTCACCAGAGTTCCTCTGCACTTCCCTCTTCGACTTCTGCCAAGGATCGACTGCTGACTGCTCCAGGACGCCTGCAAAACCGCAACAAAGTAGCAAGACGACTACCAGCAACATTGTAGCGCCTCATCCTGCCAGCTTTCTCGACTGTTTCCTGGTGGTGCATGCTCTGAAGGCTGTCTGCCTTCACCCTACACTGGAAGCCAAGAAGAAGTCTCCTGTGGCTCGACGGAATCTTCCCCCTGCTAACGCAGGCACCATACTTCTGCATCACGGGTCCTCTGGGTCCCCTCTCATCCTGACGAGCGTGGTCCTTGGAACACAGGAGCTGGGCCAAAGTGTCTCCCACAGTCCAGTGACCCTTCTGTCCAAATTTGGTGGAGGTAAGTCCTTGCTTCCCCACACAAGACAGTAATCCTGTGTACTGCGTGATCTGCAGCTGTTCGGGCTTCTGTGCACTTTTTCAAGACTTCCTTTGTGCACACCCTTGTCCAGGTCCCCAGCACTCTGTCCTGCATTGCCCAACTCGCTGAGTTGGACTCCGACGTCGTGGGACCCTCCTTTGTGACTCTGAGTCGACCGCTGTCCTCAGATCTTCTAAGTGCCTGTTCTGGTACTTCTGCGGGTGCTGCCTACTTCTTTGGGGGCTCTGAGTTGCTGAGTGCCTCTCTGTCTCCTCCTCCAAGGGGCGACCTCCTGGTTCTACCTGGGCCCCAGCAGCACCCAAAATCCTCAACCGCGGCTCTTGCAGCTAGCAAGGCTTGTTTGCGGCCTTTCTGCGTGGAAACAACTCTGCATCCTCCAGCACACCGTGGGACATCTTCTGACCAAAGGAGAAGTTCCTGGCACCTTCCACTCGGAGGCAGCCCTTTTGCACCTTCATCTGGGGTTTAGTGGGATCCTGCCCTTTCCTCCCCCCCCCCCCGGACACTTGCGTGACTCTTGGACTTGGTCTCCTTCCTTTACAGGTCCTCAGGTCCAGGAATCCATCTTCAGTGTTTTGCTGGCAGTTGTTGTCCTTGCAGAATCCCCTATCTCAACTTTACTGTCTTTCTGAGGTAGTAGGTTAACTTTACTCCTACTTTTCAGGGTCTTGGGTATTGTAGGAGGCTGGACTGGCTTGTAGTGGGTACCAAGAGGTACTTACACCTTGCACCAGGCCCAGGTATCCCTTATCAGTGTAGAGGGGTGTCTAGCAGCTTAGGCTGATAGAAAAGGTAGCTTAGCAGAGCAGCTTAGGCTGAACTAGGAGACGAGTGAAACTCCTACAGTACCACTACTGTCATATGCACAATATCATAAGAAAACATAATACACAGATATACTAAAAATAAAGGTACTTTATTTTTATGACAATATGCCAAAGTATCTCAGTGAGTACCCTCAGTATGAGGATAGCAAATATACACAAGATATATGTACACAATACCAAAATATGCAGTAATAGCAATAGAAAACAGTGCAAACAATGTATAGTCACAATAGAATGCAATGGGGGCACATAGGGAGAGGGGCAACACAAACCATATACTCTAGAAGTGGAATGCGAACCACGAATGGACCCCAAACCTATGTGACCTTGTAGAGGGTCGCTGGGACTGTAAGAAAACAGTGAGGGTTAGAAAAATAGCCCACCCCAAGACCCTGAAAAGTGGGTGCAAAGTGCACCTAAGTTCCCCAAAGAGCACAGAAGTCGTGATAGGGGAATTCTGCAAGGAAGACCAACACCAGCAATGCAACAACGATGGATTTCCTGACAAGAGTACCTGTGGAACAAGGGGACCAAGTCCAAGAGTCACGATCAATTCGGGAGTGGGCAGATGCCCAGGAAATGCCAGCTGTGGGTGCAAAGAAGCTGCCACTGGATGGTAGAAGCTGTGGATTCTGCAAGAACGACAAGGGCTAGAAACTTCCCCTTTGGAGGATGGATGTCCCACGTCGTGAAGAGTCGTGCAGAGGTGTTTCTGTGCAGAAAGACTGCAAACAAGCCTTGCTAGCTGCAAGGGTTGTGGTTAGGATTTTTGGATGCTGCTGTGGCCCAGGAGGGACCAGGATGTCGTCAATTGCGTGAGGAGACAGAGGGGGCGTCCAGCAAG
Source organism: Pleurodeles waltl (assembly GCF_031143425.1). Taxonomy (NCBI): domain Eukaryota; kingdom Metazoa; phylum Chordata; class Amphibia; order Caudata; family Salamandridae; genus Pleurodeles; species Pleurodeles waltl. The sequence goes on from NC_090448.1 coordinate 1,192,396,339, forward strand.
ACAAGGGGCCCACTCAGAAGCAAGCAGCACCCGCAGAAGTGCCAGAACAGGCACTACGAAGTGGAGTGAACCGGAGCTCACCCGAAGTCACAAAGGAGGGTCCCACGACGCCGGAGGACAACTCAGGAGGTCGTGCACTGCAGGTTAGAGTGCTGGGACCCAGACTTGGCTGTGCACAAAGGAAATCCTGGAAGAGTGCACAGGAGCCGGAGTAGCTGCAAAACACGCGGTTCCCAGCAATGCAGTCTAGCGTGGGGAGGCAAGGACTTACCTCCACCAAACTTGGACTGAAGAGTCACTGGACTGTGGGAGTCACTTGGACAGAGTTGCTGAGTTCAAGGGACCTCGCTCGTTGTGCTGAGAGGAGACCCAGAGGACCGGTGATGCAGTTCTTTGGTGCCTGCGGTTGCAGGGGGAAGATTCCGTCGATCCACAGGAGATTTCTTTGGAGCTTCTAGTGCAGAGAGGAGGCAGACTACCCCCACAGCATGCACCACCAGGAAAACAGTCGAGAAGGTGGCAGGATCAGCGTTGCAAGGTCGCAGTAGTCGTCTTTGCTACTTTGTTGCAGTTTTGCAGGCTTCCAGCGCGGTCAGCAGTTGATTCCTTGGCAGAAGGTGAAGAGAGAGATGCAGAGGAACTCTGATGAGCTCTTGCATTCGTTATCTAAAGAATTCCCCAAAGCAGAGACCCTAAATAGCCAGAAAAGGAGGTTTGGCTACTTAGGAGAGAGGATAGGCTAGCAACACCTGAAGGAGCCTATCAGTAGGAGTCTCTGACGTCACCTGCTGGCACTGGCCACTCAGAGCAGTCCAGTGTGCCAGCAGCACCTCTGTTTCCAAGATGGCAGAGGTCTGGAGCACACTGGAGGAGCTCTGGGCACCTCCCAGGGGAGGTGCAGGTCAGGGGAGTGGTCACTCCCCTTTCCTTTGTCCAGTTTCGCACCAGAGCAGGGCTGGGGGATCCCTGAACCGGTGTAGACTGGCTTATGCAGAAATGGGCACCATCTGTGCCCATGAAAGCATTTCCAGAGGCTGGGGGAGGCTACTCCTCCCCAGCCCTAACACCTTTTTCCAAAGGGAGAGGGTGTAACACCCTCTCTCTGAGGAAGTCCTTTGTTCTGCCTTCCTGGGCCAAGCCTGGCTGGACCCCAGGAGGGCAGAAACCTGTCTGAGGGGTTGGCAGCAGCTGCAGTGAAACCCTGGGAAAGGTAGTTTGGCAGTACCCGGGTCTGAGCTAGAGACTCGGGGGATCATGGAATTGTCTCCCCAATGCCAGAATGGCATCGGGGTGACAATTCCATGATCTTAGACATGTTACATGTCCATGTTCGGAGTTGCCATTGTGATGCTATACATATGTCGTGACATATGTATAGTGCACTCGTGTAATGGTGTCCCCGCACTCACAAAGTCCGGGGAATTTGCCCTGAACAATGTGGGAGCACCTTGGCTAGTGCCAGGGTGCCCACACACTAAGGGGGTCATTCTGACTCCCGCCGGCCGCAGTAACCGCAGGGCCGGCGGGAACCGCCAAATGACTGCACCGCGGTCAAATGACCGCGGCGGCCATTCTGGCTTTCCCTCTGGGCTGGCGGGCGACCGCCAGAAGGCCGCCCGCCAGCCCAGCGGGAAAGCGCCTTCAACGAGGAAGCCGGCTCCGAATGGAGCCGGCAGAGTTGAAGGCGTGCGACGGGTGCAGTGGCACCCGTCGCGATTTTCAGTGTCTACATGGCAGACACTGAAAATCTTAGTGGGGCCCTGTTAGGGGGCCCCTGCAGTGCCTATGCCATTGGCATAGGCACTGCAGGGGCCCCCAGGGGCCCCACGACACCCGTTACAGCCATCCTGTTCCTGGCGGTGAAAACCACCAGGAACAGGTTGGCGGTAAGGCGCCGCCATGGAGGATTCCCTGGGGCAGCGGGAAACCGGCGGGAAACAGGCGGGACACCGCCGGTTTCCCGTTTCTGACCGCGGCTGTACCACCGCGGTCAGAATGCCCATGGATGCACCTCCAGCCTGTTGGCGGTGCATCCGCGGTCCCCGGCCCTGGCGGTCCATGACCGCCAGGGTCGGAATGACCCCCTAAGTAACTTAGCACCCAACCTTTACCAGGTAAAGGTTAGACATATAGGTGACTTATAAGTTACTTAAGTGCAGTGGTAAATGGCTGTCAAATAACGTGGACGTTATTTCACTCAGGCTGCACTGGCAGGCCTGTGTAAGAATTGTCAGATCTCCCTATGGGTGGCACAAGAAATGCTGCAGCTGATAGGGATCTCCTGGAACCCCAATACCCTGGGTACCTCAGTTCCATATACTAGGGAATTATAAGGGTGTTCCAGTATGCCAATGTAAATTGGTGAAATTGGTCACTAGCCTGTTAGTGACAATTTGGAAAGAAAATGAGAGAGCATAACCACTGAGGTTCTGGATAGCAGAGCCTCAGTGAGACAGTTAGTCCTAACACAGGTAACACATACAGGGCACACTTATGAGCACTGGGGCCCTGGCTGGCAGGGTCCCAGTGACACATACAACTAAAACAATATATATACAGTGAAATATGGGGGTCACATGCCAGGCAAGATGGTACTTTCCTACAGGTATCTTGGACACCTTTAGTGTTTTCTAACAGTCCCAGTGACCCTCTACAAGCTACACTAGGCCTGGGGTCCATTTGTGGTTCGCATTCCACTTTTGGAGTATATGGTTTGTGTTGCCCCTAGGCCTATTCCTACCTATTGCATCCTATTGTGATTCTACATTGTTTGCACTACTTTTCTAACTGGTACTTACCTAAATTTGGTTTGTGTACATATAATTTGTGTATATTACTTACCTCCTAAGGGAGGGTATCCTCTGAGATACCTTTGGCATATTGTTACTAAAATAAAGTAACTTTATTTTAAGTAACTCTGAGTATTGTGTTTTCTTATGATATAGTGCTATATGATATAAGTGGTATTGTAGGAGCTGTGCATGTCTCCTAGTTCAGCCTAAGCTGCTGTGCTATAGCTACCTCTATCATCCTAAGCTGCTAGAACACCTCTATTCTACTAATAAGGGATAACTGGACCTGGCACAAGGTGTAAGTACCGCAAGGTACCCACTATAAGCCTACACTGTGCATGCTGCCTGGTCTTCTGAGGGATCTCTGAGTTGCTGGGAGCCCCCTCTACCTCCCCCTCCTAGGTAGAGGCCACCAGGTCCCTCCCGGTCCCGGGCAGCGCCATTTTCTGCTAACCGCAAGCTTTGAATTTACCAAGGCTTGTTGGCAGAATCCAGCGACTCAAACCAGACTGCATTCATCCATCCTGCATGGAACATCCTCTGCACCAACCAGGAACCCGCATCTGTCTTCTTTGGTGCAATACTGACTTTGTCTTCTTACTGGTGGTTCTTCTTTTGCACCTTCATCCAGGTTAGCAGAGGCTCCTGCTCTCCCTGGACTCTTCAGTGCTTCTTGGACTTGGTACCCTTCTTCCACAGGTCTTCAGGCCCAGGAATCCATCATTGGTGTCTTGAAGTCTCTTGTGGTTCTTGCGTTATCTTCTATGATGACTTCTAGTGTGTTTTAGTAAGCTTGCTGTGTTTTACTCCTGCTTTCCTTGGCTCTGGGGTGGAGTATTTTACTTCGCTTTGGTGTTTTCTTACACTCGCCTAGGTGGGAAACCAACTTTCGCATTCCACTATTTCAGCATATGGTTTGTGTTCCCTCTAGTCCCATTGCAACCTATTTTCTGACAGTTTACTTACCTGTTTTTGGTTACTAGTGTATATGTTGTGTAATTTAGTTACTTCCTAAGTGAGTATAGTCTCCAAAGTATTTCTATCCTTGTGTAACTAAAATAAAGTTCCTTTATTTTTTGGTAACACTGACTATTGTCTTTCATGTGTGTGAGTACTGTGTGACTACAGTGGCATTGCATGTGCTTTGCATGTCTCCTAGATAAGCCTTGGCTGCTCATCCGTAGCTACCTCTAGAGAGCCTGGCTTCTAGACACTGCCTACATTTCACTAATAAGGCATAACTGGACCTGGTATAAGGTGTAAGTACCTTTGGTACCCACTACAAACCAGGCCAGACTCCTACAGGCCCTTATTGTGGTATGACTGGACCACTTTGTCGGCTTTCACACCAACAGATGCGGGTGATCTGTTCTTAATGTTACTGGATTCCCCACAGAAATATATGAAAATACTTTCACCTCCCTAATAACACCAATGCCTGAGTGTAGGCCTTCCCGCACCCCCTCTCTGCCCCAGATGCAAACAGAATCTGCTTTTCACCCTTTTAAGTGCTTGAGACCCCCGGGTCATATTTACAAGCCCCTTGCCCTGCCTTTGTTTCACTTTCAGTGAGGCAAGGGCGGGACAAACCTTTCAGTCATATCTATGAGGCAGGCAAAGCCACTATGCTTGGCTTTGAATGATATGGCCTCATAGATATGGAGTAAGGTAAGGCAGTGCAAACCGCTGCGTTGCCTCACTCTGTTCTACAGAGGCATTTCATGGGCGTTGTGGTGCATGTTTCCAAGTAACACCCATGGATTCTGATGCATCCTCAGATTTACAAATTCTTGTAAACTTGGGGATGCGCTAAAACCTTGCGCTTCCCCAGGGGATGTGCAGCGAGGAGAAATATCTTTATTTCTCCTTGTTTATCCCTCTTTCTGCAGCACATATACCAGACAAACGCCTCTCAGGATTTTTTCTGTGCAGGAAGATTCACCTTCCTGCACAAAAACAATCCTGCTACGAGGCAGCACCCCTGCACCATGGTACTAGGCTGCCTGCGGTGGTGCTTGGCTGCCTGTGGTGGTGCTTGGCTGCCTGCGGTGCTGCTAGGCTGCCTGCGGTGGTGCTTGGGTGTCTGCGGTGGTGCAGGGCTGCCTGCGGTGCTGCTGGGATGCATGCAGTGGTGCTTGGCTGCCTGCGGTGGTGCAAGGCTGCATGCGGTGGTGCTTGGCTGCCTGTGGTGGTGCAAGGCTGCCTACGGCGGTGCAATGCTGCCTGCGGTGGTGCTAGGCTGCCTGCAGTGGTGCAAGGCTGTCTGCGGTGGTGCTTGGCTGCCTTCAGTGGTGCAAGGCTGCCTGTGGTGGTGCTTAACTGCCTGTGGTGGTGCAAGGCTGCCTGCGGCGGTGCTAGGCTGCTTGCCATGGTGCTAGGCTGAATGCGGCGGTGCTTGGGTGCCTACGGTGGTGCTAGGCTGCCTGCGGTGGTGCTAGGCTGCCTGCAGTGGTGCTAGGCTGCCTCTGGTGGTGCAAGGCAGCCTGCGGTGGTTCTAGGCTGCCTGCCGTGGTGCTAGGCTGAATGCGGCGGTGCTTGGGTGCCTGCGGTGGTGCTAGGTTGCCTGCGGTGGTGGAAGGCTGCCTGCGGTGCTGCTAGGCTGTTAAAACGGCGCCAGGGCAGGGGGAAAGGACAGGAATGGGCCTCACGTCACAGATCTGGCACATTCCTGCAGTTTCGCTTGGTGACTTGATGCGCTGCCTTGCGCCAAAAGCCCATAAATGTGGGCTTCAGCTCCTAAATTAGAGTTTTTCTGGCATCCACTTGCAGTACCCTCCTCTACGTCACATCAGAGTTCTGTAACCTGCGCCTTACATGCAAGGGGTCATGTACTAGAGTTGTGTCGGCGCACGCTCAGGGTGGTGTAATTTGGTGCTGGGACTGCTTGCCTGTATACAGTATGACAAATACTTGCTAGGGGGCAGATTTAGGAGCCCCTTTGTGTCACTCTTACACCATGTAATGTGCTGCAAGAGTGATGCAAATGAAAACAATGATTTCTGAAGCCATAAAAGGCCACCTTGCGTGGTCCTGCATGGTTTCATAAATATTAAGTAATATAACAATGTAAAACAGTACAAATCGATGCGTTGCATTACTGTGCGAGAGGGAGGATTGTCCATGGGTGTTGCGTTCTTACACAACATCAATGGATTTTGATGCAATCCCAGATTTAGACTTAAAGAACTTGTGCCAGAATCTTACACCTCCCCAGGTGAGGAGCAACAAGGAAAAAAAACTTTATTTCTTCTCATTTGCATTCTGCAGCACACACGTACCCTCTCAGGATTGTTTTTGTGCAGGAAGGTGCCTCATTCTGCACAAGCCAATCCTGCCCACAACACAGTCACCCTTGCGTTGGAGAGCCAAAGGGCACCAGCACAGGGGCAAAGAGCAGGAATGCTCCAGACTGGTTGAATGTGGCACATTCCTGCCCTTTTCCTGCCACGTAGCACAGCAAGGTGACTTGCTGCGCTGCAATGCGTGACTTGACCATAAATATGGCCCTCGATTTGGCTTGGCACTGCGCCACATGAACACCCACATAACAATTTAGAAAATCTCCCTCCTCCTCCTTCAATTTACCAAACGTAGTGTGACAAGTGTATGCTGCTCCTACAAATTCCTCACACAAAACTTGCAAAACACTCCATCAAAGCTTTGAATAAATAGTGATATTCTTTCTGTTCGAGGCATAATCTCTTGTATGGTTGTTACTACCCACACCTTTGGAGATATGCCAGTCCTGATCAAGTGCAGCCGCTACATCGCATGCTTAGCCTTAATTTGACAATTATGCAAATTGATTGTGAAACTGTACCTTTAGTATGACAAATACCTGACTTTACTATCTACCATCTTCTTTTTCATGACCATCAGCCATCAATATGCCCTCTTGGAAATACAGCACTCCTGTCACTCCAGCCTACAATTTTTGAATAATTCTTTGTAAAGCAGAAGGTGACTCCAACTGAAATTAATCCACCCAGACCAATGAGAGGTCAAGTACAGTTCCTCTTGTACTGCTTGTTTCTTCAATTTGTGCACCTTATCTTTGAAACCCTAGATTTGTCGCATCCTCGTTGTCACTGTAATATGGAAGCAGTGGCTGCTGCATGTTCGAAGGTTCTTCTTAAAATGTGCCTCAATCTCAAGATTACAGAGACCTCAGTCTGAACACATTGGAAGATACATTCCACGTCACCATAGCTAGAAAACTAACAAAGGTGAGGAGATCATACCGTCTTTAAATGTAGTCTTGTGCAATTTGTATCTATCTATTCAAATTGTTAAAAAGCTGAAACGAAAAGTATGGCAATGTGTGCACCCTTGCAAGTGAATATTTATTTTAATGGACAATGTTATTCATTTTGAATGTCTCCTTATTTGGTAGCAAAAAGTCTTGTTTTTAGGCTTCACATGGAATTTCCCCTTGTGGTGTGTTTTTAGTCAAAATAACTTTTTTTTTTTTTAGAAAAGAAGCAATATTCACTGTCTCAATGAATTCCACATGTTTCTGATCTGAAAACAGACTCTTCTTTAGGGTTCTGAGTAAATACAGCTGTTGTGTAGCCATTTTAGTTATAGCTCCATGCATGTTATTTTAGCACACTAGGCCGCTGTGCACTTTAACCTAGATATATTTTATTCAGCTTCATCTTATTATTGCTACAATAGCCATTTTTATGGTCGTGTTTTATTTTCCGTTTATCTAACTGTTTTTGCCTAGGCCAGCACTAACATTCGTGGAAAACACACATCCTTACGTAGGGACATTTTCTCAGATCAGCTGTGTTGTTATAAAAACACTTCCTTATCCCTTACACGTTAGAGGGAGATTCCGGCCAGGGAACCATGACTGTATGCTGTTTGCCGAATGCTTTGCTACAGATGCTAACGCAGACCCCAGGCCTTTGCTCCGGTATGGGGGATGATGTCTTCCCAGGGAACCTGAAGGGCAGACTTAGAGCTTAACATGCTAAGCTCTATCCTAGCCTAGGTAGGGGTTAGTCTATTGACAATAGTGACAAAATGATAGCGTTGTTTTTATGCTTCACTCTTCTCGTCACAATTTTAATACTGTCCTTTTGTGTCATTCTGGTTATTGCAGCTCACGCTTTGCTATCTAAGATGCAGTTGTTTTATTAAACTTTTTATTGAAACATATACTGCTTCTGTTTGTCATTTATATATGAGACTGGATTGTAAATGAGAGAAACGGATGAGACCTTAGTGACCATGACTTCCCTGAGAAGCCAAGTATGTCATGCGCTCGGCTGCCCAGTCATCACTATCCTTGGGTAGAGATGAGGCACTGCTAGATAGCCAGAGCAAAACCCGGATTGGAGCGACAGGTGTCACCTGCAGTGGGTTAGGCTTAGTCTCCCACACCACGGGCGATTCTGCCGCTCAAAATCCAGTAGTCTTGTTAGAATAATGAGAGCCTACACGACATGGCGCCGCCAACGTTTGGTCAGGCTCAAATTTTCAGGTCCTCCGGAGTATCTCTGTCTCATTATACACAATGACGCATCAATACCATATACAGAGATGTCCTTGGTACTGAGGATTTCTACTCCAACCACGTAGGCTATCCTACTTGGGGTTGGAGGTTTTTCAAGCTCAAACTTTAAAAGGAAAACCCCATTTGGAGTGCCTTTTCTGAACATATAGTCTGTCTATAATGACGAATCCACAGCAGATACAAATAGCAGTTAATATGAGACAACTTCTGGCTGCATATTTACTAGCAAATGGCCTAACAGCCCAGGGGGGTCCAGTCACATTTGTGGTGGATGCCCTAGCAGGTTATAGAAAAGAACTCTTCTATTCTTGGGTCACTTTTCCAGCAGTTGATAGGAACACAAATACATTTAATCATTATACACTTGCAAACGCACCTGGACAATACAGGGCATATGCGTATTTAAAAATACCATTATCTTATCAAGAACATCATAATTGGCTTGATGGCACCCTACCCCACACAATTGTACCAGTAAGGTTGGGTCCTCTAAGTAACGATGGTCCTACCTGGCCTTTTTTGGCCACCTATACACCACATCCTGCATTCGCAAATTTAGCGGTAGCTGAGGTTCGTCGCTTATATACAGAACTAACAGCGATATATAGACGATTAGTACGATTCGTAATGCAAAGATTAAATACAAACCCAGCATGTGCTGCTCCAGCACATCTACATGCAGTCACGCCAGGTATAAACCCTGTGACTGTACATTCGATCATGGGTAAGATACCCGCCAAAAGAGAGGAAACTCCGTTTTGGTTAGCACAAAAAATAAATGCGCTGGAGGCAGTATTTCCCCATACGGGACCTCAGGATAAACATAGAATATTAACGATGTGCTTTCCATTTGGGATGGTCCCGACAGTGGATAACTGTAATACCTGGGGTACGGTATTTGCCGTGCTCTATACAACCGCACACACTACACCAACACTTGCCAATTTACCGGAGGTGTTGAAGCAAATTCAAGATGAATATGGGGCTGCGCCGGCCCTGGATTTGGAGATGCAAATTGATGGGCAATTTCCCCACAGTATCCTCAATTATTTTAAGTAATCTTAAAGGGGAAGCGGACGCACTGGCAGTGCGCATGCAGCTCCGTGACGTTCTGCAACAGGATATGGAACGCGAGCTGCCTAAGATTATCGCAGAGACCTCTTCAAGCATTGGTTGAGATAGTCTAGGGGCCAGACCAACTAAACCACAATTTCAGGGCAAATCTAATAAAGATTTTCTCTAGCAAGCTCCTGAGGGCAATAAGAAACACTGGGATAAAAAACACAAACTCCTGAAAAAGAGAGGGGAGAATCTCCACGAATGGAGACCCCACAAAATAGATATAATCTCAGAAATAGAGATAATATAAAAATGCCTGATAGAAATCAATATACTGATACACACCAATCTTGTTCCTTTCAGGACTAATCGGAAAAAAGAAATGAGAGAGGTGGGCAATCAGAGCGAAGAGCAGAGTATGTGAAACCCAGACAGGAATCACAACACTCTTCGGAGGTTTCTGTTAAAAAGGAAGAGAAACCCGCCCAACCAAAACCCCAATTCAAAAAGAAAAAAGTGGCAGCAGTCGCAGTCTGACATGCCACTCAGGAAGAGGGTCCTCTTGAAGAACAAGAAGTGGGCACTAGCACTGCTGACAGTGCGGCAGAGGTCACAATAATTCGCCAGAGTCTTCTAGAGCATCTGGAGGTGAAAGCAACTGATGACTTTATACAAGTAGAAACTGCGGACATGCGAGTCTCCATGCCTGATAGGGTGTATAAAGTAACGCTACAGTTAGAAGGAGACATTGAGCGCATAATAGACGCAATCTTTTGGGATCGCGTAGTAAACATATACGATGTTTTGTTGGCCGAATAAGATTGGCCTCCTGAATTTGTCCGTACCTGCCCATATGGAGAAGATGTCACTAAGCCTTCTTTCTCACCCCTTGTTCCAGAGGAACTTGCTGAATCCTAAGCCAATGATTGGGCTTTGGCATAGGCACCTGCGTTATACTGCAATCACGTAGGATGGGATAAAGAATCCCCCTACCATGTAATTCCAATAAAAAATTAACCTCAACCCCAACCTCAGTATCCAATAAAACATGAGGCAAAAGCACCTGTGAGAGAAATACTCACACAATTAGAGTACCAGGGCGTAATTGAACCCTGTGTCTCCCCAATGAATAATCCATTGTTCCCAGTAGCTAAACCAGACCATTCATATAGAATAGTCTTAGACTACAGACACTTAAACAGTCATACACGCATGTATGCCATACAGAATTCACATAGCACAGCACTAATGAACAATATAGTGCGTAAAAAATATAAATCAACACTGGAGATTTCCAATTATTTCTTCTGCCAGAATATAGCGCCTGAGAGTAGAGACTTTACAAGTTTCAGTGCACTAGGCACCCAAAAAAAATTATGTTGTTTACCTCAGGGGTATAAGAACAGTCCAGGACTGTTCGCAGCTCGTGTGACAGCACTTTTGCACGAGATTGATCCTGAAGAATTGTCCTTTGTAGATGATATCTACCTTATGGATGATGAATTGCTACAACATTAAGAAAGGTAGCCCGCATTGTTGTAGGATTTGCTGAATTTGGCTACAAATTCAATTAAAAAAAACAAAAATCGCCTTCCTCAATGTCCTGTTTTTGGGATATGAGCTATCAAGTGAAGGAAAGACCATTGCACCACAATTCTTAGAAAACTGCGCACAGTTACAAACCCCAAATACGATTAAAAAACTCCAATCTCTATTGGGTTTCCTAAATTTTGGCAGAATTTACATTCCAGATTATGCTATATGCATAAAACCTTTATATGATCTGATACGTCCTGATTTTTCAAGCAAATTCTGGACAATAGAACATACACGCATTCTAAGAGAATTGCAAACAGACATGCTTGCAGCACAATATTTACACACAAGAGACAACAAAACACATTTGGTCATCAGAGTAATAGCTGGTGCCATCAGTTTCACCTATGTGACATTTAATGAAGGTGAGATAATCCGGATTGCATACAAATCACACTTATATTCAGCGGCAGAACAATGCTTTGCTCCCACTGAGAAAATACTCACTGCTGTACAAATGGCTGTCATTAAAGAATGACCTCTAGCCCAAGGAAAATGCATTATTGTCGTTTTTCCAATCCCACCCCTGGAGGCTGTTACAAAAGCCAGTGTTCCAAACACAAAAGCATTACATCCACGATGGATACAAAGGGCCACGTGTTTGACAGCCACTGATGTAGACTACATTTTTGACCCAAAATTACAAACTCAAGAATTTTTCAGTATGAACTAGAATACCCAGTTCCAGCAAATACATTGCCTATCGAACAATACTATAGAGTCATGTACACCGATGGCTCTGCACAACCTGCAATTGGCACAAAACACCAATATTCTGCTGCCTGCGCTGTCGTAAGCGCCTACGTAGAGGACTATACATTTTGTCCCCTACATACATTTATGCAAACCCTAGGGGATTGCACAGCACAATTGGCAGAGCTAAAAGCGCTGTTGATGGCACTGGAACATATAGATCCTGCACAGCCTACGCTGGTTGTTTTCAATTCATATTATTGTGTCCACTCCTTCAATGAATATCTGCATTACTGGCGCCAGAATGGGTTCAGAGATTCCATAGGCAACACCATTAAACACAGACTTGTGTGGGGGAAAGTAGCTGATCTGAATGAGATGCTATCAAATGTCCATGTTGTACATACACTTGGGATACATTTTGCTGGAAATACATTGGCTGATGAAGCTGCAAAGTCAGCAGTAGCTACAGCTGCTGTAGCTGCAGTGACTCGTTTGAGTTCAAAACCAGACGCAGATATATGGGCTGCCGTGACAGCTACGGCTGATGGTAAGCCCTATCCAAAAGAGTTTTCAGACAAATATTCCTACCGAATGGGAAGTATGCTGAACGCTGAGGTTAAGATACCAGGCGTAGGGGTACGAGATATTCCCAACAGAAATATAAGATCACAATTGATTAAAGCAGCGCATGAGGGGGTGGCATCTGCCCATGCTGGTGTGGTGGCTACAATTTCGATCTTGCAAGCCCATTAATGGTGGCCAGGCTTCTACAAAGAGACCAAGCAGTATGTCCTTTGCTGTGACATCTGCCAACAAACCAAAGTTTCCACTTCCAAACGCCCGCCTCAGACAACCCTCTTGATTTCAAACAAACCATTACAATGTGTGTACTTGGACCATTGCAGTCCCCTAAAACCAGATAGTGCATACAAGTATATATGAGTCGCTGTTGATTCATGCTCCAGATTTTTATGGGTGTGGCCACGACACTCGGACTGTTATTAAAGATTTGTGAGTCTTTATCGGTACATATGCGGATGCGACTTTCCACTCAGACCAGGGCCCTGCTTTCGCCTCAAGGGCATTCAGGGACGCCATGGCTTCGTTGGGGGTCCAACTCCAGTACTCGTCTCCATTTCATCCTGAGGGAAATAGTGTAGTGGAGCGATTAAACTGTGATTTAAAGCAATCCTTAACAGCCAGAGTCTTGGGTACAGCTCGTAGTTGGCTTAATCACCTATATGGAGTTCAGAGAGCACTTAATAATCTGCCTAGAAGGTCCCTGGGGGGTCATATGAGCACTGTTCGGAACTCAAATGTATGTTCTGGATCTTGATGGTCCTGGCGTGGAGGCAGCAGAAACACCCTTTGACATAAATGAACGTGTCACTATCTTACAGGAATTGCAACAGTTCTGTGAGGATAATTCTTTTATCAGTGCTGCCTCCACAGGAATCAAGGATGTGCCTGTAACACCTACCGGCTGGCTTCCCAGAATCGGGGGTCTAGTATGTGAAAAAGTCGCTGTAAAAAAAGGAATTTGGCCCTTCCTATCAAGCACCAGTCCCAGTATTGGGGATACACAGTACCAGAACTGTAATTCTACCACCGTTGGCAGGTGCCAAAGAACTACACCATGTGTCCAATCCTGCACAGTAGATCAAGAGGAATATCCAGCAGTTCTCGAATCCTTCTCACTACTGGTCAAGAAGTCCCTCTACATGTTGTTAACAGCAACCCTGACACCTCTCCAAGCTTGGGGAAGGTGGAAAATGATCTTACATTGGTTCCACTAACATCGAACAATCCAGAAATGATTGGCCGATTTGACTCAACTTCAACATAAACGGATGGTGCTATTTATTGTGTATCACCACGGGAAACACCAACTCCACCACTGACCACAGTTCCAGCTTTTGCACGTACTGCTTCTGGATATTTTGCCGACTTCAATGATGACGTCTCAGACTCATTCCCCTCTTCGACACCTGAATTGTCAAAAACACGTAAGCTAACGAACTGGCTTAAAAAAACATTTTATTTTTCCATGGAACTATCTATGGCTTTCCTTGACTGTCCTCGCTTTCCTACTTTGAATTGGTTTTGTTATCACTTTTTTCTTGTTAATACATGGTCATTTTCTTCCTGAAAAATCAGCAGTTGAATTGGTGGAGGAGGTCTTAAAACCACATTTTTGATTGCACAAGGTGCAAAGAGACTTATTATTTGTGAACAATTCCGCAGTACCAATTCCTGATGGGATGTTTGGGACAAAGTAATATTTGACATACTGTCCCACGGAATTCATTCAAATACCATATGTGTTCAAACTATCAATGAACAATATAATAATACCAGGAATTGTTTCTGATGATTGCGATGTGAAAACAGTTGATTCTATGACGACTGAATTGCAGTATTATACTGTATTTGAAAATGAAGATGTTTATCAATCTAAAGAAAATTTTGGTGATATGTTTTGCTATAATTATTATGGGCACCATTTCATACATACAGCAAGCAGCCCCAAAACTGTTTTTAACTATACACAATGGGAATATTGTCCTACTCCACGACAAGGGAGTTCGAAAATATATTCTGAAAAGTTTACGTATTTTTCTGGGCACCATGTAAAAAATGCTGAGTCATATTATTTTAAATTGCCACCTACTAAAGATATACATATTGACGAATACGAAATTTATATATTCAGAATCCTTTGTTTCCCAATTGTCTATAGAAGGCTATGAATATTGGCTGAAGTCGATTGATCTGAAAAGTGTATGGGGAACTAGACATTGGCAAATTAAGGGAAAGGAAGCTTTATTTAGAGCATGCCTCATACCTGTACAAATGATATTCTTAAATGAAACAGTACAACAAACAAGTTGTTTAGGCTTATCTAAGATTAAGGATTTAAATATGCTCAGTATACCTGTCCCAGCAAAGTTTTATAAATGGCAAAAATATACAAATGCAGCTGAAGATCAGCTCGACGAATGGGTCCAGAATGCTACATTTAATGTTTCACTGACACGTCCTGGCAGGTGGTTATTGTGGCCAGTGGATACCAACGGGTGTCATCAATGTTTTATCAACTCCTCGGGGTTTTAGAACTAGCAGGCCGGACCCTCGGTATATATCATCTGCACATGCAGGTATAGTTACAACATATAGGGGGTGATTCTGATTCTGGCGGGCGGCGGAGGCCGCCCGCCAGAATTCCGCCCCCATTATACCGCTCTGCGGTCAGAAGACCGCAGAGGGTATTATGAGTTTTTCCCTGGGCTGGCGGGCGGTCTCCAAAAGACCGCCCGCCAGCCCAGGGAAAAACTCCCTTCCCACGAGGATGCCGGCTCGTAATCGAGCCGGCGGAGTGGGAAGGTGCGACGGGTGCAGTGGCACCCGTCGCGTATTTCAGTGTCTGCAAGGCAGACACTGAAATACTTTGCGGGGCCCTCTTACGGGGGCCCCTGCCGTGCCCATGCCATTGGCATGGGCACAGCAGGGGCCCCCAGGGGCCCCGCGACCCCCCCTACCGCCATCCTGTTCATGGCGGCTTTCCCGCCATGAACAGGATGGCGGTAGGGGGGGTCAGAATCCTCATGGCGGCGGAGCGTGCTCCGCCGCCATGAAGGATTCCCCCGAGCAGCGGTAAGTCGGCGGGAGCCCGCCGACTTGCCGCTTCTGACCGCGGCTGAACCGCCGCGGTCAGAATGCTCGTGGGAGCACCGCCAGCCTGTTGGCGGTGCTCCCGTGGTCGGTGGCCCTGGCAGCCACCGGCCGCCAGGGTCAGAATGACCCCCATAGTGTAGGGAAACTATGCCAGCAATGGTTAAGAACTTTCTCACTAGATGCGGTTAGAGAACACCTCAGTCTCCTGTCTAATAACACTGATTTACAGGATTTCCTGTTAGGCCCAGAAAACATTGTAGAAAGTGTTTCTTATATGAAGTATATAATGAAATTTGGAAGCTTTCCCAACAAGAAGCAGCTGCCTGGTTAAGGCAAATAGACCAGGAAAATCTGAAAAAGGCATTAGCTGTTGTGGATAATGGGATTGATACCTTGTCCAACCGGATATACACTTTAAATAACATTGTCTCTTCTGCTATAGACATACAAACAGATATGTCTTCTTTACACAATGGACTGAGTCAGCTAAGGTCCATTTTGCAGTTGGGTTGGACACTTTATACATTGAAGGCGGGTCGCATTCCCTGGCAGCACGTCAGTGCAAGGGAGATATTTTCTTCCTTTAATTTAAAGCGACAACAACAACTAATGGCTAAGAAGGAAGCGACTTATGTCATGCGAACCATTGAGAAATTAGAAAAGTTGCCTTTTACTGTGGCTGAAATACCATCTGCTGAGTGGCTAATACATGGGGTCATCAATCTGCCTATTTCTACACTACAATTTACTCCTTGTTTAAAACACATTCCAGTAGGCAGATATGAAAGGCTGGGAGGTAGTTACATCCATAAGGTGTGGGAGCTTCCCTTCTAGTACAAATGTCTCAGTGGCATGAAAGAAGTCTTTCTTAGTGGTAGTTAATGCAAGACTTCAGTCAGCCATTCAATGGTTTGTAAATAGCTGTCCTTGCATGGGGCGTGTAACCCTTCTGCAGCGAACTTAGCTTGTTATCTGAAGGGAGTTCCAGTCTGTAGGAGGCTGGCCTGGCTTGTAGAGGGTACCAGAGGTACTTACACCTTGTGCCAGGTCCAGTTATCCCTTATTAGTGTAGAAGAGGTGTTTCTAGCAGCTTAGGCTGATAGAAAGTAGCTATGGCAAAGCAGCTTAGGCTGAACAAGGAGACATGCAAAGCTCCTACTATACCACTTATATCATATGCACAATATCATAAGAAAAAACAATACACAGAGTTACTAAAAATAAAGGTACTTTATTTTTATGACAATATGCCAAAAGTATCTCAGTGAGTACCCTCAGTAAGAAGGTAAGTACTATACACAAGTTATATATACACAAACCAAAATTAGGTAAGTAAGAGCAAGAAAAGTAATGCAAACAGTGTAGAATTACAATAGGTTGCAATAGGCAAGCATAGGTATAGGGGCAACACAAACCATATACTCCAAAAGTGGAATGCAAATCACGATTGAACCCCAGACCTATGTGAGCTTGTAGAGAGTCGCTGGGACTGTAAGAAAACAGTGAGGGTTAGAAAAATACCCCACCCCAAGACCCTGAAAAGTAGGAGTAAAGTGCACCTACTACCCCTAGAGAGCACAATAGTCGTGATAGGGGGATTCTGCAGGAAGAACAAACACCAGCAGTGCACTGACAACGGATTTCCGGACCTGAGGACCTACAAGGCAAGGGGACCAAGTCCAATAGTTGCGACAGTGTCCAGGGGAGGGCAGGAGCCCAGAAAACCCCGGATGAAGATGCAAGGAAGCTGCCTCTGGATGGAAGAAGCTTGGAGTTCTGCAAGAAAGAAGAGGACTAGGAACTTCTCCTTTGGAAGACAGGCTACGTTGCAATGAAGCTTGCAGAGGTATTCCCACGAAGAAATACTGCAAACAAACCTTGCTAGCTGCAAGGGTTGCGTTAGACGTTTTTGGGTGATGCTGAGGACCAGGAAGGACCAGGATGTCGCCTTTTGGAGGAAGGGCCAGAGGGGGCGCTCAGCAACACAGAGAGCCCTCACAGAAGCAGGCAGCACCCGCAGAAGTACCCGAACAGGCACTTAGAAAAAGAGTAAACTGGAGTCCATGCGAAGTTACAAAAGGGGGTCCCACGACATAGGAGGACAACTCAGAAGGGTGTGCACTGCAGGACGGAGTGCTGGGGACCCAGGCTAGGCTGTGCACGAAGGATATCCTGGAAGAGTGCACATGAGCCAGAGCAGCTGCAAATCACGTGGTACACAGCTTTGCCGTCTAGCGTGGGGAGGCAGGGACTTACCTCCACCAAACTTGGACTAAAGAGTCACTGCACTGTGAGAGTCACTTAGACAGAGTTGCTGTGTTCCAGGGACCATGCTCGTCAGGATGAGAGGGGACCCAGAGGACCATTGTTACAGTCTTTTGGTGCATGCGTTAGCAGGGGGAAGATTCCGTCGACCCACAGGAGATTTCTTCAGAACTTCTGGTGCAGGGTGAAGGCAGGCTACCCCCAGAGCATGCACCACCTGGAAGCAGTCGAGAAAGCCGGCAGGATTAGGCGCTACAATGTTGCTGGTAGTCGTCTTGCTACTTTGTTGCGGTTTTGCAGGCGTCTTGGAGCAGTCAGCGTTCGATCCTTGGTAGAAGGTGAAGAAGGAGATGCAGAGGAACTCTGGTGAGCTCTTGCATTCGTTATCTGAAGAATTCCCCAAAGCAGAGACCCTAAATAGTCAGAAAAGGAGGTTTGGCTTCCAAGTTAGGAGGATTGGCTACCAAGAGATGTAAAAGCCTTTCAGAAGGAGCCTATGACGTCACCTGCTGGCAATGGCCACTCAGAGCATTCTAGTGTGGCCCCAACACCTCTGTTTCCAAGATGGCAGAGGTCTGGGACACACTGGAGGAGCTCTGGGCACCTCCCCTGGGAGGTACTGGTCAGGGGAGTGGTCACTCCCCTTTCGTTGTCCAGTTTCACGCCAGAGCAGGGCTGGGGGATCCCTAAACCGGTGTAGACTGGCTTATGCAGAGATGGGCACCAACTGTGCCCATCAAAGCATTTCCAGAGGCTGGGGGAGGCTACTCCTCCCCAGCCCTTCACACCTATTTCCAAAGGGAGAGGGTGTAACACCCTCTCTCAGAGGAAATCCTTTGTTCTGCCTTCCTGGGCCAGGGCTGCCTGGACCCCAGGAAAGGCAGAAACCTGTCTGAGGGGTTGGCAGCAGCTGCAGTGGACACCACGGAAAGGCAGTTTGGCAGTACCCGGGTTCTTTGCTAGAGACCCGGGGGATCATGGAATTGTCCCCCAATACCAGAATGGTATTGGGGTGACAATTCCATGATCTTATACATGTTACACGGCCATGTTCGGAGTTACCATTGTCACGCTATACACAGGTAGTGACCCATGTATAGTGCACACGTGTAATGGTGTCCTCGCACTCACAAAGTCCGGGGAATTTGCCCTGAACAATGTGGGGGCACCTTGGCTAGTGCCAGGGTGCCCACACACTAAGAAACTTTGCACCCAACCTTCACCAGGTGACGGTTAGACATATAGGTGACTTATAAGTTACTTTTGTGCAGTGGTAAATGGCTGTGAATTAACATGGACGTTATTTCATGCAGGCTGCAGTGACAGGCCTGTGTAAGAATAGTCAGAGCTCCCTATGGGTGGCAAAATAAATGCTGCAGCCCATATGGATCTCCTGGAACCTCAATACCCTGGGTACCTTAGTACCATACACAAGGGAATTATATGGGTGTACCAGTATGCCAATGTGAATTGATAAATTTAGTCACTAGCCTGTTAGTGACAAATTTGGAAAGCAGAGAGAGCATAACCACTGAGATTCTGGTTAGCAGAGCCTCAGTGAGACAGTTAGGCATCACACAGGGAACACATACAGGGCACATACTATGAGCAGTGGGGCCCTGCCTGGCAGAGTCCCAGTGACACATGGACTAAAACAACATACATACAGTGAAATATGGGGGTAACATGCCAGGCAAGATGGTACTTTCCTACACAACCCCCCCCCCCCAAACGAAGGACAATAAGACTAGCCATGACCTGATGAGTCTTCATTGTCTAAGTGGAAATATCTGGAGAGTACATCTGCATTAGAGTGGGTATTCCCAGGTCTATGTTCCACTGTATAGTCCATTCCCTGTAGAGATATGGACCACCTCAACAATTTAGGGTTTTCACCTTTCATTTGTTTTAGCCAAAGTAGAGGTTTGTGGTCTGTCTGAACAATAAAGTGAGTGCCAAACAGGTATGGCCTCAACCTTTTCAGTGCCCAGACCACAGCAAAGGCCTCCCTCTCTATGGCAGACCAACGCTTTTCTCTAGGGGTCAACCTTCTGCTGATAAAAGCAACTGGTTGATCCTGGCCCTCAGAATTCAGTTGTGATAAGACTGCCCCTACCCCTAATTCAGATGCATCAGTTTGAACAATGAATTTTTTGGAGTAACATGGGCTTTTTAGGACAGGTGCAGAGCACATGGCCTGTTTGAGCTCCTCAAAAGCTTTCTGACAGCTAGCTGTTCATAATAGCTTTTAAGGCATTTTCTTACTTGTGAGATCATTAAGAGCAGCTGCTATGGAGCCATAGTTTTTAATGAATCTTCTGTAATACCCTGTGAGGCCTAAAAAGGCTCTCACCTGGGTCTGAGTTGTAGGGGGAACCCAATCCATGATTGTCTGGATTTTCCCCTGTAGTGGTGCAATCTGTTCTCCACCTACCAGGTGTCCCAGATAAACCACCTTACCCTGCCCTATCTGGCACTTTGAGGCCTTGATAGTGAGGCCTGCCTTTTGCAGGGCCTCCAAAACTTTCCAAAGGTGGACCAGGTGCTCATCCCAGGTGGAGCTAAAGACAGCAATATCATCAAGATATGCTGCACTGAAAGCCTCCAACCCTTGCAGGACTGTGTTCACCAACCTCTGAAAAGTGTCAGGTGCATTTTTCAAACCAAAGGACATCACTGTAAATTGGTAGTGCCCTCCTATAGTTGAAAACTGAGTTTTGGGTTTAGCATCTTCTGCCAATTTGATCTGCCAATACCCGGCAGTCAAATCAAAAGTGTTAAGATACTTGGCAGATGCCAGTGTATCAATGATCTCATCTGCCCTGGGTATAGGGTGAGCATCAGTTTTTGTTACCTGATTGAGACCTCTGTAGTCTACACAAAACCTCATCTCCCTTTTTCCATCTTTTGTGTGAGGCTTTGGTACAAGCACCACTGGGCTAGCCCATGGGCTTTCAGAAGGCTCAATCACTCCCAGTTCCAACAATTTCTGCACCTCTTGTTTATTGCAGTCTCTGACATGGTCAGGATGCCTATAAATCTTACTTTTGACAGACCTGGCACAATTGAAAATAGGTCAGAAAATTGTCCAAGGAGATTGATGCAGTTGTCTTTCTGGTCTGCAGTCAGACAATCTGCCAAAACTACTCCCTCCACTAAGGCATCTGCTTCAGTGGTGGAAAAGAGATCAGGGAGAGGGTCACTCTCTTCTTCCTGTCCTTCATCTGTTGCCAAGAGCAGGGTGAGATCAGCCCTGCCATAGTAGGGTTTTAGGCGGTTTACATGAATCACCCTAATGGGACTCCTGGCAGTGCCCAGGTCTACCAAATAGGTAACCTCACCCCTTTTCTCAACAATTAGATGGGGTCCACTCCATTTGTCCTGGAGGGCTCTTGGGGCCACATGCTCCAATACCCACACCTTCTGTCCTGGTTGTTACTGGATCAGAACAGCCTTCTGGTCATGCCATTGCTTTTGCAGCTCCTGGCTGGCCTGAAGGTTTTTAGTGGCCTTTTTCATGTAATCAGCCATTCTGGATCTTAGGCCAAGTACATAATCCACTATGTCCTTTTTAGGAGCTTTTAAAGGTTGCTCCCAACCCTCCTTCACAAGAGTGAGTGGACCTCTTACAGGGTGCCCAAAGAGGAGTTCAAAGGGGAGGAAGCCCACTCCTTTCTGGGGTACCTCCCTGTAAGCAAAAAGGAGGCAAGGTAACAGGACATCCCATCTCCTCCTGAGTTTTTCAGGGAGTCCCATTATCATACCTTTGAGAGTTTTATTAAACCTCTCTACCAGTCTATTAGTCTGTGGATGGTAAGGAGTGGTGAACTTGTAGGTAACACCACACTCCTTCCACATTGCTTTCAAGTATGCAGACATGAAGTTGCTACCTCTGTCTGATACTACCTCTTTAGGGAAACCCACCCTGGAAAAGATTCCCAGGAGCTCCTTTGCCACTGCAGGGGATGTAGTGGTCCTTAGAGGAATTGCTTCAGGATATCTCGTGGCATGGTCCACAACCACCAAGATAAACCTATTGCCTGAAGCAATAGGAGGGTCAAGGGGGGCAACTATGTCAACCCCTACCCTTTCAAAGGGCACCCCAACCACTGGAAGTGGGATTAGAGGGGCCTTTGGTGTGCCACCAGTCTTGCCACTGGCTTGGCAGGTCACACAAGAGTTGCAAAAATCTTTAGTGTCCTCTGACATCCTAGGCCAGTGAAACAAGGGGACAAGTCTTTCCCATGTTTTGATCTGGCCTCAATGCCCAGCCAAAGGAATGTCATGTACAAGAGTTAGGAGGAACTCTCTGTACTGCAGGGGAATGACCAATCTCCTGGCTGCTCCAGGTTTTGGGTCCCTTGCCTCTGTGTGAAAGAGGTTGTCTTCCCAGTAAACTCTATGGCTGTCACTGACATCCCCATTTTGCTGTTTGACAGCTTGCTGTCTGAGACCCTCTAATGTGGGACAGATTTGCTGTGCCACACTCAGCTCTTCCCTGGCAGGCCCTCCTCCACCCAAAAGCTCAGCAGTATCTGCTGATAGCTCATCTGGTGAAGGTTCTGCACAGGGAGGAAATTCCTCTTCCTCAGAAGGGGAATCATCTGTAGAGGGAGGGATAGTGGGTAGGGCTTTAACCTTGCTACCCCTAGCTTTAGGGAGCACTTGGTCCATTGTTCCAGGATCCACGTTACCCTGTCCTTTTTGCTTTTTGGCCTGAGCCCTGGTTAAAGCAAAAATATGCCCAGGAATGCCCAGCATTGCTGCATGAGCCTCCAACTCCACTTCTGCCCAAGCTGATGTCTCTAAATCATTCCATATTAGACAGTCTACAGGTAAATCTGAGACAACCACAACTTTCTTTGGACCAGTAACCCCCCCTCCCCCAGTTGAGATTCACAACAGCCATGGGGTGGCTAAGAGTGTTGTTATGAGCGTCTGTCACTTGGTACTGCTGACCAAGTAGGTGTTGTTCAGGGTGGACCAGTTTCTCTATCACCATAGTTACACTGGCTCCTGTGTCCCTGTAGGCCTGAACCTCAACACCATTTATTAGGGGAAGTTGCTTGGACTTATCCATTTTAAGGGGACAAGCAACTAAGGTGGCCAAATCAATGGCACCTTCAGAGACTAAAACAGCCTCTGTGGTCTCCCTAACAAGACCAACCCCAACTACATTGCCAATAGTGAGCCCAGCTACACCCTTGGATTGGATATTTGTAGGTTTCCCACCACCACTGTATTTACTAGGGGCACTAGAATTTGCAGCAGGGGTTGTGGTAGTGGGAGGTTTGGTGTTTTTCTTTGGACAACTGGAATCAGTTGCCCAATGGCCTTTGACTTTACACAAATAACACCAAGGCTTTTTAGGTTGATTATTGGAAGAGGATTTGGACCCACCACTCCCAGAGGATTTTTGTGGGCCTGATGAAGACTCAGTATTTTTACCTTTGTCCCCACCCTTGTCAGAAGACTTACCATCCTTCTTCTTGCCACCCTTGTTACCCCCTGTATTAACTTTTCTGTTCACCCTTGTTCTGACCCACTTGTCTGCCTTCTTTCCCAATTCTTGGGGAGAGGTCAGATCCAAGTCCACTAGGTATTGGTGCAACAAGTCAGACACACAGTTATTTAGAATATGCTATCTCAGAATAAGATTATACAGGCTTTCATAGTCAGAAACCTTACTGCCATGTAACCACCCTTTCAAGGCCTTCACTAAACAGTCCACAAAATATGTCCTGTCTTGAGAGAACTCTTTTCTCGTGTCTCTGAACTTAATCCTGTATTGTTCAGTGGTTAAGCCAAATCCATTCAATAGTGCATCCTTCAATATTGTGTAATTGTTAGCTTCACTTTCTCTAACAGTAAGGAGCCTATCCCTGCCCTTTCCAGTGAAGGATAGCCACAAAATAGCAGCCCACTGCCTTTGAGGGACCAACTGTACCATACAGGCCCTCTCAAGTGCAGCAAACCACTTGTTGATGTCATTCCCCTCCTTGTAAGGGGGGACTATCTTGTGCAGATTCCTGGAATCATGCTCTCTAACAGGATTACTATCAGGAATACTGCTGCTGCCACCATAGGGTCCTAACCCCAACCCATTTCTTTCCTTCTCAATGTCTAGGGATTCCCTATCTAAGGCCAGCGGTTGCTGTTTAAGCTTCAGTATGGTTTCTTCAACCCTCAACTTTTTGAGTTCCCTTTCTAACAAGTTATCCTCAGGGTGGGAGGGTTGGGAATGCTTTGACACAGATGACAAATTGGAAACTTCAGAGGGGGATCTGTCCATATCTGTCCGGACCCTGGTAACTTGGCCTCTAGGAATAAAGGATGCCCTACTGTGATGGGACCCTCCATTACTACCAACATTACTAGGTGTGCTGCTAGGGGGCAGACCCTTGTCAGAACCCTCCCCAGCTTCCTCAAGGGGTTCCTCTAAGTCAGACTGGGAAGCTTCTATTAACCTCTCATTGGATGGACCAGACTGGTTCTGGTCATTCACCATAAGCATGTTATACAGAAGCTCTTTTGTAGGGTTCTTTCCTATAACTAAACCTCTATCTAAGCAGAGACTCCTTAAGCTCTTGTAATTCAAAATGTCATAAGTAGCATTGACAGTTTTGGGAGCAGAATCTACCGTGGACATGATAGCAAAAGGTTTAGAGATAGTGAGAAGAGAGAAAAAGTTTCAGAACTTTTTAAAGCACAGAAAAAAACTTTTTCTAACTTTTAGAAAACTTTTAGAAGTTTTAAGAAACTTTTCAGAACTTTGTAAAAAGTTTTGGATAAGAAAAGCAAACTTTTTTGATTAAGTGTACATACACTGAACTGTTTGGTATATGATTCTCTTATGAAAAGTACAAAATGACAAAGTGGTAAGTAGTTACAAGTACTTATCCCACCGCTGCACAACCAATGTAGGAGGCTGGCCTGGCTTGTAGTGGGTACCACAGGTACTTACGCCTTGTGCCAGGTCCAGTTATCCCTTATTAGTGTAGAAGAGGTGTTTCTAGCAGCTTAGGCTGATAGAAGGTAGCTATGGCAAAGCAGCTTAGGCTGAACTAGGAGACATGTAAAGCTCCTACTATACCACTGGCGTCATATGCACAATATCATAAGAAAACACAATACAAAGAGTTACTAAAAATAAAGGTACTTTATTTTTATGACAATATGCCAAAAGTATCTCAGTGAGTACCCTCAGTAAGAAGGTAAGTACTATACACAAGTTATATATACACAAACCAAAATTAGGTAAGTAAGAGCAAGAAAAGTAATGCTAACAGTGTAGAATTACAATAGGTTGCAATAGGCAAGCATAGGTATAGGGGCAACACAAGCCATATACTCCAAAAGTGGAATGCAATTCACAATTGGACCCCAGACCTATGTGAGCTTGTAGAGGGTCACTGGAACTGTAAGAAAACAGTGAGCGTTCGAAAAATACCCCACCCCACGGCCCTGAAAAGTAGGAGTAAAGTGCACCTACTACCCCCAGAGAGCACAATAGTCGTGATAGGGGGATTCTGCAGGAAGAACAAACACAAGCAGTGCACTGACAACGGATTTCCGGACCTGAGGACCTGCAAGGCAAGGGGACCAAGTCCAATAGTCGCGACAGTGTCCATGGGGGGCAGGAGCCCAGGAAACCCCGGATGAAGGCGCAAGAAGCTTGGAGTTCTGTAAGAAAGAAGAGGACTAGGAACTTCTCCTTTGGAAGACAGATTTCCTACTTTGCGAAGAAGCTTGCAGAGGTGTTCCCGCGCAGGAATACCGCAAACAAGCCTTGCTAGCTGCAAGGGTTGCCGTAGAGGTTTTTGGGTGCTGCTGAGTGTAGGAGGCTGGACTGGCATGTAGTGGGTACCAAGGGGTACTTACACTTTGCACCAGGCCCAGGTATCCCTTATTAGTGTAGAGGGGTGTCTAGCAGCTTAGGCTGATAGAAAAGGTAGCTTAGCAGAGCAGCTTAGGCTGAACTAGGAGACGAGTGAAGCTCCTACAGTACCCCTAGTGTCATATGCACAATATCATAAGAAAACACAATACACAGATATACTAAAAATAAAGGTACTTCATTTTTATGACAATATGCCAAAGTATCTCAGTGAGTATCCTCAGTATGAGGATAGCAAATATACACAAGATAT
Organism: Pleurodeles waltl; assembly: GCF_031143425.1. Classification (NCBI taxonomy): domain Eukaryota; kingdom Metazoa; phylum Chordata; class Amphibia; order Caudata; family Salamandridae; genus Pleurodeles; species Pleurodeles waltl. The sequence goes on from NC_090448.1 coordinate 1,192,422,096, forward strand.
ATGTACACAATACCAAAATATGCAGTAATAGCAATAGAAAACAGTGCAAACAAGGTATAGTCACAATAGAATGCAATGGGGGCACATAGGGATAGGGGCAACACAAACCATATACTCTAGCAGTGGAATGCGAACTACAAATGGACCCCAAACCTATGTGACCTTGTAGAGGGTCGCTGGGACTGTAAGAAGACAGTGAGGGTTAGAAAAATAGCCCACCCCAAGACCCTGAAAAGTGGGTGCAAAGTGCACCTAAGTTCCCCAGAGAGCACAGAAGTTGTGACAGGGGAATTCTGCAAGGAAGACCAACACCAGCAATGCAACAACAATGGATTTCCTGACAAGAGTACCTGTGGAACAAGGGGACCAAGTCCAAGAGTCACGATCAAGTCGGGAGTGGGCATATGCCCAGGAAATGCCAGCTGTGGGTGCAAAGAAGCTGCCACTGGATGGTAGAAGCTGTGGATTCTGCAAGAACGACAAGGGCTAGAAACTTTCCCTTTGGAGGATGGATGTCCCATGTCGTGACGAGTCATGCAGAGGTGTTTCCGTGCAGAAAGACCGCAAACAAGCCTTGCTAGCTGCAAGGGTCACGGTTAGGGTTTTTGGAGGCTGCTGTGGCCCAGGAGGGACCAGGATGTCGCCAATTGCGTGAGGAGACAGAGGGGCCATCCAGCAAGACAAAGAGCCCACTCAGAAGCAAGCAGCACCTGCAGAAGTGCCGGAACAGGCACTACAAAGTGGAGTGAACCGGAGCTCACCCGAAGTCACAAAGGAGGGTCCCACGACGCCGGAGGACAACTTAGGAGGTCGTGCACTGCAGGTTAGAGTGCCAGGGACCCAGGCTTGGCTGTGCACACAGGAAATCCTGGAAGAGTGCACAGGAGCCGGAGTAGCTGCAAAACACGCGGTTCCCAGCAATTCAGTCTAACGTGGGGAGGCAAGGACTTACCTCCACCAAACTTGGACTGAAGAGTCACTGGACTGTGGGAGTCACTTGGACAGAGTTGCTGAGTTCAAGGGACCTCGCTCGTCATGCTGAGAGGAGACCCAGAGGACCGGTGATGCAGTTCTTTGGTGCCTGCGGTTGCAGGGGGAAGATTCCTTCGACCCACAGGAGATTTCTTCGGAGCTTCTAGTGCAGAGAGGAGGCAGACTACCCCCACAGCATGCACCACCAGGAAAACAGTCGAGAAAGCGGCAGGATCAGCATTACCAGGTTGCAGTAGTCGTCTTTGCTACTTTGTTGCAGTTTTGCAGGCTTCCAGCACGGTCAGCAGTCGATTCCTTGGCAGAAGGTGAAGAGAGAGATGCAGAGGAACTCTGATGAGCTCTTGCATTCGTTATCTAAAGAATTCCCCAAAGCAGAGACCCTAAATATCCAGAAAAGGAGGTTTGGCTCCCTAGGAGAGAGGATAGGCTAGCAACACCTGGAGGAGCCTATCAGAAGGAGTCTCTGACATCACCTGCTGGCACTGGCCACTCAGAGCAGTCCAGTGTGCCAGCAGCACCTCTGTTTCCAAGATGGCAGAGGTCTGGAGCACACTGGAGGAGCTCTGGACACCTCCCAGGGGAGGTGCAGGTCAGGGGAGTGGTCACTCCCCTTTCCTTTGTCCAGTTTCCTCCAGAGCAGGGCTGGGGGATCCCTGAACCGGTGTAGACTGGCTTATGCAGAGATGGGCACCATCTGTGCCCATCAAAGCATTTCCAGAGGCTGGGGGAGGCTACTCCTCCCCAGCCCTGACACCTTTTTCCAAAGGGAGAGGGTGTAACACCCTCTCTCTGAGGAAGTCCTTTGTTCTGCCTTCCTGGGCCAAGCCTGGCTGGACCCCAGGATGGCAGAACCCTGTCTGAGGGGTTGGCAGCAGCTGCAGTGAAACCCCGGGAAAGGTAGTTTGTCAGTACCCGGGTCTGAGCTAGAGTCTCGGGGGATCATGGAATTGTCTCCCGAATGCCAGAATGGCATTGGCGTGACAATTCCATGATCTTAGACATGTTACATGGCCATGTTTGGAGTTACCATTGTGACGCTATACATATGTCGTGACATATGGATAGTGCACGCGTGTAATGGTGTCCCTGCACTCACAAAGTCTGGGGAATTTGCCCTGAACAATGTGGGAGCACCTTGGCTAGTGCCAGGGTGCCCACACACTAAGGGGGTCATTCTGACCCTGGCGGCTGGTGGCCGCCAGGGCCACCGACCACGGGAGCACCGCCAACAGGCTGGCGGTGCTCCAACGAGCATTCTGACCGCGGCGGTTCAGCCGCGGTCAGAAGCGGAAAGTCAGCGGTCTCCCGCCGACTTTCCGCTGCTCGTTTGAATCCTCCATGGCTGCGGAGCGCGCTCCGCAGCCATGAGGATTCTGACCCCCCCTACCGCCATCCTGTTCATGGCGGGAAAGCCGCCATGAACAGGATGGCGGTAGGGGGGGTCGCGGAGCCCCTGGGGGCCCCTGCCGTGCCCATGCCAATGGCATGGGCACGGCAGGGGCCCCCGTAAGAGGGCCCCGCAAGGTATTTCAGTGTCTGCCTTGCAGACACTGAAATACGCGACGGGTGCTACTGCACCCGTCGCACCTTCCCACTCCGCCGGCTCGATTACGAGCCGGCATCCTCGTGGGAAGGGAGTTTTTCCCTGGGCTGGCGGGCGGTCTTTTGGAGACCGCCCGCCAGCCCAGGGAAAAACTCATAATACCCTCCGCGGTCTTCTGACCGCGGAGCGGTATTATGGGGGCGGAATTCTGGCGGGCGGCCTCCGCCGCCCGCCAGAATTAGGATCAGCCCCTAAGTAACTTAGCACCCAACGTTTACCAGGTAAAGGTTAGACATATAGGTGACTTATAAGTTACTTAAGTGCAGTGGTAACTGGCTGTGAAATAACTTGTACGTTATTTCACTCAGGCTGCAGTAGCAGGCCTGTGTAAGAATTGTCAGAGCTCCCTATGGGTGGCACAAGAAATGCTGCAGCCCATAGAGATCTCCTGGAACCCCAATACCCTGGGTACCTCAGTACCATATACTAGGGAATTATAAGGGTGTTCCAGTATGCCAATGTAAATTGGTGAAATTGGTCACTAGCCTGTTAGTGACAATTTGGAAAGAAATGAGAGAGCATAACCACTGAGGTTCTGGATAGCAGAGCCTCAGTGAGACAGTTAGTCATAACACAGGTAACACATACAGGGCACACTTATGAGCACTGGGGCCCTGGCTGGCAGGGTCCCAGTGACACATACAACTAAAACAACATATATACAGTGAAATATGGGGGTAACATGCCAGGCAAGATGGTACTTTCCTACACTGAGGACCAGGAAGGACCAGGATGTTGCCTTTTGGAGTAGGAGACAGAGGGGGCGCTCAGCAACTCAGAGAGCCCTCACAGAAGCAGGCAGCACCCGCAGAAGTACCCCAACATGCACTTAGAAGAAGAGTGAACCGGAGTCCACGCGAAGTTACAAAAGGGGGTCCCACGACGTCAGAGGACAACTCAGATGGTTGTGCACTGCAGGACACTGGGGACCCAGGCTAGGCTGTGAACGAAGGAAATCCTGGAAGAGTGCACAGGAGCCGGAGCAGCTGCAAATCACGCGATACACAGCTTTGCAGTCTAGCGTGGGGAGGCAAGGACTTACATTCACCAAACTTGGACTGAAGAGTCACTGGACTGTGGGAGTCACTTGGACAGAGTTGCTGAGTTACAGGGACCACGCTCGTCAGGATGAGAGGGGACCCAGAGGACCAGTGATGCAGTCTTTTGGTGCCTGCGTTACCACCCCCATATTTCACTGTATATATGTTGTTTTAGTCTATGTGTCACTGGGACCCTGCCAGGCAGGGCCCCAGTGCTCATACGTATGTGCTCTGTATGTGTTCCCTGTGTGATGACTAACTGTCTCACTGAGGCTCTGCTAACCAGAACCTCAGTGGTTATGCTCTCTCTGCTTTCTAAATTTGTCACTAACAGGCTAGTGACCAATTTCACCAATTTACATTGGCATACTGGTACACACATATAATTCCCTAGTATATGGTACTGAGGTACCCAGGGTATTGGGGTTCCAGGAAATCCCTATGGGCTGCAGCATTTCTTTTGCCACCCATAGGGAGATCTGACAATTCTTACACAGGCCTGCCAGTGCAGCCTGTGTGAAATAACGTCCACGTTATTTCACAGCCATTTACCACTGTACTTAAGTAACTTATAAGTCACCTATATGTCTAACCTTCACCTGGTGAAGGTTGGGTGCAAAGTTACTTAGTATGTGGGCACCCTGGCACTAGCCAAGGTGCCCCCACATCGTTCAGGGCAAATTCCCCGGACTTTGTGAGTGCGGGGACACCATTACACGTGGGCACTGTACATAGGTCACTACCTATGTACAGCGTCACAATGGTTACTCCGAACATGGCCATGTAACATGTCTAAGATCATGGAATTGTCAACCCAATGCCATTCTGGCATTGGGGGGACAATTCCATGATCCCCTGGGTCTCTAGCACAGAACCCGGGTACTGCCAAACTGCCTTTCTGGGGTTTCCACTGCAGCTGCTGCTGCTGCCAACCCCTCAGACAGGTTTCTGACCCCCTGGGGTCCAGGCAGCCCTGGCCCAGGAAGGCAGAACAAAGGATTTCCTCTGAGAGATGGTGTAACACCCTCTCCCTTTGGAAATAGGAGAGGAAGGCTGGGGAGAAGTAGCCTCCCCCAGCCTCTGGAAATGCTTTGATGGGCATAGATGGTGCCCATCTCTGCATAAGCCAGTCTACACCGGTTTAGGGATCCCCCAGCCCTGCTCTGGTGCAAAACTGGACAAAGGAAAGGAGAGTGACCACTCCCCTGACCTGCACCTCCCAGGGGAGGTGCCCAGAGCTCCTCCAGTGTGTCCCAGACCTCTGCCATCTTGGAAACAGAGGTGTTGATGGCACACTGGACTGCTCTGAGTGGCCAGTGCCAGCAGGTGACGTCAGAGGCTCCTTCTGATAGGCTTTTACCTCTCTTGGTAGCCAATCCTCCTTCCTTGGTAGCCAAACCTCCTTTTCTGGCTATTTAGGGTCTCTGCTTTGGGGAATTCTTAAGATAACGAATGCAAGAGCCCACCAGAGTTCCTCTGCATCTCCCTCTTCACCTTCTACCAAAGGATCGACCGCTGACTGCTCAGGACGCCTGCAAAACCGCAACAAAGTAGCAAAGACGACTACTGCAACCTCGTATCGCTTCATCCTGCCGGCTTTCTCGCCTGTTTCCAGATGGTGCATGCTCTGGGGGTAGCCTGCCTCCTTCTTGAACCAGGAGCTCTGAAGAAATCTCCAGTGGGTCGACGGAATTTTCCCCCTTCAACCGCAGGCAACAAAAGAGTGCATCACACGTCCTCCTGGTCCCCTCTCAGCACCACGAGCGTTGTCCCTGGAACTCAGCAACTCTGTCCAAGTGACTCCCACAGTCCAGTGACTCTTCAGTCCAAGTTTGGTGGAGGTAAGTCCTTGCCTCCCCACGCTAGACTGCATTGCTGGGTACCGCGTGATTTGCAGATGCTCCTGTGCACTCTTCCAGGATTTCCTTCATGCACAGCCAAGCCTGGGTCCCTGACACTCTAACCTGCAGTGCACAACCTTCTGAGTTGTCCTCCGGCGTTGTGGGACTCCCTTTTGTGACTTCGGGTGGACTCTGGTTCACTTTTCTTCCAAGTGCCTGTTCAGGTACTTCTGCGGGTGCTGCCTGCTTCTGTGAGGGCTCCCTGACTTGCTGGGCGCCCCCTCTGTCTCCTCCTCCAAGTGGCGACACCCTGGTCCCTCCTGGGCCACAGCAGCACCCAAAAACCTCTACGGCAACCCTTGCAGCTAGCAAGGCTTGTTTGTTGTCTTTCTGTGTGGGAACACCTCTGCAAGCTTAATCTTGATGTGGGACATCCATTCTCCAAAGGAGAAAATCCTAGCTCTCTTCTTACTTGCAGAACTCCAAGCTTCTTCCATCCGGTGGCAGCTTCCTTGCACCCTCAGCTGGCATTTCCTGGGCTCCTGCCCACTCTCTACACTGTCACGACTATTGGACTTGGTCCCCTTGTCTTACAGGTACTCAGGTCCGGAAATCCACTGTTGTTGCATTGCTGGTGCTTGTTCTTCTTGCAGAATCCCCCTATCATGACTTCTGTGCTCTCTGGGGGTAGTAGGTGCACTTTGCACCTACCTTTCAGGGTCTTGGGGTGAGCTATTTTTCTAACCCTCACTGTTTTCTTACAGTCCCAGTGACCCTCTACAAGCTCACATAGGTTTGGGGTCCATTCGTGGTTTGCATTCCACTTTTGGAGTATATGGTTTGTGTTGCCCCTATACCTATGTGTTCCTATTGCAACCTATTGTGATTCTACACTGTTTGCATTACTTTTCTTGCTATTACTTACCTAATTTTGGTTTGTGTACATATATCTTGTGTATATAACTTATCCTCATACTGAGGGTACTCACTGAGATACTTTTGGCATATTGTCATAAAAATAAAGTACCTTTATTTTTAGTACTTCTGTGTATTGTGTTTTCTTATGATATTGTGTATATGACACCAGTGGTACAGTAGGAGCTTTACATGTCTCCTAGTTCAGCCTAAGCTGCTCTGCTATAGTTACCTTCTATTAGCCTAAGCTGCTAGGAACACCTCTTCTACACTAATAAGGGATAACTGGACCTGGCACAAGGTGTAAGTACCTCTGGTACCCACTACAAGCCAGGCCAGCCTCCTACATTGGTTGTGCAGCGGTGGGATAAGTACTTGTAACTACTTACCACTTTGTCATTGTGTACTTTTCATAAGAGAATCATATACAAAACAGTTCAGTGTATGTACACCTAACCAAAAAGTTTTGCTTTTCTCCTCTTACACTTTTTACTAAGTGCTGAAAGTATTCTAAAACTTCTAAAAGTTTCTAAAAAGTTAGAAAATGTTTTTTTTCTCTGTTCTTGAAAAAGTTCTGAAACTTTTTCTTCCTTCTCACTATTTCTAAACCTTTTTACTATCATGTCTGTAGAAGACTCTACTCTTAAAATGGTCAATACTACTTATGACAATTTGAATTACAAGAGCCTAAGGAATCTCTGCTTATATAGAGGTTTAGTGATAGGAAAGAACCCTACAAAAGAGTTTCTATTTAACATGCTTATTGTGAATGATGAGTCCCAAGCAGGCACTTCAAATGAAAGGTTAATAGAAGGTTCCCATTCCGATTCAGGGGATCTCCTTGAGGGAGGTGGGGACAGTTCTGTACCAGATCTGCCCCCTAGCAGGACACTCAGTAATGTTGGTAGTAATGGAGGTTCCCATCACAGTAGGGAAGTCTTTATTCCTAGAGGCCAAGTTGCTAGGGTTCAGTCAGTTAGTGACAGATCCCCCTCTGTTGTTTCCAATTTATCTTCTGTGTCCAAGCATTCCCAACCCACCCACTCTGAAGACAACATGTTAGAAAGGGAACTCAAAAAGTTGAGGGTTGAAGAGACCAGACTGAAGCTTAAACAGCAACAGCTGGCCTTAGATAGGGAATCCCTAGACCTGGAGAAGGAGAGACAGAGATTGGGGGTTAGAACCCCATGGTGGCAGCAGCAGTATTCCTGATAGTAATCCTGTTAGAGAGAATGATTCCAGTGATCTGCACAAGATAGTCCCCCCTTACAAGGATGGGGATGACATCAACAAGTGGTTTGCTGCACTTGAGAGGGCCTGTATGGTACAGGGGTCCCTCAAAGGCAGTGGTCTGGCTATCTTTCAATGGAAATGGTAGGGATAGGCTCCTTACTGTTAGAGAAAGTGATGCTAACAATTTTGCAGTTTTGAAGGATGCACTCTTGGATGGATTTGGCTTAACCACTGAACAATACAGGATTAAGTTCAGAGAAACCAGAAAAGAGTCCTCACAAGACTGGATAGACTTTGTTGACTGTTCAGTGAAGGCCTTGGAGGGGTGGTTACATGGCAGTAAAGTTTCTGACTATGAAAGCCTGTATAATCTTATTCTGAGAGAGCATATTCTGAATAACTGTGTGTCTGACTTGTTACACCAATATCTAGTGGACTCAGATCTGACCTCTCCCCAAGAATTGGGAAAGAAGGCAGGCAAATGGGTCAGAACAAGAGGGAACAGAAATGTTCATACAGGGGGTGACAAGGATGGCAAGAAAAAGGATGGTAAGTCTTCTGACAAGGGTGGGGACAAAAGTAAAACTGAGTCTTCATCAGGCCCACAAAAATCCTCTGGTGGGGGTGGTGGCTCCAAATCCTCTTCCAATAATCAACCTAAAAAGCATTGGTGTTATTTGTGTACAGTCAAAGGCCATTGGACAACTGATGCCGGCTGTCCAAAGAAAAACACCAAACCTCCCACTACCATAACCCCTACTGCAAATTCTAGTGCCCCTAGTAATAGCAGTGGTGGTGTGAGCAAACCTACTAATAGCCAATCCAAGGGAGTAGCTGGGCTCACTTTTGGTAATTTAGTTGGGGTTGGTCTTGTTAGGTAGACCACAGAGGCAGTGTTACTCTCTGAAGGTGCGATTGATTTGGCCACCTTGGTTGCTTGTCCCCTTAATATGGATAAGTACAAGCAACTTTCTCTAATAAATGGTGTTGAGGTTCAGGTCTACAGGGACACAGGTGCCAGTATTACCATGGTGTTAGAGAAACTGGTGCACCCTGAACAACACCTACTTGGTCAGCAGTACCAAGTGACAGACGCTCATAACAACACTCTTAGCCATCCCATGGCTGTTGTGAATCTCAACTGGGGGGGGGGTTACTGGTCCAAAGAAAGTTGTGGTTGCCTCAGATTTACCTGTAGACTGTCTACTTGGGAACAATTTAGAGACATCAGCTTGGGCAGAAGTGGAGCTGGAGGCTCATGCAGCAATGCTGGGCATTCCTGGGCATATATTTGCTTTGACAAGAGCTCAGGCCAAAAAGCAAAAAGGACAGGGTAACTTGGATCCTGGAACAATGGACCAAGTGCTCCCTAAAGCTAGGGGTAGCAAGGGTAAATCCCTACCCACTATCCCTCCCTCTACAGATGATTCTGCTTCTGAGGAAGAAGAATTTCCTCCCTGTGCAGAACATTCACCAGATGAGCTGGCAGGAGACACTGCTGAGCTTTTGGGTGGAGGGGGGCTTGCCAGGGAACAGCTGAGTGTGGCACAGCAAACCTGTCCCACATTAGAGGGTCTCAGACAGCAAGCTGTCAAGCAGCAAAATGAGGATGTTAGTGACTCACATAGAGTTTACTGGGAGGACAACCTCTTGTACTCCGAGGCAAGGGACCCAAAACCTGGAGCAGCCAGGAGATTGGTCATTCCCCTGCAGTACAGAGAGTTCCTCCTAACTCTTGCACATTACATTCCTTTGGCTGGGCATTTGGGCCAGATCAAAACATGGGAAAGGCTTGTCCCCCTGTTTCACTGGCCTAGGATGTCAGAGGACACTAAAGATTTTTGCAAGTCTTGTGTGACCTGCCAAGCCAGTGGCAAGACTGGTGGCACACCAAAGGCTCCCTTTATTCCACTACCTGTGGTTGGGGTCCCCATTGAAAGGGTAGAGGTTGGCATAGTTGGCCCCCTTGACCCTCCTACTGCTTCAGACAATAGGTTTATCTTGGTGGTTGTGGAGCATGCCACAAGACATTCTGAAGCAATTCCTCTAAGGACCACTACAGCACCTGCAGTGACAAAAGCCCTCCTGGGAATCTTTTCCAGGGTGGGTTTCCCAAAAGAGTTTGTATCAGACAGGGGTAGCAACTTTCTGTCTGCATACTTGAAAGCAATGTGGAAGGAATGTGGTGTAACCTACAAATTCACCACTCCTTGTCATCCACAGACTAATGGACTGGTAGAGAGGTTTAATAAAACTCTCAAAGGAATGATAATGGGACTCCCTGAAAAACTCAGGAGGAGATGGGATGTTCTGTTACCTTGCCTCCTTTTTGCTTACAGGAAGATACCCCAGAAAGGAGTGGGCTTCAGCCCCTTTGAACTCCTCTTTGGACACCCTGTAAGAGGTCCACTAACACTTGTGAAGGAGGGTTGGAAACAACCTTTAAAAGCTCCCAAACAGGACATAGTGGACTATGTACTTGGCCTAAGATCCAGAATGGCTGAGTACATGAAAAAGGCCACTAAAAACCTTCAGGCCAGCCAAGAGCTCCAAAAGCAATGGCATGACCAGAAGGCTGATCTGATCCAGTACCAACCAGGACAGAAGGTGTGGGTTTTGCAGCCTGTGGCCCCAAGTGCACTCCAGGACAAATGGAGTGGACCCCATCTAATTGTTGAGAAAAAGGGCAAGGTCACCTATTTGGTAGACCTGGGCACTGCCAGGAGTCCCCTTAGGGTGATTCGTGTCAACCACCTAAAACCTTACTATGACAGGGCTGATCTCACCTTGCTCATGGCAACAGATGAGGGACAGGAAGAAGAGAGTGACCCTCTCCCTGATCTCTTCTCCACCACTGAAAATGATGCTTTAGTGGAGGGAGTAGTTTTGGCAGATTGTCTAACTGCAGAACAGAGAGACAATTGTATAAATCTCCTTGGACAATTTTCTGAACTCTTTTCAACTGTGCCAGGCACCCATCTTGGTGTGAACACACAGTTGATACTGGAGACAGCATGCCTGTCAAAAGTAAAATCTATAGGCAGCCTGACCATGTCAGGGACTGCATAAAACAAGAGGTTCAGAAAATGCTTGATCTAGGAGTGGTTGAACCTTCTGAAAGCCCATGGGCGAGTCCTGTGGCGCTTGTACCAAAGCCTCACTCAAAATATGGAAAAAGGGAGATGAGGTTTTGTGTAGACTACAGAGGTCTCAATCAGGTAACAAAAACTGATGCTCACCCTATACCCAGGGCAGGTGAGCTCATGGATACACTGGCATCTGCCAAGTATCTAAGCACCTTTGATTTGACTGCAGGATATTGGCAGATCAAATTGGCTGAGGATGCTAAACCTAAAACTGCATTTTCAACTATAGGAGGGCACTACCAATTTACAGTGATGCCCTTTGTTTTGGAAAATGCACCTGCCACTTTTCAGAGGGTGGTGAACACAGTCCTGCAAGGGTTGGAGGCTTTTAGTGCAGCATATCTAGATGATATAGCTGTCTTTAGCTCCACCTGGGATGAGCACCTGGTCCACCTTTGGAAAGTTTTGGAGGCCCTGCAAAAGGCAGGCCTCACTATCCAGGCCTTAAAGTGCCAGATTGGGCAGGGTAAGGTGGTTTATCTGGGACACCTGGTAGGTGGAGAACAGATTGCACCACCACAAAATCCAGACAATCATGGATTGGGTTCCCCCTACAACTCAGACCCAAGTGAGAGCCTTCCTAGGCCTCACAGGGTTTTACAGGAGATTCATTAAAAACAATGGCTCTATAGCAGCCCCTCTTAATGATCTCACTAGTAAGAAGATGCCTAAAAAGGTATTGTGGACAGCTAGCTGTCAGAAAGCTTCTGAGGAGCTCAAACAGGCCATGTGCTCTGCACCTGTCCTAAAAAGCCCATGTTACTCCAAGAAATTCATTGTTCAAACTGATGCATCTGAATTAGGGGTAGGGGCAGTCTTATCACAAATGAATTCTGGGGGCCAGGATCAACCAGTTGCTTTTATCAGCAGAAGGTTGACCACTAGAGAAAAGCGTTGGTCTGCCATAGAGAGGGAGGCCTTTTCTGTGGTCTGGGCACTGAAGAAGTTGAGGCCATACCTCTTTGGCACTCACTTTATTGTTCAAACAGACCACAAACCTCTACTTTGGCTAAAACAAATGAAAGGTGAAAACCCTAAATTGTTGAGGTGGTCCATATCTCTACAGGGAATGGACTATACAATGGAACATAGACCTGGGAGTACCCACTCCAATGCACATAGACTCTCCAGATATTTCCACTTAGACAATGAAGACTTATCAGGTCATGGCTGGTCTTATTGACCTTCGTTTGGTGGTGGGGGGGGGAGGGGTGTAGGAAAGTACCATCTTGCCTGGCATGTTACCCCCATATTTCACTGTATATATGTTGTTTTAGTCTATGTGTCACTGGTACCCTGCCAAGTTAAAAACTTTGAAATGACCATGGACTCCAAGTTAACAATATAGGAAGGTAGCCTCTTTCTAGCCTTGTTACCCCCACTTTTTGCCTGTTTTTGAGTATATGTCAGTGTTTGTTTTCACTGTCTCACTGGGTTCCTGCTAGCCAGGGCCCAGTGCTCATAGTGAAAACCCTATGTTATCAGTGTGTTTGTTATGTGTCACTGGGATCTTGCTAGCCAGGACCCCAGTGCTCATACGTTTGTGGCCTATATGTGTTCCCTGTGTGGTGCCTAACTGTATCACTGAGGCTCTGCTAACCAGAACCTCAGTGTTTATGCTCTCTCTGCTTTCCAAATTTGTCACTGCAGGCTGGTGACTAAATTTACCAATTCACATTGGCATACTGGAACACCCATATAATTCCCTTGTATATGGTACTGAGGTACCCAGGGTATTGGGGTTCCAGGAGATCCCTATGGGCTGCAACCTTTCTTTTGCCACCCATAGGGAGCTCTGACAATTCTTACACAGGCCTGCCATTGCAGCCTACGTGAAAAAACGTCCACGTTATTTCACAGCCATTTACCACTGCACTTAAGTAAGTTATAAGTCACCTATATGTCTAACCTTCACCTGGTGAAGGTTGAGTGCAAAGTTACTTAGCGTGTGGGCACCCTGGCACTAGCCAAGGTGCCCCCACATTGTTCAGGGCAAATTCCCTGGACTTTGTGAGAGCGGGGAAACCATTACACGCGTACACTATACATAGGTTACTACCTATGTATAGTGTCACAATGGTAACTCCGAACATGGCCATGTAACATGTCTAAGATAATGGAATTGTCACCCCAATACCATTCTGGTATTGGGGGGACAATTCCATGATCCCCCGGGTCTCTAGCACAGTAATGCCAAACTGCCTTTCCGGGCTCTCCACTGCAGCTGCTGCAGCTGCCAACCCCTCAGACAGGTTTCTGCCCTCCTGTGGTCCAGGCAGCCCTGGCCCAGGAAGGTAGAACAAAGGATTTCCTCTGAGAGAGGGTGTTACACCCTCTCCCTTTGGAAATAAGTGTGAAGGGCTGGGGAGGAGTAGACTCCCCCAGCCTCTGGAAATGCTTTGATGGGCACAGATGGTGCCCATCTCTACATAAGCCAATCTACACCGGTTCAGGGATCCCCCATCCCTGCTCTGGTGCGAAACTGGACAAAGGAAAGGGGAGTGACCACTCCCCTGACCAGTACCTCCCAGGGGAGGTCCCCAGAGCTCCTCCAGTTTGTCCCAGACCTCTGCCATCTTGGAAACAGAGGTGTTGGGGGGCACACTGGACTGCTCTGAGAGGCCAGTGCCAGCAGGTGACGTCAGAGACCCCCTCTGATGGACTCTTACCTCTCTTGGGAGCCAATCCTCGTTTCTTGGTAGCCAAACCTCCTTTTCTGGCTATTTAGGGTCTCTCCTCTGGGGAATTCTTCAGATAACAAATGCAAGAGCTCACCAGAGTTCCTCTGCATCTCCCTCTTCACCTTCTACCAAGGATCGACCGCTGACTGCTCCAGGACGCCTGCAAAACCGCAACAAAGTAGCAAGACAACTACCAGCAACATTGTAGCGCCTAATCCTGCCGGCTTTCTCGACTGTTTCCAGGTGGTGCATGCTCTGGGGGTAGCCTGCCTTCACCCTTTACCAGAAGCTCCGAAGAAATCTCCCGTGGGTCAACGGAATCTTCCCCCTGCTAACGCAGGCACCAAAAGACTGCATCACTGGTCCTCTGGGTCCCCTCTCATCCCAACGAGCATGGTCCCTGGAACACATCAACTCTGTCCAAGTGACTTCCACAGTCCAGTGACCCTTCAGTCCAAGTTTGGTGGAGGTAAGTCCTTGCCTCCCCACGCTAGACTGCAAAGCTGCATATTGCATGATTTGCAGCTGCTCCGGCTCCTGTGCACTCTTCCAGGATTTCCTTTGTGCACAGCCTAGCCTGGGTCCCCAGCACTCCGTCCTGCAGTGCACAACACCTATGAGTTGGCCTCCGATGCCGTGGGACCCTCTTTTGTAACTTCGCGTGGACTCCGTTTCACTAATCTTCTAAGTGCCTGTTGGGGTACTTCTGCAGGTGCTGCCTGCTTCTGTGAGGGCTCGCTGGGTTGCTGAGAGCCCCCTCTGTCTCCTCCTCCAAAAGGTGACATCCTGGTCCTTCCTGGTCCTCAGCAGCACCCAAAAACCTCTACTGTGACCCTTGCAGCTAGCAAGGCTTGTTTGTGGTATTTCTGCGTGGGAGTACTTCTGCGACCTGCATCGTGACGTGGGACATCTGTCTTCCAAAGGAGAAGTTCCTAGTCCTCTTTGTTCTTGCAGAAATCCAAGCTTCTTCCATCCAGAGGCAGCTTCCCTGCACCTTCATCTGGGGTTGCCTGGGGTCCTGCCTCCCCTGGACACTGTCGCGACAATTGGACTTGGTCCCCTTGCCTTGCAGGTGCTCAGGTCTGGAAATCCGTTGTCAGTGCACTGCTGGTGTTTTTTGTTCTTGCAGAATCCCCCTATCACAACTATTGTGCTCTCTTGAGGTAGTAGGTGTACTTTACTCCTACTTTTCAGGGTCTTGGGGTGGGGTATCTTGGACACCCTGACTGTTTTCTTACAGTCCCAGCGACCCTCTACAAGCTCACATAGGTCTGGGGTCCAATCATGATTCGCATTCCACTTTTGGAGTATATGGTTTGTGTTGCCCCTATACCTATGCTTGCCTATTGCAATCTATTGTAATTCTACACTGTTTGCATTACTTTCCTGATTCTTACTTACCTGATTTTGATTTGTGTACATATATCTTGTGTATATTACTTACCTTCTTACTGAGGGTACTCACTGAGATACTTTTGGCATACTGTCATAAAAATAAAGTACCTTTATTTTTAGTAACTCTGTGTATTGTCTTTTCTTATGATATTGTGCATATGATATAAGTGGCATAGTAGGAGCTTTGCATGTCTCCTAGTTCAGCCTAAGCTGCTTTGACATAGCTACCTTCTATCAGCCTAAGCTGCTAGAAACACCTCTATTCTACTAATAAGGGTAACTGGACCTGGCACAAGGTGTAAGTACTTTTGGTACCCACTTCAAGCCAGGCCAGCCTCCTACAAACAATGAATGCCCAAGTGGACAAGTTAGCACAAACAAGCTTCATCACCTTGAAGACTCTGCAATGCAACTTCCCCCACCTCGGATTTCCAGACAAGGTCCAGTTCACTATCTCGTTTGTACTATCCAAACTGGATTTCGCCAATGGCCTCTACCATGGATCATCTCTATCTATTATGAAAAAATTACAACATATTCAGAACTCCACTGACAGGCTACTATTACATTTAAAGCCACAAGCCCACACCTCCCCTGCCTTGAGAGCACTACACTGGTTACCCGTTGCCAGAAGAGCCAACTTCAAGCTGCTTTGTATCACCCACAAGGCTATACATGGAGCAGGCCCGCTTTTTATCAGAAACAAAGTAACCAAATACATTCAACCAAGAAACCTCCGCTCAAGATTGGCACCCCGCCTTAGAACACCACCTTACAAGAAAACGAGTATAGGTGGCACATCCTTCTCCGTTCAAGCGGCCAAACTATGGAATTCATTACCCCCAACTATAGGAGCCACTGATAACTATCCTATCTTCAGGAGGCTACTCAAGAGTTGGCTCTTTCCTTCATAACCACCATATCCAAACAGCTATGGACTGCGTAGGCCCCTGTTGATAGATATTTATAATCTGATTATGTGTATATTCTAGATATGTATAGTTCTTTAGGAAACATGTATCACTACTATGTCATAACAATAAATTACACACATACTCTTTAAACCTGTTTAACAAATGTATATTTATCATGATTAAATTTGTATATGTATATGAATGAATATATATATATGTATATATATATATATAGATATATATGTGTGTGTGTATGTATGTGTTTATGTATGTGTATGTGTTTATACATATACATATGTGTATGTTATTCTATGCTTAACGTGTTTATAGGTCATTGCATATCTCTAAGATAAGTTGTTATATTAGATACTTATGAATCCCTGCTTTCGTTTTTATATCACAACGAGCAAATGTTTTATTATCATAAGCATTTCCCTGTTCACAAATTGAGGAAAGAAATAAATGTTAGAAAAGTACACTTATTAATTAACGTCCAAAATTACAAATCTTGAAAGTCTGTGTTTATACAATACTACTTTTCTTCTCATATTATTATACCCATTATTATATTCCTTGAACATGTATTCCCTTACTAGGTATTTACATATCTATCTATTACTATAGTCCTACTGTACTAGAGAAAAATGAAATAAAAATAAGAAAAATGTAATAAAATGAAATCAAATAAAATCTATAAACAAAATTCAAATTATAAATAAGTAAATTAAAGTGAAAAAAAGGAAATAATAATAATGAATAAATAAATCAAATAAAAATAATGATTAAAAAAGTATATATGTAAATAAAATTATAAACAAATACAAATAATATAAACGTACTCTCTTGTAAGCTTTACTTTGTCCACCCATCACCATATGTCATGTCTCTATCAAACTATCTTCCATTCCTACTCTGACTCATCCCAAATCCTTTCTACTACTTTCATCTCCACAATAACCCTGCTTAAGCTCCCCCCTCCTCTTCTACATCTAACTCACCGAAACCTCAGTTCACTACCATGATCTCCCAAACAACCCTGCTAAATTCTCCCTCATTTATCTCACTCTTGACTCATTCAAACCCCTCCTGCTCTATGATCTCCCTAACCCTTTCCACAGACACTTCCCTCCTCCATCTCTCCTTTACTCACTTCAAGTCCCATCCGATTACTATAAACTCCCAATTAACACTTCTGGATTCTTCCCTCCTCCACCCCTCCATTACTCCAGTCAATCCAACTAACAAACTCACATATCCTCTGCTCAAATTAATTCAAAATAATACTAAAACTGTACTCATATCTACCTATACTAATACTAATACTGTACTCATACCTCCCTATACTAATACTGTACTCATACCTCCCTATATTAATACTAATACTGTACTCATATCTCCCTATACTAATACTAATACTGTACTCATACCTCCCTATACTAATACTAATATTGTACTCATACCCCCCTATACTAATACTGTACTCATATTTCCCTATACTAATCCACCACTGATTCCTCTTGGGTTCTGGAGTAGCGTGCTCCTCGCTGAAAAAAGGCTTGGACACCTTGTCAGTGGTAGTAAACACTATATAAATACTATTACAATTCAATTACAATACAATAGATTCAATTAGAATACTTTATATATTTAAACTATTTGAATAATTTGATTTAATTTATCATGATTTCCTTTGGGTTTTTCAAATCACTACGACCGTTGGTTTTAATGGAAAGGTTGTGCCGTACCAGTAGTTGGCCATGTGTGGTGCTTGACTTACTACAGCTCTGAACTGGAGTACTTTACTACTGCCCAACCCCCTCCTCACTCTACCATTCTGGAATTGGGGGGACAATCCCATGATCTCCCGGGTCTCAAGCACAGAACCCGGGTACTGCCAAACTGCCGTTCCGGGGTTTCCACTGTGGCTGCTGCCAACCCCTTAGACAGGATTCTGCCCTCCTGGGGTCCAGGCAGCCCTGGCCCAGGACGGCAGAACAAAGGATTTCCTCTGAGAGAGGGCGTTACACCCTCTCCCTTTGGAAATAGGTGTGAAGGGCTGGGGAGGAGTAGCCTCCCCCAGCCTCTGGAAATGCTTTGATGGGCACAGATGGTGCCCATCTCTGCATAAGACAGTCTACACCGGTTCAGGGATCCCCCAGCCCTGCTCTGGCACGCAACTGGACAAAGGAAAGGGGAGTGACCTCGACCCTGACCAGTACCTCCCATGGGAGGTGCCCAGAGCTCCTCCAGTGTGTCCCAGACCTCTGCCATCTTGGAAACAGAGGTGTTGGGGGCACACTGGACTGCTCTGAGTGGCCAGTGCCAGCAGGTGAAGTCAGAGACCCCCTCTGATAGGCTCTTACCTTTCTTGGTAGCCAATCCTCCTTCCTTGGTAGCCAAACTTCCTTTTCTGGCTATTTAGGGTCTCTCCTCTGGGGTATTCTTCAGATAACGAATGCAAGAGCTCACCAGAGTTCCTCTGCACTTCCCTCTTCGACTTATGCCAAGGATCGACTGCTGACTGCTCCAGGTCGCCTGCAAAACCGCAACAAAGTAGCAAGACGACTACCAGCAACATTGTAGCGCCTCATCCTGACGACTTTCTCGACTGTGTCCTGGTGGTGCATGCTCTGGGGGCTGTCTGCCTTCACCCTGCTCTGGAAGCCAAGAAGAAATCTCTTGTGGGTCGACGGAATCTTCCCCCTGCTAACGCAGGCACCAAAAGACTGCATCACCGGTCCTCTGCGTCCCCTCTCATCCTGACGAGTGTGTCACTGGAACACAGGAACTCTATCCAAGTGACTCCCACAGTCCAGTGATCCTTCAGTCCAAGTTTGGTGGAGGTAAGCCCTTGCCTCCCCATGCTAGACTGAAAACTTGTGTACTGCGTGATTTGCAGTTGCTCCGGCTTCTGTGCACTCCTCCAAGGATTCCTTTGTGCACAGCCTAGCCTGGGTACCCAGCATTCCATCCTGCAGTGCTCAACCCTCTGAGTTGGACTCCGACGTCGTGGGACCCTCCTTTGTGACTCTGAGTCAGCTCTGGTTCACAAATCTTCTAAGAGCCTGCTCCAGTACTTCTGCGGGTGCTGCCTGCTTCTGTGGGGGCTCTCTGAGTTGCTGAGTGCCCCTTCTGTCTCCTCCTCCAAGGGGCGACATCCTGGTCCTTCCTAGTCCCCAGCAGCACCCAAAAACCTCTACCTCGCCCCTTACAGCTAGCAGCTTGCGGTATTTCTGTGTGGAAACACTTCTGCAACCTTCAGCACGCCGTGGGACATCTTCCATCCAAAGGAGAAGTTCCTAGCTCTCTTCGTTGTTGCAGAATCCTAAGCTTCTTCCATCCAGAGGCAGCTTCCTTGCACCTTCATCCAGGGTTTCCTGGGCTCCTGCCCCCCCCTGGACACTATTGTGACTCTTGGACTTGGTCCCCTTGCCTTGCAGGTCCTCAGGTCCAAGAATCCGTCTTCAGTGCTTTGCTGGTGTTTGTGATTCTTGCAGAATCCCCCTATCACGACTGTTGTGTCCTTTTGGGGTAGTAGGTGTAATTTACTCCTACTTTTCAGGGTCTTGGGGTGGGGTATCTTGGACACCCTGACTGTTTTCTTACAGTCCCAGCGACCCTCTATAAGCTCCCATAGGTCTCGGGTCCATTCGTGATTCGCATTCCACTTTTGGAGTATATGGTTTGTGTTGCCCCTAGACCTATGTTCACCTATTGCATCCTATTGTAATTCTACACTGTTTGCATTACTTTTCTTACTCTCACTTACCTGTTTTGGGTTTGTGTACATATAACTTTTGTATATTACTTACCTTCTTACTGAGGGTACTCACTGAGATACTTGTGGCATATTGCCATAAAAATAAAGTACCTTTATGTTTAGTAACTCTGTGTATTGTCTTTTCTTATGATATAGTGCTATATGATATAAGTGATATAGTAGGAGCTTTGCATGTCTCCTAGTTCAGCCTAAGCTTTGCCATAGCTACCTTCAATCAGCCTAAGCTGCTAGAAGCACCTCTATTCTACTAATAAGGGATAACTGGACCTGGCACAGGGTTTAAGTACCACAAGGTACCCACTATAAGCCAGGCCAGCCTCCTACAGTCACACATGCTGTGTGTCAGCACACCACACTCCTCATAAACACCACACACAAGACATACACGTTGTGCACACACTACACACTGACACAAAGGCACTCGAATACACGCTGTGTCATCACACCACACCCCTCATAAACATCACACACAACACATACATGTTGTTCACATACTACACACCGACACAAACAAAATCACACCCACAGTGTGTGCCATTATGTCACAACATAGCACATGAGACATACACTTCTTGCAAACATCATAGAGACAAACACACCCATGCTGTGTGCCTGCACCCCACATCTCTTGTAGACCAAGCACGAGGTATGCTCGTCTTGCTCATAATACAATGAGACAAACACATTTGTACCCCCACTGTGTGCCAGCGCACCATCCCTCTCATAAACACCACAAACGAGGCATACACATCTTGCACTCATCATACACTCAGACAAAAACATTTTATACAAAACAAGCCAAGGCCCACACAATCAGACTCATTTGATGTTCATACTTCATACACACATTGGGCTATAAGTACTGGGGCTCTAACCCAACCAAATCAGATCACTACTAGATCTGGGAAGAACTCTGCTGGAGTAAAGACTGCTGTGCTGTAAGGATTGCCACTTTGCCTGGACTGACTGTTCTGAGCAACTGCTTCACTGCTTTGCTGAGCTACCCCTGCTGATCTCTGCCCTGCTGTGAACAAGGACTGGACCCATCTCACTTGAACCCAGAGTGACTCCGAGAGCTTGCCGGCTTGCCCCCTGTTCTCCTGCAGTCTCAGTGATATCAAAAACTGCCTGAAACTCTCCTGGTGCTGCTGGGCTCTGCCATCTGTCAGTCCTACGCTTGGCTGAGGTGCCCCTCTCCTGTCCTAGGACTCAGAAGTGAGTTCTACAGCTAATTTCTGTAAAACCTGACACATCGGCACCACCTCTGCTGGTTGGAACAGATAAATTGCTCCTTCCACAATGATGCAGAGGCTGTTTGACGACAGTCGATTCGCAGCCTGCGTGGCCTGACGACAACACTCTGCGTGGCTCTATGAAGATGCATTGGCTATATTCCAAAGGAGTCCGTCGATGACAGTCAGCCAACTGTGTGGAAAATACCGATGGCCTCAAAACTTTGTGCTATCTAAGGTACTTTTGCAGTGGACATTGTGTGGTTTCTACAGCCAGCCTACCCTCCGTCACGGTCAGGATTGAACTTTGGATTTGCACCGGTCCCTCACAACGTCAAGTAACCTTTTGACCGCTAGTGACTTGTAAGCACTATTATCAGTTTATGCTTTTAAAAATTCAGATCTTGACTTCTACAGATTGGATTTTTGTTTTATTCTTATAAATATTCTCTATTGTTATAAACCATAGCTGAGTCTTTTTTTGGTGTTTTAATTGAGCACAGAGCCTGAGCACAGGTTAACTTAAAGCATGTATCTGACTTACGTGACCGGAGTGGTGGGTCGGTTTGTACAGGGTGTATACTCTGACAACCAGAAACCCCATTTCAGCAAGCACCTACCAAAGAAGCCTACCAAGTGTGTTGAAATACACACTGTAAAGGCAGAAATCTGTCAGCAAAAAGGTAGAGTGTCAACATTGCACTTCATTACTTTTAGAACTATGTTAGACCTACTCCATAGTGCCTAGGTACCACCAAAGGAAAACACGTTTTGGAGGTATGTCTTGAATTCACTTATGCTGCGCTTTACATTTGAAATTTGATTTATAATAATACATATGGCTGCATGAAACACATTTTAAATATTAGCACATTATGCCCAACAAACACATATTACAAAAAAAATGTACAGACATATTTGTAGTCTCAGACAAACAATAAACACTGAACCGATGACCCTCAAATGCTCTACATCTTTCTGAAGGGAGTTTTATCATTTTATAAACCAAGAAACATAAAAAGTGCAAAACAAACAGCATCTGCAATGTGATCATATATAGCTATCTCAGGGTCCAGGTGTAAATGTGACTAGAACCCCTCGATGGTAATACCAGTCCATATTGCATTGTTATGTGTTAGGTAGTCTCCCTGGTTCTCGAAATATGTTTCGGCGCTCACAACCTCGCCACTAAGGGCCAGACATTCATCAGGACAAAGGTATCACTGAGCCCATGCGACGTTGAACCTGCTGTCAGTCCTAAGTCAGGAGAGGGTAAATATAAGAGAAAAAATGAAAAGAGTGGGCTGCACACAACTTCTTCAAAAGTATTGACGACCATGGATTTGATCTTTGCTTAATAAAGTGCAGGCAAATGCAGTAAAAATCATACCATTATACGTAAGTTTATCAGTTCTTATGACAGGCACGGCGTGCACAATTTATTAAAGACCTACAGGCTTATTTACAGGCTCCGTTTGCCGCCGGTGCATCAATTTTTGTGATGCACTAGAGGTGCGTAGTGCAGACGCATATCTATTAGGTCACGCAAAGCCACTTTGCGTGGCTTTCCATGGCTTCGTAGATATGGTATAAGGCAATGCAACTCAAGTCACTATGTTTCTGTGTCAGCGGGCGTTCCATGGACATTGTGGAGGGTGTTTCCATGCAACACATGGGTTTTGAGGCATTCCCAGATTTACAAGAATCTGTAAAACTCGGAATGCATCACCAACTGTACGCCTCCCCAAGGCAGCCGTGACCAGGAGAAATATCTTTATCTCTCTATCTTGTTTCGTCTGTCCGTGGGTGCTGCATTCTGCAGCACACACAGAAAGGGGAACATGCCTCTCCGGATTGTTTTTGTGCAGGACGGTGCCCCTTCCTGCTCAGAAACAATTGTGCCAACAACGCAGACACCGTTGCACCAGGGTGCGTGCGTCAGCGCTAGGCAGCAGTTTGTGTACCAGTGCAGGCGGAAAGGGTAGAAGTGTGCCTTATTCTGTAGATACGGTGCATTCCTGTCCTTTCCCCGTCGCACATGGCAGTGCAGGAAGGTCACTTGCTGCACTGCACCAAGGGGCTTGTAAATATCTCCCCCAGAGCAGAGATATATCTACCAACGTCACCTCACGCTAAGCAATGCTGATGGAGGCTGTCGGCATCAAGCAGCCGTATTATAACCCTTCCTAAGAAAAATCTTGGGTGATATCCGTCGCTTACTGGGAAAAGCCAAGGATCGCGTACTACAAACACAAGTGTACACTCCACTGACTGATAAAAACCCCTCTTGAGCTACAAGAGATGCCTCCCAAGTCACTCACGGACAATCGCCCATTTGGACAACGCCTCTGAGTGAGGAGGAGTCTAACAGAGTTGAGTACTGAGTGAACAGTGCAGCACTCCAGTCCGCTACAAAAGCCAGCATCAAACCATGAGTCGCGACTGTGGTGGAGTAAGAAGGCCAGTCTTGTGGTGGCCATAACTTGCAATGTAAGAGAACGCTGCTTCTGTTGCGTGTGCGCGGGATGTTGGCGAGTAGGAGTCCTGTGGAGCGGGGGTATCTGGGGGTTTGGTGGAAGGAGATGCGAGAGCTCAGGTGGGAGGGGGGCTGAGTTGTGCAGTGCCCTGAGTCTGTGTGAGGAATATGAATTGTGTGTGTTTGTGTATTGGAAGCCAGTGTAGTTCCCTGATGTGCCATGTAATGTCTATTCATCCATACACTGTCACCAGACACCAAACCAGTTCTGATACAGTTCTTCTCAGAGAGAATAGTTTTGATCTCAAAGATATGAAGTTACAAGTTTGTCAGACGCCCCCCCCCAAGTGTGAAGAGAGAACATCTTTAACCTGGAAGAAGTTTTTTTTATAAGGGTCACGTGTGCACGTACCGTGATCGATTGGATAGGGATGGGATATTGTGGGGGCAGAAACATACTAACACCTTGTAGTGTTGAGACACGAGCACCCCTAATCGATGCCCCGTGTGTATTTCTATGTTTAGGAAGGTACAATACGCTTCTCACTCAGAATCGTTCACTAAGCACTGTAACTACTCTCATCTTTCTAGGAGCATTACATGTCCCTGCCATCCCCGGAGTGACTCTCCCCTACCCACTATAAGGGGCCTGACTCCCGAAGCTCCTCGGAGGGCGCTCGGTGACCACGTGAGACACCCAGGTGAGGCTGAGAGTGGAGCATCCTTGGAGGGGCCTTCTCCAGCAGGAGAGCGAGCACTGTCCGGGCAACGCTTCCTCCACTAACACCAAGATGCTCCTGGCATGTCAAGGGCGTTGCTACTGTTCCTCCAGTCACTGCCAGGCCCTCAGCTCCTCCCCTGGGTCTCAGCCCCCCCAGTGGAGGTCACACCCACAGGTTTCAAGTTTAGGGTGATGCTGACATCTGCCAGCTCCAAGTGGATCACTAGAGACAGGATAGATGCCCTTCAAACTTCACCTCAGTGCTGAACTATCAAAGGCTTGCTCTAAAGAATGACATCCCTCCAGGGCTCAGTCTCCCTGGGATCTTCACGGAGCTCTGACATTCCTGGAGCTGAATGATACATGGATCCAGGTAACTGATGCCAGGTAAGGTCATTCACAACTTCGCTCTCTGATGCAGCATCAGTCTTCTGTTCTGCAGGAACATGTTCTCTGCCTTTGATGTGCAGAGTGTTTCTGATATAAACAAGAATCCATTAAGATTATGTAGGTCGCACTGATAACAATAAATCACTTTCCTGAGCAGATGCCGCCTCCTTACACATCAGCTACACATTGAAAAGAAGAGCTAAGAATCCATTCATGTCACTCACCCAGTTCAGTTTCATTGTGCACAAAAGACAGTTCATATTCTTTAAAGTTCGTCCCGATACAGTTACTTGGAACTATTACATTTTATTTCCAAAATAAGCCTTCCATTTCCCAGAATGCTTCAGTGTAGTCAGGCTTCATTTCAGACATGTTTAACAGGTAACAAATATTGTTTCCAGGGATTGGCAAATAGTTCCTGGCGGAACACAGGGGCAGATTTACAAGGAACTGTGCAACGCTGCACCAGATTGGCAACGCTGCACCGGATTGGCAACACTGCACCAGATTGGCAACTCTGCACCAGATTGGCAACGCTGCACCAGATTGGCAACGCTGCACCGGATTGGCAACTCTGCACCGGATTGGCAGCGCTGCACCAGATTGGCAACGCTGCACCAGATTGGCAAGGCTGCACCGGATTGGCAACGCTGCACCGGATTGGCAACTCTGCACCAGATTGGCAACGCTGCACCAGATTGGCAACGCTGCACCAGTTCTGCATATTTACAAAAATATGGCGCACCCCATGCTCCCCCTGCGCTGGTGCTAAATCTAGCTGCCGGTGCCAACGGAGGCATCCTTGCACCATCGTGCAACACTGTCTGTGTGGAAGGGAATGATTGTTTATGTGCAGGTAGGTGTCCCTTCCTGCACGTAAACAATCACTAATGGCGATTTGTTACTAGTACGTTATAGGAGGCTGGACTGGCTTGTAGTGAGTACCAAGGGGTACTTGCACCTTGCACCAGGCCCAGTTATCCCTTATTAGTGTATAGGGTGTCTAGCAGCTTAGGCTGATAGATAATGGTAGCTTAGCAGAGCAGCTTAGGCTGAACTAGGAGACGTGTGAAGCTACTACAGTACCACTTAGTGTTATATGCACAATATCATAAGAAAACACAATACACAGTTATACTAAAAATAAAGGTACTTTATTTTTATGACAATATGCCAAAGTATCTTAGAGTGTACCCTCAGTATGAGGATAGAAAATATACACAAGATATATATACACAATAGCAAAATATGCAGTAATAGCAATAGAAAACAGTGCAAACAATGTATAGTCACAATAGAATGCAATGGGGGCACATAGGGATGGGGCAACACAAACCATATACTCTAGAAGTGGAATGCGAACCACTAATGGACCCCAAACCTATGTGACCTTGTAGAGGCTCGCTGGGACTGTAAGAAACAGTGAGGGTTAGAAAAATAGCCCACCCCAAGACCCTGAAAAGTGGGTGCAAAGTGCACCTAAGTTCCCCAAAGAGCACAGAAGTCATGATGGGGGAATTCTGCAGGAAAACCAACACCAGCAATGAAACAACGATGGATTTCCAGACGAGAGTACCTGTGGAACAAGGGGACCAAGTCCAAAAGTCACGATCAAGTCGGGAGTGGGCAGATGCCCAGGAAATGCCAGCTGTGGGTGCAAAGAAGCTGCCACTGGATGGTAGAAGCTGTGGATTCTGCAAGAACGACAAGGGCTAGAAACCTCCCCTTTGGTGGATGGATGTCCCGCGTCGCGAAGAGTTGTGCAGAGGTGTTTCCGTGCAGAAAGACTGCAAACAAGCCTTGCTAGCTGCAAGGGTTGCGGTTAGGGTTTTTGGATGCTGCTGTAGCCCAGGAGGGACCAGGATGTCGCCAATTGCGTGAGGGGACAGAAGTGGTGCCCAGCAAGACAAGGAGCCCTCTCAGAAGCAAGCAGCACCTGCAGAAGTGCCGGAACAGGCACTACGAAGTGCAGTGAACTGGAGCTCACCCGAAGTCACAAAGGAGGGTCCCACGACAACGGAGGACAACTCAGGAGGTCGTGCACTGCAGGTTAGAGTGCCGGGGACCCAGGCTTGGCTGTGCACAAAGGAAATCCTGGAAGAGTGCACAGGAGCCGGAGTAGCTGCAAAACACGCGGTTCCCAGCAATGCAGTCTAGCGTGGGGAGGCAAGGACTTACCTCCACCAAACTTGGACTGAAGAGTCACTGGACTGTGGGAGTCACTTGGACAGAGTTGCTGAGTTCAAGGGACCTCGCTCGTCATGCTGAGAGGAGACCCAGAGGACCGGTGATGCAGTTCTTTGGTGCCTGCGGTTGCAGGGGGAAGATTCCGTCGACCCACGGGAGAGTTCTTCGGAGCTTCTAGTGCAGAGAGGAGGCAGACTACCCCCACAGCATGCACCACCAGGAAAACAGTTGAGAAGGCGGCAGGATCAGCGATACAAGGTCGCAGTAGTCGTCTTTGCTACTTTGTTGCAGTTTTGCAGGCTTCCAGCGCGGTAAGCAGTCGATTCCTTGGCAGAAGGGGAAGAGAGAGATGCAGAGGAACTCTGATGAGCTCTTGCATTCGTTATCTAAAGAATTCCCCAAAGCAGAGACCCTAAATAGTCAGAAAAGGAGGTTTGGCTACCTAGGAGAGAGGATAGGCTAGCA
This sequence comes from Pleurodeles waltl, assembly GCF_031143425.1. Classification (NCBI taxonomy): domain Eukaryota; kingdom Metazoa; phylum Chordata; class Amphibia; order Caudata; family Salamandridae; genus Pleurodeles; species Pleurodeles waltl. Next base: position 1,192,449,109 of record NC_090448.1, read on the forward strand.
ACACCTGGATGAGCCTATCAGGAGGAGTCTCTGACGTAACCTGCTGGCACTGGCCACTCAGAGCAGTCCAGTGTGCCAGCAGCACCTCTGTTTCCAAGATGGCAGAGGTCTGGAGCACACTGGAGGAGCTCTATGTACCTCCCAGGGGAGGTGCAGGTCAGGGGAGTGGTCACACCCCTTTCCTTTGTCCAGTTTCGCACCAGAGCAGGGCTGGGGGATCCCTGAACCGGTGTAGACTGGCTTATGCAGAGATGGGCACCATCTGTGCCCATCAAAGCATTTCCAGAGGCTTGGGGAGGCTACTCCTCCCCAGCCCTGACACCTTTTTCCAAAGGGAGAGGGTGTAACACCCTCTCTCTGAGGAGGTCCTTTGTTCTGCCTTCCTGGGCCAAGCCTGGCTGGACCCCAGAGGGCAGAAACCTGTCTGAGTGTTGGCAGCAGCTGCAGTGAAACCCCGGGAAAGGTAGTTTGGCAGTACCCGGGTCTGAGCTAGAGACTCGGGGGATCATGGAATTGTCTCCCCAATGCCAGAATGGCATTGGGGTGACAATTCCATGATCTTAGACATGTTACATGGCCATGTTCGGAGTTACCATTGTGACGCTATACATATGTCGTGACATATGTATAGTGCACGCGTGTAATGGTGTCCCCGTACTCACAAAGTCCGGGGAATTTGCCCTGAACAATGACAATGTGGGAGCACCTTAGCTAGTGCCAGGGTACCCACACACTAAGTAACTTAGCCCCCAACCTTTACCAGGTAAAGGTTAGATATATAGGTGACTTATAAGTTACTTAAGTGCAGTGGTAAATGGCTGTGAAATAACGTGGACGTTATTTCACTCAGGCTGCAAGGGCAGGCCTGTGTAAGAATTGTCAGAGCTCCCTATGGGTGGCAAAAGAAATGCTGCAGCCCATAGGGTTCTCCTGGAACCCCAATACCCTGGGTACCTCAGTACCATATTCTAGGGAATTATAAGGGTGTTCCAGTATGCCAATGTAAATTGGTGAAATTGGTCACTAGCCTGTTAGTGACAATTTGTACAGAGAGAGCATAACCACTGAGGTTCTGGTTTGCAGAGCCTCAGTGAGACAGTTAGGCATCACACAGGGAACACATACATATAGGTCACAAACTTATGAGCACTGGGGTCCTGGCTAGCAGGGTCCCAGTGACACATAACAAACATACTGAAAACATAGGGTTTTCACTATGAGCACTGGGCCCTGGCTAGCAGGATCCCAGTGAGACAGTGAAAACACCCTGACATATACTCACAAACAGGCCAAAAGTGGGGGTAACAAGGCTAGAAAGAGGCACTTTCTCACATACGTATGCTGCACAATGCAGCGCACATAGAAAAATAAAAAACGAAAAGTATTTCTCCTTGTTGCAACCTGCTAACGTCACCCCTGGGGTGGCATTAGGTTTTGGCGCTGCCCCAGGTTTATGATTCCTTGTAAATCTGGGACAGTGTCAAAAAGCGATGGATGTTTTGGTGAAACGCCCACAGCAACACCCAGTGCACGCCCCTCTGCCACAGAAAACTGTGACTGAAGGGCCCATATTAACAAGCAATCAATCAGTACTTGTAGAGCGCGACTTCTCACCCATGGGGTCTCAAGGCGCTGTTGTGGGCATGCTGATCATTCGGAAAAGCCAGGTCTTGAGTTCCCTCCTGAATTGCTTCAGTGGTGCGGCCTGTCTGAGGTCGAGGGGGAGAGTATTCCATGCCCGGGCCGTGAGGCTTAGTGCCACCCTGTAAACGTGCAGTGCACAACGCCACCTGAGTGTAACTAAAAGTGACGCTCTGATGGCACTAGGGGCACGTAAATATGCCCCATAGCATCTTGATTGCCCAGCAAGGATACTCTAGACCATGAGCAAACGAATACTCAATATATTCAAAATTGCAGCTGCCACTTCCAAAGATTATGAGATTCCTAGGGATTCATGGGAGTTGTAGTCTTCTAACTTTTGCCCTCAGGCACTTCTGCGTAGTTTCTCTTGCGCAGCTGCAATGTGCCTTTGCTAACTGATGCCGACCTTCCGGGTGCATGGCCGCCCTTCCTTCCCGGGAATGAATGGGGCGCTAATAAGATCGGAGTCTCTCCAACTGCAGGAAGGTGAACCCAAGCCAGAGATCACGGTTGTCACAATCAGAGCCTGGTGTTCTGGGGCTTAGATGTGCTATTGAGTTCAAAACTGAGCACTAAGGGGCATATTTATACTCAGTTTGCGCTGAATTAGCATCAAATAAATAAATGACGCTAATTCAGCACTAACTTAACTTCATACTTATACTTTGGCGCTATACCCGTCCAGCGCCAAACTTATGGAGTTTACGTCATTTCCTGGACGTGGAAACCTACCTTGCGTCCATGAGATGCGAGGTAGACATTCCCATGCAGGAAATGACGATATAGCCTTAGCACCATATTTATCCCCCGTGCTAAAATCAAGCACTGGGGATGGGGGCCTTAAATAATAGTGCTAAGCTTGCTTAGAGCCATTATTTAATGCCTGGGTCAGGGCAGGCCTTAGAGGACCTGTGGGCATTTTCCCACGGTCAGAGACCATGGAAATAGCCCACAGGTGCCCTTCCCTGGCCCCAGGGACACCTCTACCCACCCCCACTCACACCAGAGGGACATCGCAGATGGGGGACCCCATCCCAGGTCAGTCCCGGTAAGTATTTTTTTTTGTTCCCTCTCGGGGACCTTAACTTGGGGCCCCCTGCATAACACTGGCCCAGTGGCCATGCCCAGGGGACATTTGTCCCCTGGGCATGGCAATTGGAGTGGTGGGCATGACTTCTGCCTTTACATAGACAGGAGCTATGTCCATGGGGGTTGTGCGCCAGGAAATGGCGTTACTCTGTTTAGAGGCATTTTTTTGCCTCTAAACACTGTAGCGCCATAATTAGGCGCACAACCTCCGGTTCCCACTACGCCTCCGCCACCGGGTTAGCATCATTTCCAATGACGCTAACCAGGCATTACTGCCGGCTACCACCAATCCATTAATATGGCGCCCGGCCGGCGTCCAGGAATGGCACTAGCCGGCGCTATACTTTTACATGCAAAACTGCGCTAACGCAGTTTTGCGTGTAAAAGTATAAATCAGGGCCTATGTTCAACCCTGTAGCACTTCACCCCCGGGGCACTGATGTCCAGAGCTACAGAGTCATAACTCACCGAACCATCTATCAGCAATCAATAAATCAATGTCCAGCCGCTGCTTCCAGTCAATGCGAAAAAGGTACTTTACTTCAACCACACAACATAATATTGTACTCGATTAATTACGTTTATTGTTTCAGTTGATTATAACCCTAGGAATGTACAATTTACATAATAAAAGCATTTCACTGTGATTTAAAATTCCTTTACAAAGTAATTATTTTTAATGGAGAAAGAAAACCAGGCACACACTGTCGTTTTACATTTTATCTGTCCCTGAGAATTGAGAACCCACCAACATCCTCTTAAGGAACCTCCTCTGGAGGACTAGCAGCCCCGGACAGATGCAAGTTATATGAGCGAGATCTTCCTTGGAGCATGAACAGTGCCTGCATTGCTGCAAACTTATATTCCTCCATGATGGGGCATTGGCTAAAGTTGGCAGCTTTCCTATTCGCATTGTCATGAACTGATGTTTCGTTTGTGGCGCTTAGGGTGTAGAGAGATAAGCAGCTGGTCCTAGTTCGGCATAGCGCCTTATCATCCACGCGTGGGAGCGAGCACTGAATTTGGCTTTCTCTCGAGTGCACAAGAGTAGTTTGCTAACCTTATTGGCACATCTTGTGAAGGATTTATATATCGTTGCTGCCTCCCTCAAATCTTCAAGCCATAATTGGCTAATAGATTACTGTAAATCCTTATTGTGTGCTGAGCGTTGGTCATTTTCTAGAGCCCGCCCAAGAGCGGCGTTCAGTTTATCGGCTGAGTGGCTAATTTTGTACCAAGGTTTTGCCGCCTCTGCTTCTGCTGCCAGGTCCTGCCGGACTAGCCCGAATTTGAGGCGAAGCTGCGCTGCTGAGAGGGACTTTGGTAACTTAAAAACTCGACCGAATACCTTGAGCTGGAGTTTATCTATCAGGGGCTCTTCCAGGCCAGGCATAGCCACTCTAGCATAGGTTAACGATGGACCCTTTAGCCGTTTAGCCAGGAAAGAAAAAGCGTGAATGAATGCTGAATCTCTTTGTGGGATGTATTTACTCTGCTAAAGGTGCCCTGCACACCCAGAATTACTCCTGAGTACTTGTAGTATGCCACTGCTTCCAACAAGATGTTGTTTAAAGCCACCCTGGGTCGCATTATTTTGGATTTTGACACATTAATTTCCTGCTGGTTGGAGTAGTATGTTCTGTCAGTGGACAAAGTCAGGTTGGCCGTCCCTCCATCGCTCACCGGGGGAATATATCCCCTACATGGTATCCATGATAGTACTGAGGGGGTACCTCCACAGGTTTGGCTCTTTATTGAGAAAGATGTCTGAGGTGGCTCACCCAGTCATTTTTGGTAATATTTGACTCGTTAATCAGGGTCCCTCGTGTATTTAGATGATTATTGATTTCTCATAATTTTCTGTTCTTATCTCTCTTTCGCAGCATGTATTAATTTTATCCAAAAGAATCTCTTGCCTTCGGCCTTTTGCTTACATATTTGCCTTTTATTTTATTTTTTTGTGTCCTTCAGTTATTCCCAGAGGTGCTGATTGCCTGGGCATGCCTTCAAATGTCTTGCCAACTTTCTTTGAGCTTTTTTAAGGAGGTAGCCTGATTTTGAAAGATAGGCAAGAGAGGTTTGACTGACTCGTCGAGCAGGCCGTGGTAGGGTAGGGGAAGAATGCTGATCAATCTCCCCAGGCATCCAATATATAACCGTGATTCTTGAGGCTCTCCTGCATCAGCAGCTTAGCAGATGAAGACAAGGCTGCTGTTGTGTCAGACGACCAGCATAGTCTCTTTAAGCTTGTTGACTCTATAGAGCCCACCTGTACCAGAGCTTGGGAGCTAACAGGTAGAGAGGACCTTAGAGTGAGTATTTGATAAGAATGATCACTGGATGTGGTGTATTTTATTTTAAATTGCCGTACCAGAGGGATCAGAGGTAATGTAACTAAGCTATAAAGTAAAATAGACCATGAGTTGGGGCCATGATAAGTATAGCTTGGTGGAGAATCTCCTGGGAATCTTCCGTTTAGGACCCGTAATTTAAGGTATTCTAGCGACGTTGCCAGCTGCACTCCCTGCTGGTCACGACGTTTAACATTCGATGACACCTGTATCGGGACGTTACAACAGGAGTTGTCAACACTTAGGCCCTCATTAGGAGTCTGGCAGTCTTCTGACCACCAGACTCGCAGTGGCGGTCCCACTGCCAACGGGCTGGCGGTGAAGACCACCACATTACGAGTGTGGCAGTCAGGCCTCTGCCAAAGCACCACATCCCCGCTGCTACTGCCAGGGCGGTCAGACCGCCGGGCCGAAGATCAGCATCTCTGAATCGGCGGACCATTGAAGACCGCTGGTGGTATAATGAGTCGGCTTTCAGGCAGGGTTTCCACGGCAGTAGCACCTCCACAAAAACCCTGGCGAAAAGGCTGTCGGTGACAGGAAATTCCTTTCCTGTCGTTTGCAGGCAACTCCCCCAACCCCACCCCTGCAACTACAATACCCCTTCCACCCCCCTTCCATGTCAGTACCCCCCACCCCACCCACCTTCCATGCCATCACCCTCACTCCCCCACCCCTTTCCATGTCGTCACCCACCTTCCCCACATACACGCACACACACACCTACACGCATCCCACATATACTCATTCACTAACACATACACACATTCACTCACATGCATACATACACTCCTTCACTCACACGCATATATACACTCATTGACTCATACCAACAGATATGCATTCAGACAAACATTTCAACACGCAATCACTTCAACAATCAAAAATGTATTCAAACACACATGCATTCATACACACATACAGACATGCATTCATACATGCATAGACACGCATACACACTTACATTCACACATGCAGACAACCCCCACTGACACACACACACACAACATCCCCCTGCCCTGTTGGACAATCGACTTACCTTGTCTGGCGAGGAGGTTGTCTGCCAGGGAACGGGAACAGGCACTTCCACCGCCAGCCAGCAGCGCCCCGCCATCAGGACTACTCGTAATACGGCAGGAGGAGTCCTTTTGGCATGGCAGTGATGGCGGTAGAAGCGCATCTGCGCCTCTGACCGCCAGCACTACTACTGGAGGATTTCCGCCCAAAATTGTGGTGGAAATCTTTCAGTCCTCGTAATATGGTGGTCGGAAGACTGCCAGCACTGGTGGTCTTCCTGCGCCCGCCGATTCTGGCGCACTTCGTTAGAGACCTCTATTTCATCATCCTCTTGAGTCTTAATTTAATTTGAATTGAAGTCTCCAATCAAGATGATATCCCAGATGGACTGAGTTTGACAATAATTCAAGATGATTGCTGTAGGAGGTTGGCTCTGTATATACTATCTCAAAGTGAGAGATAGTGTGCACAGAGTCCAAGGGTTGCCCTTAGAGGTTGGTAGTGGCAAAATTAGAAAATACTAATGTTCTATTTTGTGGTAGTCTGGTCGAGCAGTAGGCTTATCAAAGGGTAGTGTTAAGCATTTGTTGTACACACACAAGCAATACATGAGGAACACACATTCAAAGACTTAACTCCAGACCAATAGGTTTTATATAGAAAAATATATTTTCTTAATTTATTTTAGAACCTCAAGATTCAAGATTTGAAGTAAGTACATAAAATGCAAGGTACTTCACACAGGTAAGCATAGAACTTTGATTTAAAACAGTAGTACACACAGTTTTAGTTAAAATGGCAATAAGCAATTTTAAAAGTGGACACAGTGCAAAAATCAACAGTTCCTGAGGGAGGTAAGTTTGGTTAGGTTTCTCAGGTAAGTAAAACACTTACACAGTCAGCCTCCTGGGCATAGGCAGCCCACCGTTGGGGGTTCTAGGTAACCCCAAAGCCACAGCACCAGCAACACAGGGCTGGTCAGGTGCAGAGGTCAAATGAGGGCCCAAAACATATAGGCGTCTATGAAGAACAGGAGTGCTCCGGTCCTAGTCTGCTTACAGGTAAGTACCTGCGTCTTCGGGGAGCAGACCAGAGGGAGTTCGTAGTGCACTGGGGGAGACACACACAAGCCCACAAAACACACCCTCAGTGGCACAGAGGCGGCTGGGTGCAGCAGGCAAAGTAGGCGTCGGGTTTGCTATAGAAAGCAATGAAGGGACCTGGGGTCACTTAGGCGATGCAGGCAGGGCACAGGGGTGCTTCTCAGGGCAGCCACAGACTGAGCTAGGATGAGGGCTGCCTGCTGGTCACTCCTGCAGGTGGTTTCTCTTCGTCCTGGGGGCTGCGGGTGCAGTGCTTGGTCCAGGCGTCGGGTTCCTTTGTTACCAGGCAGTCGCCGTCAGGGGGAGCCTCTGGATCCTCTCTGCAGGCGTCGCCGTTGGGGTGCAGGGCCGTCGACTCATGGTGTCCACGTCATTGGAGTCACCTGGGAGTCCTGTCTGTGGTGTTTGTTGTCCTAGACTCGAGCCGGGGGCGTCGGATGCAGAGTGTGAAGACTCACGCCTCTGACGGGAAGTGAGAGTCTCTTTGAAGTTGCTTCTTTGTTGCAATTTTGTCACTGTTTCTGGACAGAGCCACTGTCCTAGGGAGGTTCTTGGTCCTTTAGGTGCAGGTCAGTGTAGGAGGCTGGCCTGGTTTGTAGTGGGCACCTTGGTTACTTACACCTTATACCAGGTCCAGTTATCCTTTATTAGTGAAGTAGTAGTGTTCTAGCAGCTGAGACTGATAGAGGTAGCTATAGCAGAGCAGCTTAGGCTGAACTAGGAGACATGCAAAGCTCATGCAATACCACTTATATCATATAGGTACTATATCATAAGAAAGACAATACTCATAGTTACTAAAAATAAAGGTACTTTATTTTAGTACTTTATTTTAGTGACAGTGTGCCAAAAATATCTCAGAGGATATACTCCCTTGGAAGGTAAGTAACATACACAAAATATACACAACTAACCAACTCAGGTTAGTAAAACAGTCACAAAATAATGCAAACACTGTAGGATGCAATAGGCCTAGGGGCAACACAAACCATACACTAAGAAAGTGGAATGCGAACCATGAATGGACCCCAGGCATAGTGTGTAGAGGGTCGCTGGGAGTGTAAGAAAACACTAAGGGGGTCATTACAACCCTGGCGGATGGTGTTAAAGCTGCGGTAATACCGCAAACTGGCCGGCGAAAAAAAAAAGGGAATTATGACCGTGGCGGAAACCGCCAACATAGACAGCAACTTTAACACACCGACCGCCATGGCGGTTCAGACAAGCAGCATGGTCACCGCCAACAGACAGGCGGAAGACAAAGTACCGCCCACAGTATTACAACACACCAATCCACCACCTTTTCCGGGGCAGATTCACCGTGGATAAAAACATGGCGGAAACAGCTTTTGCAATGGGAAAACACTCACCTGAACACACACCACGAGGAATGAGGCCACAATGGAGCCCGAACTCCAAATACTCCCTGCGCTTGTCTTCCTGCTCCTCTACGAACACCAGCAACAGCGGCGCCGAAGACAATGGTGAGTACTGTACCTACGACATAGGGGAGGGGGAGGCAAAAGTCAGGGACACACACACGCAACACCCCCACCCTCAACCCGACCCTCGCACACTACAACACACACACCAATGCATTTCCAAACATCACAGGAACAACTCACAACCCCCCCGGAAGAATGCAAAGACAAAACCAAATTACTTGAACCATTGTAATGTATCCAAATACAGTAAGCTCATATATACAGAAATATATACACATTCCAAATATATACATCACGATTAGTAGTGCAGGTATGCACATTTCAATGTCCGTGGACCACTGGGCCCACAATGAATGGGTGAGGCCCACACTAGATACCTGTCCACAAACAGAGAGAACACTGCAGGGGCATCAGATAGAAATACAACAGGCACCTCAGGGGGAAGGGAAGGGGGGCACCTCAGCCGGATGAGTGCACCACGCCAGATCCACGACGGGGCTCCATGCCCATTGATGTATCCTGGGGAGTGCAAAGCCACAGTCTCTCAAGTCTCTACAGTGGGTGGTTTGCCCACTGCTTTATCCTGGGGAGTGCAAAGCCACAGTCTCTCAAGTCTCTACAGTGGGTGGTTTGCGCACTGTGCCATCCTGGGGAGTGCAAAGCCACAGTCTCTCAAGTCTCTACAGTGGGTGGTTTGCCCACTGTACCATCCTGGGGAGTGCAAAGCCACAGTCTCTCAAGTCTCTACAGTGGTTGGTTTGCCCACTGTACCATCCTGGGGAGTGCAAAGCCACAGTCTCTCAAGTTGATGCATGTCTCCACTGGTTCTGGAGGGGGACTGGTGCCCAGAGTGCTTCATCCTGTGAAGGATTCAGGTAGTGGATGCAGTTCTCCACTGGTTCTGGAGGGGGACTGGTGCCCAAGAGTGCTTCATCCTGTGAAGGATTCAAGTAGTGGATGCAGTTCTCCACTGGTTCTGGAGAGGGACTGGTGCCCAGAGTGCATCACAGAGAGATCCCCGTGACGGTCCCAGTTCCGTCACTGTCCCAGCTGCACATGGGCTAACGATGCTTGAGTTGGCGGTCTTTGCCCTGTTCAGCGGTGCTTTGCCATGGCGGTCTTTGCCCTGTTCAGCGGTGCTTGACTTTGCAGTTTCTGACCTGTTCAGCAGTGCTTGCCATGGCGGCCTTTGCCCTGTTCAGCGGTGCTTGACTTTGCAGTTTCTGACCTGTTCAGCGGTGCTTGCCCTGTTCAGCGGTGCTTGCCATGGCGGTCTTTGCCCTGTTCAGCGGTGCTTGACTTTGCAGTTTCTGACCTGTTCAGCAGTGCTTGCCATGGCGGTCTTTGCCCTGTTCAGCGGTGCTTGCCCTGTTCAGCGGTGCTTTGCCATGGCGGTCTTTGCCCTGTTCAGCAGTGCTTGACTTTGCAGTTTCTGACCTGTTCAGCGGTGCTTGCCCTGTTCAGCAGTGCTTGCCATGGCGGTCTTTGCCCTGTTCAGCGGTGCTTGACTTTGCAGTTTCTGACCTGTTCAACGGTGCTTGCCATGGCAGTCTTTGCCCTGTTCAGCAGTGCTTGACTTTGCAGTTTCCGACCTGTTCAGCGGTGCTTGCCCTGTCCAGCGGTGCTTGACATGGCGGCCTTTGCCCTGTTCAGCGGTGCTTGACTTTGCTGTCTCTGACCTGTGCAGCAGTGCTTGCCCTGTTCAGCGGTGCTTGACTTTGCAGTTTCTGACCTGTTCAGCGGTGCTTGCCCTGTTCAGCGGTGCTTGACATGGCGGTCTTTGCCCTGTTCAGCGGTGCTTGACTTTGCTGTCTCTGACCTGTGCAGCGATGTGTGGCATGACGGTCCCTCAGAGCCCAGCGGGCTGTGGCTGCCGGGACCCTCCAGGGCACTGACGCTGGCGGTGGTCTCCGGACCAGTGGCTATTGTGCTGCCCTCCTGGGCACTGACTCTGGCAGTGGTCTCCGGACCAGTGACGATTGTGCTGCCCTCCTGGGCACTGACTCTGGCGGTGGTCTCCGGACCAGTGACGATTGTGCTGCCCTTCTGGGCACTGACTCTGGCGGTGGTCTCCGGACCAGTGACGATTGTGCTGCCCTCCTGGGCAATGACTCTGACGGTGGTCCCCGGACCAGTGACGATTGTGCTGCCCTCCTGGGCACTGACTCTGGTGGTGGTCTCCGGACCAGTGACGATAGTGCTGGCGGTGGCGTCCAGGCCAGCGGGGAGGATGGCGGCCTTCTCTGCCGTACTGCTCTTCCCAGACTTTGGAGACTTCTTCTGCCCCTTCACTCACCCCGGGACCCCTATGAGCGGCTTTGCCGGCAGGAGTCTTCACCCTCTCCCGTTGGGCACTGTCCAACTTCTGGTGCTTTACAGGGGGTGGACTGGCAGTGCTTTGGCTCCGTGTCACACTGGCTGCCCTGGTGCCCGGTGCACTCCATATACCTCTAACACGCACCACTGGAACCGGACTTTTTTTTGGCTGAGGTGCTAGTACGGGACCTATGAATTGGAGGGGGGGGTGGTGGGAAAGAGGTCAACGTTGCTCAGGAAAAGTTTCTGACGAACACTGGGATGGGTAGCTGGAGGGGGTCTGGGAGTGGAGGAAGAGGAGGTGGTTGTAGGAGGTGTAACTTTAGATGATTTGGGTGCAGGTGCATGTTCTGGAGGCTGTCGTGAGGTGGATGGATGTTGGGTGTGTGGGTGCCCGCGTTTGTGTACTTTGGGAGGGGGCGTCACAGACACACTGGGAGAGGACACAGGGGACGTGTAAATGGTAGTGGGGGTGGTAAGTGCAGGTGAGCGGGGTGTGGTGCTGGGTGTTCTGGTGCGAGTCCTAGTGGCTGTAGATGTAGTGCATGCAGGTGAGAGTGTAGACGACACTGGGAGGGAGGAGGGAGACGACGAGGAGGGGGACACAGTGGAGGCAGTGGATGTTGCTGTGTCTGTATGTGGGTGATGCTTGTGTGAGTGCGTGTGGGATGTGTGGTGCCTATGTTTGCCAGAGCCACTTTTGTGTGTTGAGGTGTGTGCATGCTGGTCTGATGGTGTGGTTGGGATAGGCTGGGGAACAGGGGATTGGGTCTGGGTGGAGGAAGTTGGAGGGGGGAGGCTAGACACAGGGACAATGGCTGCCATCAGTGCTGAGGCCAGAGATTGCAGGGTTCGATGAAAAGCAGCCTGACCAGAATGAATGCCCTCCAGGAATGCATTACTGTGGTGCAACTCCCTTTCTTCACCCTGGATGGCATTCACAATGGTAGACTGCCCAACAGTGAGTGACCTGAGGAGGTCAGTGGCCTCCTCACTGAGGGCAGCAGGGGTGACAGGGGAAGGGGCTGAGGTGCCTGGGGCAAAGGTGATGCCCACCCTCCTGGGTGAGCGGGCACGGAGCGAAGGCTGAGGGGCTGCTGGGAGGGCGGTGCTGGTAGGGGGGGTGGCGGCTGTACCTGTAGAAGTGGGGGGGCACAGATAGTGCCGCCACCACAAGGGAGCTCCCATCGGAGGACCAGTCCGTGTCGCTGTCTGCTGATCCGGTGACCGACGTGAAGCTCCCCTCGCCCTCCGTCCCACTGGTGTATTCAGAGTCTGTGGTGTGGCCCTCCATGGCCATGTGGGATGCAGCTCCCTCGTGCTCCGGTGCCACTGTACCTCCGCCTGATGATGCTGATGCACAAAAGAACAGGGAGAGCACAAAAAGGGGTGGGGAAACAGAAGAAAGACAGGTTGAGTGCATGGCTTACCGCTACCGTTGGCGGACAATACATACACAGCAGCCCCCTGCACTACTCTGTGCTCTTGGCCTCTACAGATGCAGTTCCTGGGATATGGCCTACATGGCTATGAGTGTCATCTGTCCACATAGATGACACAGGGGCATGTATACCTGTACTTGGCACTCTACAGAGGTGGGGTGGAGTGGCACATGGCCTGCATTCTGGAGGGGCCTAGCCTACGGAACTCACCCTGGCCTAGGGAAACCCACAGCCCTCCTCCCCCACCCAGATCCCTCCACTGCACGCAAAGTCATCAGAATGTGACTGCTGTGATGCCCCCACGCGCCCATCCAACTCAGGGTAGGCCACCGCCAGGATCCGGAACATCAGGGGGTTCATGGTGCGATGGGCACCCCTCCCACGTTGGGAGGCCATCCCCAGCTGAGCCTTCGCCGTCTTCTTGCTCCAGCGGCGAATGTCCTCCCATCTTTTATGGCAGTGGGTGCTCAGTCTCTGGTGGACCCCCAGGGTCCGGACTTCCTTGGCGATGGCACGCCTAATATCCTTCTTCTGGTGGGCGCTGACCTACATGACATGTAAAGGGGAAGAAGAGAAGTCATTAGCAACAGCACCGTCGAAGTGAGTGGCCCACATCCCTGCCCTTGCCATGTGGCGCATGCATTCACACTCCTTCATGCTCGCATAACTCTGCCCCCTTCCTACTTACATCCAGCCCTCTCCACCCAGCCATAGGCCATACAACTTGCACCCTATGTACTCACCTGTTGGTCTGGAGGACCGTAGAGTAGCGTGTACTGGGGAGGACCCCCTCCACGAGCTTCTCCAACTCCTGTGCAGTGAAGGCAGGGGCCCTTTCCCCAGACGCATGTGCCATTGTCTCTTGCAGACTGAGGTCACAGCAGCACTTGCAGTGTAGGTCCTCTCCTGTCGAAGATCAGGTATCAAGTGATTGAACAGATAGAAAATGGCGGTCACGTCGGCAGTGGTGACATCCGCGGCAGTGGGTATCATCACCGCCGGCGCACTTCGTCATTGGCTCCTGGGACCCATGGGGTCCAATGTTAACCAATGCAGCATTGCGCTGCGGTCTTCGACCGCCTACTGCGACGGTGTACAACGCCAGCGCAGTTACCTCACATCCAATTGTCCCAGTTTAGAGTCAGGCAGCCGTCATTTCAGGGGCCCACATGGCTTCATTTACAACTGCGTCACACCTAGGCCTGGACTCAACACACTTACAGACAACTTTTTGGATTATGTTTCGTGTTCTGTGTAGCTGTGGGTACATACCTCTGAGTTGCTTGACTCTGTGGTCGCTGTTGTCCTTCCTAGGCACCGTCAGCTGGGACATGTGAGGAGATGGCGGAATCCTCTGGTGTACCGACCGCTGGTGGACCTGTTGACAATGGAGAAGCGATATTTAATCATCACCTACAGGTTTGACCATGCCACAATCCAGGAACTGTTTACCTAGTTGGAGCCAGATCTGATATCACCAATCCGCCATCCCACAGGAATCCCCCCTCAAGTGCAGGTGCTGTCAGTACTCCATTTCCTTGCAAGTGGGTAATTTCAAACAACAGTGACCATGGCATCAGGGATGTCCCAGCCTATGTTTTCCAACGTGTTGTCCAGAGTGTTGTCTGCCCTGCTGAAACACGTGAGGAGCTACATCGTTTTTCCTCAGGTGGAGGATTTGGCTACAGTTAAAGGTGACTTCTATGCCCTGGGACATATCCCTAACATCATAGGTGCCATTGATGGGACCCATGTGGCTTTGGTCCCCCCCCACAGGAGTGAACAGGTGTACAGGAACCGGAAGAGTTATAATTCGATGAATGTACAGATGGTATGTTTGGCAGACCAGTACATCTCACAGGTAAATGCTATGTTCCCTGAATCAGTGCATGACGCCTACATCCTGCGGAATAGCAGCATCCCGTATGTGATGGGTCAACTCCAGAGGCACCGTGTGTGGCTATTAGGGGACTCTGGTTACCCCAACCTGTCAAGGCTATTGACCCCAGTGAGGAATCCCAGGACCAGGGCAGAGGAACGCTACAATGAGGCCCATGGGCGGACTAGGAGGGTGATCGAACGCACCTTCGGTTCCTGAAGGCCAGGTTCAGGTGCCTCCATATGACAGGTGGTTCCCTATTCTACTCACCAAAGAAGGTGTGCCAGATCATCATCGCCTGCTCTATGCTTCACAATCTTGCTTTACGACGCCAGGTGCCTTTTCTGCAGGAGGATGGTCCAGATGACGGTGTTGTGGCAGCTGTGGAGCCTGTGGGCAGTGATGAGGAGGAAGCAGAGGAAGAAGACATTAATAACAGGGACTCTGTCATACATCAATATTTCCAGTGACACACAGATGAGAACATTTTTTTTTACTATTACATTTACTTTCACACTTCTACCTCTATCCTGTCTGTCAATTTGAAGCAGTATATGCTAACTGAGTGGTACATTTCCATTACGGTTTCACAGGTGTGGTTACCAACGTGTGTCATCTGCTTGCATCCTTCATGGGCTTGTGATGTGTGACATAGGTATGTTGACATTACATTTTCGAACGGATTTTGTCATTGTCATAGCTACTACACATTTTATAAATCACAGACTGACTCCAGATTGTTTTGTGGTTCAAGGGTGTTTATTGAAGTGCTAATTATTGGGGGTGTTGGCAAAATGGCCATGGGTGATGGTGGAGGAATGTCCATGGCAGAGTCCAGTCTATTAGTCTCACAGGTGCACTGCCCATATGGGCATAGGAAGTGGAGCTGGAACCGTTCCAATCTGGACAGGGTCACAAAGTGGGGCAGTGGGATGACAATCAGGTTGGTCTCATTTCCTGGCAGGGGTCTTGCCATCTTGCTTTGTCCTGTTCCTGGATCTCAGGGACCGCTTGCGGGGTGGTTCTCCGTCTGCAGGGGGTGGGGTGCTGGTGTGGTGGTCCTGTGGCGGGGCGTCCTGTCCACTAGCGCCGGCAGAGGTGGTGGGCAGTTCATCGTCCAGGCTAGTGTCAGGGGCCCCTTGGAGTGCCACGGTGTACCTCATGGTCTTCTGTATATCCTTCAGCACCCCTACTATGGTGCCCAGGGCAGAGCTGATGGTTCTGAGCTCCTCCCTGAACCCCAAATACAGTTCGTCCTATATGCGCTGGGTCTCCTGAAACTTGGCCAGGACCGTCGCCATCATCTGCTGGGATGGTGGTATGCTCCCATGATGGAGGAGAGGGCCTAGTGGAGAGTGGGTTCCCTGGGCCTGTCCCCTCTTTTCGCACAGCAGCCCTCCCAGTTCCCCTGTGTTCCTGTTCCTCCGTCCGCTGGACTGTGTGCCCACTACCACTGCCCCCAGGTCCCTGTTGTTGTTGGCGTGGTGGGTTAGCCTGGGTTCCCTGTAGTGGTGGACACACAGCTGATTGACGTGTCCTGGGGACGGAGGTATGGGCCCGCTGGGTGGGTGCTGTGCTGGTGTTACCAGAGGGTGGAAGGTCAGTGTTGGGCTGTGCCTGTGCGAGGGGAACCGACTGTCCCGAGGCCCACGATGGTCCGGGCTGGTCATCTTGATCCAGTTGGGCAGAGCTGCTGTCATCACTGTGGGCCTCTTCTGTGGGTGGGGTAGAGCTGTCTGGACCCTCCTGTCTGGTGACGTTAGATAGTGGTCCTGCAGGGGTATAAAAGCATGATTATTGCATGTGTGTGTGTCATGGTGTGCAATGGGTGGGTGAGCGTGTACCCCAGTACTAGCTTTCCTATGTGGGGGCTTGTGTGATGATGGTTAGAGGTTGTTATGGGTATGTGCAGTGGGCATGCTTTAGTGATGGGTGTCCATGCTTTGTTGTGTCATGCAGGGCTTGGTGTTGGGATGGGTGGTTTGTGTTATTAGTACATTAGTGAGGAGTTGGAGTGATAGGGGAGGGGGTGAGGCTGGGGGGGGTGATAGCATGAGGGTAGGGTGGGGGATATGATAGTTAAGATTTGACTTACCAGTGTCCATTCCTCCACCGACTCCTCCGAGGCCCTCTGGATGCATAATGGTCAAAACCTGCTCCTCCCATGTTGTTAGTTGTGGGGGAGGAGGTGGGGGTCCGCCGCCAGTCCGCTGAATCGCGATGTTGTGCCTGGAGACCACGGAACGCACCTTCCCCCATAGGTCATTCCACCTCTTCCTGATGTCCTTCCGATTTCTTGGGTGCTGTCACACTGCGTTGACCCTGTCGACGATTCTTCGCCATAGCTCCATCTTCCTAGCTATAGAGGTGTGCTGCACATGTGATCCATATAGCTGTGGCTCTACCCGTACGATTTCCTCCACCGTAACCCTGAGCTCCTCCTCCGAAAACCTGGGGTGTCTTTGGCGTGCCATGGGGTGGTGTAGGTGATGTGTGGGGTGGTGTATGTGGAGATGAGTGTGGTGATGTGTAGTGGTGTGTGGTGTTTTGTGCATGGATGTTGTGTGGGTGATGGTGTTGTGTGCCTCTGTGTGGTGGGGTTGTTTATTGCTGTGCTCTCTCTGTCGCCTTCGTCTCTATTTTTTGGTCGTAGGGGTTTGTGGGTGATGTGGGTGTGTGTTTTATATTGTGTTGGGTGTGTGGGAGTGGTGTTTGTATGTTTATCAGGTGTGTGTATTTTGAATTGTCCAATGTGGCGGTGTTTTGGAGATGTGTGTGTATTTTGAGTGCGGCCGTGTGTACCACCAATGGAATACCGCGGTTTAAAGACGCCGTGTGGATTCGTGTGTCATAATAGCATGGGCGTGTTTCTGTTGGCGTGACGGTGGAGGATTTGTTTTTGCCAGTTTATCACTGACCTTTGGTGTGGCGGAGTTGTGTGGGTGTCTGAATTTCGGCGGATACCGAGAAGTGGGTCATAATAACTGTCGCAGAATTCTGCAGCCGCAGTGGTGTATTGGCGGTCTTCTGTACGGCGGTAAGTGGCTTTTACCGCCGATGTTGTAATGACCCCCTAAGGGTGTAAAGGAGACCCCAGCCCAAGACCCTGGAAAGTAGGAGTAAAGTACTACTATTTCCCCAGAAACACACTAAAGTCACGATAAAGGATTTTGCAAGGGCCACAACAGACTGCAAAGCACTGAAGATGGATTCCTGGACCTGAAGACCTGCAAAGGAAGGGGACTAAGTCCAAGAGTCGCTAAACTGTCCAGGGAGGTCAGGAGCCCACTAAACCCCAGATGAAGGTGCAAAATGGCTGCCTCTGGTTGTAAGAAGCTGCAGGTTTTGCAACAACGAAAGGAGGTAGGAAATTCTTCTTCATGCAGAAGATGTCCCAAGGTGTGCTGGGGGTTGCAAGCCTTGCTAGCTGCAAGAGTCGCAGTTGGAGAAAAAGGGTGCTGCCCGGGCCCAATAAGGACCAGGATGTTGCCACTTGGGAGAGGAGACAGAGGGGGCCCTTAGCAACGTAGGGAGCCCTCAGACAGGAAGGAGGCACCCACAGAAGTCCATAGTGGAGCTCCCAGGATGCATGGAATTGGCTCCCCAATACCAGATTTGGGATGGGGGGACAATTCCATGATCTTAAACATGTTACATGGCCATATTTGGAGTTACCATTGGGAAGCTACACATAGGTATTGACCTATATGTAGTTCACGCGTGTAATGGTGTCCCCGCACTCACAAAGTCCGGGGAAATGGCCCTGAACTATGTGGGGTCACCTTTGCTAGTGCAAGGGTGCCCTCACACTTAGTAACTTTGCACCTAACCTTCAGCAAGTGAAGGTTAGACATATAGGTGACTTATAAGTTACTTAAGTGCAGTGTAAAATGGCTGTGCAATGGCAGTCCTGTGTAAAGGTTTGTCTGAGCTCCCTATGGGTGGCAAAAGAAATGCTGCAGCCCATGTGGATCTCCTGGAACCCCAATACCCTGGGTACCTAGGTACCATATACTAGGGAATTATAAGGGTGTTCCAGTATGCCAATTAAAATTGGTAAATGTAGTCACTAGCCTATAGTGACAAATTTAAAGGAAGAGAGAGAGCATGAGCACTGAGGTTCTGATTAGCAGAGCCTCAGTGACACAGTTAGGCACTACACAGGTATACACATTCAGTACACAAACTATGAGCACTGGGGTCCTGGCTAGCAGGATCCCAGTGAGGCAGACAAAACACACTGACAAATAGGGTTTTCACTATGAGCACTGGGGCCCTGGCTAGTAGGATCTTACTGAGACAATAAAAACACACTGACATACACTCACAAACAGGCCAAAAGTGGGGGTAACAATGCTAGAAAGAGGCTACCTTCTCACAGTCAGTCATCTGAGTCCTCAGAGGTCACTGGTCCCAATGCTGTGCAGGTTCTTTGAGTCTGGAGACAGGCCAGTAGGGCTGGGGCCAAGTCAGTTGTCGTCTCTGTGGGGCTTTCAGGTCAGTAGCCCTTCTTGTTGTTGTAGGTTGCAGGAATCTGATTTCCTGGGTTCAGGGTCGCCCCTAAATATTGAATTTAGGGGTGTGTTTAGGTCAGATGGGCAGTAGCCAATGGCTACTGTCCTTGAGGGTGGCTACACCCTCTTTGTGCCTCCTCCCTGAGGGGAGGGCTGCACATCCCTATTCCTAGTGGGGTAATCCTCCAAACTCAAGATGGATGATTGCTAAAGGCAGGGGCCACCTCAGCTGAGGGCACCTTAGGGTCCTGACTGGTGGGTGACTCCTCCTTGTTTTTCTCCTTATCTCCTCCAGACTGCCACCAAAAGTGGGGGCTGTGTCCGGAGGGGCCGGCATCTCCACTAGCTGGGATGTCCTGGGGTGCTGTAACAACAGGCAGGAGACTTTGAGGCTTAACGCCCGGTGTTACAGTTCCTGCAGGGGGAGGTGAGGTGGTGGAGTGATGGGGGTGAGGGTAGGGGTGGGGGTTTGTGATGGCATGCTGGTAGGGGTGGTGATAGTAACAGAGATTTTACTTACCAGAGTCCAGTCCTCATCCTACTCCTGCAAGGCCCTCAGGATGCAGTATTGCGAAGACTTGTTCCTCCCATGTTGTTAGTTGTGGGGGAGGAGGTAGGGGTCCACTGCCAGTCCTCTGTACAGCTACCTGGTGTCTTGCTACCACAGAACATACCTTGCCCTGTAGGTCGTTCCACCTCTTCTTGATGTCATCCCTTGTTCTTGGGTGCTGTCCCACGGCGTTTGGCCCTGTCTACGATTCTCTGCCATAGCTCCATCTTCCTTACAATGGATGTCTGCTGCACTTGTGATCCAAATAGCTGTGGCTCTACCCGGATGATTTCCTCCACCATGACCCTTAGCTCCTCCTCTGAGAACCTGGGGTGTCTTTGTGGTGACATGGGTGTAGTGGTGTGCGTGAGGGTGTGTGGGGTGATGTGTTGGGGTGTGTGCTGTAAGGTGCGTGGATGGTGTATGGGTGATGGTGTAATGTGGCTATGGTTCTGTGGGTGCTCTTGGTGTCTCTCTCTCTGAGTTGTCAATTGTTTGTAGTCATAAAGGGTTGTGGGTAATGTGGGTGTGTGTTTTATAGTGGTGTGGGTGTGGTGTGTGAAAGGGTGTTAGGTGTGTGGAGTTTGAATTGTCCAATGTAGTGTTGTTTTGTATGTGTGTGTGTGTGTATTTTGAGCGCAGTGGTATGTACCGCCAATGGTTTACTGCCATTGAATGTCCGCCGCAGTGATTCGTGGGTCATAATGCTGTGGGTGTAGTTCTGTTGGCATAACGGTGTGGGTTTTGGTACCACCAGTTTATCACTGACCTTTGGGCTGGTGGACTTGTGTGTGTGGCTGTATGGGGACAGACTGCTATGTGTGTATCATAATATGGGTGGCGGTAATCCACCACGCCAGTGGTATGTTGGCGGCAGTGAGCATGATGGTAAGCGGGATTTACCGCCAATGTCATAATGAGGGCCTTAGTCTTTTTCTCCCCACCAGCACACACAGGCTGTGAGGCAGTGTGCATGTGCTGAGTGAGGAGTCCCCAGGGTGGCATAATACATGCTGCAGCCCTTAGAGACCTTCCCTGGCCACAGGGCCCTTGGTACCAGGGGTACCATTTACAAGGGACTTAGCTGTGTGCCAGGGCTGTGCCAATTGTGGGAACAAAGGTCCAGTTTAGGGAAAGAACACTGGTGCTGGGGCCTGGTTAGCAGGGTCCCAGCACACTTTCAATCAAAACTGGCATCAACAAAAGGCAAAAGGTTAGGGGGTAACCATGCCAAGGAAGGCATTTCCTTACAATTGCCATTCACCTTCTTATTGCAGCACACTTGCGAAAAAAACCAGGATGGATGTATGAGTTAACCAACAACAGCGGTGGTCTATCAATTGTAGTATTTTTGCTTGGTTTTACCACTTGGCCGTCTGGACCTTCTTGTGGAAGCTCTTCTATATCCATGTTTAAATCTAGTGAGAAACATACTGCTAAACCCCCGCTTGGCCTGCCATGCTGCTTATGTTTAACTGCATTTGTTTAGTAGGACGTAAAGCCTTACAGCGGAAGTTTCTGTTGTGACCAGGTTTCCTGGAGTGCAATTATGTCCATGTGATGCCAAGCTTTAGGTGAGAAACCATTTTCCAGCAGTGGTTGAACACCTGCTATGTTTCAGGATAGAAGCCTTAAACATTTCTGCTCTGATCATGCCTCTAACAGCGGAATTACTCGTGCTAAACGTGGAGCGTTCAGGGCCTCCGGGAGACACTCCCATATGGAATCAGCGGATGGTGTTTGAATTGGATGGATTCTTTGATTACCTGGGTGCGTGGGAGAGGCGCCTAGTGCGCTCCTCAAACCTGATGTAAGCTGTGTATCTGCTACCAAAGGAATGCTAGAGTTTTGGAGTGGAACGGATATCAAGCCGACTCTGATCTGTTTATAGTTATCCCCAGGTCTCAAAGCGTTGCGAGAAAGACAGAATTTGGCCTACTATTTCTGCAGAGGACAAGGTGTTCAGCTCCGGGATTTCTTTTAGGAGCCTGACTATGTTCCCTCTATTAAGAAAGTCATGGTTCCCCTGTGAGGGGTAGTGTGGTTGGAAGCGCAATTTAAGATGGACTCCCTCATAACTAGAAGGCGATGATTGCCGCAGCGTTGCATTTTGGACCAAGAACTTTCTTAATGTTTTAGGACATCAAGATGAAGTAGGGTGGGGGGCTTCTAAATTTACCCCCCTTCAGGGTTTAGCTTAAGCTTGGGTTGTGGGGCTTCGATTTAACTGGGAAGAACGGGCTTTGCAAGAGATTGGCTCTTGTGTTGGCGCTATGGCTGGCCTTACCACAGCTGATCGACCGTGAGTTACTGCGCTCACTATTAGCAGGCTATTTTGGGACAGGCCATTTTCTTGTTTCACAATATTAGCTCTTGAAACGTCCACGTCAGTGGGTTGGGGCCTTCGACCTGATGTAAGGTCAGAAACCAGTGGTTTTGCGGTTGGTGATCTTATTGTATCTTGTTGGTCGGATGGCATATCTAAAGGGATGCGCCTGAGTTGTTTAGTTGTAATTACAATTTTTGACTCCGTCTGGAAAACTGGAAGCCTGTAACGGTTTTTGTCCCTGCTGCGGTGTAAAGCTGGTCAGATTCTGCAAGTGGGATGTATCCTGGATGAGCTTGCGGGAGTGGTATTGTCCTTTTGTGGCAGAGACAAGTTGAGTGCCATGATTATCTTGATCCCTAATCCGGTGTTTATTTGTAAACGTTGCACTTGTATAGCACACTACTCACCCGTCACCTGTTAGGGTCTCAAGGCGCTGTACACAAACCGCTGTGGAACCCCTCCTGGCTTTTTCCTTGTGAGGCAGCAACTCCTGGGCAACCCCCAGGGTGAAGCCAGGCATCCAAGCCTGTCAGGGCTGTTGTGGA
The DNA here is from genome assembly GCF_031143425.1 of Pleurodeles waltl. NCBI lineage: Eukaryota > Metazoa > Chordata > Amphibia > Caudata > Salamandridae > Pleurodeles > Pleurodeles waltl. The sequence continues at coordinate 1,192,471,333 of NC_090448.1, forward strand.
GATTAAGCAAGCTATTGCCCAGAGTTGCAGAGTGGGACCCATTAATTAGATTAGGCACAGAGGCGAGAATTATCTGGTCTGAGGGAATTGAGCCCAAGACCTGGAATTGAACCCTGGTCCCAGGCCAGATATCTGCATCAGGGTCTGCCGCTCTAACCATTGTGCCACACTTCTCCACCTTCTCTGTATTTGTTCCATGTGGCTCCGGCCAGATGGCTCCAGTTTGAGACTGAGCTATTGATAATTTTTGGTTCTGTTGCAAACCTACTCCGCCCAGAGTCTGAAGATACACTGACGCCGGCTGGTCTTGTCGATAAATTGTTTCGCTGCAGAGTGTGACGTTGTGACTGACAGAGACGCTACTGCATTCTTGTACGCCAGCGTCTTTTTCGCCTTTCTTTCTGTCATGCTTGTCAGTCTGTTTAAGGAATACAGGGTGTATTCTTTTACTTGCTCTATCCTTGTGTTCTGGTTGTTTCTTCCTAGCCTTTCTTAGATGTTTACTTGTCTTTTAGTTCATTTTTGAGTAGAGGGTATATTGCTTGTTGGCATTGGCCCTTCCAGTGAGATTTCCTTGAGACATTGCTGAATGAGTTCGTCTGATTAGTGGCCATTTGTGAGTCACAGATCAGCTCGTGTTGGGTCACGTTCCCTTCACATTTTTGAGGAGATCTTACAAATTGTGACCTAATATTGCTTCATGTTTACTGACAGGCTGTAGAGATGTGAAAATGTTTGAGAGTATGTCCGGAGTACAGATGATTCATCAATCATGGGCCACGGGAACGTTGCTCTTGAATCGATGTGAGGCCTGCCTGGAGTTCACTATTAGTGATAATAGGATCAGTGTCCAGCCGCTGCTGTCAGACAGAGTGAAAAAAAGTACTTCACTCCAACCACACAACTTAATACGGTACTCACTAGTTTAGAAGAGAAGAAAAATGTGGTAAACACTTATGAATACGACGGTCACTGTCTAGGGTGAAGCAAATGTCATTCCCCTTCCTAAGGCAAAATGCAACGTTTTCAAAGCAGAGTCTGGATTGTGTCCCATCTGGGAATCGGTGGAGGTTCGGTCTACTGGGTCACCCTCTTGGGATCCCCACCCCTTCTACTCCTCTCAGAGGAATATGTGACACAAATCAGATTTGCAATGAACATTTTCACAGTACATTCTGGACAGCTCCGGGCGGAAGGCGTGGCTCTCTGACTAGCTGTGGGTGCAGGGCGTGTCTCTCTGACTAGTTGTGGGTGCAGGGCGTGGCTCTCTGACTAGCTGTGGGTGCAGGGCGTGGCTCTCTGACCAGCTGTGGGTGCAGGGCGTGGCTCTCTGACTAGTTGTGGGTGCAGGGCGTGGCTCTCTGACTAGCTGTGGGTGCAGGGCGTGGCTCTCTGACCAGCTGTGGGTGCAGGGCGTGGCTCTCTGACTAGTTGTGGGTGCAGGGCGTGGCTCCCTGACCAGCTGTGGGTGCAGGGCGTGGCTCCCTGACCAGCTGTGGGTGCAGGGCGTGGCTCCCTGACCGGCTGTGGGTGCAGGGCGTGGCTCTCTGACTAGCTGTGGGTGCGGGGTCCGGCTCCCTGACTAGTTGTGGGTGCGGGGCGTGGCTCTCTGACTAGCTGTGGGTGCGGGGCGTGGCTCTCTGACTAGCTGTGGGCGCAGGGAGTGGCTCCCTGACTAGCTGTGGGTGCAGGGTGTGGCTCCCTGACTAGCTGTGGGTGCAGGGTGTGGCTCTCTGACTAGCTGTGGGTGCAGGGCGTGGCTCTCTGACTAGCTGTAGGCGCAAGGCCTGGCTCTCTGACTAGCTGTAGGCGCAAGTCGTGGCTCTCTGACCAGCTGTGGGTGCAGGGCGTGGCTCTCTGACCAGCTGTGGGTGCAGGGTGTGGCTCCCTGACTAGCTGTGGGAGCAGTGTGTGGCTCCCTGACCAGCTGTGGGTGCAGGGCCTGGCTCCCTGACCAGCTGTGGGTGCGGGGCGTGACTCTCTGACTAGCTGTGGGTGCGGGGCGTGACTCTCTGACTAGCTGTGGGTGCGGGGCGTGGCTCCCTGACCAGCTGTGGGTGCGGGGCGTGGCTCCCTGACTAGCTGTGGGTGCGGGCGTGGCTCCCTGACCAGCTGTGGGTGCAGGGCGTGGCTCCCTGACCAGCTATGGGTGCAGGGCGTGGCACCCTGACCAGCTGTGGGTGCAGAGCGTGGCTCTCTGACCAGCTGTGGGTGCAGGGCGTGGCTCTCTGACCAGCTGTGGGTGCAGGGCGTGGCTCCCTGACCAGCTGTGGGTGCAGGGTGTGGCTCCCTGACCAGCTGTGGGTGCAGGGTGTGGCTCCCTGACCAGCTGTGGGAGCAGGGCGTGGCTCCCTGACTAGCTGTGGGTGCAGGGCGTGGCTCCCTGACCAGCTGTGGGTGCAGGGCGTGACTCTCTGACTAGTTGTGGGTGCAGGGCGTGGCTCTCTGACTAGCTGTGGGTGCAGGGCCTGGCTCCCTGACTAGCTGTGGGTGCAGGTCGTGGCTCTCTGACTAGCTGTGGGTGCATGGCGTGGCTCCCTGACTAGCTGTGGGTGCATGGCGTGACTCTCTGACTAGCTGTGGGTGCAGGGCGTGACTCTCTGACTAGCTGTGGGTGCAGGGCGTGGCTCTCTGACTAGCTGTGGGTGCAGGGCGTGGCTCTCTGACCAGCTGTTGGTGGAGGGCGTGGCTCTCTGACCAGCTGTGGGTGCAGGGCGTGGCTCTCTGACCAGCTGTGGGTGCAGAGCGTGGCTCTCTGACTAGCTGTGGGTGCAGGGCATGGCTCTCTGACCAGCTGTGGGTGCAGGGCGTTGCTCCCTGACTAGCTGTGGGTGCAGGGCGTGGCTCTCTGACCAGCTGTGGCTGTAGGGCACAGCTGCTGGCCAGCTACAGGTGCAGAGTATGGCTCCCTGACTAGATATGGGCATAGCTCTCTGACCAGCTGCCGGAACAGGGCATGGCTCTCTGATTAGCTGCGGGCACAGCTCTCTGACCAGCTGCCAGCACAGGGCATGTTTCTTTGACCAACTGCAGTCTCAGGGCACCGCTCTCTGACCAGCTGCACACCCAGGGCATGGCTGCTGGCAAGCTGTAGGCACAGGGTATGGCTCTCTGACCAGCTGCCTGCCCAGGGCACAGCTCTCTGAGTAGCTGCAGATGGAGAGCACAGCTTTCTAACCAGCTGCAGGCACAAGGTATTGCTCTCTGACCAGCTGTGGGTGCAGGGCATGGCTCCCTGACCAGCTGCAGGCACAGGGGATGGTTCTCTGGCCAGCTGCAGGCGCAGGGCATTGTTCTGTGACGAGCGCCGGGCACAGGGCATGGCTCTATGGCCAGCAGTGGGTGCAGGGCATGGCTCTCTGACCAGCTGCAGGGCAGGGCATGGCACTCTTGCCAGCTGTGGTCACATGGCATGCCTCTCTGACCAGCTGGGGGTGCAGGGTATGAATCTCTGACCATCTGTGGGCGCAGGGCACAGCTCTCTGGCCAGACGTGGACAATGGCACAGCTGCTGACTGTAGGAAAGTAGCCTCCTTCTAGCTTGGGTACCCCCACTTTTGGCCTGTTTGTCAGTGTGTTTGACTGTGTGTACTGGGATCCTGCTAATTAGGACCCCAGTAGTTATGCTCTCTTTCCTCTAAATGTGGTTGTTGCATACTGGTAACACAGTATTTCACCCAAAATTGGCATATTGGTGCCCCCTTATAAGTCCCTAGTATATGGTACCTAGGTCCTCAGGGCATTGGGGTTCCAGGGGATCCCTATGGGCTGCAGCATTTCTTTTGGTACCCATAGGGAGCCCATGCAAAGGCTTCTGCAGGACTGCCACTGCAGCCTGCATGAAAGGGTGCAAGCACACTGCACCAGGTCACTTATAAGTCACCCTTATGGCAGGCCCCCAGCCCTGAGGGCAGGATGGAAAGTACCTGTGTATGAGGGCACCCCTGCACTAGCAGAGGTACTCCCACGAACTCCAGGACCACTTTCCCAGACTTTGTGAGTGCGGGGACACCATTTTACATGTGTATTGGACATAGGTCATTACCTATGTTCAGCTACATAATGGTAACTCCAAACATATGCATGTTGGGTATCAAAGATGTTGAAATCATACCCCAAGGCTTTTGTAAGCATTGGTGCTATAATTCCATGCACTCCGAGGGCTCCTTAGATTACCCCCAGTATTGCCATTGCAGCTTTCTGAGGTTTTTCAGGCAGCCCCAGCTGCTGCCACCTCACAGACAGGTTTCTACCCTCCTGTTGCTTGAGCAGCTCAAGCCCAGGAAGGCAGAACAAAGGATTTCCTTTGGGAGAGGGGTGTTACACCCTTTGGAAATAGGTGTTACAGGCTTGCGAGGGGTAGCCTCGCCAAGCCACTGGAAATGCTTTGAAGGGCACATTTGGTGTCCTCCTTGCATAAGCCAGTCTACACTGGTTCAGGGAGCCCCCAGCCCCTGCTCTGGCGCGAAACTGGACAAAGGAAAGGAGAGTGATCACTCCCCTGTCCATCACCACCCTAGGGGTGCTGTTCAGAACTCCTCCAGAGGGTCCCTGTGTTTTTCCATCTTGGATTCCAAGTTGGCAGGGAACTCTGGGAGCATCAGAGTGGCAAGTGCCAGCAGGTGAAGTCAGAGCCCTCCCCTAATAGGTGCTTACCTGGTTAGGTGACCAATCCCCCTTTCAGGGCTATTTAGGGTCTCTCCTTTGGGTGGTTCTTCGGATTCGGATTGCAAGACTCCAGCAGGATTCCTCTGCATCCTTCACTTCAACAAACTGCAACAAAGAAGCAAAGACGACTTCTGCAACATTGTATCTTTAGCTCCTGCCAGCAACTGCAACTGTTTCCAGGTCTTGCATCCTCTGAGGACATCCCCTCTTCAGCCTACACCAGAAGAGAAAAGCAAACTCCCTTGGGGTGAAGGAGTCACTCCCCTGCTTCTGCTTCTGCAGGCACCAACTGCAATAATGACCGGCTGCTTGGATCCCCTCTCCTGCTGAGCTGTGTGGATTCTGCATCACAGGTGGTGGACTGAAGTGGTCCCGATGGTCCTCTCTTCCAACTGTCCTACTTTGGTGGAGGTAAGAGCTTGCCTCCCCACACAAGACAGTACCCCGTGCACTGCGTGTTTTGCAGTTGCCAAGGCTGGTTGGCATCCTTCCACAAAGTTCTTTGTGCATCTTTCGGTCCTGGCCCCCAGCGCTCTATGCTGCAACGCACAGCTTCCTGAGTGGTTCTCTGGCAGCGTGGGAGCCTTTGTCGTAGTGTTGCGTGGGCATATTTTGCATCTTCCTTTGTCCCTGTGGGACTCCTGTACGTGCTGGCTGGTCTTCTGAGGGATGTCTGAGTTGCTGAGAGCTCCCTTCGACTCCCCCTCCTGGGTAGAGTCCACCTGGTCCTTCCTGGTCCTGGGCAGTGCCATTTTCTGCTAACTGCCAGCTTTGTGTGTGCCAAGGCTTGTTGGCAGACTCCAGCAACGCAAACCAGACTTCAATCCTCTGTCCGGACTGGGACATCACTTGCACCAACCAGGAACCCGACTCTGTCTTATTGGGTGCAATACTGACTGTTCTTCTTCACCAGTGGTTCTTCTTTTGCACCTTCAGCAGGGTTAGCAGGGGCTCCTGTTCTCCCTGGACTCTTCTGTACTTCTTGGACTTGATCACCTTCTTCCACAGGTCTCCAGGTCCAGGAAACTGTTTTTATGCCTATTTCTGCATACTGGTGAATATAATTTGTGTATTACTTACCTCCTAAGGGAGTATTATCTCTATGGTATTTTTGGTAATAGTGTCACCAAAATAAAGTACCTTTATTTTTGCAACAATGAGTGTTGTCTTTCATGTGTGAGAGTACTCTGTGACTACAGTGGTATTGCATGAACTTTGCATGTCTCCTAGCTAAGCCTTGGCTGCTCATCCACAGCTACCTCTAGAGAGCCGGGCTTCTAGACACTGCCTACATTTCACTAAGAGGGGATACCTGGACCTGGTATAAGGTGTAAGTACCTTAGGTACCCACCACAAACCAGGCCAGCCTCCTACACTGGCCAGCTGCAGGCAGAGTGGTGCAGCTCCCTGTGATGGGCACTGTCTCGGTACTACCCTCATTGACATTGTTGAGTCCACCAGCCTTATATCTAGGACACAGCTCTCTGGCCAGCTGCAGCCACAGGGAGTGGCTCTCTGGCCAGCTGCAGCCACAGGGAGTGGCTCTCCGGCCAGCTGCAGCCACAGGGAGTGCCTCTCTGGCCAGCTGCAGCCACAGGGAGTGGCTCTCTGGTCAGCTGCAGCCACAGGGAGTGGCTCTCTGGCCAGCTGTGGGTGCAGGGCATGGCTCTCTTACCAGCTGCAGCCTCAGGGAGTGGCTCTCTGGCCAGCTGCAGCCACAGGGAGTGGCTCTCCGGCCAGCTGCAGCCACAGGGAGTGGCTCTCTGGCCAGCTGTGGGTGCAGGACATGGCTCTCTTACCAGCTGCAGGCAGAGCGGTGCAGCTCCCTGTGATGGGCACTGTCTCGGTTCTACCCTCACTACCTATTGTTGAGGCCACCAGCCTTATATCCAGGACACAGGTGTGCTCCGGTGAAGAAGGCAAGAGCGGTGCACACCCAGGCAGGTGAGGGCCACACTTTTCTGACGTTGCTCATATCCAGCTTGGTCCTCGCAGGTATTTCTTCCTGGGGCCCACACACAAGCCCCACCCAAGGAGAATGCAGAGTCTGGCCCCCGCCACAGTGATGCGCCAACAGAGGTCTGTGAAAGCCCTGGGATTGCAGTATATGACATTGTAGCGCCCACTCTCTCTAGGCGCTGGACAGAGGTGGAGATGACCATCAGCACCCAGCCTTGGTTCACCAAGTGCACCTGCAGTGAAAGCTGCTTCAGTTCATGGCATGGCCCCTCGACCACAGGGTCTTAAAGGCTCACCGGGTGGCCTGGAAGAAGTCCCTGAACAGCCCCTCCTCAGCAGCCAGCCAACCCTCTCCTCCCAGGGAGGGAGCCCCTCAGCTCAGGTCAGCAGGATGCTCAGACGTCTCTTCCTGCACCTCTTGAGGACAGGTGTCAGTCAGTGACCCCATCACTGGCACCCACAGAGAGGCCTTGTCCCCACTCACGACTGACCCTGGTGCTCTGGTAGAGAAGTTGTGGTACATTGGCTGGTAGTTTCTCTCCCATCTTTATACTAAGAGTGTGTTTGAAGTCCAGAGGTCCAGCTCTGGAACCAGTGGTAAGCAGTTCTTGCCTTTTGTTTATAGCTCCCAGACTCTTCCAGCCACAGTCTTTGTCTTGAGGTGTCAGTAGGAAGGTGGACTCCAGACTACTGTCAGAGGAGACCCAGGCCTGGGCCACAAAGGAGGGAGAGGCTGCCACTTAACTACCAGCCACCCTTTGGGGCTGGGGGTAACTCCTGTAGTGTACAAAGGAGCAAGAAAGAACATCTCTGTCTCTGTTGTTAACACTCAGCACCCTAACACACACACACCACACACACACACACACACAACACCCATCCACCCACACACACACCACACACACAGAACACCCATCCACACGCACACACATCACAAACACATATACACATAACACCCACCCACACAGCACACACCACAACAAACCACACACACACACCATACACACACACCACAAACACACAACACCCAAAACACCCACTCACACATACATACACACCACACACAACACACACCACAAACACATATACACACACAACACCCACCCAAACAGCAAAAACCAACCACATCCACCACACAAACTACACTCACACCACACACACCACAAATACACCACACACATACACCACACAAACACACACACATACACACACACAACGCACACCACACACACATACAAACACCACACACACACACCATACACACATGCACCACACACACCACACACATGTGCCACACACGCTGTCGCGTTGGCTCTCATTATCTTAATGAGACTACTGGATTTTTGGGTATCAGGGTCGTTCTCAGTGTGGGGGACTAAGTCTAACCCACGGAGAAGGATCCCTGTCACCCTCAATCCGGTCTTGCTCCGGCTAACTAGCAGTGCCTCATCTCTCCCAAAGGGAAGGGATGATTGGGCAGCCGAGCGCATGACATCTTAGAGCTTCTCAGGGAAGTCGTGGTCACTCAGATCCCAACCAGTTCTCTCATACCAAGTGTGGTCTCATATACAAATGACAGAGGCAGTTTAAGTTTTACAGATTGATTTAATAAAACGACTGCATTTTAGATAATAAGGCGTGAGCCGCAATAACCAGAACCATACAACACAGTAGGATTGAAATAGTGACGAGGAGAGTAAAACATAGAAATAACGCTATCATAGTGTTACCAGATTACGTTCTCTCTACTAAGTTCTATTTTGAGCACAGCATGTTAAGCTCTAAGCTTGTCTTTCAGATTCCCCGGGAGGACATCAACCCTCATACCTGAGCAAAGGCCTGTGATCTGGATCAGAATCTGCAACAGGGCAGTCAGCGTCTAGTTGTGGTTCCCTGGTCGGAATCTCCCTCTTACGTGTATTAGGACTAGGAAGTGTTTTTATAACTAACACGCCGGTGTGCTAAGAAACGTCCCTACGTAAGAATGTGTATCTTCTACGAACCCTGAAGACTAAACTCCTACCACGTCTATCGGCAATGTACCAGACTGTATCCTTGACTGAAGCACAGAGCGAGCAAGAATGTATTGTTTGAGAACTCTGGTGCTGAAGTAGGCTAAACAGTGTGATAGAAGAGAATAAAACAATACCATGAAACTGGTTATTGAAAAATAACAGTGCGAGGCTAAATAAAATGCATCTAGAACAAAGTGCACAGAGGCCTAATGCTTAAAGCAAACGCGCAAATGCTATGTTAAAAATGGCTACACTACAACACAACACCCAAAACACCCACCCATCCACCCACACACACACACACACACACACACCACACCCACACACACACACCACAAACACATACACATACACACAACACCCACTCACCCACACAGTACAAACCACACACAACACCCAGCCACACACACACCACAAACACAAAGACACACACACACCCACACAGCACAGACCACAACAAACCACACACACACACCACACATCCACCCACCCATACATACACACACACCACACAAACTACACACAACACACACACACCACAAATACACCACACACATACACCACACACACACACATACACACACACCACACACAAATACAAACACCACACACACTACACAGGCATACACACACCACACACACACATGTACCACCCAACACCCAAAAAACCCACCCATACGCACACACACACCACACACACATCACACACACAACACATATACACACACACAAACACACACACACCACACACACATACACACACAACACCCATACATACACACATACCACACAACCTACACACAAACACACACACAACAAATACACCACACACATACACCACCCACAAACACACACACTACACACACCACACACACATACAAACACCACACACACACTACACACACACATACACATGCCACACACACATGCACCACACACACACCACACACATGCACCACACACACCACACACACCACACACACACATACACCACACACATACATGCAGGCACCACACATTCATACACACACCTACCACACACACATCAGAGGGACGCCAGAGGATGGGATGGTAAGTACAGGTAAGTATATTTAATTTTATTAAAAAGTGCCATGGGGGCCTAACTTGGACCCCCCTACATGGCACTCGACCCAATGGCCATGCCCAGGGCACATATGTCTTTAACGAGACAGGAGTCATGTCCCTGGGGGTTGTGCAGCAAAGGATGATGCTTGTCTGGTTAGAGGCATTATTTATGCCTCTGCCCATACTAGCGCCATCCTTTGATGCACAACCTTTTGATGTTCCACCTAAGCCTCCCCCACCCGGCTAGCGTCCTTTTTTATGACGCTAGCCAGGCCTTACTGCCGGCTGCCGTTATTCCATAAATATGACGCCCGGGTGGCGTCTTGGGATGGTGCTAGCCGGCGGTACACTTTTTCACGCAAAACTGTGTTAGCGCCGTTTTGCGTGAAAATGTATAAATCAGGGCCCAGGTGTGTCTAATTACAAGTGCAGGGCTAAATTCTGGTCACACACGTGTGCATAGGGATTAGAATACGAGTTGTGTGATACTCATCTCACCCTCTCAGTTTTCTCCTGATAAATTCTGGTAGGTCAAACCTGCCAAAAATTATCGGGGAAAAGACCTGTAAATGTACAATTCTGTGTGTTGAAAACTGATTCTACATGTTGTGCCTCATTTATAAGTCAGAAACTCGGACTAGGAGGTATTCACTGCACGTGTTAAATACCTCACACCGAGGTAATGGTACTTACCATGTGTGGTATTTACCTCACTTAATCTGCCGAACTTGTCCTGGGGCGTAGGTCGCGGCTTCCACCAGTGCTGGGATGTGATCTGTAGCGTTGTGAGCAGTGTGTGGAGTTTGCTCACTAGTGCTAGTACTGGGGGCTGTAATCAGTGGTGGTTTGGGGTCACTGTGGGATGTCTGAGCACAAGGGCTGATGACACACTGGCTATGCCACTGCCTGTGATCAGTGTGGAGTCTTTGCGCACTACTGGTGTAAAGTGAGTCTAGGGGTGCCCCTTCAGTACTGTGTCCTCAGTGTTGGTGTCTGCTCAGTAGGTTTGTGTCCTCAGTGCTGGGTGTCTGCTCAGTAATGCTATGTCCTCAGTGGTGTGGGGTGTCTGCTCATTAGTGTTGTGTCCTCAGTGGTGTGGGGTGTCTGCTCAGTAATGTTGTGTCCTCAGTGGTGTGAGGTGTCTGCTCAGTAATGTTGGGTGTCTGCTCAGTAGTGTTGTGTCCTTGGTGTTGGTGTCTACAAACACTGCTCAGTAAGGTTGTGTCCTCAGTGGTGTTGGGTGTCTGCTCAGTAGTGTTGTGTCCTCGGTGGTGTTGGGTGTCTGCTCAGTAGTGTTGTGTCCTCGGTGGTGTGGGGTGCCTGCTCAGTAGTGTTGTGTCCTCAGTGGTCTGGGGTGTCTGCTCAGTAGTGCTGTGTCCTCAGTGGTGTGGGGTGTCTGCTCTGTAGTGTTGTGTCCTCGGTGGTGTGGGGTGTCTGCTCAGTAGTGTTGTGTCCTCAGTGGTGTTGGGTGTCTTCTCAGTAGTGTTGTGTCCTCAGTGGCTTTGGGTGTCTGCTTAGTAGTGTTGTGTCCTCAGTGGCTTTGGGTGTCTGCTCAGTAGTGTTGTGTCCTCAGTGGCTTTGGGTGTCTGCTCAGTAGTGTTGTGTCCTCAGTGGTGTGGGGTGACTGCTCAGTAATGTTGGTTCCTCGGTGGTGTGGGGTGTCTGCTCAGTAATGCTGTGCCCTCAGTGGTGTTGGGTGTCTGCTCAGTAATGCTGTGTCCTCGGTGGTGTGGGGTGTCTGCTCAGTAGTGCTGTGTCCTCGGTGGTGTGGGGTGTCTGCTCAGTAATGTTGTGTCCTCAGTGGCTTTGGGTGTCTGCTCAGTAGTGTTGTGTCCTCAGTGGTGTTGGGTGTCTGCTCAGTAATGCTGTGTCCTCGGTGGTGTGGGGTGTCTGCTCAGTAGTGTTGTGTCCTCAGTGGTGTTGGGTGTCTGCTCAGTAATGCTGTGTCCTCAGTGGCTTTGGGTGTCTGCTCAGTAGTGTTGTGTCCTCAGTGGTGTGGGGTGTCTGCTCAGTAATGTTGTGTCTTCGGTGGTGTTGGGTGTCTGCTCAGTAGTGTTGTGTCCTCAGTGGTGTTGGGTGTCTGCTCAGTAGTGCTGTGACCTCGGTGGTGTGGGGTGTCTGCTCAGTAGTGCTGTGTCCTCGGTGGTGTTGGGTGTCTGCTCAGTAGTGTTGTGTCCTCAGTGGCTTTGGGTGTCTGCTCAGTAGTGTTGTGTCCTCAGTGGTGTGGGGTGTCTCCTCAGTAATGCTGTGTTCTCGGTGGTGTTGGGTGTCTGCTCAGTAGTATTGTGTCCTCGGTGGTGTTGGGTGGCTGCTCAGTAGTGCTGTGTCCTCGGTGGTGTGGGGTGTCTGCTCAGTAATGTTGTGTCCTCAGTGGTGTTGGGTGTCTGCTTAGTAGTGTTGTGTCCTCAGTGGCTTTGGGTGTCTGCTCAGTAGTGTTGTGTCCTCAGTGGTGTGGGGTGTCTGCTCAGTAATGCTGTGTCCTCGGTGGTGTTGGGTGTCTGCTCAGTAGTGTTGTGTCCTCAGTGGTGTGGGGGTCTGCTCAGTAGTGTTGTGCCCTCAGTGGTGTGGGGTGTCTGCTCAGTAATGCTGTGTCCTCAGTGGTGTGGGGTGTCTGCTCAGTAGTGCTGTCTCCTCAGTGGTGTTGGGTGTCTGCTCAGTAGTGCTGTGTCCTCCTTTGAACAGGAAGTGCCCCCACGCCATTGCACACGTTAGGACAGTGCTCTGGGGCAGGGCAGCCTGGGTGACAGTGCATTCCTGAGGGCTCACAACACTTTTCAGCAGACACAGCGGGGCACGTGTGCCCTCAAGGTGCCAGAGCGGGGGTTGTGCAATCCCCTCTCCCGCCGGGAGACCTCACAACCCCGACCTCAAGGGGCAAAGAGGAGGGTGGGGAGGGAGGGTGCAAGGCCCAGCTCTCTGAGCGGGGCACCACCCTGAGCTGTGCCCTCACCAGCAGTGCCCTCAGACCTGTGCCCTCAGAGCTGTGCCCTCAGCAGCGGTACCCTCAGAGCTGTGCCCTCACGAGCTGTGCTCCCAGAACTGTACCTCACGAGCTTTGCCCTCACCAGCAGTACCCTCAGAGCTGTGCCTTATAGCACTGCCCTCGGAGCTGTGCCCTCAGATTGCTGCCCTCAGTGAAGTGCCCCATTCCTGAGCTGTGACATCGCAAGCAGTGCCCTCAGACCTGTGCCCTCAGACCTGTGACCTCAGAGCTGTGCCTTCAGAGCGGTACCCTCAGAGCTGTGCCCTCAGAGCTGTGTCCTCAGCAGCGGTACCCTCAGAGCTGTGCCCTCACGAGTTGTGCTCCCAGAACGGTGCCTCACGAGCTTTGCCCTCACCAGCAGTACCCTCAGAGCTGTGCCTTATAGCACTGCCCTCGGAACTGTGCCCTCAGATTGCTGCCCTCAGTGTGGTGCACCATTCCTGAGCTGTGACATCGCAAGCAGTGCCCTCAGAGCAGTACCCTGTGTGTGAACCATTCCCTCATGAGTTGTGCCCTCAGTGGTGCCTCATACAAGATCTGGCCCTCATGAGCTGTGCCCTCAGACCAGTGCCTTGTTCCTGAGCTGTGCCCTCCGAGCGTTGCCCTCAGAGTGGTGCCCTCAGCATGGAGCTCCATGCGTGAGCTCTGCCTTCATGAGCAGTGCCCCCAGAGCAGTACCCTGTGTGTGAGACATGCCCTCATGAGCTGTGCCCTCAGAGTGGTGCCCAGTGTGAGAGCTCTGCCCTCATGAGCTGTGCCCTCAGAGTGGTGCCCAGTGTGAGAGCTCTGCCCTCATGAGCTGTGCCCTTATGGGCACTGCCCTGTGCGTGAGCTGTGCCTTCAGAGAAGTTCCCTTACGAGCTGTGCCCTCAGACCAATGCCCTGTGCGTGTGCTGTGCCCTCAGAGCGGTGCCCTCAGAGCAGTTCCCTGTGCTTGAAATGTGCCCTCAGAGTGGTGCCCCATGCGTAAGCCTTGTCCTGAGAGTAATACAGTGCGTGAGAAGTGTCCTGTGCATGAGCTGTGCCCTCGTGAGCTGTACCCTCACAAGTGTGCCTTCATGAGCTGTGCCCTCAGAGTGGTGCCCAGTGTGAGAGCTGTGCCCTCATGAGCTGTGCCCTCATGGGCAATGCCCTTTGCGTGTGCTGTGCCCTCAGAGCGGTGCCTTCGAGAGCGGTGGCCTCGGAGTGGTGACTTATGAGTGGTGCCCTTGGAGCAGTGCCCTCAGAGCAGTGCCCTGTGCTTGAAATGTGCCCTCAGAGTGGTGTCCCATGCGAGCTGTGTCCTCAGAGTGGTGCCCTCACCAGGAGGGCCCTCATGAGCAGTGCCCTCGCAAGCTGTGCCCTCAGAGTGCTGCTTGAATGAGCAGTGCCCTCACAAGCAGTGCCCTCATGAGATGTGCCCTCGCCAGCAGTGTCCTCATGAGTGGTGCCCTTGGAGTGGTGCACTGTGCGAGAGCAGTGCCCCTAGAGTTGTGCCCTATGTGTGACCTGTGCCATTAGAACAGTGCCCTCACAAGCTGTGCCCTCAGAGTGGTGCCCTCAGAACAGTGCCCTGTGCGTGAGCTGTACCCCCAGAGCAGTCCCTCAGAATGGTGCTCTCAGAGTAGTGCTCTCACAAGCTGTGCCCTCAAAACGGTGCCCTCAGAACAGTGCCATCACTGCGGTGCCCTCATGAGCAGTGCCCTCAGGTTGGTGCAATGTGCGTGAGCTGTGCCCTCAGACCAGTGCCCTCATGATCTGTGCCCTCAGAGCAGTGCCCTCATGAGCAGTGTCCTCAGAGCAGTGCCCTCATGATCTGTTCCCCTCAGAGCAGTGCCCTCATGAGCAGTGCCCTCAGAGCAGTGCCCTCAGAGCTGTGCCCTCATGAGCTGTGTCCTCAGAGCAGTGCCCTCAGAGCAGTGCCATCACGAGCAGTGCCCTCATGAGTGGTGCCCTTAGAGTGGTGCACTGTGCGAGAGCAGTGCCCCTAGAGTTGTGCCCTATGCATGAGCTGTGCACTTAGAACAGTGCCCTCACAAGCTGTGCCCTCATAGTGGTGCCCTCAGAACAGTGCCCTGTGCGTGAAATGTGCCCTCAGAGCAGTCCCTCAGAACGGTGCTCTCAGAATAGTGCTCTCACAAGCTGTGCCCTCAAAACGGTGCCCTCAGAGCAATGCCCTCACTGTGGTGCCCTCACAAGCAGTGCCCTCAGGTTGGTGCCCTCAGCGTGATACCCTATGTGTAAGCTGTGTCCTGAGAGTGGGACTATGTGTGTGAGCCGTGCCCTCAGAGCAGTGCCCTATTCGTGAGGTGTGCCCTCAGAGCAGTGCCCTATGCATGAACTGTGCCCTCAGAGTGGTGCCCTCAGAGCAGTGCCCTCACAAGCAGTGCCCTCAGAGCAGTG
This sequence comes from Pleurodeles waltl, assembly GCF_031143425.1. Taxonomy (NCBI): domain Eukaryota; kingdom Metazoa; phylum Chordata; class Amphibia; order Caudata; family Salamandridae; genus Pleurodeles; species Pleurodeles waltl. The sequence continues at coordinate 1,192,486,426 of NC_090448.1, forward strand.
CCTTCAGAGCAGTTACCTCAGAGCAGTGCCATCGTGAGCTGTGCCCTCAGACTGGTGCCCTCACAAGCAGTGCACTCAGAGCAGTGCCCTCAGAAAAGTCTCCACACAAGCAGTGCCCTTAGAGAGGTGCGCTATTATAATAGTAATAGTATTTACATAGCGCTTACTACCCCTTACGAGGCATCAAATCGCTTTTCGGCGAGGAGCATGCTACTCCGGAACCCAAGAGGATTAGTGGTGGATTAGTATAGGGAGGTATGAGTACAGTATTAGTATAGGGTGGTATGAGTACAGTATTAGCATTAGTATTGGGAGGTATGAGTACAGTATTAGTATAGGGAGGTATGAGTACAGTATTAGTATAAGGAGGTATGAGTACAGTATTAGTATTAGTATAGGGAGGTATGAGTACAGTATTAGCGTTAGTTTAGGGAGGTATGAGTACAGTATTAGTATAGGGAGGTATGAGTACAGTATTAGCGTTAGTTTAGGGAGGTATGAGTACAGTATTAGTATAGGGAGGTATGAGTACAGTATTAGCGTTAGTTTAGGGAGGTATGAGTAGAGTATTAGTATAGGGAGGTATGAGTACAGTATTAGTATAGGGAGGTATGAGTACAGTATTAGCGTTAGTTTAGGGAGGTATGAGTAGAGTATTAGTATAGGGAGGTATGAGTACAGTATTAGTATAGGGAGGTATGAGTACAGTATTAGCGTTAGTTTAGGGAGGTATGAGTAGAGTATTAGTATTAGTATAAGGAGGTATGAGTACGGTAGAAGTATTAGTATAATGAGGTATTAATGCAGTATTAGTATAAAAACTTTAAGTTTTTGTACTGAGCTACGTAGGGCCCCGTCAGACACTGCAGTGCCAGCCGGACGTGGAGCAGAGCCCGATGATGAGGCATGAGGGCTATTGCTTCTGAAGGGTGTGCCTATGAGACGGGATGAATACCCCCCCCGTCTCCTGGAACAGCGCACCTATTAACTTTCATATTGTATATTGGGAGAACGTGCACTGGAACAGTTCATCTCCCAAGCCCTCCCTTTTTCTTCATCACTATGAACATGTTAAGCATGGAATAACATACACATATATATGTATATACACACACAGACATACATAAACACATGCAGACACACACACACACATATATATATATGTATACATTCATATACATATACATATTTAATCATGAGTAAATATACATTCGTTAAACAGGTTTAAAGAGTATGTGTGTAATTTATTGTTATGACATAGTAGTGATACATGTTTTCTAAAGAACTATACATATCTAGAATATACATATAATCAGATTATAAATATCTATCAACAGGGGCTTACGCAGTCCAAAGCTGGTTATGAAGGAAAGAGCCAACTCTTGAGTAGTTTTCTGAAGACAAGAAAGTTATGTGTGGTTGTTATAGTTGGGGAAATGAATTCCATAGTTTGGCTGCTTGGACGGAGAAGGATGTACCACCTATATTCATTTTCTTGTAAGGTGGTGTTCTAAGGCGGGGTGCCAATCTTGAGCGGAGGTTTCTTTGTTGGATGTATTTGGTTATTTTGTTTCTGATAAAAAGCGGTCCTCTTCCATGTACAGCTTAGTGGATGATGCAAACCAGCTTGGAGGTGCATCTTCTGGCAACGGGTAACCGGTGTGGTGCTCTCAGGGCAGGCGAGATGTGGGCTTGCGGCTTTACATGTAATAGTAGCCTGGCAGTGGAGTTCTCAGTACGTTGTCGTTTTTTCATAATCGATAGAGATGATCCATGGCAGAGGCCATTGGCGTAATCCAGTTTGGATGGTACAAGCGAGACAGTAGCTTGCACCTTGTGTGGAAATCCGAGGTGGGGGAAGATGCGTTGTAGAGTCTTCAAGGCGATGAAGCTTGTTCGTGCTAATTTGTCCACTTGGGCATTCATAGTTAACTTGGAATCCATGGTAATTCCAAGGTTTTTAACTTCCTCTTATAAATGTATGTTAAAACACCATTTCTATTTAATTAGACATTATATTAATGTGACATTAATGTAATAAAATATAATAATATGACTTTTACATAATTATATGCATCACTTTTAACAATAATGAATACACAATAGTTTTTTTACGTTAGGTGGAAATATATTTTTTAATTTTAACTTTAAAAAAATGGTATTAAATCAATCTAATATTTAATTCAAAATTAAGTTAATAGTGCTGTAGCATATTTTATAGTAAATATAATTCTATTCTGCTGTATTTGTAGAGTGCATGGCTACCCAACGGGCCTCCCACTGCTAGTCACAGACATTAGCCACGGAGCTCATTTGCACAGCCTAGAGCGGGACTAGAATAGGAAAGACTTGAAAGTCTTCTGAAGTTGAGCTCTGATTGAATCATTCTTAGGTCCGAAGGAAGGGGGTTCCAGACTTTTGGATGAGCACCCTCCACTTTTTGCCCTCTTGATCCTGGGGACCAGCAGTAGTTTTTGATCCACAGAGCGTAGTCGTTCAGAATGTAGGGGTTCAGCAGACGCTGTATTGACCCTGGGCCCGGGCTCGATGGAGTGTCTCGAGCTGGACTCGGATGCACAGGTCGCCAGTGCAGGGCTGCAGGGGTTGGAGCAGCAGACTTGCACTTAGGCACTGAATCCTCCTTATCACATACGTGGGGCTCCCTAGATAAAGGGAGTTGTTGTAGTCCAGATGTGAATTCACCAATCCATGCACCAGCTCTCTCTGCAGCGGCATGGAATCCAACGTAACCGTTCTCTGAGGGTCCCCGGAAGTTCAGAGCCACATGATGTGTGCCTACTGGCTGGTACCTCCATGGAAAGATTATGGATTGAGAACCCAGACTTTTAACTGTGGGGGTAGCAGGAGGCTGTCAGGCCAGCTCGGTTCCAGCCAGCGGGGGTTGTTGTCTACAGGGACCTCCCAAGCGCTGCCCGTTTCAAGCAGGTATTTAGGTGGCTGTAGACTCTGTTAGTATCTGAACTGAGAGATACCACAATCTGGTGTCTCCTGCTCAGGACCTGCAAGGCTTCAGCTTAATAATAACTGAATATTATTTTGTATACATTTATTTTAGAAATAGGACAAAAGAAAAACAACTGTTGCAGCACTAGTTGCAGGTGTGTGTGGCGAAAGTGGGGGGTCGAGGCGCGTGGGAGGGGTCCTGCACTGGAGGGGGGGGGGGGTAGAGCATCCTCCTTTCATCACTAGGACCATCATGATGGTGAAATCAATCACCCTTCCATCCTTCTAAAGCCATTACGGTGTGATTTAAAGTTGTGAAATGCTCACATAAGATGACAGGGTCTCTGGCCCCTCTGGCGGGAGCAGCATCAGGCAGAGCTCAGATGATGTCTCCAGGCATCTAAACCTTCTTTCACCACAAATCCTTAGAGTCCTACGTTTTTGGGGGTTGCCTCGTCTGTCCCAGAATGCAATGTTTGTGTGACGCAGCCGGGCCTTCCGGTGCTCATAGGAGCAGCAGAGCCTGCTGGGAGGAAGGATGAGGGTGCACATCCCTACAGGGCCAGAGTCTGTATTTATTCACCAGACCCAGGTGGAATCTCCCTCCTGGAGTCAGTGCTTCTCGCTCGTTCATGGTGACCAGGTCAATAATTAATGGAGTTTAACGGTGGATTCGTTCATTGATTACCCCAACCCTGAGAATGTAAACTGAGACCGGATGTGTTCACCTTACGGGTGGTCAGTGCCAGTGGATGACGTCAGAGGGGTGACGGCCAGGCCAGCGATGCTTGTGTAATAAATCCTGCACTTTAGGTACAGGTGACGTCACCCAGCAGGTTCCAGCCAATCACTGAGTCCCTCAACACTTACCTGTCCCACGCACCATGTAAAGTAAATGTTGGGGGTGCAGACATGCCTTAGAGCAACCAATAAATAAAATACTGGTTTGTATTGAGGGGATCCACCTAGTCACCCCCTCCTTCCCCCTGGCCGGGGCAGGGCCGAAGGGACCCCGCTAGTGACACTTGTACAGTTGTGTCTAAGTCAGGGGGATGAAGGCCTGTGGTCTTCACCATCAGTGTCACCATGCACTGCTTGTGCCCCACCCCCACACTCCCCTTACCGACCCCCCCCACCCACCAGGAACCATGGCTGCCGGTATTCCTCACATCTACACACTTTACAAAAGTGTGTATTTTGAAAATAAGCAGAGGCAATGCAACCGCTCTCGCATTTGTAAAAGTTAGAGCTCTTGGCGTTGAAAATAGATTTTTTCTTTTACTTCTGTTTTTTGTACGCTGTGGAGTGATAATATTTGCATAGCGTTATTGCCATTTGCATGACCTTGCGGAGCTGTAGAATGGTTATGAGGGGGAGGAGACGAGTAATATGCTGACTGAGAAAGAAAAGTCACAACATGCTGGAAAAAGCAAACTCTGATACAGGATGCCAGATTAAATAGCAGAAGGAAACTAGTTGAGGGGTGCTCCTCTGCAAAAAACAGAAGTGACGTATCGCTGTGTGAACCACTGAGGAGACAGCAAAGAAGAGCGACACTGGACTAAATCAATAGCAGCAGCAGACGGGAGCAAAGTCCTTCATTCAATGCAGCATGTCTTACAGACAACGCATGCGCGCTGCCTAGGCTCGACCTAAAATAACTCCTTTTGTTTCCAGTTACAATGACCTAAGAGACGTGATCACATTAGGAGTGCTCTTAACTCAGCAAAGAAGTCTGAGTTTTTGTATCACACTAGACAGCAGGTTCATATGAAGCAACAGGTGAAATAACTTTTGCAAAGATAATATAATTTAAACCAAACAAAAAGGAAATGTTACAATCATCTACTTTCTCAGGAGGACTTGTAAGAGGCAAAAAATGACTTGTCTTGCACAGTCTATTCCAGGCTCCCCAACCTTTCCTGTTACGAGAGCTACTTCTAGTCAATGAAATTCACCCTGCGAAACTGATATTGGTGAAGTAATAGGGACCAGTCCACCCAGGATTGTCAGCAGTGGTCACATCAGTGCATATCAGTCACTCCCATAGCACCATGGATGGATTCAACCCACTCAAAGGGTATGAAGCCCTTAGAAGAACTTTCCAGAAGCCTGTCTAGGAGCAGCCCTGCATCCCATCCGCCCTAGGACAGTTGCCTAAGGAAACCTGAGGGTCACCCAGGAACACAGAGGCAGCTCATCCTTATGGATAACAGTTGGGGTCCTCTCTTTGTTTTCTGTCAATGTCTTATCACAGATACACTGAACAATAAAATATTACTCACTGTTAGTGTAGATAAAATGGAATACATGTAGCTGTAACATGCCCTTCTGTGGCTGCTGAGGTAAATAAAAAATACTTCACATGTGAGTTGTGCACATGCTTGCGCGACAGAGTTTGTGTATATGAGAGAGAAAGTGTATGTAAGTGGACTCTGTGTGTATGTGTAAGCATGTGTGTGTGTGTGTGTGAGTGAAAGTGGTGTCAAAGGGCGTGTGATGTCACTTTTGCTACCCCTGGCATTGTGGTCAGTTGACATCTATGTGCCAACCCCCCTGTACCCAGTCAGGAGCTCTCAGGCCAGGGGTTCACTGCCTGTGCACAGTGCTGGCTGTGCTGAGGGGGCCCCCTGGAGCTGGGGGAGCCCTGTACCCAGTCAGGAGCTCTAAGGCCAAGGGTTCGCAGCCTGTGCATAGTGTCAGCTGTGCTGAGGGGGCCCCCTGGAGCTGGGGGGGGGCCCTGTACCCAGTCAGGAGCTCTCAGGCCAGGGGTTCGCTGCCTGTGCACAATGTCAGCTGTGCTGAGGGGGGGGCCCTGGAGCTGGGGGGGCCCTGTACCCAGTCAGGAGCTCTCAGGCCAGGGGTTCACTGCCTGTGCACAGTGTCGGCTGTGCTGAGGGGGCCCTCTGGAGCTGGGGGGGGCCTGTACCCAGCCAGGAGCTCTCAGGCCAAGGGTTCGCTCCCTGTGCACAGTGTGGGCTGTGCTGAGAGGGCCCCAGAGCTGGGGGGCCATGTACCAAGTTAGGAGCTCTCAGGCCAGAGGTTTGCTCCCTGTGCACAGTGTCGGATGTGCTGAGGGGGCCCCAGAGCTGGGGGGGGGGGGGGGGACCTGTACTCAGTCAGGAGCTCTCAGGCCAGGGGTTCGCTGCCTGTGCACAGTGTCAGTTGTGCTGAGGGGGCCCCAGAGCTGGGGGGGGGCCTGTACCCAGTCAGGAGCTCTCAGGCCAGGGGTTTGCTGCCTGTGCACAGTGTCGGTTGTGCTGGGGTGGCCCCCTGGAGCTGGGGGGACCCTGTACCCAGTCAGGAGTTCTCAGGCCAGGGGTTCGCTCCCTGTGCACAGTGTCGGCTGTGCTGAGGGGGCCCCTGGAGCTGGGGGGACCCTGTACCCAGACAGGAGTTCTCAGGCCAGGGGTACGCAGCCTGTGCACAGTGTCGACCGTGCTGAGGGGGCCCCAGAGCTGGGAGGGCTGTACCCAGTCAGGAGCTCTCAGGCCAGGGGTTCGCTTCCTGTGCACATTGCTGGCTGTGCTGAGTGGGGCCCCCTGGATCTGGGGGGCCCTGTACTCAGTCAGGAGCTCTCCGGCTAGGGGTTCGCTGCCTGTGCACAGTGTCAGCTGTGCTGAGGGGGCCCCAAGAGAAGGGGGGCCTACGTACCCAGTCTGGAGTTTTCAGGCAGGGGTTGGCTCCCTGTGCAGAGTGTCAGCTGTGCTGAGGTTCCCCAGAGCTGGGGAGCCCCTGTACCCAGTCAGGAGCTCTCAGGCCAGGGGTCCACAGCCTGTGCACAGTGTCGGCTGTGCTGAGAGGGCCCACTGGAGCTGGGGGGCCCCTGTACCTAGTCAGGAGCTCTCAGGCCAGGACTTCGCAGCCTGTGCACAGTGTTGGCTGCGCTGAGGGATGGCCGGCGCTGGGGGGGGAGGGGGGGGCTGTACCTAGTCAGGAGCTCTCAGGCAGGGGTTGGCTACCTGTGCACAGTGATGGCTGTGCTGAGGGGGCCCCAGAGCTGGGGGGGGGACGCTGTACCCAGTCAGGAGCTCTCAGGACAGGGGTTCGCTCCCTGTGCATCCTGTTGGCTGTGCTGAGGCGGCCCCCTGGAACTGGGGGGGCCTGTACCCAGTCAGGAGCTCTCAGGCAGGGGTTCACTGCCTATGCACAGTGTCGGCTGTGCTGAGGGGGGCCTTGGAGCTGGGGGACCCTGTCAGTGGCTCTCAGACCAAGGGTTTGCTCCCTGTGCACAGTGTGGGCTGAGCTGAGGGGGGCCCAGAGCTGGGGGGGGGGTGTACCCAGTCAGGAGCTCTCAGGTCAGGGGTTTGCTGCCTGTGCACAGGGTCAGCTGTGCTGAGGGGGCCCCCTGGAGCTGGGTGGGCCCTGTAGCCAGTCAGGAGCTCTCAGGCCAGGGGTTCGTTCCCTGTACACAGTGTCGGCTGTGCTGAGGGGGCACGCTGGAGGGGGGGCTGTACCCAGTCAGGAGCTCTCAGACAGGGGTGCGCTGCCTGTGCACAGTGTTGACTGTGCTGAGGGGGCACCAGAGCTGTGGGGCCAGGGGTTCGCTGCCTCTGCACAGTGTCGGCTGTGCTGAGGGGGCCCTCTGGAGCTGGGGGGGGCCCTGTACCCAGTCAGGAGCTCTCAGGTCAGGGGTTCACTGCCTGTGCACAGTGCCGGCTGTGCTGAGGGGTCCCCCTGGAGCTGGGGTGCCCCTGTACCCGGTCAGGAGCTCTCAGGCCAGGGGTTCGCTCCCTGTGCACACTGCTGGCTGTGCTGAGGGGGCCCCCTGGAGCTGGGGGGCACTGTACCCAGTCAGGAGCTCTCAGGCCAGGGGTTCGCTGCATGAGTACAGTGTCAGCTGTGCTGAGGGGGTCCTGGAGATGGGGGGCCCCTGTACCCAGTCTGGAGTTCTCAGACAGGGGTGGCTCCCTGTGCAGAGTGTCCGCTCTGCTGAGGTTCCCTGGAGCTGTGGGGCCCCTGTACCCAGTCAGGAGCTCTCAGGCCAGGGGTTCACTCCCTGTTCACAGTGTTGGCTGTGCTAAGGGGGTCCCAGAGCTAGGGGGGCTGTACCCAGTCAGGAGCTCTCAGGCCAGGTGTTCGCTCCCTGTGCACAGTGTCGGCTGTGCTGAGGGGGCCCGCTGGAGCTCTGGGGGGGGGGGCTGTACCCAGTCAGGAGTTTACAGGCCAGAGGTTTGCTGCCTGTGCACAGTGGCGGCTGTGATGAGGGGGCCCCAGAGCTGGGGGGGTCCCTGTACCCGGTCAGGAGCTCTCAGGCCAGAGGTTCGCTCTCTGTGCACACTGCTGGCTATGCTGAGGGGGCCCACTGGAGCTGGGGGGCCCTGTACCCAGTCAGGAGCTCTCAGGCCAGGGGTTGGCTCCCTGTGCTGAGCGTCGGCTGTGCTGAGGTTCCCCGGAGCTGTGGGGGCCCCTGTACCCAGCCAGGAGCTCTCAGGCCAGGGGTCCGCAGCCTGTGCACAGTATCAGCTGTGTTGAGGGCCCCCCCCTGGAGCTGTGGGGCCCCTGTACCCAGTCAGGAGCTCTCAGGCCAGGGGTTCACTGCCTGTGCACAGTGTCGCCTGTGCTGAGGGGGCACCAGAGCTGTGGGGCCAGGGGTGTGCTGCCTCTGCACAGTGTCGGCTGTGCTGAGGGGGCTCCCTGAAGCTGGCGGGCCCTATACCCAGTCAGGAGCTCTTAGGTCAGGGGTTCGCTCCCTGTGCACAGTGTCAGTTGTGCGGATGGGGCTCCCTGTAGCTGGGGGGCCCTGTACCCAGTCAGGACCTCTCAGGCCAGGGGTTCGCTTCCTGTGCACAGTGCCGGCTGTGCTGAGGGGGCCCTAGAGATGGGGGGCCCCTGTGCCCAATCAGGAGCTCTCAGGCCAAGGGTTCGCTTCCTGTGGACGTGCACAGTGTCGGCTGTGCTGAGGGGGGCCCTGAACCCAGTCAGGAGCTCTCAGGCCAGGGGTTCGCTTCCTGTGCACAGTGTCGGCAATGCTGAGGGGGCCCCGGAGCTGAGGGGGGCCCTGTACCCAGCCAGGAGCTCTCAGGCAGGGGTTGGCTCCCTGTGCACAGTGTCATCTGTGCTGAGGGGTCCCTAGAGCTGGGGAGCCCCTGTAGCCAGGCAGGAGCTCCCAGGCCAGGGGTTCGCTGCCAGTGCACAGTGGCGGCTGTGCTGAGGGGGCCTGGAGCTGAGGGGGCCCCTGTACCCAGTCAGGAGCTCTCAGGCCACGGGTTTCCTGCCTGTGCACAGTGTCGACTGTGCTGAGGGGGCCCTGTACCCAGTGAGGACCTCTCAGACAGGGGTTCACTGCCTGTGCACAGTGTTGGCTGTGCTGAGGGGGCCCCCTGGAGCAGGGGGAACCCTGTACCCAGTCAGGAGATCTCACGCCAGGGGGTTCAAGCCCTTTGTTACACCACTGGTCTAGGGTTGAGAGTCAAGCTGTCTTTTTGAGATGAAGACAGGCTCCATGAAATGAAAGTTTAGCCATGGTGACCAGGTGCCCCGGATTTGCTAGGACAGACCAGCTCTGAACCCCACTGCCCCGACCCCTCACCCTTTCTCCCTGGGCAGATTTTGGGAAATGTAGCTAACGGCCCAGTTGTTTTACTACAGAGGGTGGACTGAAACGAGTGTGAGGGGCGTTTTTGTGTTTTCCAAAGAGTGTCCTGGCAGATGAAAGTGTAATGAGCCTTGGCTCCTTCAGCCAAAGTGTCATGCGCAGTGGTGTAACAAAGGCCCCCGCAGCCCTCGCGGTGTGGGAAGATCCGAGCTCCAGGGGGCCCCCCTCAGCACACCTGAAGGTACTTTGCAGGGGCCCCTCAAGTTCCCTTGCACCCCATGTCATGCGGTATTTCCCGGCTTGTATTACCAATCAGAAATGACACTTTTGTTCTCTCTCCCTGTAACACTGGGTGGAAGAAACAAAGAACTTATAATAAAAACATTTCTAGCTATCGCATCTAGAATTTTCAATTCTATTAAGGACACAGAGGCGAGGATTATGCTTCTCTTTCCATGCTTTAGTAAAACTCAGCAGCCAATACGAAAGACTTTTTGTAAGAAACAACAAATCCCATGAACCACCATAACATATGAGTGACCTTAGAGACCAGCCCTATAAAACCTTCGTGAATAAACGTCTCTTCCTCTTTCTTTGCACATAGACACAGTTAATGCACTGATGCCGAAAGTGTCACACAAAAATAAACCTCAAGTCCACAAAAAACAACGGAACACCCGAACCAGGACGAAGAACATCTATCACCGAAGTGGAAGAGGAGTCCCAAGGAGGGATTCAGGTGATGAAAGGCAATCATTTCTCCTCTTGACCTGAATCAAGAAGAAGAAAAATATAGCCATAAACACTGTCCTATGTAGAAATAAACAAAGTTAAATCACTTTTTTTAATGCATATAATACAACGTTAATATCAGGGTGGGAAAGAAATTGTAAAAAATCACAGCACACATTATGCAAAATACATATATACAAGAAATCATGAAAGACTTTGTAGGAAGTTGGTCTGTATGTACTATTTCAAAGTAAGAAATAGTGTGCACAGAGTCCAAGGGTTCCCCTTAGAGGTAAGATAGTGGCAAAAAGAGATAATTCTAATGCTCTATTTTGTGGTAGTGTGGTCGAGCAGTAGGCTTATCAGAGGGTAGTGTTAAGCATTTGTTGTACACACACAGGCAATAAATGAGGAACACACACTCAAAGACAATTCCAGGCCAATAGGTTTTTGTATAGAAAAATATCTTTTCTTAGTTTATTTTAAGAAGCACAAGTTCAAGATTTGAAGTAAACACATAAAATGCAGGGTACTCTGCACAGGTAAGTTAGGAACTTTGAATAAAAGTAATATCATATACAGTCTTTGTAAAAATGGCAATAAGCTATTTTAAAAGTGGACACAGTACAAAAATCAACAGTTCCTGGCTAGTTTGTCAGGTAAGAAAAACACTTACAAGTCTCAGTTCCTGGGCATAGGCAGCCCACCGTTGGGGATTCAAGGCAACCCCAAAGTTACCACACCAGCAGCTCAGGGCCGGTCAGGTGCAGAGGTCAAAGAGGTGCCCAAAACGCATAGGCGCCTATGGAGAACAGGGGTGCTTCAGTTCCAGTCTGCCAGCAGGTAAGTACCCGCGTCCTCGGGGGGCAGACCAGGGGGGTTTTGTAGAGCACTGAGGGGGACACAAGTAGGCACACAAAACACACCCTCAGTGGCACAGGGGAGGCTGGGTGCAGTGTGCAAAGCAGGCGTCTGGTTTTAGATAGGACTTAATGGAGGGACCCGGGGGTCACTCTAGCGGTGCAGGCAGGTACGGGGGGGGCTTCCCGGGACAGCCACCACCTGGGGTAGGCAGAGGGTCACCTGGGGGTCACTCCTGCACTGAGGTTCGGTTCCTTGAGGTCCTGGGGGCTGCGGTTGCAGTGCTGTGTCCAGGCATTGGGTTCCTTGTTACAGGCGTCGCTGTGGGAGCTCAGGGGGTCTTCTTGGGCTACTCACGGGGTCACAGTCACCAGGGAGTCCTGTAGGAGGCTGGCCTGGCTTGTAGTGGGTACCAGAGGTACTTACATACGTTGTGCCAGGTCCAGTTATCCCTTATTAGTGTAGAAGAGGTGTTTCTAGCAGCTTAGGCTGATAGAAGGTAGCTTGGCAGAGCAGCTTAGGCTGAACTAGGAGACATGCAAAGCTCCTACTATACCACTGGTGTCATATGCACAATATCATAAGAAAACACAATACACAGATTTACTAAAAATAAAAGTACTTTATTTTTATGACAATTTGCCAAAAGTATCTCAGTGAGTACCCTCAGTATGAGGATGCCAAATATGCACAAGATATATGTACACAATACCAAAAATATGCAGTAATAGCAAAAGGAAGTAATGCAAGCAGTGTAAAGTAACAATAGATTGCAATAGGAGCACATAGGTATAGGGGCAACACAAACCATATACTCCAAAAGTGGAATGCGAACCACGAATGGACCCCAAACCTATGTGAGCTTGTAGAGGGTCGCTGGGACTGTAAGAAAACAGTGAGGGTTATAAAAAATAGCCCACCCCAAGACCCTGTAAGGTAGGTGTAAAGTGCACCTACAACCCCCAGAGAGCACAGAAGTTGTGATAGGGGGATTCTGCAAGGAAAACCAACACCAGCAATGCAACAACAGTGGATTTCCAGACCTGAATACCTGTAAGACAAGGGGACCAAGTCCAAGAGTCGCGACAGTGTCAAGAGTGGGCAGGTGCCCAGGAAATGCCAGCTGAGGGTGCAAGGAAGCTGCCAGTGGATGGAAGAAGCTTGGTGTTTTGCAAGAACGAAGAGGACTAGGAACTTCCTCTTTGGAGGATGGATGTCCCACGTCGTGAAGAAGCTTGCAGAGGTGTTCCCACGCAGAAAGACTGCAAACAAGCCTTGCTAGCTTCAAGGGTCACGGTTAGGGTTTGTGGATGCTGCTGTGGCCCAGGAGGGACCAGGATGTTGCCAATTGGATGAGGAGACAGAGGGGGGGTGCAGCAAGTCAGGGAGCCCTCACAGAAGCAGGCAGCACCCGCAGAAGTACCGGATCAGGCACTTAGAAGTGGAGTGAACTGGAGTCCACCTGAAGTCAGAAAAGGGAGTCCCACGACGCCGGAGGACAACTCAGAAGGTTGTGCACTGCAGGTTAGAGTGTCGGGACGCAGGCTTGGCTGTGCACAAAGGAAATCCTGGAAGAGTGCACAGGAGCCGGAGCAGCTGCAAATCACGCGGTACCCAGCAGTGCAGTCTAGCGTGGGGAGGCAAGGACTCACCTCCACCAAACTTGGACTGAAGAGTCACTGGACTGTGGGAGTCACTTGGACAGAGTTGCTGAGTTCCAGGGACCACGCTCGTCGTGCTGAGAGGGGACCCAGAGGACCGGTGATGCAGTCTTTTGTTGCCTGCGGTTGCAGGGGGAAGATTCCGTCGACCCACGGTAGATGTCTTCAGAGCTCCTGGTGCAAGAAGGAGGCAGGCTACCCCCAGAGCATGCACCACCAGGAAACAGGCAAGAAAGCCGGCAGGATGAAGCGATACAAGGTTGCAGTAGTCGTCTTTGCTACTTTGTTGCGGTTTTGCAGGCGTCCTGAGCAGTCAGCGGTCGATCCTTTGGCAGAAGGTGAAGAGAGAGATGCAGAGGAACTCTGGTGAGCTCTTGCATTCGGTATCTGAAGAATACCCCAAAGCAGAGACCCTAAATAGCCAGAAAAGGAGGTTTGGCTACCTAGGAAGGAGGATAGGTTAGTACGAAAGGTAAGAGCTTATCAGAAGGAGTCTCTGACGTCACCTGATGGCACTGGCCACTCAGAGCAGTCCAGTGTGCCAGCAACACCTCTGTTTCCAAGATGGCAGAGGTCTGGGGCACACTGGAGGAACTCTGGGCACCTCCCCTGGGAGGTGCAGGTCAGGGGAGTGATCACTCCCCTTTCCTTTGTCCAGTTTTGCGCCAGAGCAGGGCTGGGGGATCCCTAAACCGGTGTAGACTGGCTTATGCAGAGATGGGCAGCATCTGTGCCCATCAAAGCATTTCCAGAGGCTGGGGGAGGCTACTCCTCCCCAGCCATCACACCTATTTCCAAAGGGAGAGGGTGTCACACCCTCTGTCAGAGGAAATCCTTTGTTCTGCCTTCCTGGGCCAGGGCTGCCTGGACCCCAGGTGGGCAGAAACCTGTCTGAGGGGTTGGCAGCAGCAGCAGCTGCAGTGGAGACCCCGGAAAGGCAGTTTGGCAGTACCCGGGTTCTGTGCTAGAGACCCAGGGGATCATGGAATTGTCTCCCTAATGCCAGAATGGCGTTGGGGTGATAATTCCATGATCTTAGACATGTTACATGGCCATGTTCAGAGTTACCATTGTGACGCTATACATAGGTAGGGACCTATGCATAGTGCACGCGTGAAATGGTGTCCCCGCACTCACAAAGTCCGGGGAATTTGCCCTGAACAATGTGGGGGCACCTTGGCTAGTGCCAGGGTGCTCACACACTAAGTAACTTTGCACCCAGCCTTCACCAGGTGAAGGTTAGACATATAGGTGACTTATAAGTTACTTAAGTGCAGTGGTAAATGGCTGTTAAATAACGTGGACGTTATTTCACTCAGGCTGCACTGGCAGGCCTGTGTAAGAATAGTCAGATCTCCCTATGGGTGGCAAAAGAAATGCTTCAGCCCATAGGGATCTCCTGGAACCCCAATACCCTGGGTACCTCAGTACCATATACTAGGGAATTATATGGGTGTTCCAGTATGCCAATGTGAATTGGTGAAATTGGTCACTAGCCTGTTAGTGACAATTTGGAAAGTAGAGAGAGCATAACCACTGAGGTTCTGGTTAGCAGAGCCTCAGTGAGACAGTTAGTCATAACACAGGTAACACATACAGGGCACACTTATGAGCACTGGGGCCCTGGCTGGCAGGGTCCCAGTGACACATACAACTAAAACAACATATATACAGTGAAATATGGGGGTAACATGCCAGGCAAGATGGTACTTTCCTACAAGTCCTCCCTGTGGTGTTTGGTCTGTGGATCTCGAGCCGGGGGCGTCGGGTGCAGAGTGGGAAGTCTTACTCTTCCGGCGGGAAACATGAATTCTTTAAAGTTGTAGATAAGTTGCAAGTTTGTTGCAGATTGTTGAGCAGAGCCGCTGCTCACAGGAGTTTCTTGGTCCTGGGATTCAGGGCAGTCCTCTGAGGCTTCAGAGGTCGCTGGTCCCTGTTGGATGTGTCACTGGTTGCAGGTTTTCAACTCTGGAGACAGGCCGGTAGGGCTTGGGCCAAAGCAGTTGTCGACGTCCATCGTCTCTGCAGGCTTGCAGGTCAGCAGTCCTTCTTCTTTGGTTCAGGTTGCAGGAATCTGATTTCCTGGGTTCTGGGGTGCCGCTAAATACTAGATTTAGGGGTGTGTTTAGGTCTGGGAGGGCAGTAGCCAATGGCTACTGTCCTGGAGGGTGGCTACACCCTCTTTGTGCCTTCTCCCTGAGGGGAGGGGGGCACATCCCTAATCCTATTGGGGGAATCCTCCAAAACTAAGATGGAGGATTTCTAAAGGCAGGGGTCACCTCAGCTCAGGACACCTTAGGGGCTGTCCTGACTGGTGGGTGACTCCTCCTTATTTTTATCATTAGCTCCTCCAGCCTTGCTGCCAAAAGTGGGGGACAGTGGCCTGTAGGGTGGGCATCTCCACTAGCTAGGATGCCCTGGGGCGCTGTAACAAAAGAGGTGAGCCTTTAAGGCTCACCGCCAGGTGTTACAGTTCCTGCAGGGGGAGCTGAGAAGCACCTCCACCCAGTACAGGCTTTGTTCCTGGCCACAGAGTGACAAAGGCACTCTCCCCATGTGGCCAGCAACATGTCTGGTGTGTGGCAGGCTGCAGGAACTGGTCAGCCTACACTAGAAGTCGGATTGGTATTCAGGGGGCATCTCTAAGATGCCCTCTGGGTACATGTTACAATAAATTGCACACTGGCATCAGTGTACATTTATTGTGCTGAGAAGTTTGATACCAAACTTTCCAGATTTCAGTGTAGGCACTATGGAACTGTGGAGTTTGTGTTTGATAACTCCCAGACCACATACTCTTATGGCTACCCTGCACTTACAATGTCTAAGGTTTTGCTTAGACACTGTAGGGGCATAGTGCTCATGCACATATGCCCTCACCTGTAGTATAGTGCACCCTGCCTTAGGGCTGTAAGGCCTGCTAGTGGGGTGACTTACCTATGCCACAGGCAGTGTGAGGTTGGCATGGCACTCTGAAGGGAGTGCCATATCAACTTAGGCCCTTATTATGAACATGGCGGTCCGTTCCGCTCCGCCGGCAGTGGCGGTAGAAACTGAATAATGATCCAAATGAAACACACGCATCCCGCGCCCACCCACCACCAGGAAAGGAGTCCCACTGATGACGGCAGAGTCCGCCCATAGGCCGCTGGAAAGGCCCAACCCGCCCATCAAATTATGAACCACCATTCCGCCGCCAGTTCCAGGATGGGAACCACCGCCACACAAAGCCAGGCAGAAATGAACCAAATATAAGGAATCACTCACTGGAGTTCCACAAAACGTGCAGCGGCAGCCATGTACTGAGAGCTGCTGATCATGCCAGCCCTGCTCCTTGCCATATACCTACACGACCGAGACCGCCGACGAAGACGACGACGGTAAGTACCGCAACCTGCGACACAAGGGAGGAAAGGGCACAGTTACATAACCACCCACCCCACCCACTCTGCAATGCCCCCCAACCCTTCCCAGCAGCACAACTCATACACCCCACACCAAGAAGTACGTACCCGACCGAAGGCCACTGCAACTTGACCATAGTACATACAATAGCCCCACACCCATAAAAAAATAAAACAAACACCAGGGCGGAACTGCGTGCAGCCCAAACACAGGCCACACAGAAACTTTAATTAGTAGCTCACTGAGCTAAACAGTGCCAACAGGGCCAACGGCCAGTTCATAAAATTCACATTGTCCTGGGCCACAACTGGCCACACCTGACTCCCACAAGTGCTGGGTACTCCACAGAACAGGGCACCATATGGGGATCCAGGTACCTCATGGAAGGGGGTGGGGAGGGTATTTTCGACAGGGCTGGGACTTTGACTTGCGTGAGGAGGTTGGAGGGTGGGTGGGCTTCTCCTTTAAAGGGGGTGGGGGCTGTTTGGCTCGGGTGGAGCTGGATGGCCTAGGCTCTGACTGGGCCTTCTTCTTCACCGGGGAAGGGGAACAGGAATGGGAAGGCTGGACCGGGGTGGGCTGTGATGTTGAAGGAGCAGAAAGGGCAAGGAGGTGGGCACTTTTGGGGACAAGATGGGGTGGGCTAGTGGGTTGGAACAGGTCAGCACAGGAGAGGAAACGTTTCTTGGGAGCAATTGGGGTGGGTGTGGATGAGGGCGTGGAGTGGAGGCAGAGGGAGTTGATGTATGGGGTGTAGGTGTGCGTGTAGTGGGTGCAGGTGACTGCTCAGTATGCTGTGGTGTGGTGGATGTCTGATGGGTGGGTGTCTTGGTGCGTTTGTGTGTCTTGGGAGGTGGGGGGTGGACACAGTGGGAGAAGACAGACAGCTCGTGTGGATGTATGTTGGGTGGGTGTCTGCAAGTCTGGTGGGTGTGCTGCATGTGTCAACTACAGTAGAGGTGGTGAGTGCAGGTGTGGTGTATGGGGTGCATGTACGGCTGTCTGCTATTGTGGTGAGTGCAGGAAGAGGAGCAGTAACAGTGAGTGAAGGTGTAGTGCATGAGGGTGTGGATGTAGAGGGAACAAACAGGGAGGCGGAAGAGGTGGGCACACTGGGGGAAGTGGACATTTTTGAGTATGCAGGTGTCTGTTGGCTGTGTGAATGCTTGTGGTGGGAGGTGTGGTGCTTGTGTTTTGAAGTATGCTTCTTGTGTGTTGGTGTGCCTGTAAGCGGGTCTGATTGTGTGCTTTGGACGGGTGAAGGGAGTGGGGTGCTGGAAGGGGTAGAGGAAGTTGGAGGAGGGGGGACGGAATGGCCAGGGAAACTGGCTGCCGTCCAAGAGGAGGCCAGAGCCTGAAAAGATCTCTGGAGGGCAGACACAGCACCATGAATGCCATCCAGATAGGCATTGGTCTGCTGCACCTCTGATGCCAGACCCTGGATGGCATTGACGATGGTTGTCTGCCCTACAGAGTTGGTTCTCAGGAGGTCAATAGCCTCCTCAGTGAGGGCAGCAGGGCTGACTGGGGCAGGGGAGGAGGTGCCTGGGACGAAGGAGACGCCCACCTTTCTGGGGCATGGGCAACTCGGTGGGGAGCAGAAGGGAGGGCGGTGATGGTATGGGGGGTGGCAGAAGACCTCACGGTAGTGGTGTGTGCACTAGGGTCCGCCACCGCCGGAGGACCCCCATCGGAGGAGGTCTCAGAGTCACTACCTCCTGTAGTAGTGGCCTCCCCCGTGGAAGTCCCCTCGCCCTCCCACCCACTGGTCCCCTGGGTGTCTATTGTCTCTGCCTCAGAGGATCCGTGGGCTGGTGCCTCCCCACTTGCCGGTGCCTCAGCTCCCTCGCCTGATGTTGATGCTGTACCAAACCAACACAAGAGAACAGGGATGGGAAGACAATACAGGAGAGACACCTGTGTCTCAGCTGAATGCTGAGACACAATGGCCAGACACACACCCACCCAGAAAACACACCCAATAGGCAGCACAGTGCACTATGCCCATGGCCATGCCCCTGACTACTGACCAGAATACTGACCTACACCCATCCCCTGAAATAGTTTTGGAGCTGAGGTAGGTGAAACCTGACAGGGACACCCCTACACCCTTTGGGAAACATTCAGTAGATGGACACCAGTCAAATTCCCTGCTCTAAGCAGCATGAGCCCTATCGCACACACAGTTATCCTTCCAGACTGATGTATGGTCAGTGATAACTCACCCCCTTGTGACCGCTGTGCAGCCTTCAAGCGCCCATCCAGATCTGGGTACGCCACCACCAGGAACCGACGCATGAGGGTGGTCAGTGCCCGACGGGCACCCCTTCCACGTTGGGAGGACTTCCCCAGCTGGGCCTCAGTAATCTTTTGCGCCCAGTGCTGAAGGTCCTCCCACCTCTTTCGACAGTGGGTGCTCCGCCGGTTGTAGACCCCCACGGTCCGTACCTCCTTGGCAATGGCATACCAATGAGCCCTCTTCTGGTGGGCGCTGACCTAGTAGGGTGACACAGAAATGGAACACAGAGGTCAGGCACTTGCACGATGGGAACAGCTGGCAGATTGTCAAACATAGGACTGACAGTACTCTCAGACATGCAGGACAGTGGCACGCAGCATTCCATGCACCATGGCCCATCCAGGCTCACGGGAGCACACATATGTGCAATCCACTCCATCCATTACTCACACAGTGCCCCCCAAACCCAAACCCAGACTCACCTGTACCTCTGGCCGTCCGTACAGTCTGCTGTACAGGGGCAGGACCCCTTCCACTAGTTTCTCCAGTTCTTCCTGGGTTAAGGCCAGGGCCCTTTCCCATGCACCACATGGAACATCCATAGCCAGAGGCAGGCAACAGCAGTACACAGAGAGGAGTATCTGTCCGCACAAGATCAGGGAGTCAAGTGATCAAACGATGACGAACGCACGTACGTTCCGCGGTGGTATGCACCGTCACCGCCAGCGGCGATCATGATACGCCAGGATTCCCCATTGGCATCCATGTTAGCCAATGAGGGTGAGAACAGTGGTCAACACCGCCGTATGCTGTGACGTCAACCGCTAGCGGTATTAGGGAACTACAGTGGGCAGACATTTTGCCATCACCTACGCATCTTGAAATTCATACTACTCACAATGCAGGGCCTACTAGCCACATGAACCACTTAGGCCTCTATCCATTCCATATAGTAGCACACATGAATTACTCTGTTCCCTACTAGTGATGTACATGTACATCTGTCAGGTTGCAGTTATTGTACAGACACCACTATGAAGAATGCACTGCATGTAATTTGCAAATATGCCAATGTATGTGTGCACATCACTCCTTTTTGTAACCCCTCGTAGGTACCAACCCTTGTGGTGAGGAAGGGCACCATCGGTGTACAGACCACTTGTGGATATGGGGACCATGGATGGTGGAGCGTCATATCATTATCACTTACAGACTCACACGTGCAACTATTCAGGACCTATGTGCATTACTGGATCCTGCACTGACTCCCGGAAATCGTAATCAGCATGCCATTCCAACTAAGGTGCAGGTGCTCTCCGCACTCCATTTCCTGGCCACAGACTTATTTCAAGTGACAGTGGGCATGGGTGCTGGTTTCTCACAGCCAATGTTCAGCCAGGTACTGACAAGATTTCTGAATGCATTTGTACCACATCTGCAATCCTATGTGCGATTCCCCCAAAGTGCTGACCTCCCTGCCATCAAGTCTGACTTCTATGCCTTTGCAAACATTCCCCATGTCATTGGTGCCATCGATGGCACCCACAAACCCATCATCCCTCCAAGAGTGAGTGAACAGGTGTACAGAAACAGGAAGAACTTTCACTCCATGAACATCCAATTGGTATGTACTGCAGACCAGTACATTTCCCATGTGAATGCCGTGTTTCCAGGTTCAGTCCATGATTCATTTGTTTTGAGGAACAGTAGTGTGCCACAGAAGATGGAACAACTACAAGAGGACAGAGGGTGGATCATAGGTAAGTTTGCCTGTCACTAACTGACACATTGCAGAAAACCTGTCTGTCTGACTAAGGGACATTACAATGACAACTCTGTATTGACCCTTTTTCTAGGTGATTCTGGCTATCCAAACTTGTGTTGGCTCTGGACACCAGTGAGGAACCCCAGGACGGATGCAGAGAGGAAATACAATGAGGCCCATGGACGTACTAGGAGGGTGATAGAGTGTACTATAGGTCTCCTGAAGGCTAGATTCCAGTGTCTACATATCTCTGGGGGTTCCCTGGCCTATGGGCCTGATAAGGTGTGTAGAATAGTGGTGGCCTGCTGCATGCTGCACAACGTGGCAGTGAGACATTCTATCCCCCTCTTGGAGGTGGAGGGTGCTATGGGTCCTGATCAGCTACCTCAGAGAGGTGAGGAGAGTGATGGTGAGGATGAGGAAGGGGAAGATGTCAATTTCTGGAACCAACTGATTCAACTCTACTTCCAATAACTGTGTGGGACTTAAGCCTGTAATTGGGGTTAGTGACTGATACTGTCAGTGTGCCATGTCATATAGGGGGGATTGGTCATGATAGGCGAGACATGGACCTCTTCTGCATGGTACTGACAGACAATATATGCATTCCCTCCTTGCCTAATTTGAAACACACATTACCACCATCAAGTACAAATTGACCATAAAGTTGTTCTCTGCCAGTTGCATCCATACTCCACTTTGTTCAACATTGAAGACAGGGGACAGTGTTACAGGTGTGAAATGTGTTTTATTGGTAGAATAGAGTGAATTGTGCTATATACAGTGATTTGAGTCGTAAGGGTTGGGTGTCCTCAAAACCTACTTGGTGGCAGCCCTGTTGGATGTCTTAGATGGGTCCATTTTGTAGAATAGTACTTCAATTTGCCCTCAGCTAAGTGTTGTTGGTGAATGGGTGGGATGGTTGCTTTGCATTAGTAGCAGAGTCAATTGTTGGAGGGAGCCTTGTTCTTAGCTGGGTTTCC
Organism: Pleurodeles waltl; assembly: GCF_031143425.1. Classification (NCBI taxonomy): domain Eukaryota; kingdom Metazoa; phylum Chordata; class Amphibia; order Caudata; family Salamandridae; genus Pleurodeles; species Pleurodeles waltl. Next base: position 1,192,507,574 of record NC_090448.1, read on the forward strand.
AGTGACATATTTTGGCCTAAGACTATGTTTGGGTGCCTGCTGTGGAGCTTCCTGGGGTGGCATGGTTGGCCCTTGTGATTCCTGGGAGGGTTTTTCCTGTGCTATTTCTGCTGCTTGGGTCATCAGTTGCTGGTTTTCCAGAGCTGTTGTGGGGGCCTCTTGTCCGGTGTGGGTGTCTGACTGTTTGTTGACCAACTGCAGCAGTGCTCCAGCAATGGTAGCCATTGGGGCATTGTGCTCTTTTCACTGCTCCATGGCCTGTTGGTGTTGTTGCTGCTACATCCACTGACTTGGCTCCAGGATGGACACAATCTGTGCCAACCTGTCTTGGGTATGGTTGTAGGCCCCCAATACCTCTGCAATTACATCTTGGGCTGCTGCATCCATCCGGTGCCCTACCCCCTGACCCTCTGGGGCACTTGAACTTGCCCTAACCCCCTGTGCCTGTGTCCCCCACAGGTCTTGACGTGCCACTTGTACTGGGGCCCTCGCCTTCCTGCATGTTGGGAGTGTGAAACTGTGGCCTCTGTAGCTGAGTTCCACCAGTCTGTGCCCTGGGTGCACTGGTGTGGGTACACCTCCCCTGGCCTGCTGGTCTTGACTGGGTGTTAGGGGTGACAGTGGTTTCCTGGGTGAGGCTGCTGCATGGTGAGCATCCAGGGCTGTGTGAGGGGCCTGTCTGCTCATCAGTGCCCAGGGGTCCTTTGCCAAGGTTTTGTGATGTGCCTCTGTCTCCCTGGAGTGCTGTGACACTCCTTGTCCCCCCTGTTTGGGTAGCATGGGGGGTGGTGCATGTTTGTTACATATGCCTGAAGGTTTGAGGTGTACAGACCTGTGCAATTTTGTGCTGGTGGGACTTTCAGTGGCCTTCCAGGGTGCTTTTGTGAGGTGGACATTGCATTTAGTGGCGGTGGTGGGGTTACATTGTGGTGGGGGGTATTATTCCATTGTGGGTACGTGCAGGGGTGGGTGGCTGTGCACAGTCGGAGTGACATAGGCCTTTAGTGAGTTTTGGGTAATGCAGGGTGGTGGATGTGGTGGGTAATGGCTGGGTGGGTTGAGGTGGGTGTGGGTGGGGTGGGGTGGTGCATGCATTGCAGATGTGTTGTATATGGGGTAATTGTAGATAACTTACCCGAGTCCATTCCTCCAGTGAGTCCAGTGAGTCCCTCTGGGTGCAGGATGGCGAGTACCTTCTCCTCCCAGTCGGTGTAGTCGGTGGTATTGGTGGCAGTCCTCCCCCAGTCTTCTGCACTGCGATGTGGTGCCTAGATGCCATGGCCCTGACCTTCCCCGCAGGTCGTTCCATCTCTTCCGGATGTCGTCCCTGGTGCGTGGATGGCATCCCATTGCATTCACCCTGTTGACAATGGTCTGTCACAGCTCCAATTTCCGTGCGATGATTGTGTGCTGCACCTCGGACCCGAAGATTTGTGGCTCCTCCTTTAGGATCTCGTCCACCATGGTCCTTAGCTCCCTTTCGGCGAAGCGTGGATTTTTGAGGGGGGACATGGTGAGTGTGGAGGATGGCATAGGGACTGGGGACGGGGTATGGGTGCTCCTGTGGGGGTCGATATGCGTGTCCTGTATGCTGGCGTTCGCTGTCTGGCTCTGGTGCTCTCCATCTTCTGGTCCTTGTTTCATTGCAAGGGATTTTGGGGTGTGTCTGGGGTGTTTTATGGGGTTCTGGATGTGTGTCAGGTGTGTGGGTGATAGCACTAGCCAATGTGTGCACTTGTTGCTGTTGAGTCCACTTGCCGCTCGTGGCGGTCGCAGCTGCCAATGGTCATCCGGCCTCCACTGTCCGCCAGGGTGATTTGTGCATCATTATTTGGAGGGCGGGATGTGGGTGTGCTTGGCGGTGGCGGGGTGGGCTAGGATTCCCTCCGACAGGGTCCTGGCGGGGAGTGGTGGTCTGGAAATTTTTGGCAGGGTTGGGTTTTTCAATCATTATATGGTGGGTTTCCATTCGCCACCAATGGTGGGATTCTGTTCACCGCCGACACGGCGGTTGGCGGTCTTTACCGCCATGTTCATAATGACCGCCTTAGTCTTTTTCTCCCCACCAGCACACACAAGCTGTGAGGCAGTGTGCATGTGCTGAGTGAGGGGTCCCTAGGATGGCATAAGACATTCTGCAGCCCTTAGAGACCTTCCCTGGCATCAGGGCTCATAGTACCAGGGGTACCAGTTACAAGGGACTTATCTGAGTGCCAGGGCTGTTCCAATTGTGGAAGCAAAGGTACAGTTTAGGGAAAGAACACTGGTGCTGGGGCCTGGTTAGCAGGGTCCTAGCACACTTTCAATCAAAACTTAGCATCAGCAAAGGCAAAAAGGTAGGGGGTAACCATGCCAAGGAGGCATTTCCTTGCAGACTTAATAATGAAATTTCAAACAATGGGAGGGATAATCTTCGCCTCTGTGTCCTTAATAGAATTTAAAATTCTGGATGCAATAGCTAGAAAATTTTTTGATTCTGTGTCAGGACCGAAGGATCTGATTATGCTAGTTTAAAGTCTTGCCATTACTACTGATGACACATCTAAAATAGGTTTATAATAAAAACCTTTTAAACCTGGAATAGGAAGACCAATCAGCTGCGCTCAAAATGTCCTCTAATCGAGAACCCAGGTCAAAGGACTTTGATGCCATAGCACCCCTCACGGAATGTGCGCCAAATTTGGATACGTCAATGCCAGCTTCTGACACAATCCATTTCACCCATCTGGCTAGAGTTGCCGAAGCAACTGGTTGAAATCGTTTCTGAAGTTAAATAAGCAATTGACCCGACATATCGGACCAAAATTCAGCCGCACTCACTTCATAATCCTTTAAGCATTGTACTATGCAGAGCTTGATATTATGAGGAAATGCTGGATAGGATATCAACCAAAATCTTCTCCCTGCCAAATCTAAAGCTTTAACGCCAGACACTTGTTTACAGGATCTGAGACAAAGCAGGATGGTAAGCCTAGCAGAAAGCTGATACCTGGAGAGATATTTATTGGAAGGCCAGGAATCCAAAAACTGTAGAACAATGTTAACGTCCCAAAGCTCTGAATATGTGGGTAAAGGAGGTTTTAACACCCTGATACCTCAAATCAATTTACAAACAATAGGTAATTGACCAACCGGTCTACCCTCAATCAATACATGTCTGGCCAAAATGGCTGAGCGAAAATTGTTAATAGAATTATAAGCCATCCCTGAGGCGGCCAAAGAAGCTAGGAAATTCAAGATAAAGGTGAATCGGCATTAAAGAGATCTGAACCCCATGAAGTACATCAACTACACCAGCATCTCCAACCTGAGGCACAGGGATTATGTGTGCTGGGGTCCCAGGATTCATTGGTGAATTCCTGAGCCTGGGCCTGGGAGACTCCAGTTTTGCCTGAAAGACGCCAAGCTAGTAGAGACAGTTGACCTGGCAAGAGGCTGGGGGGAGCACAGGCCAGCTCCATAATGATGGGAATCCAAGATTGGGCTCTCCAATATGGGGCAATCAACACCATCTTCACCTCCTGTCTCTGAAGATGTGCTAGGACCTTGGGAATCATTACAAATGGAGGGAATGCATAGGAGAGGAATGGAGTCCAATCTTGGAGGAAAGCGTCCGTCGCTCTCGCTCCCGGATCCGGACGCCAACTGAAGTATGTCGGGAGTTGAGTGTTCAGGCGCGAAGCGAAAAGGTTGATTGTGCACGGACCCCATTTCTGCATGACAGTTCTGAAAACTCGAGGATGCAATCTCCAAATGCTGGCATCCCTCAAATGAGGGGAGTGCCAGTCCGCCATCACATTTCGTTGACCCGGAAGGTACTCCGCTGTCACCGAATTGTGGTTCTGGAGACAATAATGCCAAAAATCTTTGGCAATCTCCATCAGTAAATGTGAAAGTGTTCCTCCTAATTTGTTCACATACCGAAGCGCTGAAACATTGTCCATCTTGAGCAGAATGCAACATTTCGCTTTGCCCGCTTTGAAGCTGCGAATAGCAAAATACCCCACTAAGAGTTCCAGGCAATTGATATGCATTGACAGCTCCTCCTGAGACCAATGACCCCCAGTGGAAAGTTGGCCGCAACGAGCATCCCAACCCCGTAGACTGGCATCCGCCTCTATGACTAGGTCCGGGAAACTAGGGAAGATGCGCCTGCCGTTCCATGCTTCCATGTGAGTAAACCACCAAGATATCTCGATTCTCGGTTCTTCTGATAGGGGAACTGACTGAGAATAAGACAATCCCTTGTTCAAGTGCGTGATCGTCAGATGTTGAAGAGACCTGTAGAGCAGGGGGCCCAGAAAATTCTCCTGAATAGAAGAGGCTAGCAGTCCCACCAGACGAGCCAGGGATCTCAAGGATACAGTCGTCTTGGACAGTGCTAGTCTCAATTCTCTCTTGATGTTCTTCACCTTCACTTGGGGAAGAACCAATTGAGCCTAAGAGAGTCCACCAAAAAACCTAGGAATTCTATAGATTGTGAAGGGATCAGGATGGATTTTTGGACATTGATAACAAAACCTAACTCCTGAAGGAGAGAGATCGCCCATTCCAGGTGGAGCATTACCGTTTGAGGAGACTGGGACATAATTATGATAAATGATCAGACAAACACCTCTGGCTCTCAGACATTCCACCACCAGTCTCATCAGCTTCGTGAAGCATCACAGAGCTGACAACAGACCGAAGGGAAGAACCTTGAATTCGTAAATCCTTCCCTCCCAATGAAATTGGAGGAAGCGTCTATGGGGAGGAAAAATAGGAATGGACAGGTATGCGTCCTTCAGATCCAAATGGGCCATCCAGTCTCCTATCCGAAGGACGTCCCGGAGTAAATGGATCCCCTCCATTTTGAAATGTCAGTAAAGAATCCACTGATTGAATTCCTTCAAATTGAGAACCAGTCTTGAGCCGCCGCCTTTTTTGTCTACCAGAAAGAAGGGGCTCACAAACCCTCCGGGTGTAGGACTGTTTCTTCTATCGCAATCTTTGATAGAAGAACAAGAATTTCTTTTTGAATGAAAGTCCAATCTGAGAGGGAAAAATACATAGTGTTGGGGGGGGGGAATAGTTGAAGGGGGGATTGAAAATATATTTTGAATCCCAGAATGGATTCCAATACCCAAGGATCGTTTGCGAGTTTTTGCCAATTGTGGTAGAAAAAGTGAGTGCAACTCCCTAAAGAGACCTCTTACCAAGGAATAATTCTCACCTGCAGAAGAGGAGTCCTGGATGGCCGCGGCTGCACCCCTGAACCTTCCTCTTCAAAAGCGACCTCTGAAGGACCGTCTTGAAGGGTAGAAGGTGGAGGGTTAATCTTGATAGTCACCTCTACCCCTTGGGCCTTGGAAGTTGTCTCCAGTGGGATTCAGATATCCGTGGCCGAACGGTCGCCCCCTGAAGCGTCCAGCCCGGTAAAAAAGCGGAGAAAGGGCTCTCTTGGTTGAACCCTGAGCTTTATCCAAGCTGGAAAAAGTGGTGATGAACTTTGACAGTTCCTTCAAGAACGGGGCTCCGAATAAGAGTCCTTGAGCCGCAGGGCCTGCTTCAGAAGATGCAAGATCTGCTAACTTAGGATCCAGTTTCAGCAGGATAGAATGGTGCTGTTCATTTGAAATAGCACAGTTGGTATTACCCAACCTGCAAATCGCCCATTGAGACCAGCCAATAAGGGTTTCTGTGCCCACAGGAGTATTGGATTCTTTCGCTTGGTATGCTAGTTCCAAGATCTTTGTCAAGGGGCCTGACAAGTCTAAGAGTTTGTCTTGACAGGATTTCCAAGCCCTGTCGATTCTCTTCTTAGGGTCTTTTGTGTACTTCTTCAGGTAAGTTACCATAGATGGATCTACTTCCGGGCTCTCCGTTACCTTGTCAGGGAGATCCGGTCTGGGGCATTCCGAGCGTAAGCGCACCTCCTGATCAAACTCTTGTCTAATGTGATCCTTCACATAGTCTGTTACTTTAGGGGGAAGAATCCAAGCAGTAGATCTGGGATGGATAATCTCTCCTGGTTCAAAAGTCAAAAGTTTTGCTTGTTTAGTGGCAGAGGTATGTTGGGTTTTCGCCTTGCGCTTGCGTGGAGGTTGGGGGTCACCCTTGGACGAACTTCGAGATGAATCAGCTTCAGAATAATCAATTAACCCATCTGCACGGGGATCTGCAGGCATACTATAAGGCTGTTCAGTAGCCAAAGAAGCTGCTAGTTTCTCAAAGGCTTCAGAGTGAATGTCCTTAGAAGGTAGTCGTAGACCCTTCAGTCATGCTCCGCATGGGGGTAAGCCAGCCTTGCTGTTGCGCAAACCCGTAAAGGTGATATTTTAAAGGGGTTATAGACTTGGTTAGTGCATCAGTAACGGTCTGGCGCACACCTGCGTCCAGCGCGTGCACAAGGTCTTGTTCAAAAGAACTAGAGTGGGTTTCCTCAAAATAAAAAGTTTCATCCCCTCCTTGATACTCTTCATACATGGTTGGCAAAGGATTGCACAAGCTGCCCCAGAGTAAATACAGATCACCACAGTTGAAAAGCAGGAGTGGCTTAGAAGTGGTGAGCTTACAAATATAACCCCAATGCAGGTGTCACAAATTGTTCAAATGTGAAGGGAGCACCTGCAAAAAGCTCTAGGCCAATGCCTGTAAATAAGTTTACAACCCTGAAGGTATGTCTGCCACGGCGTTCAGAGGGAGCCAAGGGGCTGGGGAGAGAGAAGGCCTGAACCATAAGTGCTCTCAAGGGAGGGGCAGAACCCCGGAGCACACTGGTGTCGGGACGCGTTGAGCGGTAGAGATACGAGAGTCGTCAAGCCCTCAAAGCAGAGGAAAAAGGTGCTGCCGGCTCGTGCGTGCGAAGCCCCAATAGACATAAAGATAGGACTGCACATCCAAGTCACGCGGTCCCGGCTCCCAGTAACGAAGCTCCCGCTCCACAAAAGACGCGTTCGACAAGCCACCACCAAGCGTCTTACAACTTCAGAGTAAAGCACTAAGCAGCGCAAAGGCAGCGCGAAATATACATAGAAACACAAATAAACACTTATGAAACAACGTAATATCACAATAACCCGCTAAGGCAAAATGACTTAACTGGCTGCGGAGCAGCAAAGAAAGAGGAAGAGACGTTTATTCACGAAGGTTTTATAGGGCTGGTCTCTATGGTCGTTCATATGTTATGGTGGTTCATGGGATTTGCAGTTTCTTACAAATTGGCTGCTGAGTTTTTATTAAAGCATGGAAAGAGAAGCATAATCAGAGCCTCCAGTCCTGACATAGAATCAAGTGGATCCCAATAAAGCATAGGCTACTATCAGCCCCCTTTGTTACACTCTGGCCTGGTGGAAGGGGCTACCATCCTACTTCTGTGTGGACGGGATGCCCCATTTGTTAGTGCAGAAAGCCTAGTCAGCCTCCAGGGCTGAACCCACTAACCCTAGCCCCACAGCTCCTGTCCCCCAAGGAAGGGCCCTGGGGGCCTGCCTTCCTACACAGACATGTGTGTGTCCCTGCCGAGGGGGGGGGGGTATTTCTGCCTCAGACAGTAGCTGACCCCCTCCCCCACCTACCACCCAAGTATCTGACTCCCCACCCTTTGGCTGCCCTCCCATGTCATGTTTTGGTAAAAAGGACCTTCCCTCAGTGGAAAGTCTGATGCCAGTGGCCTGAGTGTGTACTGGCTCTGAGGGCCCCTGGGGCCCCACAGCCCCCTCGGACAGTGTCTGCAGCCAGGTGACGTCTGTCAGGGACAGGAGCCTGTGATAAAATAATGTTAGATATAAACTTCCCTGAGGGCCCCTGGGGCCCCCAGCACATCTGGGGTACTGCAGGTGATGACCTCTGCGGCTCTTCACTGAGGCCTCCAGACTGACCAGAAGCGAGAGGTCAGAGGAGCCCCAGGCCAGACACTGAGCCCGTTACACAGCTCAGACCTGTCAGAGGAGGACTGTGGACCAGTGTGAGGGTCAACGTGAGGGACACACACCACTGAGGGCCTCGCCAGTGAGGGAATAGACTGGAGAACTCCTACCATCAGCCCCCAGCATCGAGCTGACGTAGTGTGTGCCTCCCAAAACCACACACCCCACTGAGACAAACACACAGACCAACCACACTTTAAACTAAACATTATACACACTATTCCAGACTGTACACTATACACACTATCCCAAACTGTACACTATACACACTGCCCCAAAACTAAACACTATACACACTGCCCCAAACTGTACACTATACACGCTGCCCCCAAAAACACTGTACACACTGCCCCAAATTAAACATTAAACACACTACACCCAAATAAACACAATACGCACTGCCCCAAACCAAACATTAAACACACTGCCCAACAATAAACGCTATACGCACTGACCCAAACTAACCACCAAACGCACTGCCCCCATATAAACACCATACACAATGCCTCAAACTAAACATTAAAAACACTGCCCCAAAATAAACACTATACGCACTGACCCAAACTAAACACCAAACATACTGCCCCCATATAAACACCATACACACGGCCCCAAACTAAACATTAAACACACTGCCCAAAAATAAACACTATACGCACTGACCCAAACTAAACACCAAACACACTGCCCCCATATAAACACCATACACACTGCCCCAAACTAAACATTAAACACACTGCCCCAAACTGTACACTATACACACTGCCAACAGACTGTACACTACTCACACTGCTCCCAAACTAAACATTAAACACACTGCCCCCAAACTAAACATTAAACACACTGCCCCAAACTTTACACTATACACACTGCCCCAAACTATTAACACACTGCCCCAAACTAAACACCAAACACACTGTCCCAAAATAAACACTATGGCCTTAGATCGGACCGCCGGGCGGCCGCCAATGCGGCCACACTCCCACCCCGGCCATTAGGAGATCCTCGCTGGGCCGCCGGGTGGAAACCCAAATGGAGCCGGCGGTGTTGCGGCCGTGCAACGGGTGCAGTTGCACCCGTCACGCTTTTCACTGTCTGCACCCCAAGCCCCCTCCAGAACCAGTGGAGAAAGGCATCCACTTGAGAGAGTGTGGCTTTGCACTCCCCAGTATAGAGCAGTGGGCAAACCACCCACTGTAAACACTTGTGAGACTGTGGCTTTGCAGTCCCCAGGATAGAGCAGTGGGCATGGAGCCCCCTCGTGGATCTGGTGTCGTGCACTCATCCGGGTGAGGTGCCCCCCTTCCCTTACCCCTGAGGTGCCTGTGGTATTTCTTTCTAATTCCCCAGCAGTGTTCTCTCCGTTTTGTTCGGGTATCGAGTGTGGGCCTCGCCCATACTTTTTGGGCCCAGTGGTCCACGGACTTTAATGGTGGAATACCTTGGACTTGTATTCTTGGTGTATATATTTGTTTATAGTGTGTATATATATTTTTGATAACTGTATCTTAATATATTACAGACGTTCAACTCATTTCCTTTTGTCCTTGCATTCTTCCAGGGGGGTTTGGGGGTTGTAAATGTAATGTATCAACATGTACTTGTGTGTGTGTTGTAGTGGGTGAGGGTGAGGGTGGGAGTGTTGCGTGTTGCGTGTGTGTCACTCTTTTTTCCCTCCCCCCTCCCCTGTGTCGTAGGTGCAGTACTCACCGTGGTCTTTGCCGCCGTCTTTGATATTCCTGGTAGAGGAGCAGGAAGACAAATGCTTGGAGCATCTGGCGCTCGTGTTCCATGGCGTCCTGGTACCTCATGGGGTGTGTAGAGGTGAGCGCTTTCCCTTCCAAGTCCGGTTTCCGACCTGTTTTTGTTCACGGTGAATCCGCCCCGGAAAAGGTGGCAGATTGGATTGTTGTAATCCAGTGGGCAGAACCTGTCTTCCGCCTGTCTGTTGGCAGTTACCACCGCAGTGTTTGTTTGTACTGCCGTGGCGGTCGGAGTGTTAAAGTGGCTGTCTATGTTGGCAGTTTCCGCCACGGTCGTGATTCAATTTTTTTTACCGCCGGCTTTAACACCGACCGCCAGGGTTGTAATGAGAGCCATAGTTCCTAGATTATTCACAGGGCCATGGGGTACAAGGCCTAGGCCTGATTGCTGCACACATGGATGTCACAGGAGCATGACTAGGTGTAGATGGCACTAACCACTAGTGGGGTTGGGGTGCCACAGAGGCTGCCTCACAAGGGACCTTGCCTACCAAGCTCGCCCTGGCCTAGGGGAACCCACTGCCCACCTCCCCCACCTAGACACCTCATAATGCACGCAGAGTCAGCTGAATGTGAGTGTACTCTCCCCCTTGTGGCTGCTGTGATGCCCTCAAGCGCCGATCCAACTCCGGATACACCACTGCCAGGATCCGCAACATCAGGGGGGACATGGTGCGACGGGCACCCCTCCCACGTTGGGAGGCCATCCCCAACTGGGCCTCCGCCATTTTCTTGCTCCAGCGGCGAATGTCCTCCCATCTTTTCCGGAAGTGGATGCTCCTTCTGTTGTGGACCCCCAGGGACACTGAGGATTAATAAATGTGTGTAAATGACATTTTGTGATATCTCTGTGTTGGCTGACTCTGCTCGCTGTTCTTGTCCATAGGGCACGCCCGCTGGGGCAGGTGATGAGATGGCGGCATCCTCCGGTGTACAGACCGCTGGTGGACCTGTCGACAATGGAAGAGAGACACGTAATAGTCACCTACAGACTTGATCATGCAACAATCCATGAACTGTGTGCCCAGTTGGAGCCAGACCTGTCAGATAGCCGCCATCCCACAGGGATACCCCCTCAAGTGCAGGTCCTGTCAGTACTCCATTTCCTGGCAAGTGGGTCTTTTCAAACAACAGTGGCCATTGCATCAGGGATGTCCCAGCCAATGTTCTCTAACATGTTGTCTGCCCTGCTGAAACACATGCACAGCTACATCGTTTTCCCTCAGGTGGAGGATTTGCCTACAGTGAAAGGTGACTTCTATGCCCTGGGACATATCACCAACATCATAGGTGCCATTGATGGGACACATGTGGCCTTGGTACCCCCCGCAGGTATGAACAGGTGTACAGAAACTGGAAGAGCTACCATTCAATGATTGTGCAGATGGTGTGTTTGGCAGACCAGTACATCTCCCATGTGAATGCCAAGTTTCCTGGCTCAGTGCATGACGCTTACATTTTGAGAAATAGCAGCATCCCTTATGTGATGGGGCAACTCCAGAGGCACCGTGTGTGGCTAATAGGTGAGGGCAAGGACCCTATACCCTGTGAATAGTTGTCTGAGTCTGGGGTTGTCCCTATGGGTTAGCGTGTGTCTAACAGTTGTCCCTCGACATTTGCAGGTGGCTCTGGGTACCCCAACCTGTCATGGCTACTGACCCTAGTGAGAAATCCCAGGACAAGGTCAGAGGAACGCTACAATGAGGCACATGGGCGAACTAGGAGGATTATAGAAAGAACCTTTGGCCTCCTCAAGGCCAGGTTCCAGTGCCTCCATATGACAGGTGGTTCTCTCTACTACTCACCAAAGAAGGTGCGCCAGATCATCGTGGCCTGCTGTATGCTGCACAACCTGGCTTTGCGTCGACAGGTGCCTTTTCTGCAGGAGGATGGTCCAGCTGGAGGTCTTGTGGCAGCTTTGGAGCCTGTGGACAGTGAAGAAGAGGAGGCAGAAGAAGAGGATATCGACAACAGAAGCAACGTTATCCAGCAATACTTCCAGTGAGACACAGGTAAGAAGATAACACTGCCTCACACATCGCATACTATTGTTTGACCTATCCTAAATCTGTCACTTCCACCCAGTGTATGGACCCTGACTTGTCACTTTGCCTTTCCATTTAACAGATGTGGGTCCCACTGTGTGAGCTCGTCTATATTTCTTCATGGACTAGAGCTGTGTTACATCGGTATGTTGACAGTAAAATTGACATTGCTATATTCCATAGTTATTGCAAATACACATTTGTGAAAGCACAGACTGCCTCCAGATTGTTTTGTGATTGATGTGTGTTTATTTTTGTGCAAATAAGTGGAGGTGGTTGCAAAATGGTCAGGGGTGATGGTGGAGGAATGTCCATGGCAGAGTCCAGTCTATTTGTTTCATAGGTGCAGTGTCCAAAGGGGCATAGTTAGTGGAGCAAGGGCAGTTTAAGGATGGACAGGGTGACAAAGTGGGACAGAAGGATGACATTCAGGGGGGTCTCATTTCCTGGTGGGGGTCTTGGCAATGTTCTCTGTCTTGTTCCTGGATCTCAGGGACCGTTTACAGGGTGGCTCACCATCTGAGGGGTGTTGGTGTTGTGGTCCTGTGGCGGTGCCTCCTGTCCACTAGCGCTGGCGGAGGTGGTGGGCTGTTCATCATCCAGGCTAGTGTCAGGGGCCCCTTGTTGTGCCACAGTGTCCCTCCTAGTGTTGACAAGGTCCTGCAGCACCCCTACAATGGTGACCAGGGTGGTGTTGATGGACTTCAGTTCCTCCCTGATCCCCATATAGTGTTCCTTCTGCAGCCGCTGGGTTTCCTGAAAGTTGGCCAGTAACGTTGCCATCGTCTCCGGGGGATGAAGGTATGCTCCCATGATGTTGGAGAGGGCCTCGTGGAGAGTGGGTTCCCTGGTCCTGTCCTCCCCCTGTCACACAGCTGTCCTCCCAGTTCCCCTGTTTTCCTGTGCCTCTGTCACCTGAACCGTGTGCCCACTGCCACTGCCCACAGGTCCCTGATTGTTTTGGGGTGGTGGGTTTGCCTGGCTTCCCTGTAGTGGTGGACACACTGCTGCTTGACGTGTCCTGGGGACAGAGGGATGGGCCCACTGGATGGGTGCTGTGCTGGTGTTTCCTGAGGGGGGAGGCTCTGTGGTGGCTTGTGCCAGTGTCAGGGGAACCGACTGTCCTGAGGTCCCAGATGGGCCAGGCTGGTCATCTTGATCCAGTTGTGCAGAGCTGCCGGTTTGGTAGGAGCACAGGGTCGTAAAAATGATACAGGGGATGTATTTGAATCCTGTTAGTTGACATTTTACAGTAGTCCAAATTGGTCAAAAAATTGTCTACTGAACGAGGATTAGCAAAATTTAAAACAACATAGTCTCCCTCCTCCAATACTTTGGAGTGTCCTACCCTCCTCACTCTTCGGGCCATGAGAATCTTATCATTGTGGAAACAATTGGATTTGAAATTGAAGTTCAACCAGTGACCAGCTTTTCTAATTAGGGAGTGGGTATCTTCTTGTTTGGAGCACTCCAGAGGAGGAACATTTGAGAGAACCAGAACGTACGGGTTGCAGGCAGGTGGTAAATGTAAAAAGTCTGCATGGTTAGTAAGTTTAGTAGGATCTTTGTCATGCGTTCTAGAGGAATAAACTTCCCTTATCGGCCCTGATGCAGGGTTGTCAGCGAAAGGTCCTTGACCAGAGACGGTTCGTGGATCAGGCAAAAAATTACTTACTCCTTGGGGTACCAAAGTAGGGGGAGGAGTAGACTGATGTGCTGGTTCGGGGCTATGAAGTATTCCCGTGCATAAAGGACCTGGTTTTAAAAAACTAGATAAAAACCTGGTCACATCGTTACAAAAGCAATCGAGCTTCCTAGCGATCAAGGTGGAAATTTTTGCCTCAAGAGTTGCGCAAAAGGATTTGAGTGTCAAGTCAATAAAACTAGAAAGATCTTCAGGAGCATCCTTACTCGGAGGGCATTCGGGGAAAGAGACCAGGGGGATTGGGGGTTGGTCACTATGGGCCAGGGAGGTAGGTAGATTCTTATTGGAGCCCAGGGCCTTTTTTGTATTTTTGAGCTTTTTCCCGGCTCTCCTCTTCTTCAAAGGGGGAGAATCGGCCTGAGAGCAAGAGCTTTCAGGAGGAGGAATAGCTAAAAGGAGAGAAGAATTAATTTGGTCGGTTGTGGCGAATATATCGGCGCCCAACTGGCTGGTATTCAGAGGCGAGATCAGTGATGAAGGACCAGTCCTTGGAAAAGTGGAAATATGGATGGTAGGTTCCAAGGGGGGGTGTTGAACAGTACTTTGGACAGCCCCAATCCTTTCTTCTACATGTTCAAGTTCGGATTCAATGGCCCCCATCACAGAGGATAAATAACTAGTAATGGAGGACTGAAGGGAGCTGGACCCGGCTTCCCCCTTCTGAACATTAGACTTTCTTTTCCCCATATTTGGTAACAAACTCACACAGTATCTGAAACAGCACCCCGATGGAGATTCCACAGGCAGAAGAAGTAGACGTTAGGGGGGGGGCCCAGCCCGGCCTCTTCCGGTTGATGACGGGCGAAGGACGGGCCCGCCCTTGGCCCGGGCTTTGCCCGGGCGCCGCCCGCGCGCGTCCCGCGCAGCGGGAGCGCGGTACAGATTTAAAGGGCTCCTGCCCCTCCTCCAGTCACAGCGCTTCCCGCGACGGCGGGAGCGCGATTTACAAAATTAAAGGGCTCCTGCCCCTCCTCCGGTCACAGCGCTTCCCGCGACGGCGGGAGCGCGGTACAGATTTAAAGGGCTCCTGCCCCTCCTCCAGTCACAGCGCTTCCCGCGAAGGCGGGAGCGCGATTTACAAAATTAAAGGGCTCCTGCCCCTCCTCCAGTCACAGCGCTTCCCGCGACGGCGGGAGCGCGATTTACAAAATTAAAGGGCTCCTACCCCTCCTCCGGTCACAGCGCTTCCCGCGACGGCGGGAGCGCGGTACAGATTTAAAGGGCTCCTGCCCCTCCTCCAGTCACAGCGCTTCCCGCGACGGCGGGAGCGCGATTCACAAAATTATAGGGCTCCTGCCCCTCCTCCAGTCACAGCGCTTCCCGCGACGGCGGGAGCGCGATTTACAAAATTAAAGGGCTCCTGCCCCTCCTCCGGTCACAGCGCTTCCCGCGACGGCGGGAGCGCGGTACAGATTTAAAGGGCTCCTGCCCCTCCTCCAGTCACAGCGCTTCCCGCGACGGCGGGAGCGCGATTTACAAAATTAAAGGGCTCCTGCCCCTCCTCCGGTCACAGCGCTTCCCGCGACGGCGGGAGCGCGGTACAGATTTAAAGGGCTCCTGCCCCTCCTCCAGTCACAGCGCTTCCCGCGACGGCGGGAGCGCGATTTACAAAATTAAAGGGCTCCTGCCCCTCCTCCAGTCAAAGCGCTTCCCGCGACGGCGGGAGCGCGATTTACAATATTAAAGGGCTCCTGCCCCTCCTCCGGTCACAGCGCTTCCCGCGACGGCGGGAGCGCGGTACAGATTTAAAGGGCTCCTGCCCCTCCTCCAGTCACAGCGCTT
Organism: Pleurodeles waltl; assembly: GCF_031143425.1. Taxonomy (NCBI): domain Eukaryota; kingdom Metazoa; phylum Chordata; class Amphibia; order Caudata; family Salamandridae; genus Pleurodeles; species Pleurodeles waltl. The sequence continues at coordinate 1,192,522,776 of NC_090448.1, forward strand.
CCCGCGACGGCGGGAGCGCGATTTACAAAATTAAAGGGCTCCTGCCCCTCCTCCGGTCACAGCGCTTCAAATAGTATAAAACAAAGGTACAATAGAACAAACAATGCAGAAGGCCATAACTGAAGCTAAAAAGTCTTGGCAAAAGTTCAGTAATTGGATTTCACAAGAAGACAGGATGACATCCAAATGCCGACGATGTAGATGAAGCCGTGGAGCCAACGAAGATGGACACCGGTGACCCTCTGAGGAATGATGATCACGATGAAGGTTGTGCAGTATTAGTTGCTGCTCTCAAATATGGCCGCCACGCAAAGGCCATAGGTTCGTCAGTCCTCTCTCCATGATGAACATCCCGCCCTCGCTCCGCGTCCTCGGCAGCACCAACGATCGATCAACACTGGTTCTTGCTGTGGCGTTTGCAGGTGAGAGAAGAGAACTATATGTTACGGCAAGCGTGGGGTGTAGGTAACGCTGGCCGGCTATTCCTTTGAGATCATGTTGCCGATGTAGTGGGTCTGTTTATATCCAAAAAGTTGGTTCAGGTCCTTGACATCTGAATGCAAGCGACTCCACTGCGGGACTCTCGGAGTTCATGAAGGGTCCATAACAATAATTAATATAATAAGACTTTACCCTTCTGCCGTGCCTTATGCGAAGAGAACGCCACAGAAGGTTGTCATAGACCACCGAGGATTCGAGTGAACTTCACTCCAAAAGCCAGAGTGCTGCGAGCAAATGATTTAGTTGTGTATACATGAAGCTGGTTGTTATCCTTTAACCTCAAAAACGTCTTTGCACGAGAAGCGTGTATGCATATCGAGAACCATAGTTTGATATGATTTTATCATCCATGTGTAGTTTGCATCTACTCGCGTGGGTGTCAATGCTTTTTGTACACAGCTCTTTTACAATGGGCAGAATCCTGCAATTTTTCTAAGCACTGACCCAAACTAAACACCAAACACTTTCCCAAAATAAACACCATACACACTGCCCCAAATTAAAGATTAAACACACTGCCCCAAAATAAACACCATACACACTGCCCTAAACTAAACACACTGTCCCAAAATTAAACACTATACACACTGCCCCAAACTAAACATACTGGCCCTGATTCTGACTTTGGCGGGCGGCGGAGGCCGCCCGCCAAAGTCCCGCCGACAAATGACCGCACCGCGGTCAAAAGACGGCGGCGGCCATTCTTACATTTCCGCTGGGCTAGCGGGCGCTCTCCAAAAGAGCGCCCGCCGGCCCAGCGGAAATGCCCCTGCAACGAGGATGCCGGCTCCGAATGGAGCAGGCGGAGTTGCAGGGGTGCGACGGGTGCAGTCGCAATTTTCACTGTCTGCTCAGCAGACAGTGAAAATCATGGTGGGGCCCTGTTAGGGGGCCCCTGCACTGCCCATGCCTGTGGCATGGGCAGTGCAGGGGCCCCCAGGGGCCCCGCGGCACCCCCTACCGCCATCCTGTTCCTGGCGGGAGACCCGCCAGGAACAGGATGGCGGTAGGGGGTGTCAGAATCCCCATGGCGGCGGAGCGCGCTCCGCCGCCATGGAGGATTCTCCCGAGCAGCGGAAAGTCGGCGGGAGACCACCGACTTTCCGTTTCTGACCGCGGCTGAACCGCCGCGGTCACAATGCTCGACGGAGCACCGCCAGCCTGTTGGCGGTGCTCCCGTGGTCGGTGACCCTGGCGGTCACCGACCGCCAGGGTCAGAATGACCCCCACTGTCCCAAAATAAACACTATACACACTGCCCAAACTGTACACTATACACACTGCCCCCCAAAAAACACTGTACACACTGCCCCAAATTAAACATTAAACACACTGCACCCAAATGAACACAATACGCACTGTCCCAAACCAAACATTAAACACACTACCCAAAAATAAACACTATACGCACTGACCAAACTAAACACCATACACACTGCCCCAAACCAAACATTATACACACTGCCCCCAAACTGTGCACTATACACACTGCCCTCAACTATTGACATACTGCCCCAAACTAAACACCAAACACACTGTCCCAAAATAAACACTATGGTAGTCATTACAACCCTGGCGGCCGGTGTTAAAGCGGCGGTAAAACCGCCAACTGGCCGGCGGTAAATAAAATTGAATTATGACCGTGGAGGAAACTGCCAACATAGACAGCCACTTTAACAATCCGACCGCCACGGCGGTACAAACAAACACCGCGGCGGTAACCGCCAACAGACAGGCGGAAGACAATGTACTGCCCACAGAATTACAAGCCATCAATCCGCAACCTTTTCCGGGGCGGATTCACTGTGAACAAAAACACGGTGGAAACAGGACTTCGAAGGGAAAACGCTCACCTCTACACACCCCGTGAGGAACCAGGACGCCATGGAACCGGAACTTCAGATACTCCCAGCCTTTATCTTCCTGCTCCTCCACCAGGAGCACGAACGCCGGCGGCGAAGACCACGGTGAGTACTGCACCTACGACACAGGGGAGGGGGGAGGGAAAAAACAGTGACACACACATGCAATACGCAACACCCCAACCCCCACCCTCACCCATGACAACACACACACCAATACATATTGATACATCACAGTTACACCCCCTAACCCCCCCTGGAAGAATGCAAGGACAAAAGGAAATGAGTTAAATGATTGTAATATATTCAAATACAGTAATCAAAAATATTTACATATATACACATTTACACTATGAACAATTATATACACCAAGAACACAAATCCAAGGGATTCCACCATCATAGTCCGTGGACCACTGGGCCCAAAAGGCATGGGCGAGGCCCACACTCAATACTCGAACAAGACAGAGAGAACGCTGCAGGGGCATCAGATAGAAATAAAACAGGCACCTCAGGTGGAAGGGAAGGGGGGCACCTCAGCCAGATGAGTGCAGGACGCCAGCTCCACAAGGGGGCTCCATGCCCATTGATGTATCCTGGGGAGTGCAAAGCCACAGTCTCTCAAGTCGATAACAGTGGGTGGGTTGCCCACTGTTCAATCCTGGGGAGTGCAAAGCCACAGTTTCTCAAGTCTCTCCAGTGGGTGGGTTGCCCACTGTTCAATCCTGGGGAGTGCAAAGCCACAGTCTGTCAAGTCTCTCCAGTGGGAGGGTTGCCCACTGTTCAGTCCTGGGGAGCGCAAAGCCACAGTCTCTCAAGTCTCTACAGTGGGTGGTTTGCCCACTGTTCAATCCTGGGGAGTGCCAAGCCAGAGTCTGTCAAGTCTCTACAGTGGGTGGGTTGCCCACTGTTCAATCCTGGGGAGTGCAAAGCCACAGTCCCTCAAGTGGATAACAGGCTCCAGTTGTCCTGGAGGGGGCTTGGTGCCCAGAGTGCTTCATCCTGCCAAGGACAGAGGTAGTGTATGTAACTCTCCACTGGCTCTGGAGGGGGCTTGGTGTCCAGAGTGCTTCATCCTGCCCGTGGCGGCCTCAGTAGCGTAGTAATCATTGGCGCTCACTGTCCTGTGGTGATGCTGGCGGTCTTGTCCTGGGCAGCGGTGCTGCTGCTGTCCGTCCTGTCTTGGGCAGCGGGGCTGCTGCCGGTCTTGTCCTGGGCAGCGGGGCTGCTGCTGGCGGTCCTGTCTTGGGCAGCGGGGCTGCTGGCAGTCTGGCGGTCTTGTCCTGGGCAACGGGGCTGCTGCTGGTGGTCTTGTCTTGGGCAGCGGGGCTGCTGGCCGTCTTGTCCTGGGCAGCGGGGCTACTGCTGGTGGTCCTGTCTTGGGCAGCGGGGCTGCTGGCGGTCTTGTCGTGGGCAGCAGGGCTGCTGCTGGCGTTCCTGTCTTGTGCAGTGGGGCTGCTGGCGGTCTTGTCCTGGGAAACGGGGCTGCTGCTGGCGGTCTTGTCTTGGGCAGCGGGGCTGCTGGCGGTCTTGTCCTGGGCAGCAGGGTTGCTGCTGCCGGTCCTGTCTTGGGCAGCGGGGCTGCTGGCGGTCTTGTCCTGGGCAGCGGGGCTGCAGCTGGCGATCCTGTCTTGGGCAGTGGGGCTGCTGCTGGCGGTCCTGCCTTGGGCAGCGGGGCTGCTGGCGGTCCTGTCTTGGGCAGCGGGGCTGCTGGTGGTCTTGTCCTGGGCAGCGGGGCTGCTGCTGGGGGTCTTGTCTTGGGCAGCGGGGCTGCTGGCGGTCTTGTCCTGGGCAGCGGGGCTGCTCCTGGCAGTTTTGTCTTGGGCAGCGGGGCTGCTGGTGGTCTTGTTCTGGGCAGCGGGGCTGCTGCTGGCGGTCCTGTCTTGGGCAGCGGGGCTGCTGGCGGTCTTGTCCTGGGCAGCGGGGCTGCTGCTGGCGGTCTTGTCTTGGGCAGCGGGGCTGCTGCTGCTGGCGGTCCTGTCTTGGGCAGTGGGGCTGCTGGTGGTCTTGTCCTGGGCAGCGGGTCTGCTGCTGTCCGTCCTGTCTTGGGCAGCGTGGCTGCTGGCGGTCTTGTCCTGGGCAGCGGGGCTGCTGCTGGCGGTCCAGTCTTGGGCAGCGGGGCTGCTGCCGGTCTTGTCCTGGGCAGCGGGGCTGCTGCTGGCGGTCCTGTCTTGGGCAGCGGGGCTGCTGGCGGTCTTGTCCTGGGCAGCAGGGCTGCAGCTGGCGGTCCTGTCTTGGGCAGCGGGCAGGGATGGGCCCGCTGGGTGGGTGCTGTGCTGGTGTTTCCTGAGGGGGGAGGCTCTGTGGTGGCTTGTGCCAGTGTCAGGGGAACCGACTGTCCCGAGGTCCCAGATGGGCCAGGCTGGTCATCTTGATCCAGTTGTGCAGAGCTGCTGTCATCACTGTGGGCCACTTCTGTAGGGGAACTGGACATGTCTGGAACCTCCTGTCCGGTGATATTGGGTAGGGGTCCTGCAGGGGGTGTAAAGGCATGATTATTGCATCTGTGTGTGCCATTGTGTTTAATGGGTGCATGACCCTGTACTCCAGTGCTTGCATTCTTGTCTAGGTCCTTGTGTGATATTTGGTTTGGGGTTTGTGTTGGTATCTGTAGTGGACATGCTTTGGTGTTGCGTGCAGGGCTTGGTGTTGGGATGGGTGGGTTGTGATAGTGGGACATATGTGATGTGTTGGAGTGATGGGGCGAGGGTGGGGGTATGTGATGGCATGCAGGTAGGGTGGGGGATGAAGTAGTAAAGATTTGTCTTACCAGAGTCCATTCCTCCAGCTACTCCTGCGAGGCCCTCAGGATGCAGTATAGCCATGACCTGCTCCTCCCATGTTGTTAGTTGTGGGGGAGGAGGTGGGGGTCCGCTGCCAGTCCTCTGTACCGCGATGTGGTGTCTTGAGACTACGGAACGCACCTTCCCCCGTAGTTCGTTCCACCTCTTCCTGATGTCATCCCTAGTTCTTGGGTGCTGTCCCACTGCGTTGAACCTGTCCACGATTCTTCGCCATAGCTCCATCTTCCTAGCTATGGAGGTGTGCTGCACCTGTGATCTGAATAGCTGTGGCTCTACCTGGATGATTTCCTCCACCATGACCCTGAGCTCCTCCTCAGAGAACCTGGGGTGTCTTTGCGGTGCCATGGGGTGGTGTGGGTGATGTGTGGGGTGGTGTGTGTTGTGATGTGTGGGGTGATATTTAGAGGTATGTTGTGTGAGGTGCGTGGATGTTATGTGGGTGATGGTGTTGAGTGCCTGTGGATGCGAGTTTGTAGATGGTGGTGTCTCTCTCTGGCCTTCTGTCGCAACTGTGGTCGTAGGGGATTGTGGGTGATGTGGGTGTGTGTTTTATATTGTATTGGGTGTGTGGGAGTGGTGTGTGTATGTGTATCAGGTGTGTGTATTTCGAATTGTCCAATGTGGTAGTGTTTTGTAAGTGTGTGTGTATTTTGAGCGCGGCGGTGTGTACCGCCAATGGATTACTGCGGTAGAAAAACCGCTGCGTGGATTCGTGGGTCGTGATAGTGTGGGTGTATTCCTGTTGGCGTGACGGTGGAGGTTTTGTTTTCACCAATTTATCACTGACCTATGGTGTGGCGGACCTGTGTGGGTGTCTAGATTTTAGCGGATTCCGGGCTTTGGGTCATAATGACTGTGGCGGAATTCCGCAGCGGTGTGTTGGCGCTCTTCTGCACGGCGGTAAGCGGCTTTTACCGCTAGTGTTGTAATGACCCCCTATACGCACTGCCCCAAACTAAAGACTAAACACACTGACCTAAACTAAACACTAAACACACTGTCCCAAAATAAACACTATACACACTACCCCATAATGTACTCTATACACACTGCCCAAAAACTGTACACTATACACACTGTCCCAAACGAAACATTAAACACACTACCCCAAACTGTACACTATACACACTGCCCCAAACTTTACACTATACACACTGTCCCAGACTGTACACTATACACACTGTCCCAGACTGTACACTATACTCACTGGCCCAAAATGTACACTATACTCACTGCCTCCAAATAAATACCATACACACTGACCCAAACTAAACATTAAACACCCTGCCCCAGAATAAACACCATACACACTACCCCAAACTAAACAGTAAACACACTGCCCCCAAAAAACCACCAAACACACTGCCCCAAACTACACAATAAACACACTGCCCCACAATAAACACTATACGCACTGACCCAAACTAAACACCATACACATTGCCCCAAACTGTACACTATACACACTGCCCCAAACTGTACACCAAACACACTGCCCCAAACTGTACACTATAAACACTGCCCAAAACTATTAACACACTGTCCCAAACTAAACACCATACACACTGCCCCAAACTAAACATTAAACACACTGCCCCAAACTGTACACTATACACACGCCCAAAACCATGAACACACTGTCCCAAACTAAACACCGTACACACTGCGCAAACTAAATATTAAACACACTGCCCCCAAATAAAACCATACACACTGCCCCAAACTAAACATCAAACACACTGCCCCAAAATAAACACTACACGCAGTGACCCAAACTAAACACCAAACACACTGCCCCCAAATAAACACAATACACACTGCCCCAAACTAAACATTAGACATACTGCCCCCATATAAACACCATACACACTGCCCCAAACTAAACATTAAACACACTGCCCCAAAATAAACACTATACACACTCCCCCAAACTGTACACTATACACACTGCCAAAAGACTGTACACTACTCACACTGCCACCACACTAAACATTAAACACACTGTCCCAAACTGTACACTATACACACTGCCCCAAACTAAACACCAAACACACTGTCCCAAAATAAACACTATATGCACTGCCCCAAACTAAAGACTAAACACACTGACCCAAACTAAACACACGGTCCCAAAATAAACACTATACACACTGCCCCTAACTGTACACTATACACACTGCCCCAAACTAAACACCAAACACACTGTCCCAAAATAAACACTATATGCACTGCCCCAAACTAGAGACTAAACACACTGACCCAAATTAAACACTAAACACACTGTCCCAAAATAAACCCTATACACACTGTCCCAAACTGTATAATATACACACTGCCCAAAAACGTTACACTATACACACTGCCCCACACTAAAAAATTAAACACACTGCCCCAAACTGTGCACTATACACACTGCCCCAAACTATTAACACACTGCCCCCAAACTAAATACCAAACACACTATCGCAAAATAAACACTATATTCACTGCCCCAAACTAAAGACTAAACACACTGACCCAAAATAAACACTATATGCACTGCCACAAACTAAAGACTAAACACACTGACCCAAACTAAATACTAAACACACTGACCCAAAATAAACACTCTACACACTGTCCCAAACTAAACACTATACACACTGTCCTAAACTAAACAAAATATACACTGCCCTAAACTAAACAATACATGCACTGCCCCAAAATGTACACTATACACACTGTCTCAAACTAAACACTATACACACTGTCCCAAAATGTACACTATTCACACTGCCCCAATCTAAATAACATATACACTGTCCCAAACTAAACATTATATGCACTGCCCCAAAGACACTACACGCACTGTCCCAAACTAAACACTACACACACAGACCCAAACTAAATACTACACACACTGCCCCAAAATAAACACTACACACACAGACCCAAACTAAAAACTACACGCACTGTCCCAAGCTAAACACTACACACACAGCCCCAAATTAAACACTACACACACTGCCCCAAACTAAATACTACACGCACAGACCCAAACTAAACACTACATGCACTGTCCAAAACTAAACACTACACACACTGCTCCAAGCTAAACACTACACACACAGCCCCAAATTAACTACTACACACACTGCCCGAAACTAAACACTACACACACAGACAGAAACTAAACCCTACACTACACACACAGACCCAAAGTAAACAGTACACTACAAACACAGCCCCAAACTAAACACGGCTACCAAACTGAAGAGTAAACATAAGGGGTAAACACAAGTCTCAAATGAAACACTAAGGGGCAGGTTTATGATTCCTTCACGCAGCGCAACGCAGCACGCCACCATGGAGAGGGCCGGACTATGCCCTATTTAACATCATACGGCGCATTCTTGTCCTTTCCTAACACTGGCAAACTTTGGGCAGCCTAGCACCAACGCAGGCACTCTTGCGTGATGGTGCAAGGGCGCCTGCGTTGTTGACAGGATTGTTTTTGTGCAGGAAGGGGCACCTTTCTGCACACAAACAATTCAGAGAGGCATTTTCCTGTATCTCTGTGTGCTGCAGAATCAGCAGCGTTGCAAGACTGGAGGGGGGCCTGCAAAGAGCCTGGAGGGGCCCCTTCCAGACTCACTCAGGCCTGGAGCTGTGCTGGACCCCTGGAGCTCGGCTCCCCCACCCCCACACCGCAGGGCTGCAGGGGCCTTTGTTACACCTCTATGCAGAATGCAGCACTCATAGAAAAAGGAAACAAGTATTTGCAACGCAATGGGTCTCACATTTGCTCCAGTTAGAACTATTGGCATTGTAAATTCCTAACTGGACTTTTTTGCCACATAAATTGAAAATGAAAAGTAAAGCATTATTTGACATAAGCAAGACAATTCAAAGCACCATGGCCGCCATGAGCATGAGCGTGAAGGAGAGAAACAAAAGGAAAAAGAAGTTAGCTTGCAGTCAAACGTATCAGCAATCGCGAAATTATCCAAGTAACAGGGTCAGTCTGTAAGGCAGTAACAAAACCTCAAAACCTCCCCAAGGAGGGACAAAAGTAAAGCATTTACCAATGATAGCAAAGGATTTTTGAAAGACAAGCCCATGAACGAATGAAAGTGATGGGCATGCGGTGGGCATGGTTAAAAGCCCACAATACTTACAACAGGTCAAAGCAGTTGCACGCTCGACCTAAAAAACAAGAGGAAATACAAATATTTCTCCTTGCTGTGCCTCACTGAGGAGACGGACCATTTTGATGCATTGCAGGTCTACCAGTAACGGCAAATCAGGGAATTCACCAAAATCCATGGGTGGATGCGTGGGACATCCACGATCCACCCACGGAGCACCTTCGAGGTTAGAGTAATGTAACGCAGTGATGTGTGCGGCGTTGCCTTACTCTAGAATTCTCAAGCCATGCAAGGTTGAGCGAGGTGTCCTTGTGCGGCTTGATCAATCTAACTTAAGAGTTATGCCGCCCCTGTGCCCTCTTGCTTGGGGCAAGAGTGACACAAAACCTTGCGAGTCCCAAAATAAACACCAAGCGGCCAGTCGCAGTCAACATCAACATCAACAGACAGCAGTGACACAGCCAATAGGTCTGAGAGGCGAGACCCATTAGCTTTGCCAGTGTTTATTTCAAGCATGGGGATGCAGCCTTGTGCCCATAACTGAGTGGAACATACTCAGTTTAATACAAGTGCAGAGCACACAACCCCTGCTTGGTGAAGTGGGAGTGTTTCTGGCACATGGACAGTCTATCAAACATCACACCTGACCCTGCACAGTTTACAGGGAGCAAACCTGAGTGAAGAGATTGTGGCCGGAAGCCGTCTCTGCCCTTGTCTGGAGTTTAAAGTTCAGTCGATAACAGCAGCTCTGGTGCCAGAGGACTTTGGGATAAATAATCCCAGGGCCCAGCCCTCCCTTGTTTGACTCCCTGTGACAGCAGCAGCTCTGGTGTTAGCATCTCAGGGCACAGCTGCAGGAAGCTGGCTCTGTATATACTATATCAAGGTGAGATAGTGTGCACAGAGTCCAGGGGTTCCCCAGAAGCTTGACAGAGGCAATAATAGATAATACTAATGCTCTATTTTGTGGTAGTGTGGCCGAGCAGTAGGCTTATCAGAGGGTAGTATTAAGCATTTGTTGTACACACACAGGCAATAAATGAGAACACACACTCAATGACTTAACTCCAGACGAATGGTTTTTATATAGAAAAATATACTTTGTTAATTTATTTCAAGAACCACAAGATTCACGTTGCAGGTAAGTACATCTGCAAGCAAGTATCCAACATATGTAGAAACACCACTTTGTTTCAATTTGTCAAGTTAAACGGTTTTCGTATAAATAGCAATAATCTGGTTTAAAAGTCAACGTTGTGCAATTTTCTGAAAATTCTTCCTCTGAGGAGAAGAAAAGTTAGCACAGTTTTAAGGTAAGTACAAGGCTTACAGTTCCAGTCCCTGGGAGTTAGGATGTCCACAGGTTGGGGTTCAAGTTAACCCCAAACACCCACCACCAACAGCACAGGGCTGGCCGGAGGCAGAGGTCAAAGTTGATGCAAGTTTTAAAATGGAGTCCTATGGAGACTGGGGGTACTCGGGAATCAGACCTGCTTGCAGGTAAGTACCTGCATCTTCACAGGACAGACCTGGGGGGCTTAGGTGAACACCAGGGGAGAGCACAGGTCAGCACCAAACGCACACCCTCAGAAGCGCAGGGGCATCCGGGTGCAGGGTGCAAACACAGCGTCGGGCTTCCAATGCTTTTGAATAGGGGACGCCTGGGGGTCACAATTAGGCTGCGGGCTAGGTCCATGAGGTCGGAAAACAACAGGCTGGACTAGGAGGGCCACTGGCTGAGTGGCTGCTGCACTGGATGTCGGTTCCCTAAGGCCAGGGGGGCTGGGTGCAGGGGTACCTTTTGGCACCTGGAATCTTCGTCCGGTTCTCTCGCAGTCAGGAGGGTCCTCTGGATTTAAGCTACAGGCATTATCGTATTGGAGAGGAGGGGTCAACCCAGGGTGGACACTAGGTCAGAATTGCCTGGGGACCAGCTCTAATCGTTTGGGCCACCTGGACACTGGTCGTGAGCGTCAGGTGCAGTGTGGGCAGGACTCGTGGATCTGGGGTGGTTCTGGAGTCCTTTGTTGGAGTTTCATTTTGGACAGGGCCACAGTCTGTGGGAGATTTTGGTCCTCTGGGGTGCAGACAGTCCTCTTGAGGCATTTAAAAGGTCGCTGGTCCTGCAGGATGCGCCACCTTCTTGTAGCAGGGCTTCAGAAGCTGGACACAGGCCTGTAGGGCAGCGTCCAATCAGTTAGTGTCTTTAGTCTTCTCTGCTGGGGGTAGGGGGTTAGCTTAGCAATCCTTCTTCTTCTCTTCTTTCTTCTTCTTGAGGTTGGCAGGAATCTGACGAGCTCAGTTCAGGGGAGCCCTTAAATCTTGGATTTAGGGGCATTACAGGGGTCAGAGAGCAGTAGCTAATGGCTATGGTCCCTGAGGGTATTTACACCCTTCCGGTGTCCACTCCCTTTGGGTAGGAGAACAAAGATCTAAGCCTATTGGTCCCTGTCTTCCAAACCAAGATGGAGGATTCTGCAGGGAGGGAGTCACCTCAGCTCTGGACACCTCAAAGGTGGTCCCAGCTGAAGTGGTCCCTTCTCCTCGTTTTCCCTAATTTTCCAGCCAGACTAGCTGCCAAAAGAGAGGCTTTGTCTGGGTAAGTCCACTGGCTGTAGTGCCCTTGGTCGCTGAAACATGACACCTGAGCCTTTGAGGCTCACTGCCAAGTGTTACAATTCCTGCAGGGGGAGGAGTGAAGCACCTCCACCAGAGCAGGCTTTGTTTCTGACCACAGAGTGACAAAGACTCTCACCCCATGAGGTCAGAAGCTCGTCTGGAAGTGGCAAGCTGGCACAGAGGTTTGCTCTACTAGTTAGGCTTAAATACATGGAGCATCGTAAGATGCCCTCTTGGTGACTTTTTCAATGAATCCCACACTGGCATCAGTGTGGGTTTATTGTGCTGGAAATTTGATACCAAACCTCTCAGTATTCAGTGAGGCCATCATGGAGTTGTGGAGTTCGTAATGACGAACTCCCAGACCATATACTCAGTATGGCTACCCTGCACTTACAATGTCTAAGAATGGACTTGGACACTGTAGGGGCATAGTGCTCATGCAGCTATGCCCTCACCTGTGGTGTAGTGAACCCTGCTTTATGGCTGTAAGGTCTGCTAGAGGGGTGACTTACCTATGCCATAGGCAGTGTGAGGTTGGCATGGCACTCTGAGGGGAGTGTCATGTCGACTTAGTCATTTTCTCCCCACCAGCACACACAAGCTGTGAGGCAGTGTGCATGTGCAGAGTGAGGGGTCCCCAGGGTGGCATAAGACATACGGCAGCCCTTAGAGACCTTCCCTGGCATCAGGGCCCTTGGTACCAGGGGTACCAGTTACAAGGGACTTACCTGGGTGCCAGGGGTGTGCCAATTGTGGCACCAAAGGTACAGTTTTAGTGAAAGAACACTGGTGCTGGGGCCTGGTTAGCAGGGTCCCAGCACACTCTCAGTCAAATCAGCATCAGTATCAGGCAAAAAGTGGGGGTAACCATGGGCCAAACGGGCACTTTCCTACAACAGCCTCCCTTGTTTGACTCCCTGTGAGAGCAGCAGGCCACACTCCTGCAGCCCACGCCGGCTGTGCGGGGACAGCAGGGGTGTGTACTCTCAGTTTCCGCACGCTCCTTCCAGCCGAGGATGCAGTGGGACGTTGCATCTCATCCCAGAAGCCCCTAAAAATCCTGAGCAATATCTGCAGGTACGGATCTGTGGCTCTTATAACATGCATTACAACAAGCACTGGCAAAGCCAGGTGGGCTCACCTTTACTTTACCAATGAGCACCTATTAGCTTTCCGATATTTTGAGAACAACTGTTTTAAAAATGCTGATTGTCATTGCTGACCAGCTTTGGGAAAAAGAGAAATAAATAAAAGTGTAATGATATTTATGTAGAAGACGTCATTGCGCATGTGCCCGTATGCGACATGAAGCTATGGTAGCCGTACACTGATGACGCACATATGCGCATGTGAGACCATATAGTACAGCTTTGTTTTTGTTTTTAATTTATTGTTCCAAGAGGGAAGACATCTGGAGCGGGAAATAAAAAAAGAAGAATAGTGGGGGAAGTGAAAACACACAGCTCCTGGGCATTCCTAGAGAGCACAAAATGTAAGATACAGCAGCAAGGTCAGGGCGTGGGCGCTGTGAAGCAGTAAAGAGCAGAGCGGGGGCGGGAGACATCCTGCGGTGAGAGAGCAACAGAGGTGGTGGTGAAGGGAGTTTAACACACAAGGGAGAGGAGGGAACGCGCTGGGGTCTGGTTTTAGGGCTTAGGGCAGGGGTTGAGTAGTTTTTAGGTTGAGCATTCGAGACCTCTTGTATATACTTTAGTATATACTTCTATACTTCTTTGTGGGGTCTCTGCTTTTTTATTGGTGTGTTTCAGTGTCCTTAAAAAATCCTTGCTTGCTAGTGGTCAATCCTTGCTCTTTGTCCCACCTTTTCCACAGTTGTACACTCCCCTGGAGCATGGCCCTAGAACTAGTACCCTTCCACTTGTGCCAAGTTAGCATGTGCTTGGGGACTACTTTTTCTAAGGCTCATAGCATTTGACCAGAGCTCTGGATGTTTCCAGTGTCTCCAGTCTATTTTTGTTAACGGGGCTCTAAGTCATGTTCTTCTCTGGTTACATGTGCTGTGAATTTAAAGACCGAGGTCAAATGTTAGAGGCTGTTTCATGAGGGAGCCTATTTGTGCCTCCTGCCTCCCCGGTGCAAAGACAATTGATTTTCTTACGCACTGCCGATGCGTAGAGAAAATCGCTACTGTTACAATAATTAAAGTTCATTCCCCCAGTTCAAAATGGCCACCATACGTCATGTGTGATGGCGTAATTTACGTCATGAAGACGCCATCACTTTTGTTCGCTGTTGCTTGTTTCGTTTGTGCTGTGTCCTTAAGAGTGCATGTGTTTTCAAACCGTCTTATGTGCTTCTCTCACCTTGTTGCTGTCTGTCACCTTCCTGTTGTATTTGCTCGTATGCTTCCCCTCATTGCCTCCCCCGCCTGTGCCCATTGTGTTTTTTTCCCATTGCTCCCGGACTCCCTTGTGTTGTTTTCGCATTTGTTTCCCCTCCAAGTTTGATTTTGCTCCTGTTTTCCTCTTCTTCCGGTGTTGCTTTTGCATTTGTTACCCCCCTCACTCGCATTGTTTCTACATCTGTTGCCCTGCTCACCTAGTTGTATTATGTTTTGTTTAGTTACTGATTAAACTTGTAACCTTCGTTTGTGGCTCAATGGTTAGAGCAGCAGACCCTGATGAAGAAATCTGGCCCGGGACCAGGGTTCAATTTCCTCGGACCTGATAATTCTAGCATCGGTGCCTAATCTAATTCATGGGTCCCACTCTGTAACTCTGGGCAATAGCTTGCTTAATCTCCACAACGGCCCCAACAGCGCTGGGATGCCTGGCTTCACCTTGGATGTTGTCCAGGAGTGGGCACCTCACAGGGAAAAGCCAGGAGGGGTTCCACAGCGGTATGCGTACAGCACCTTGAGACCCAACAAAGTTTCCGTACTCTTGTAATGATAATGCGGTGCAGGGAAGTTGGCAGCACAACCACTGAAAGATGTCGGCCACCGTCCACTGAACCTGGATTAAGTATTTGCTGAAATGGCGCTCTGTTGGTTTTCCATAGCACTGCAGATACGTGGCTTGCGAGCATCCCCCCCACACCCCGAGTCCTCAAGACTTTCTATGAGTGAGTTCTGTTTACTTTGGTCTCTTCCTCCCTTTCCCTTCTCCTTCCATCTTATCTCTTTCTCTCTCTACCGTCATTGCTCTGTCCCTCCCTCTGTTCGTTATTTATCTGTCCAGTCTCTGACCTTCTTCCCTTCTCTTCCTCCCCCCTCTCTCTCCTAATCTCATTTTTTGCTGAAAAGTTTCCATTGGTTTTCAAGCCTCATTTTCTGGGCATGCTCCTCGCTGGCGTGACGTGAATGTCCTGGTACATAGTGTGTTCGTGGATGGGCTCTCGGTGCTTCCAAAGACGTGCAGTCTTCATCGGTGAGAGCGCTGTGTACTCCCACAACCGCCCTTGAGTCCCTTTTGCTTTCTTTGTAGGATTGGACTCGTTTGATGCTCTTGGGGTCTCTCGGCTCGCTTTAGTATTTCTTGCCTCTGGCTGTGGTGCGTTTGTGGAGTCAAAGTTCTCCGTTTTAAACTAACTGCTTCTCAGGTGGTTCCTGCAGATTCATGGAGTCTCTTTATTTCTGGAAATAAATGACCAATGATGTTTTCGACGAAGTCTTTTATCCATAATTAGCATTCTTTGTAAAGGGCGCAGCACGTCAGGGGCGGTGCCTGGGACTGTCTGTGAAGGAGCACCATCAGGGCCAGCTGTTGGTTTCTGTTTCACTGTCTGTAGTTACTTCTTTCTGCTCTGCATTTCTAAGCTCAGCAGGCTTCTGATTCCCGTTTACTGTCTATCCTGCTGCCCCCCCCCCGGTACAGGGCTATCAACACCCCCCACACTGAATCAATCTTTCTCTATCCTTCCTTACTCTTGTTTCCTCTCCTCTCTCGCCATTCTGCTCTCTCCCTCATTTACCTCACGCTTCTCCCTCCCACGATTCTCACTCCCCTTCCCTTCTCTTTAACTCTTCCTTCCTACTGTCACCAAACTCACATAACTGGCCATTTCTCACTCCAATTCTCACTTTCTCTCAAGCTTTATCTCATTCTCCTCCCTCCTCCTTAGTTTCTTACTTTCCTCTAGCCTGTCTCTCCTTTCTCCTCTTCCTCCTCTTTTCATCATTCCTCCTTTTCTCATCATTCCATTCCTCCTCTTCTCATTGTTCCTTTCCTCTTCTCATCCTTCCTTTCCTCTTCACATCCTTCCTTCCCTCTTTTCATCATTCCTTTCCCCCTCTTCTCATCCTTCCTTGCCTCTACTCATCATTCCTGTGCTCATCTTCTCATCCTTCCTTTCCTCTTCTCATCATTCCTTTCCTCTTCTCATCCTTCCATTCCTCCTCTTCTCATCCTTCCTTCCCTCTTCTCATCCTTCCTTTCCTCCTCTTCTCATCGTTCCTTCTCTTCTCATCATTCCTTCCCTCTTCTCATCCTTCCTTTCCTCCTCTTCTCATCCTTCCTTCCCTCTTCTCATCTTTCCTTTCCTCCTCTTCATTCCTTCTCTTCTCTTCTTATCCTTCCTTTCCTCTTCTCATCCTTCCTTCCCTCTTCCCTTCATTCCTTCTCTTCTCATCCTTCCTTTCCTCCTCTTTTCATCGTTCCTTCTCTTCTCATCATTCCTTCCCTCTTCTCATTCTTCCTTTCCTCCTCTTCTCATCATTCCTTCCCTCTTCTCATCATTCCTTCCCTCTTCTTCTCATCATTCCTCTTCTCATCATTCCTGTCCTCCTCCTCTCATCCTTCCTTCCATCTTCATCTCATCATTCCTCTTCTCGTCATTCCTTCCCTCTTCTCATCCTTCCTTTCCCCTTCTTCTCATCAGTCATCTTCTCATCCTTCCTTCCCTCTTCTTCTCATCATTCCTCTTCT
The DNA here is from genome assembly GCF_031143425.1 of Pleurodeles waltl. Lineage (NCBI taxonomy): Eukaryota > Metazoa > Chordata > Amphibia > Caudata > Salamandridae > Pleurodeles > Pleurodeles waltl. The sequence goes on from NC_090448.1 coordinate 1,192,539,578, forward strand.
CATCATTCCTTCCCTCTTCTCATCCTTCCTTTCCTCTTCTTCTCATCCTTCCTCTTCTCATCCTTCCCTCCCTCTTCTTCTTATCATTCCTCTTCTCATCCTTCCTTCCCTCTTCTCATCATTCCTGTCCTTTTCTCATCCTTCCTTCCCTCTTCTCATCCTTCCTTCCCTCTTCTTCTTATCATTCCTCTTCTCATCCTTCCTTCCCTCTTCTGCATGTGCTTTAGTTATTTGCAGGGACACTGGAATTATCTGGCAGGAAAAGATGAAATTATGAGGCGGGGTTGACTAATCTGTGTGGCAAAAAAGTCCAGTTATGAATTTACAATGCCAATAGGTCTAACTCAAGCAAATGGAAGACCCATTGCATTACAAATGCTTGTTCAGAAGGGGAGGGCCTGGAGGGGGGTTCGCACTGGGGTCCAGTTTCAGGACTTAGGGCAGGGGTTGGGTAGTTTTTAGAAGGGTGAAGGGGGGGGGTATGGGGGGGGGGGGGGTTCGCACTGGGGTCCAGTTTCAGGACTTAGGGCAGGGGTTGGGTAGTTTTTAGAAGGGTGAAGGGTGGGGGCATGGGGGGGGTCGTACTGGGGTCCAGTTTTGGGACTTAAGGCATGGGTTGGGTAGTTTTAGAAGGGTGAAGGGTGGGGGCCTGGCGGGTCCTACTGGGGTCCAGTTTCGGGACTTAAGGCATGGGTTAGGTAGTTTTTAGAAGGGTGGGCCCTGGGGGGTCACGTTGGGAACCTCGTTTGGGACTCAGTGCCGGGGTCACGGTAAGCATTACCATGCATATGCCTTTAACATCCATGCTTTAACAATGCAATTTGTTGTAAAGGCATGCATGGGAAAAGTTATGCGTGGTAATGACACTCGTTGTAATGTATGTGTGGTAATGGTGTGCATTGCAACGAAATGTGTAGTTCCGACATACAGCCGTTGTGAGCAAGGGTATGGTATACTGTCGTAAGCTTCACGTGTACACGGGCAGAAGATGAGGGGTGTTTTCAGGAACTTGTGTACCCACATTAGTACACACCTTCTCTCTCTCTCCCTCTCTCTGTCTCTCCGTCTCTCTCTCTCTGCATTCAGTCTCTATCCCTCTCTCCCGCTCAGTCTCTCTCTGTCTCTCCCTCGCTTTCTTTTTCTCTCCCTCATTCTCTCTCTCCCTCTCTCTCTCTCTCCCTCTCTTTCCCTCCCCCTCTCTCTCTCTCTCTTAGTCTCTCTGTCTCTCTCTGCCTCTCTCTCTCTCTCTCTGTCTCTCTGACTCTCCACCTCTCTCCCTGTCTCAGACTCTCTGTCCCTCTCCCTCCCTCTCTCTCTCCCTCTCTGTCTCTCTGTCTCTCAGTCTCTCCGTTTCTGTCCCTCTCTCAGTATCTCTATCCCCCTCTCTCTCTCTCTCTCTCCGTCTCTCTCCCTCTCTCAGTCTCTCTCCCTCTCTCCATCCTGTCTCTCCCTCTCTCTCTCTCTTTCTCTGTCCCCCTCTCTTTCCCCTCTCTCTCCCCCTCTCTCTCCCTCTGTCTCTGTCTGTCTCTCAGTCTCTCTCCCTCTCTCTCTCCCTCTGTTCCTCTCTCTGTCTCCCTCACTCTCTTCTCTCTTGCTCTCTCCCTCTCTCTCTGTTTCTCAGTCTCTGTCCCTCTTTGTCTCGTAGTCTCTCTACCTCTCTCCCACACTCTCTCCCTCTCCCTCTCTCTCTCTTTCTCTCTCTCTGTCTCTCAGTGTCTCTCACTCTCTCTCCGTCTCTCTCTCTCTGCACTCAGTCTCTATCCCTCTCTCCCTCTCAGTCTCTCTCTGTCTCTCCCTCGCTTTCTTCTCTCTCTCTCTTTCTCTCTCCCTCTCTCTCTCTCTGTCTTTCACTCTTTCTCCCTCTCTCCCTCCCTCCCTCTCTCGCTCTCTCTCTTTCTCTCTCAGTCTCTCAGTCTCCCTCCCTCTCTCAGTCTCTCTATCCCCCTCTCTCTCTCTCTCTCTCTCTGTCTCTCTGACTCTCCATCTCTCTCTCAAACTCTCTAACCCTCTCTCTCTGTCTCTCAGTTTCTCTCCCTCTCTCTGTCTCCCTCGCTCTCTTCTCTCTTTCGCTCTCCCCCTCTCTCCCTCCCTCTGTTTCTCAGTCCCTCTCCCTCGCTGTCTCTTAGTCTCTCTTCCTCTCTCCCACACTCTCTCCCTCTCTCTCTGTCTTTCAGTGTCTCTCCCTCTCTCTGTCGCTCTGTCTCTCTCTCCCTCTCTCTGTGCACTCAGTCTCTATCCCCCTCTCCCTCTCAGTCTCTCTCTGTCTGTCCCTCGCTTTTTCTCTCTCTCTTTCTCTCTCACTCTCTCTGTCTCTCACTCTCTCTCCCTCTCTCTCTCCCTCTCTCTCTGTCTGTCTCTCAGTGTCTGTCCCTCTCTCCGTCTCTCCGTCTCTATCTCTCTCCCTGTCTCTCTCTCTGCACTCAGTCTCTATCCCTCTCTGTCTCTCCCTTGCTCTCTTCTCTCGCTCTCTCTCTCTCTTTCTCATTCTTCCTCTCTCTCTCCCTCTCCCTCTCTCCCTCTCTCTATCCCTCTCTGTCTCTCAGTCTCTCTCCCTCTCTTTGTCTCTCTCTCTCTGTCTCTCTCCCTCCCTCTCTGTCTCTCAGTCTCTCTCCCTCTCGGTGTCTCTCTCCCTTCCCTTCTCTCTCTTCTCTCTCCCCCTCTCCTCCTCTCCCCCTCTCTCTCTCTTTCTCTCTCTGTCTCTCGCTGCCTCTCTCTCAGTCTCTCTCCCTCTCTTTCTCTGTCTTTCTCCCTCTCTGTTTCTCAGTCTCTCTTCCTCTCTCCCTCTCTCTCTCCCTCTCTCTCTGTCTGTCTTTCAGTGTCTCTCCCTCTCTCTCTCTCTCTTTCTCTGTCCCCCTCTCTTTCCCCTCTCTCTCCGTCTCTCTCTCCCTCTGTCTCTGTCTGTCTCTCAGTCTCTCTCCCTCTCTCTCTGTTCCTCTCTCTGTCTCCCTCACTCTCTTCTCTCTTGCTCTCTCCCTCTCTCTCTGTTTCTCAGACTCTCTTCCTCTTTGTCTCGTAGTCTCTCTTCCTCTCTCCCACACTCTCTCCCTCTCCCTCTCTCTCTCTTTCTCTCTCTCTGTCTATCAGTGTCTCTCCCTCTCTCTCCGTCTCTCTCTCTCTGCACTCAGTCTCTATCCCTCTCTCCCTCTCAGTCTCTCTCTGTCTCTCCCTCGCTTTCTTCTCTCTCTCTCTTTCTCTTTCTCTCTCCCTCTCTCTCTCTCTCTCTCTGTCTTTCACTCTTTTTCCCTCCCTCTCTCGCTCTCTCTCTCTCTCTCAGTCTCTCAGTCTCCCTCCCTCTCTTAGTCTCTCTATCCCCCTCTCTCTCTCTCTCCCTCTCTTTCCCTCCCCCTCTCTCTCTCTCTCTCTCTTAGTCTCTCTGTCTCTCTCTGCCTCTCTCTCTCTCTCTCTGTCTCTCTGACTCTCCACCTCTCTCCCTGTCTCAGACTCTCTGTCCCTCTCCCTCCCTCTCTCTCTCCCTCTCTGTCTCTCTGTCTCTCAGTCTCTCCGTTTCTGTCCCTCTCTCAGTATCTCTATCCCCCTCTCTCTCTCTCTCTCTCTCCGTCTCTCTCCCTCTCTCAGTCTCTCTCCCTCTCTCCATCCTGTCTCTCCCTCTCTCTCTCTCTTTCTCTGTCCCCCTCTCTTTCCCCTCTCTCTCCCCCTCTCTCTCCCTCTGTCTCTGTCTGTCTCTCAGTCTCTCTCCCTCTCTCTCTCCCTCTGTTCCTCTCTCTGTCTCCCTCACTCTCTTCTCTCTTGCTCTCTCCCTCTCTCTCTGTTTCTCAGTCTCTGTCCCTCTTTGTCTCGTAGTCTCTCTACCTCTCTCCCACACTCTCTCCCTCTCCCTCTCTCTCTCTTTCTCTCTCTCTGTCTCTCAGTGTCTCTCACTCTCTCTCCGTCTCTCTCTCTCTGCACTCAGTCTCTATCCCTCTCTCCCTCTCAGTCTCTCTCTGTCTCTCCCTCGCTTTCTTCTCTCTCTCTCTTTCTCTTTCTCTCTCCCTCTCTCTCTCTCTCTCTCTGTCTTTCACTCTTTCTCCCTCCCTCTCTCGCTCTCTCTCTCTCTCTCAGTCTCTCAGTCTCCCTCCCTCTCTTAGTCTCTCTATCCCCCTCTCTCTCTCTCTCTCTCTCTGTCTCTCTGACTCTCCATCTCTCTCCCTCTCTCAGACTCTCTATCCCTCTCTCTCTGTCTCTCAGTCTCTCTCCCTCTCTCCCTCTCTCTGTATCCCTCGCTCTCTTCTCTCTTTCGCTCTCCCCCTCTCTCCCTCCCTCTGTTTCTCAGTCTCTCTCCCTCGCTGTCTCTTAGTCTCGCATCCTCTCTCCCACTCTCTCTCCCTCTCCCTCTCTCTCTGTCTTTCAGTGTCTCTCCCTCTCTCTCTCCCTCTCTCTGTGCACTCAGTCTCTATCCCTCTCTCCCTCTCAGTCTCTCTCTGTCTGTCCCTCGCTTTTTCTCTCTCTCTTTCTCTCTCACTCTCTCTCCCTCTCTCTCTCCCTCTCTCTCTGTCTGTCTCTCAGTGTCTGTCCCCCTCTCCGTCTCTCCGTCTCTCTCTCTCTCCCTCTCTCTCTCTGCACTCAGTCTATATCCCTCTCTGTCTCTCCCTTGCTCTCTTCTCTCTCTTTCTCATTCTTCCTCTCTCTCTCTCTCTCCCTCTTTGCCGATCTCCCTCTCTGTCTCTCCCAATCTCTCTTTCTCTGTCTCTCCGTCTCTCTCCATCTCTCAGTATTTCTCCCTCTCTCCCTCCCTCTCTCCTTCTCCCCCTCTCTCTATCCCTCTCTGTCTCTCAGTCTCTCTCCCTCTCTTTGTCTCTCTCTATCTGTCTCTGTCTCTCTCCCTCCCTCTCTGTCTCTCAGTCTCTCTCCCTCTCAGTGTCTCTCTCCCCTACCTTCTCTCTCTTCTCTCTCCCCCTCTCTCTCTCTTTCTCTCTCTGTCTGTCTCTGTCTCTCACTCAGTCTCTCTCCCTCTCTTTCTCTGTCTCTCCGTCTCTCTCTCTCGTCCTCTCTCTCTCTGCACCCAGTTTCTACGCCTCTCTCCCTCTCAGTCTCTCTCTGTTTCTCCCTTTGTTTCTTCTCTGTCTCTCCCTCTCTCTTTCTCTCTCCCTCTCTCTCTCTCTGTCTGTCTCTCAGTGTCTGTCTCTCTCTCTGTCTCTCCGTCTGTCTCTCCTTCTGTCTCTCTCTCTCCCTCTCTGTCACTCCCTCGCTCTCTTCTCTCTCTCCCTCTCCCTCTCCCTCTTTCTCTTCTCTCTCTGTCTCTCCCTCTCTCCCTCTCTCTCTTCCTCCCTCTTTCTCTGCCTGTCTCTCAGTGTCTGTCCCTCCCTCTGTCTCTCCGTCTGTCTCTCTCTCTCTCTGCACTCAGTCTCTATCCCTCTCTCCCTCTCTGTCTCTCCTTTGCTCTCTTCTCTCTCTCTTTCTCCCTCTATCTCTCTTTCTCTCTCCCTCTCTCTCTCTGCACTCATTCTCTATCCCTCGCTCCCTCTGTCTCTGTCTCTCCCTCTCTCTCTCTCTCTCTCTCTCTTTCTCTCCTCTGTCTCTCATTCTCTCTCTCTCTCTCTCTCGCTCTCTCTCTCTTTCTCCCCTGTCTCTCAGTCTCTCTCTCTCTGTATCTCTCTCTCAGTTTCTCCCTCTCTCCCTCTCTGTCTCTCAGTCTCTCTCCCTCCCAGTCTTTCTCTGTCTCTCCCTCGCTCTCTTCTCTCTCTCTCTTTCTCTCTCGGTCTCTATCTCTCACTCTCTCACCCCCTCTTTCTCCCTCCCTCCCCCTCTCTCTCCCTCTCTGTCTCTCAGTCTCTCTCCCTCCCAGTCTTTCTCTGTCTCTCCCTCGCTCTCTTCTCTCTCTCTCTTTGTCTCTCACTCTCTCTCCCCCTCTCTCTCCCTTCTCTCTCCCTCTTCCTCTCTATCTCTGTCTGTCTCTCAGTCTCTCTCCCTCACTCTTTCTCTCAGTCTCCCTCCCTCACTGTCTCTTAGTCTCTCTTCCTTTCTCCCACTCTCTCTCCCTCTCTGTCTCCCTCTCTCTCTCCCTCTCTCTCTCTGTCTCTCCGTCTCTCTCTCTACCTCTCTCTCTCTGCACTCAGTCTCTATCCCTCTCTCCCTCTCAGTCTCTCTGTCCCTCCCTCGCTTTCTTCTCTGTCTCTCCCTCTCTCTTTCTCTCTCTCCCTCTCTCTCTCTCTGTCTCGCACTCTCGCTCCCTCTCTCTCTCCCTCCCTCTCTCTCTGTCTGTCACTCTGTGTCTGTCCCTCTCTCTGTCTCTCCGTCTATCTCTCTCTCTCTCCCTCTTTCTCTCTGCAATCTATCCCTCTCTCCCTCTCTGTCTCTCCTTCGCTCATTTCTCTCTCTCTCTCTCTCTCTGTCTCTCTCCTCTTTATCTCTCTCTCTCTCTGTCACTCCCTCTCTCTCTTCCTCCCTCTCTCTTTGCCTGTCGCTCGCTCTCTCCCTCTCTCTGACTCTCTGTCTCTCTCAGTTTCTCACGTTCTCTCTCTCTCTCTCTTCTCTCTCAGTTTCTCCCTCTCTCCCTCTCTCTTGTCTCTGTCTCTCCCTCTCAGTCTCTCCCTCTCAGTCTCTCTCTCGTTGACTCTCTGGATACAACAATATCCTCGGATTGTGAGTCGAGCTCTGGGTGCTCCAGATGGATTCTTACTACACAATATGTTTGAATCCTTGTCCACAGTCCTGAGGGGGCAGCAGAGATCACCACAGCACGTTTGTGAAACAATCAGTCATGGGAAGGAGCTCCAGGGAATGATTCACCGAGGGGCTCCAGGGATGATGAGGCAGACACTGGGAATCTAGACGATGCTGCACATGCCGGAGTGTTGTGGGTCTGGGAACCCACAGCTACTAAAAATGTGGCTACGACATTTCATACTGAAAATGGAAAGTTTTTATTACCAAGTAATCTGGCCCTGGGATGCAAATGGAATCAGGATGTGACCTCAGTGTGTGAGGCAACCACTGCCAGGTGATAAAGGAATTTAAATCATCTAACACCCCCGCACCCCAAAGGATTCCTGCTCCACGAACCAAAGAACATCTCGAAAAAAGCGAGACTGACTTACCAATCTGTTTCATGAAGCGCCTCGGAGCGGTCACATGAATCCACCCTGATCCACCCTCAACACCCTGATCCACCCTCACCACCCTGATCCATCTTACCACCCTCATCCATCCTGATCTATCCTCACAACCCAGATCCACCCTCATCCATCCTGATTCAGCATAGCACCCTTATCCACCCTGATCCACCCTCACCATCCTGATCCACCCTCAACACCCTGATCCACCCTCAACACCCTGATCCACCCTCAACACCCTGATCCACCTTACCACCCTTATCCACCCTGATCCACCCTCAACACCCTGATCCACCTTATCACCCTAACCAACCTCGTCCTTCCTGATCCACCCTGATCTACCCAGATCCACCCTCAACACCCTGATCCACCCTCACCACCCTGATCCACCTTACCACCCTAACCACCCTCATCCATCCTGATCCACCCTGATCTACCCAGATCCACCCTCAACACCCTGATCCACCCTCACCACCCTGATCCACCTTACCACCCTAACCACCCTCATCCATCCTGATCCACCCTCACCACCCAGATCCACCCTCATCCATCCTGATTCAGCTTAGCATCCTTATCCACCCTCACCACCCTGATCCACCCCATTCCACACTCACCACCCTGATCTGCCCTTATCTACCCTGATCCAGGGTGAGTTTAATGCGTTTGCCACTTCCTGTGTGGTGTGTCCAGGGCGAAATCCCGACTGACTAGACTGAGTAAATTATTGTCCTCCAGGAAATCTGATGACTGTTTATTTAACAGCTTTCAAGATACTTGGAAATCACAGGAAGGAGGGAAATAGTCTGAAAATCAGAGAGGCCAGGAGGACCCACTGAAGGCTTCCAGAGAAGAGGCCAACTTTAGCTTGGTCCCCACTGGAAGGCGCCACAGCAGTCACACTTGAGGAGTCCACAAGCGTGTTCACAACTGAACCAACCGCCTCTGTCCAGAGCGAGCAGAAGCGGTGATCCCGGCCTCACTCCCCGGACAGCAGCCCTTCGGCAGCTTCTTACGGTATAAAAACACGGGGTCTATTTACGAGCCCCATGCAGCACCGCTGCGCCCGGCGGTGCACGCCTCTCAGCCACGCGATGAGGCTGCGCTGCGATGCTTTAAGTGACTTTTCATGGCCTCATAGACATGGAGTAAGACAAAACAGCGCACATCACTGTGCTCGCCGACCCTGCGCTCGGGAGGCGCGCCCTGGGCGTTCCAGTGGGTGTCCCATGGTTGCATGTTTCCTCTTTCTATGTGGGGTGCGTTCTGCAGCGCACACGGAAAGAGGAAACAGCCTCCAAGCGCCCCTTCCTGCATATAAACAATCCTGCAACAACACAAGCACCCTTGCACCATGACGCAACGGTGTGCCTGCGTTGGCACTAGGCACCAAACTGTGCATTGGCCCTTGCTGAGCCCTGTGCCAATGCCACAGAAATATACCTCTCAATATATTTGCGAGATCACTATTGATTGAAAAGGCAGCCATTCCTGGACTGAAATACAGATTCGCACATGAGAAACTCTTGAGATTCAGACTTGTTTATATCCCACATTTCAGTTGGAAGGAGCAGGGACCTGCTGTGAAGAGAGGCACCAGCTCTGTGGCGGCAGAGAATCAGCAGAGGATGCTTAGAGCCTGCCTCCCCGGGTGTCAGAACTGTGCCAGCAGCATCCCAGGACAACTCACTCAGTCACTCTTTGATTCACTCACCCACTCACTAACTCTATCATTCACTCACTCAGTCACTTCTGAAATCTGAAGGACAACTGCCAGAGCCACCTTCAGGTCTTCTAAAGGACTCATAAAAACGTATCGGTGGCACCGTGACGGTCGTGGTCCGGGCAGTGTTCTTTGAGACAGTTACTGAGAAGGGACAGGTACCAGCAAGGAATAACCCATTTGCTCTATTCGAAATAGGCTGATCTTTATTTAAATTCATTTGTACCTGCTTGCCAATTCTAAAAAGCTTATATCAATTTTGTTTACTTTCCATCTGAATATTTTTTATTGTAATTACTTTTATACAAAACGTATATAATAAAATGTTTAATTCACTCACTCACCATTCATTGACCCTCTCACTTATTCACTCACTCACTTGCTCATTCATTCATTCACTCACTCACGCACTCCCCCATCCCTTTATTCATTTATCCATTCATTCATTCACTTGCTCACTCATTCACTAACTCAGTCACTCTTCCACTCACTCACCCACTCACTAACTCTATCATTCACTTACTCACTCATTCACTCACTCGCTCTCTGTGCCACTCTCTATCCCAATGTCTTCCCACACTCTGCAAGGCTCTGACTCCCTCCCTCGCTCATCCACTGCTCCTTGGTCCCCACACTCCATTCCTTTGTTTTTATTTTTATAAAGTTGTGTGAGGGTCTGGCTAGTGCCACCAGACTCCTCTCTCCCTCGCTCAGTGTCACCCTCACCTTTCACCTCCCTTTAGTTCATCAGGGCCTGGCATAAGCCCCTGTTACTTCTTTTCCTTCTCGCACCACATGTTCTCTCCATTCACCATTAACATGGTTCTTGCCTGCCTTGGAGTGGTAATAACAGTGTCACCACACTGGCGGCTGGTGCGTCACAACTAGCACGTGTGCATGTGTTACCGGCTACCTGGGAATATGTTTTTCTGTGCACATGTCCATGCATGTGCCAACATCGTCACGCACTCTTGGCCATCACCGAATGAATCTTTGGTCTTCTTAGTGTCAGAGAAAACTAGCACCACGTAAAAACAAGGCATATTGGCTTTGCCAATGCTTGTTGGAAAAGTTGTATGTGTAGGTGCATAGTTTACGACATATGAAGTACATATTCCTGCACTCATGCATTATGTGTTTGTGGCACCTTAATAGAAAGCACAGTAAGATAATGATATGAACAGAGCACCCCAGTCGGAAAAGTACAACTGGGACAATATTCATCCTATTTTGAATTATTATAATGGACTCACTGGGAGGGTCTCGTGTTACATAGCGACTTCTAGCAAATGTGTTGATATTTTGCAAAGCAACTATGTATTAATGGGTTGGTTCTCAAAACACCGAACCGTGGGTGAGTGGCAATTCATACCTCATGGATCTGCGAGAGGTAGGTCACAAATTGCAATCCCTGTGGCTGCCTCCAGTCACAGGGATTGTCGCCTGCGGGGGTCAGCAGCCACCATGTCTGTGACTACTTTTAAATAAGGAATCTTTTTCTTTAATGCTGCATTTAAAACCACACATTTTCCAACCATTTGGGAGCACTGCCTCTTCCTACATATCTTTACGTCCACATCCGCAAACTTGAAAGGTTCTTTTACGGACCCCTTCCCAACTGCGAATGTTGACTTCCGAACCTCCTTGACTTGATGGTAAAACAGTTTTGCAACTGGATTTCAGTTGTAAAAACATTAACACATAATGTAAGGATTTGGTAAATTGCAATTTGGGTTTTGTAGATTTAGAAATACCGTTTCGTGCTGGCAAAGGCTGCAATTTGACCTCTTCTGTTTCATTCACAAGACATAAATTTAATCTAGTAAGTCTCAAATTTCATCCAAAATTGACAAAATTAAATGGCAGTTATTAAAGCTGATTTCTCAAGTCTTCACTCAAAAAGGAAGTTTCTAACCACCACAGATCTCTTCTGTAGCTCGGTGATTACTATACCCTGTCAACTTAATAGCAGAAATAGCAAAAGTGAACTACAAAACAGGATAATGTGGAGACTTTCTAAAATTAAAAATATGCACCGATAGGAAAGTGAAATAGAAACATCAGATTTAAGTTAACCATTCTAATAACGCATTCAAAAAGCAAGCTAACCCCCATGAGGCCCTTGATGAAGTGACTCGTTTCAAGGAGCATGCGCAGTCCCTCCAGGCTGATGTATGCCTTGTGAATGCACTTCAAGGTAAAACAGAAGAAAACTCCTCCACGAAGAACACACATTTTCTTAATATTACGCTATAGACTAGTTAGGTAGCGAGTACAAAACGAGTGCCCTTCCATCACGTCAGCCACGTATGACCATGGTCGAGGTAATCTGCATTTAAGTGAACCGCTCCTGTGAAACCCTGATGAAGGCCCGAAGAGTCAGGCTGAAACGTGTTGTGGGCTGAAACATGTCTACCTGCATCAGCCTGTGCTGCGCTGAATTAGACTGGACCAGAGCAAGGAGCGGGACGCGTGCCTGTCTGGTGTTTTTATATTCTGACATGGCAATATCAGCCATTTAATTAATCTATTATTGAAGGAAGACTGCACTGGCTGCGCAGTGAAGAGGTTTTAGAGGTGGTAGTTTCTCTCTCAAGAGTAAGTCCAGACTGTAGTATCCATAAACACAGAGTACTTGACAGGCTTCACAGTTTGGACACTTGTTACCAAAGCAAACATGTGAAGTACCTAAAGTATGACTCAGCCACTGGTGCTCCTTTGAGTCCGCAGGTTTCTTTAAGTCCATGTTTTATTCACAAGGTCACAAAGTAGCAAAAAGGAAGCTGCAAGGATTGACTTCTGGTCCGGCCTGGTGGCTCCTCGTCGCCTCGTTGGTACTTGATCGAATCACAGTATTTGACGTTTTACCCTCAGACGGGCTGTGAGTGGGACCCGTCTGCAGACAGAGCGAGGAACATAAAACACAATGAAATGTATCTCTGAAGGTTCATGCCTGGGCGTGGCCTCTGGGCTTCCTCCTGTGGTAATGTGAGCGAACAGGCCCTTTGGAGGTTCACCCCCATTATTTGCCCCATTTGAACTACTAGTTGCTGCGGTTTGACTCTGAAAGTGCACGGGAGCCTGCTAACCAGACCTCTATGCCAGTCTGCTGACCCTATGCAAGTTGCCTGTTGAATTGGATAAACTCAATTGGCTAGGACTGACTTACTTATAAGTCCCTAGTATATGGTACACAGGGCTTGTAAGACAGAGTGTCCACTGAAAGCTGAAGCACTGTCTGTGCCACCCTTCCTGTGACAAGGTACAAGATGGCTCCCAGCCACCAGTGCAGACTGGAAGGACAGTGTTTTCATAGCCAGTTCAACCTTGCCCTTTAAACCAATGGGCACACCATCCTATTCCTTAATAATGTATACACAGCTCCCCTAAAGAAGGTCTATAGAATACGATATGTTTTTTTATATGTTTTAACTTAACAATAACACTGCCAAAGTGTTGTTTTGCTGTAGGTAAAGTTGGTAGTCTCATTGGCTAACACCAAGTTACCAAGTGGCATCCCAACCTGAGTAACTTCTGAATGGGACTACCTAACTGATTCATGTAAGGTATCAAATTAATTGTGACATTAAGTGCAACTTGATGACCAAGTGAAAATAATATCACTTAAATTAAGCAACTTTTAGAAAGTTGCCACTCTGTGTCTCTGCTGGTCAAGTAGCCTCAGAAAAGCACACACACAGAGAGCTTTCTGCCCACAAATGTGAATGACTCCCAGGCTTAGGAGCAAAGGCAAATGCTGCAGAGCGAGGTGTCACCTCCTCTCCCAGGATGACCACTCAGGAGTTAGCCCCGAAGGCCAGCTTAAAAGGGACGCCACCTTTGATGGGCTGACAACCACAACACCCCTGTGGAGGATGCCTTTTGTTCCTGTAGACAGAATCAAAACAGGGCCAGGGAGGGGAAATTCGCCCCCATACCTGTTTTACCATGGGCATGTAGCCCTCTGATAGCCTTGCCTCTAGGGTGCGCTACAAGGCTCCTGATGACTGAGGAAGGGTCATGCCATCTTGAAAGGGGCAAGAATGTGGCACACTTCACAGGAACTTCGTCACTAGGTAGGAGGGAACTCTGTAGTCCATTGGCTAGTGACTGCATGGTCCCATAGGGTCACTATCCTGCGATAAATATGTTGCCCCTGGGACCCTGAACCTCAGATCACGCTGGAATCGTAGCGAGAACCAAAGGACTGCCCAGCTGCTCTTAGACCCGCATGCACAAAGAAAGGCTGTACCACCGGAAGGACTGCACCTACTGCACTTTGGACTGTGCTTGTGGCTCCTGGCTCAGGGGAAAGTTGATTCCCTGCCCATCCTGCAACAGTGACTCCAAGGATCAGATGGTTGATCTCCTGGAACCAGTTCCAGGGACACAAGAGCTGAAAGAGCCCAAACGAACAAGTTAGTAACCGCTGTAAAAGTTTGGCCTCTACCAGTCACAGTGCACCCAAGAGGACAAATCTGAGATAACCAAAAGATGTACCCATGTACCCGTGTCTGCAGGACCTGGGATTGCTATCAAAGTCTGGATTCATCAGACCCAACGGACATTAGTGTCCACCTAACGTTTTTGCCCTAACAGCGGTACAAACTAACCAGTAGCCCAGCATCTGCATGTCCAATGCTGCAATGTAGAAGACTTTGAGGGACCCCGATCTCTGTGGCCAAGTTCATCCCACTTCACCTGTGGATCGAGGAGCATCCACAAAGACACCCCCATCAACTGCAACACAACTGGAGCATCCTTTAAGCATCTGTTTGCCTGCATCGCTCAGTATTAGGACAACTCCATTGTTGTCTATGATGGTCCTACTATAGAGTTTGGATCTTAAGGTACAAAAGCTCTGGTGGCCGGTAATTGTCCAAAGTATCCTTTCTGACCTCCTACACCTCTGCCTGCCGGACTTGGTCACCCAACTCAGGCTGGAGTTGCCAAACTGTTTCATACTTTTAAAAGGTTTACAAACTTCCTGTTGGCCAATACTTGTTTGCAGTTGATATAAAAGTTACTTATTGCTTCTAAAATTTGTATCTCTGGAAACCACAAGTGGATTTTTATGACCAAAGTCTCTAAAAATTCATAAAGATGTAACATATTTTTATAACTTGGTGTCTTATTTCTTTCATGTTGTGTGACTTTCCTATTTTGTTGCTTGGTGCTGTTAAATGCTTTATATAGTGTTCCTTTGCAAAGCCTTACTGCTCGCAGCCACAGCTACTCAGGGTTGAGCTTAAGGTTGAGAGACGTACCTGACTGGACCCAGGACGGTATCTGTGAGTGCCCTGCACGGCAGGGCTCCACAGTCGTATCATACAGTGCACACAATACCTCACAGGTAAGCATTAGTGTGCCAGGTGAAACATTGAAAAGCAGCCTGGAGGATGTGGTGACAGAGCTACAGCTACAGGAGGGCTCGGGTTTCCTTGAGGGAGGGGGAGAGGTGCTCTGTCCAGGAAGAAGGAGGGAGGGAGGGGCACAGAGGCACCTGCCTGTTAAAGTGTGTCTCCCGCACAGCGGGACCTGTTCTGAGCACTTCAGTGACATCTCAATCCATGCCTTCCGACCCATCATTCTTATTCATGTTACTGTCCTGGCTTCAGGCACGCCACCCACCTGTTCACAGAAGTCTGCTCATGAATAATGAAGCACCCACCTCACACCGCAGCTCCCGGGCCTCCGCTCATGAATAATAAGTGCAGTAACTTAAGACATGGGCCAGAGGTACAGGTAGGATTGGGTTTCAGTTGGATGAAATGCAAACATGAGCACTTTAACCATCTGGGGAGGAGAGCATTCCAAACGTTGAGGTGATCTGCCCCCAAGGGGTGACAGCCGTCCGCTGGAGGAGTGTTGCATTGCCATATTTATATTGCGCTTACTATCAGTATGCAAGGCTTTAAAGCGCTTGCCAATATGGACAGCAAGCTACATTGTGGTGGGTGTGTGGGTAGAAGAGTGTTGTCTTTGTTTTGATGCTATGTAGGACGTGGTTACATGTCATGTGTGATGGCCATGGATGTGCGGTTATCATGTCACGGGACGCAGCACCTAGTACTGTGATGGATGAAGAAGTGGGAGAGAGGCTCGCCGTGCATAGTTTTGAGCAGCTCTGCAGGTCCCGTTATGGTCTTTCTTATGTGCATACTGCACCAAGCTGCAGTTGCGCTTGCTTGTCCATGTAGGAAAGTCTCTCTTTCTGGCACGGTCACCCCCACTTTTTGCCTGCAGTCAGTGTGCTTAGACTTTTTTTACTGGGATCCTGCTAACCAGGACCCCAGTGATTGCTCTCTCCCCTCTAAATTTGGTTGGCTTGGTACCCTTTACACCCCACAATGTCACACTAGTGAACCTCTGTAAGTCTCTAGTATATGGTACGTAGATACCCAGTGCATTGGGGTTCCAGGGGTTCCCCATGGGCTGCAACATGTATTATGCCACCAATGGAAGCACATGCAAACTGTCTGCAAGCCTGCCATTGCAGCCTGCGTGAAAAGGTGCATGCACCCTTTCACTGCTGGTCACTGTAAGTCACCCCTGTGGCAGGCCCTTCCAGCCATAAGGGCAGAGTGCAGGTCCATGTGTGTGAGGGCATAAACAGAGGTGCCCCTAAGAACTACAGTTCCACATCCCTGGACTTCATAAGTGCAGCGAAGCCATTTTAACTATGTACTGGCCACAGGGCACTACCTATGGTCCAGCTACATAATGATAACTCCAAACCTAGGCATGTTTGGTATCAAACATGTCAGAATTATACCCCAATACTGATGCCAGTATTGGTGGCATGATTCCATGCACTCTGGGGGCTCCTTATCAGAGCCCCCCAGTATTGCTCCTACCAATCGCCGAGGGCCCACAAGCAGCCCACGCTGCTGCAGCCCCTCAGACAGGATTCTGCCCTCCTGCTGCTTTACCAGCTCAAGCAGGGAAAGCAAAACAAAGGATTTCTTGTGGGAGAGGGGTGTAATATCTTCTCCCTTGGAAATAGTTATTACAAGGCTGGAAAGGGTAGCCTCCCCACGCCACCGGCTTGCCTTGAGGGGCACATTTTGTGCCCTCCTTGCATAATCCAGTTTGCACCAGTGTAGAGACCCCTGATCCCTGCTCTGGCACGAACTGCACAAATGAAAGGGGAGTAACCACTGCCCTGTCCATCACCACCCCAGGGGTGGTGCCCAGAGCTCCAGGTGGCCACTTAATTCTGCCATCTTGCAATCAAGATGTACAGAGGCCCCTGGGAGAATCTGACTGGTCAGTTTAGGCAGATGACGTCAGTGTCACCCTCTGATAGGTGATCACCTTGTAAAGTGACCAAGCCCTTTTTTGGGCTATTTAGGGACTTCTTTGCAGGTGGGTCCCAAGATTCGGCATGCAAGACTCCACCAGGACTCCCCTGAAATGACCTCTTCTGCTCCTGGCCACCGGAATCGCTGCTGGACTTCACAGGAACCAAACAAGCCTGCAACACCAACACAACTTCTCCTTGCAACATTCTTTCCGCAGCTCCTGTCAGCAACTTGCAACATTTCCACAGCTGTGCATCCTCAGGGGTCAGCAAGACTTCAACTGCACCAAAGAAGGAAGAAGGAATCTCTCTTGGTGTGAAGGAGTCACTCCCCTGCATCTGCAGGCACACAAGGCAACAATGTCCGGCTGCTGGGATCTGATGTCCTCTGTACTTGAGAAGATTCTCCAGCACAGGTGGTGGTTCTGAGGGGTTCTCTGGGTCGTCTCTGTCTTCTTTCCAGCTTGGGAGACAGTGAGCCCTTGCTTCTTCCTCCAAGACAGAACCCCTGTGCACCACGATTATTACAGCAACCAAGGCTTATTGACTCATGCTCTGAGAGTTCTTCAGGCTTAAAGTAGTCCCGGCTCCCAGCATTCTACCTCTGCAAGGACAGTCTCCTCTCTGCTGCTCCAGCAACGTGGGATTCCTCTTCAGGTGTGCTGACTGGGCCTCACTGAAACTTACTGTGCCTGCTGCCAGTGAGTTACTAGTGTGGGCCCTGACTGCTTCTGCTGGTGCTCCTGTCTTCTGAGGGTCAACTCAGACTCCCCTCCAAGGGTTGAGTCCCCAGGACCTCGCTGGTCCTCTTCTGTTCTGCAAATCTCTTACACCTCTAGTTGCATTTGCTTGTGCTTGTTAGTGGTCTTCCTGACCACTGACCCATCTGCAATCTGATGACCATTGATGAACAGCTTCTAGGTGACTGCAGGGACTCCTCAGCAGCTCCTGGACTCAGCAGCTGGACTTCATCCACCACCATTGACCCAGATCTTCATCCACCTGGACACTCCTGTGTGGACTGGACTCTGTCCCCTTCTTTTGCAGATCCTCTTCATCTATAATCCACCATTGGGTTCCACCGGCCTGGTCTTGTTCTTGCGATATTTAATTTACAAGTACCCTTGTTAGCATATGGGATGACCAAGTAATTTACCTCTGCTTTCCTGGTCTCTGGGGGTCTTCTAGATACTTACCTCTTGGGGTTCCACTCTCTTCCAGCCCTTGATAACTACTCCATATCCGCTGGTGGGGGACCCATTCTATTATTCCACTTTTTTTGTATATGGTTTGACCCCTCTATAGGGCTATCTTATGCTATTTCCTAACAGTTACCTGTGTATATTTTGTGTGTACCTACCTCCAGTAGGGGGTCTGCCTATTGTAATCTAGTTTGGTGTTCATACAAGAAAATATATTTATTTTTTCAACACTGTGTGGCTCCTTTCATGTGTGCTAAGTTACTGTGTGACTACTGTGGAATTGTAAGTGCTTAACACTCCTCCTAGATACGTCTTGGCCGCTCACTACAGCTACCACTAAGGAGCCCTGGCTTCCTAGACACTGTAACAATTACTAAGAAGAGTTGCCTGGACCCAATATAAGGTGGAACGCCATAGGTGTCCACCACACACTGGGCCACCCTCCTGCAGTCTGTGGTCCTGAGCATGCATTGGTTGCATAGGTTGGAGGGAGAGATGATATGGAGGTCTGCAGGGATGGCTTTGTTACTATCATCCCATGTCTGAGTGCCATTGTGGGATGCCAAGAAGCAGTCACAGTCTGCAGCTGTGAGCGACTGCAGTGGTGGACTAGATTGGAGCCTCCTTGACCAATGGCATGTGGCAGATCTATTCAGTTTATCAATGTCTGTTCAGTTTCTAAGGATCATTCTTGGCCAGCAAGGGTATATGGTTCTCCAGGGCTCTTCCACAACTCCTGTGGCTTCACTGAGGGCTCGGAGCCAGGCTTGCCTTTGGCGTCTTATCCTGCACACGTAAGCCTGCTTAATCCTTTATAGAGAGGGTGCCAGACACTTGTGTTACTACGCCTGAGTGACTTGATCTTGGCATGTGCCCTGTCTGTGAACACACAAACACTGGGATTGGGAGTTTGGCCAGCTGGCTGCAAGAAGAGTGTACGCTTTGTATGCCCATCTATAGGGGTGGGTCTTCAATGGCCTGGGGCGAAACACTGCACATGCAGTCAGTGTGGAAGGATCTGGTGGATGTGGGGAGAGGCTGTCATATTCATGTCAATGTGGAGGGAGCTGGCTGTGTCCAGGGAGAGGCTGCCACAACAGGGTGTCAGGAGCTGACAGTGGGGGAAGAGGATGCCACATCAGTGTGTCGGGAGCTGGCAGAGGGGGAAGAGGATGCCACAACAGTGAGTCAGGAGCTGGCAGCGGGGGGAAGAGGATGCCACATCAGTGTGTCGGGAGCTGGCAGTGGGGGTAGAGGATGCCACATCAGTGTGTCAGGAGCTGGCAGTGGGGGGAAGAGGATGCCACATCAGTGTGTCAGGAGCTGGCAGTGGGGGGAGAGGATGCCACATCAGTGTGTCAGGAGCTGGCAGTGGGAGAAGAGGTTGCCACATCAGTGTGTCAGGAGCTGGCAGTGGGGGGAGAGGATGCCACATCAGTGTGTCAGGAGCTGGCAGTGGGAGAAGAGGTTGCCACATCAGTGTGTCAGGAGCTGGCAGTGGGGGTAGAGGATGCCACATCAGTATGTCAGGAGCTGGCAGTGGGGGAAAAGGATGCCACATCAGTGTGTCGGGAGCTGGCAGTGGGGGGAGAGGATGCCACATCGGTGTGTCGGGAGCTGGCAGTGGGGGAAGAGGATGCCACATCAGTGTGTCAGGAGCTGGCAGTGGGGGGAAGAGGTTGCCACATCACTGTGTCAGGAGCTGGCAGTGGGGGGAGAGGATGCCACATCAGTGTGTCAGGAGCTGGCAGTGGGAGAAGAGGTTGCCACATCAGTGTGTCAGGAGCTGGCAGTGGGGGGAGAGGATGCCACATCAGTGTGTCAGGGGCTGGCAGTGGGAGAAGAGGTTGCCACATCAGTGTGTCAGGAGCTGGCAGTGGGGGTAGAGGATGCCACATCAGTATGTCAGGAGCTGGCAGTGGGGGAAAAGGATGCCACATCAGTGTGTCGGAAGCTGGCAGTGGGGGGAGAGGATGCCATATCGGTGTGTCTGGAGCTGGCAGTGAGGGAAGAGGATGCCACATCAGTGTGTCAGGAGCTGGCAGTGGGGGGAAGAGGATGCCACATCAGTGTGTCAGGAGCTGGCAGTGGGGGAAGAGGATGCCACATCAGTGTGTCAGGAGCTGGCAGTGGGGGGGGGGGGGTGACACATCAGTGTATCAGGAGCTGGCAGTGGGGCAAGAGGATGCCACATCAGTGTGTCAGGAGCTGGCAGTGGGGGAAGAGGATGCCACATCAGTGTTTTCAGGAGCTGGCAGTGGGGGAAGAGGATGCCACATGTCAGTGTGTTGGGAACTGGCAGTGGTTGAAAGAGGCTTCCACATGCTAGTGTATCAGAGAGTAAGGAGCTGGTATGGGCATGTGGTGGGAGCTGGTAGCAGTTGGGAGAGCCTGTGATGTGGCAGTGTTTCAGAAGCTGACAACTGATGCAAAAGGTTGTGTAATGTAGGAAAGTACCATCTTGCCTGGCATGTTACCCCCATTTTTACTGTATGTATGTTTGTTTTGCCTGTGTCACTGGCATTCTGCTACCCAAGACCCCAGTGCTCATAAAGTGTGCCTTGTATGTGTTCCCTGTGTGCTGCCTAACTGTGTCACTGAGGCTCTGCTAACCAGAACCTCAGTGTTTATCCTCTCTCTGTTTTTAAAATTGTCACTGCAGGCTAGTGACTAATTTTACCAATTCTGCTTGGCACACTGGAACACCCTTATAATTCCCTAGTATATGGTACCTAGGTACCCAGGGTATTGGGGTTGCAGGAGATCCCTATGAGCTGCAGCATTTCTTTTGCCACCCATAGGGAGCTCTGACAATTCTTACACAGGACTGCCACTGCAGCCTGAGTGAAATAACGTCCACATTATTTCACAGCCATTTTACATAGCACTTAAGTAACTTATAAGTCACCTATATGTCTAACCCTCACTTAGTGAAGGTTAGGTGCAAAGTTACTTAGTGTGAGGGCAACCTGGCACTAGCCAAGGTGCCCCCACATTGTTCAGGGCAATTTCCCCGGACTTTGTGAGTGCGGGGACACAATTACATGCGTGCACTACATAGAGGTCAATACCTATATGTAGCGTCACAATGGTAACTCCGAACATGGCCATGTGACATGTCTAGGATCATGGAATTGTCACCCTAATACCATTCTGGTATTGGGGTGACAATTCCATGCATCCCCGGGTCTCCAGCATAGAACCCAGGTACTGCCAAACTAACTTCCCGGGGTTTTCTCTGCAGCTACCGCTGCTGCCAACCCTTAAACAGGTTTCTGCCCCACGGGGCCTGGGCAGCCTGGTCCCAGGAAAGCAGCACAGAGGATTTCCTCTGAGAGAGGGTGTTACACCCTCTCCCCTTGGAAATAGGTGTCGGAGCTGGGGAGGAGTAGCCTCTCCTGTCCTCTGGAAATGCTTTGAAGGGCACAGATGGTGCCCTCCTTGCATAAGCCAGTCTACACCGGTTCAGGGATCCCCCCAGCCCTGCTCTGGTGTGAAACTGGACAAAAGAAAGGGGAGTGACCACTCCCCTGACCAGCACCTCCCAGGGGAGGTGCCCAGAGTTCTTCCAGTGTGTCCCAGACCTCTGCAATCTTGGATGCAGAGGTGTGAGGGCACAATGGGCAGCTCTGAGTGGCCAGTGCCAGCAGGTGACGTCAGAGACCCCTCCTGATAGGTGCTTACCTTTCTCTGTAGCCAATCCTCTCTGAGGGCTATATAGGGTCTCTCCTGTGGGTATCTCACCAGATAACGAATGCAAGAGCTCACCAGAGTTCCTCTGCACTTTCCTCTTCCACTTCTGCCAAGGATCGACAGCTGACTGCTCCAGGACGCCTGCAAAACCGCAAACAAAGTAGCAAGAAGACTACCAGCAACATTGTAGCGCCTCACCTGCCGGCTTTCTCGACTGTTTCCTGGTGGTGCATGCTCTGAGGGCTGTCTGCCTTCACCCTGCACTGAAAGCTAAGAAGAAATCTCCTGTGGATCGACGGAATCTTCCCCCTGCCAATGCAGGCACCAAACTTCTGCATCACTGGTTCTCTGGGTCCCCTCTCACCCTGACGAGCGTGGTCCCTGGAACACAGGAGCTGTATCCAAGTGTCCCCGACAGTCCAGTGGCTCTTCTGTCCAAATTTGGTGGAGGTAAGTCCTTGCCTCCGCATGCCAGACAGCAATCCTGTGTACTGCGTGAACTGCAGCTTCTCGGGCTTCTGTGCACTTTTGCAAGACTTCCTTCGTGCACAGCCTAGCCCAGGTCCCCAGCACTCTGTCCTGCATTGCCCAACTCTCTGAGTTGGACTCCGACTTCGTGGGACTCCCTTTTGTTGTGCTGAGTCGACTGTTGTGCTCAGATCTTCTGAATGCCTGTTCAGGTGCTTCTGCGGGTGCTGCCTGCTTCTGCATGGGCTCTCCATGTTGCTGAGCGCCCCTCTGTCTCCTCTCCAAGGGGTGACCTCTTGGTCCTCCCTGGGCCCTGGTAGCACCCAAAACCTTCAACCGTGACTCTTGCAGCTAACAAGGCTTGTTTCCTGTCTTCTGCGTGGAAACAACTCTGCATCCTTTGGCACGCCGTGGGACATCTTCTGACCAAAGGAGAAGTTCCTGGCACCTTCCATTGTTGCAGAATGTTTGGATTCTTCCACCAGGAGGCAGCCCTTTTGCACCTTCATCCGGGGTTTAGTGGGCTCCTACCCCCCCGGACACTTGCGTGACTCTTGGACTTGTTCCCCTTCCTTTGCAGGTCCTCAGTTCCAGGAATCCGTCTTCAGTGTTTTGCAGTCAGTTGCTGTCCTTGCAGAATCCCCTATCTCCACTTGACTGTCTTTCTGGGGTAGTAGGGTAATGTTACTCCTACTTTTCAGGGTCTTCGGGTGGGGTATCTTGGACACCCTTAGTGTTTTCTTACACTCCCAGTGACCCTCTACACACTACACTAGGCCTGGGGTCCATTCGTGGATCGCATTCCACTTTTGGAGTGTATGGTTTGTGTTGCCCCAGGCCTATTTTCTCCTATTGTATTCTATTGTGTTCTACAGTGTTTGCACTACTTTTCTAACTGTTTACTTACCTGATTTGGTTTGTGTGTATATTTTGTATATATTATTTACCTCCTAAGGGAGTATATCCTCTGAGATACTTTTGGCATATTGTCACTAAAATAAAGTACCTTTATTTTTAGTAACTCTGAGTATTGTGTTTTCTTATGATTTAGTGCTATATGATATAAGTGGTATAGTAGGAGCTTTGCATGTCTCCTACTTCAGCCTAAGCTGCTCTGCTATAGCTACCTCTATCAGCCTAAGCTGCTAGAACACATCTAATCTACTAATAAGGGATGACTGGACATGGTGCAAGGTGTAAGTACCACAAGGTACCCACTATAAGCCAGGCCAGCCTCCTACATGTAAGATGTTGGGTTGCTGGTCGAGGGGGGTAAAACCCTACTCATGCAGAAAACACAATCCTTGTCAGGGTCAAGACACAAGCCATCTTTAAATTAACCTGTGCTCCACCCCATGGTAACCTGGCAAAGAGCAGTCAGGCTTAACTTAGAGGCAATGCATTGTGCAACACATCAAACAGTAACACAGTGAAAACACACCACACAAGAACCCCACACTAGATTTAGAAAAATAGATTATTCTTTTATGAGTAAAACAAGACCAAAACAACACAAATCCAATCAGTAAACTGGAGATATGCAGGCTTAAAGATTTCAGTAAATACAGCACCAAAATGCACAAAGCGACAAATTACAAATTCAGTCTGACCCCGATGGAGAATGCGACAGCTGTAGGGACCCAGTGGGGCCCGCCAAACAAGAGTACCTTAAATCATGGTTTGCAGAGCCTTGCAAGGTCCTTCAATTGAGGGGATGTGTCGGTTCTGAGGAGCTGAAAACCTGCGATTAGAGTTCTGTGTAATCGTCGAGGATGCCATTGATGAGGGCTCATGATGTAAAGTCCGGTGTCAGGGATGGTTTGCGCAGTTGAGGCGATGCGTCAGTTCTGAGGAGCTGTGGAACTGTAATGTGAGATCCTGGGTCTCGTTGAGGCTGATGTAAACAAGAGATTTGTGATGAGAGTGCCAGGAAAGCTTCGCACAGGCAGTGGTTCCAATGCGGACTGCAAGGTTGATGTGGAGTCTTTTGCTTCTGGAGAGCCCTCGCAGCAGAGGTGAAGTGTTGGCTTGGGTTTGCAACGCACAGCAGAGGAGATGGGTCAGTTCCGCTGGGTCCACAGATGGCCTGACACAGCACTTTCAGTCATACTTTCAAGGGTCCAGGTCTGTGGTGGCTCTGCTTGGCAGGGCAGAATTCATAGAAGGCAGAGGCTGGTGCTGGGTTCAAGGTTGCTGGAGCCTTCTGTCTCTGAGGTTCTAGTCTGGAGGACAGCCAACTAGCGCTTGGAGTCACTCTGAAGAAAACCAACGGTGAATTCCTTCAGGGAAAGACCTGTGGAGAGAGGGGACCAAGTCCAAAAGTCAGAGTGGAGTCCAGGAGGAGTAGGAGATACTACCCACCTAGCTGTACTTGCAGGAGTTGGTCGACAGTGATGAAGAACAGGTCAGCACTGCCAGCCTGGAGCCGGAGAAGAGTTCCTAATGGATGCAGAAGATGTCCCACACTAGAGTGAAGATTGCAGATGGGTATCGGTGCAGGAATTCCACCAACAAGCCTTGGCAAAGGCAAATTTCCCATTAGTGGAAAAGGGGAGCTGCCGGAGACCAGCAAGGCCCAGGAGGACTAACCCAGGAGGGGGAGTCAGAGAGGACCCTCAGCAACAAAGAGAGTCTACAGGAGCAAAGGCAGCACCCACAGGAGTCCCACAGGATGGAGACACAAAGGTTGCAGAAGGAGCCCATGCAGCACCAAAGAAAGGTATTCTATGCTACCAGAGAACCAAGCAGAGAGCTGCGCATCACGGGAAGGAATGCTGGAGACTGGAGCTATATGTCACCTGAAGATCCCTTGGAGGAGATGCAAACAAGCCTTGGCAGCTGAAAGAGACATGGTGCATGGGTTTACTATCCTGCATGGCAAGGCAAGGGCTTACTTCCACCAAAGTTGGAAAGCTGGCAGAAAGGACCAAGAGGACTACTCTAGACTACCACTCGTGATGCAGGATCCACGCAGCTCAAGATGAGGGGAGATCCACGCAGACGGTCATCATTGCAGCAGGTGCATGCGCATGCAGGGGAGTGACTCGTTCACTCCAAGGGAAAATCCGTCTTTCTTCTAGTGCAGACTGAAGACACGCCACCCTCAGTGGATGCAGAGCCGGTGGAAAAGTTGCAGTTGCTGGCAGGAGTCCTGGATACGTTACAGAAGAGTTATTCTTCTTGAAAGCAGAGTGTCGGGTCCTAGAGGGTCCAGTCGCAGTTCCGAAGGCCAGAAGTCGAAGTGAAGGTTGCAGAGGAGTCCTGCTGGAATCTTGCAAGCCAAATCTGAGGACCCACCCAAGAGAGAGACCCTAAATAGCCCTGAAAGGTGGATTGGAAAGCCAGGTAAGCACCTATCTGGAATGGGCTCTGAAGTCACCTGCCTGGCCTGGCCACAGAGATGCTCCCAGAGTTCCCTGCCAACCTTGGGAATAAGATGGCAGAAGCCAAGGACCCTCTGGAGGAGCTCTGAGCACCACCCCTGGGGTGGTGATGGGCAGGGGATTGTCACTCCCCTTTCCATTTTCCAGTTTTGTGCCAGAGCAGGGACTGGGGGTCTCTGAATCAGTGTGGGTTGGTTTATGCATGAGGGCACCAAATGTGCCCTTCAAAGCATACCAGTGGCTTGGGGAGGCCACCCCTCCCAAGCCAGTCACACCCCTATTTCCAAAGTGAGAGGGTGTTACCTCTCTCACCCAAAAGAAATCCTTTGTTCTGCCTTCCTGGACTTGATTAGATAAAGCAGCAGGAGGGCAGAAACCTGTCTGAGGGGTGGCAGCAGCTTGGGCTACCTAGAAAACTATGTACGACTGGTGGTAGCAAGGCTGGGGTTCCTCTAAGGAGCCCCCAAAGTGCATGGGTTCATACTTACAATACTGGCAACAGTATTGGAGTATGATTCTGACATGTTTGATACCAAGCATGCCTAGGTTCGGAGTTACCATTATGTAGCTGAATATAGGTAGTCACCTATGTCCAGTATACACATGAATTGGCGTCCCCGCCAGTGGCGGCCGGCAAGGTTAGGAGGGGGGGTGGCGGGAAGCACACACACACACACACACACTCATTCTTTTACACACAGACACGCACGCACGCACATCCATTAACAGCACTCATACCATTCAAACATGCACGCACGCACCAAACATTCATTTTAAAACATCACACACACTCAATCTTTCACACACGCATGCACGCACATCCATTAACACTCATAACATTCCAACATGCACACATGCACCAAACATTCATTTTAAGAGATCACACACACTCATTCTTTCACACACGCACGCACGCACATCCATTAACAACACTCATAACACTCAAACATGCATGTGCGCACCAAACATTCAATTTAAAACATCACACACATACACACACACACACTTACACACTTACCTTCATCCTCCAGGTCCCAGGAGGGTTGGGACTACTGCCTTCCCTCATTGGCTGACCATAGGTCCAGCCAATGAGGGAAGGCAGCAGTCCCAGCCTCGTCACAGAGTGGGATGGGGTCAGTGAGACTGCTGACCCCACCCCACTCTGTGACGAAGTATCACTGATTGGCACTCGCCATGGGCGCTTCAGGGCTTAAACCTGAAGCGCCCAGGGCGAGTGTCAATGGGTGACGCTTTCCTCGTCACCCAGGGGAGGGCCTCGAGGCACCTTTGCTGAGCGAAGGAGGTCACGCCCATATGAGCTGTGACCTCCTCAGCCCAGCAAAGTTCAGCTCAGGCAGCCAGGAGTCTGCGCAAATTGCGCATGGCTCACTCCTGGCTGCCTGAGCTGAAAAGGAAGAGTGTCTGTCAGGCTGGCCTTTGTTCAGCGTGACAGACACTCTTCATGAGTGGCAAAAGGTGGGGGGCATGGCCCCTCCGCCCTAAAGGATGGGCTGCCACTGGTCCCCGCACTTACAATGTCCAGCAAAACGGAGCTGGAGTTTGTGGGGACACCTCTACTAGTGCAGGGGTGCCTTCACACACAGGTACTTGCACGCTGCCATCTGGGCTAGGAGGGCCTCCCATAGGGGTGACTTACAGTGACCTGGGGCAGTGACCTGTAGTGAAAGCAGGTGCATGCACCCGGTTCACACAGACTATAATGGAAGGCCTGCAGAACCCTTTGCATGGGCTCCCTATCGGTGGCAGAATAAATGCTGCAGACCATAGGGATCCCCTGTTATCCCAATGGGATCTGGGCCCCGTACACTAGCGACTTACATGGAGGGACCAGTAGGCCATATGTGGGAAGAAAACGGTGCAGTTAACAAAATTTGCAGGAGAAAACATAACCACTGAGGTCCTGGTTAGCAGGATCCCAGTAGACACAGTCAAACACACTGACAACAGGCAGAAAATGGGATTAACCATGCCAAGAAAGAGGGTACTTTCCTACACTAACAAGATGCACAAATCAAAAATCATGTTATCCAAAGACAATACAAATCAAATAATTAACATTTATAAAGCACGCTACTCACCCGTGCGGGTCTCAAGGCGCTAGGGGAAAGAGGAGGGTTACTGCTGCTTGAAAAGCCAGGTCTTTAGGAGTCTCCGGAAAGCGGAGTGGTCCTGGGTGGTCCTGAGGCTGGTGGGGAGGGAGTTCCAGGTCCTGGCCGCCAGGAAGGAGAAAGATCTCCCACCCGCCGTGGAGCGGCGGATGCGAGGGACGGAAGCGAGTGCGAGGCCAGAGGAATGGAGGAGGCGGGTGGGGACGTAGAAGCTGAGGCTTCGGTTGAGGTCTTCCGGTCCCTTGTCGTGGAGGGCTTTGTGTGCGTGGGTGAGAAGTCGAAATGTGATCCTTTTGCTGACTGGGAGCCAATGCAGGTGTCTCAGGTGTGCGGAGATGTGGCTGTTGCGGGGTACGTCGAGGATGAGGCGGGCCAAGGCGTTTTGAATGCGTTGCAGGCGATTTTGGAGTTTGACTGTGGCCCCAGCGTAGAGGGTGTTGCCGTAGTCCAGGCGGCTCGTAACGAGGGCGTGGGTCACGGTTTTTCTAGTGTCGGCGGGGATCCAGCGGAAGATCTTGCGGAGCATGCGGAGGGTGAGGAAGCAGGCGGAGGACATAGCGTTGACTTGCTTGATCATGGTGAGAAGAGGGTCCAAGATGAAGCTGAGGTTGCGGGCGTGGTCTGCGGGGGCCGGTGCGGTGCCGAGGGCCGTGGGCCACCAGGAGTCGTCCCAGGCGGACGGGGTGTTGCCGAGGAAGAGGACTTCCGTTTTTTCAGAGTTCAGCTTTAGGCGGCTTAGCCTCATCCAATCTGCGACGTCCTTCATACCCTCTTGTAGGTTGGTCTTGGCGCTGGCGGGGTCCTTAGTGAGGGAGAGTATAAGTTGGGTGTCGTTGGCGTAGGAGGTGATGATGATGTCGTGCTTGCGTACGATGTTGGCGAGGTGGCTCATGTAGACATTGAAGAGTGTCGGGCTGAGTGATGAGCCTTGGGGTACGCCGCAGATGATCTCGGTGGGTACTGAGCGAAATGGAGGGAGGTAAACTCTTTGGGAATGGTTTGAGAGGAAGGAGGCGATCCAGTCCAGGGCCTGGCCTTGGATCCCGGTGGAGCGGAGGCGGGTAATTAGGTGCGGTGACAGACGGTGTCGAAGGCAGCCGAAAGGTTGAGGAGAATGAGGGCGACTCTTTCACCGTTGTCCATCAGGGTTCTGATGTCGTCTGTGACTGAGATGAGGGCGGTTTCCGTGCTGTGGTTGGTCCGGAATCCGGTTTGTGAAGGGTCGAGCAGGTTGTTGTTTTCCAGGAAGGTGGTCAGCTGTTTGTTGACGGTCTTCTCTATTAACTTGGCTGGGAAAGGCAGGAGAGAGATGGGACGGAAGTTTTTCAGGTCGCTCGGGTCAGCCGTAGGTTTCTTTAGTAGGGCGTTGACTTCGGCGTGTTTCCAGCATTCGGGGAAGGTAGCAGAAGAAAAAGAAGAGTTGATGACGGCCTGGAGGTGCGGGGCGATGATGTCGTCGGCTTTGTTAAAGATGAAGTGAGGGCAGGGATACAACTCTGAGACAGGTGAGTATACCTACCAGTGACACCTGCCAGCAATACCTTCAAGTGACTGTGAGAAAGTAGCCTCTTTCTAGCACGGTTACCCCCATTTTTGGCCTGTTTGTCAGTGTGTTTGACTGTGTCCCAGTGCTTATGATTTGTGGCCTACTTGTCAGTATGCTTCACTGTTTTTGTCAGTATGCTTGGCTGTGTCACTGGGATCCTTTTAACCAGGACCCCAGTGCTCAAGCTCTCTTTGGTTCCAAATTTGTCCTTACATATTGGTAACCCAGTATTCCACTCCAAATTGGCATACTGGACCCCCTTTTATGCTGCCACCTCACAGACAGGCTTCCACCCTCCCGGGGCTTGAGCAGCTCAATCCCAGGAAGGCAGGACAAAGCATTTCCAATAGGAGAGGGGTGTTACACCCTCTCCCTTTGGAAAAAGGGGTTACAGTCATGGTGGGTATCTTCCCAGAGTCTCTGGAAATGCTTTGAAGGGCACAGGTGGTGCCCTCCTTGAATAATCCAGTCTACATCGGTTCAGGGATCCCCAGTCACTGCTCTGCCGTGAAACTGGACAAAGGAAAGGGGAGGGACCACTCCCCTCTCCATCACCACCCCAGGGCTGGTGCCCAGAGCTCCTCCAGTATGTCCCAGACCTCTGCCATCTTGGATCCAGAGCTGTGAGGGCACTCTGGGGGCCTCTGAGTGGCCAGTGCCAGCAGGTGATGTCAAAGACCCCTCCTGATAGGTGCTTACCTGACTAGGTGGCCAACCCTCCTCTGAGGGCTATTTAGGGTCTCCCCTGTGGGCTTTTCCTCAGATAACGACTTGCAAGAATTCACCAGAGTTCCTGTGCACCGCTCTCTTCAACTTCTGCCAAGGATCGACCGCTGACTGTTCCAGGATGCCTGCAAAACTGCAACAAAGTAGCAAGAAGACATGGTAGTGTAGGTCCCTTGTTGGGCAGGCTCTGAAGCACTCCAAGCCCAATAGTGTTAGTGGGCATCTACATCTGGGAAGGGTCCAGTGGGTTTCAGGTGTCCAGCTAATAGCGTTAGGCATTGTACCCCATGGGTTGGTGACTTTCTTGGTAACTGGTAGTGCATGGCCTAGTGCATAGGGCTGCTCCCTGTGTGTTGTGTCCGCCAACGGTAGTGGTGTTGCTGGCATTGACCATGTGTGTCCTTTATCTTTCCCCCCTTCTTGTTTTGTCACTCTGTCCTTGGGTGCATTAGCATCATCTAGCAGAGGAGCAGAGGCACCAGCGATGGAGGGAGCTGCATCCCACATGGCCCAGGAGGATGAATCCATGGAGGGTGAAGGCACCAGTGGGACGGAGGGAGAAGGGAGCTCCACGACGGGGACAGGAGGGGATACCAGTGACAGCGACTCGTCCTCTGATGGAAGCTCCCTGGCGGTGGCAGACACCTCTGTGCCCACCCCAACAACAGGTACAGCCGCCACCCCCTGTACCAGCACTGCCTTCCCAGCAGCCCCTCAGCGCATTTCCTGTTCCCCCTCACCCCGGAGGGTGGGCATCTCCTTGGCCCCAGGCACCTCATGCCCTGCCACAGTCAGCCCTGCTGCCCTCAGTGAGGAGGCTATTGACCTCATGAGATCCCTCGCTGTTGGGCAGTCAGCCATTCTGAATGCCATCCAGGGTGTTGAGAGGCATTTGCAGCAAACAAATGCGTACCTGGAGGGCATTCATTTTGGCGTGGCGGCCCAACAGAGACCATTTCAGGCTCTGGCCTCAGCACTGATGGCAGCCATTGTCCCTGTGTCCAGCCTCCCCTCCAACTTCTACTACCCAGACCCAATCCCCTCTACCTCAGCCTATCCCAAGCACACCATCAGACCAGCATGCACACACATCAACACACAAAAGTGGCTCAGGAAAACATAAGCACCACACATCCCACAGGCACTCACACAAGCACCATACCCATGCACACATGCCAACATCCACTTCCCCCACCGTGTCCCCCTCTTCCACATCCTCCACCTCCCTCCCAGTCTTGTCTCCACTCACACCTGCATGCACTACATCATCAGCCACAACCTCCATCACCAGCTTGCCCATCACAACAAATTGCTCACGTGCAAGCACCACCCCCACTACCATTCACACATCCCCTGTGTCCTCTCCCAGTGTGTCTGTGAGCCCTCCTCCTGAACTACACAAATGCAGGCACACACCCACCCAACAGCCATCCACCTCACAACAGCCTCCAGCTCATGCACCCACACCCACACCCAAACCCAAACCCAAACTCAGCAGACGTACACCTCCTACAACGACTACCTCTTCCGCCACTCCCACACCCTCTCCATCTTCCTGTCCCAGTGTGTCTAAAAAACGTTTCCTAGCTAACATTAACCTATTCCCTACACCTCCCCTCCGTCCTTCCCCTAGGGCCAGGATTTCTAGAACCCAGCCCAGCACCTCAGGCACCAAATCTGCATCCGCTGTGGTCCCTGCAAGTCCGGGAGGCTCGAAGGGGGCACCCGTCAGAGCTGCCTGTGTGCCACCTACAGATACGATGGACTAACCCTATTCCGCCACCTGCAAAGGTCAAAAAGGTCCCGGCTTCCAGCAGGGGAAAGTCACACCACCCACCCAGCAAGGCCTCTCACCCAAACACAGAGATGACAGTGCCAAGGACCCTGCAGCCACTGCCAAGGTGGGGAAGGGCCACATGATAAAGGGCAAGTCACCACTGGGCACGATGCCTCCTGGTGAGGGGCTGGTGACCACCATTTCATCAGGAATGGCAGCGACCTGCACTACAGTCACCACTGCCGCTCCGACCGCCACCTACACCGACGCTGCCACAACATCAGGCTGCAGCATCCTCCCCAAGGATCAGCCATCCGAGGCTGCCGGAGAAGGTATGGTGTCTACATCCACCACAACAGACGCTTGCACCACGGCCAGCACCGGCAGCATCTCTGCCGCAGCCACCGCCACCTGCACCACCATCTGCACCGCCACTTGCCCAGCCAATACCACTCTGTCGGACCTCAGCAGCATCCCCAGTGGGCAGTCGTCCGAGTCTGCAGGTGACGTCCTGGACCCGCCACTTGAGGCACCACCTCCAGCACTGGCACGACCAGCAATTGGCAGCCTAAGGATGGAGTGTGGCTCTGCCTCCATGGAGTATCATGCTACCTGTTCCGGGTACATCGCGTTGCTCATACACCCAAGTGAGAGGATGTGAGCTGCCACACCCCAGATGCAGCATAACTGGGCACAAAGCCTCCTCCAGAACCAGTGAAGAAATGCATCCACTCACCCAATCCTTGGCAGGATGAAGCACACTGGGCACAAAGCGCCCCCCAGAACCAGTGGAGAAATGCATCCACTCACCTAGTCCTTGGCAGGCTGAAGCACACTGGGCACAAGGCCCCATCCAGAACCAGTGAAAGAAGGCATCCACTAGCGAGACTGTGGCTTTGCACTCCCCAGGACCAAGCAGTGGGCAAACCACCCACTTGAGAGACTTGTGAGACTGGCTTTGCACTCCCCAGGACCAATCAGTGGGCAAACCACCCACTTGAGAGACTGTGGCTTTGCACTCCCCAGGACCAAGGTGTGGGCAAACCACCCACTTGAGAGACTTGTGAGAATGTGGCTTTGCACTCCCAAGGACCAGGCAGTGGGCAAACGACCCACTTGAAAGACATGTGAAACAGTGGCTTTGCACTCCCCAGGACCAAACAGTGGGCAAACCACCCACTTGAGAGACTGTGGCTTTGCACTCCCCAGGACCAAGCAGTGGGCAAACCACCCACTTGAGAGACTTGTGAGACTGTGGCTTTGCACTCCCCAGGACCAGGCAGTGGGCAAATCACCCACTTGAAAGACATGTGGGACTGTGGCTTTGCACTCCTCAGGACCAAACAGTGGGCAAACCACCCACTTGAGAGACTTGTGAGACTGTGGCTTTGCACTCCCCAGGACCAAACAGTGGGCAATCCACCCACTTGAGAAACCGGAAAGACTGTGGCTTTGCACTCCCCAGGACCAAGCAGTGGGCAAACCACCCACCAGAGAAACTTGAGAGACTGTGGCTTTGCACTCCCCATGACCAGGCGGTAGCCGTGGAGCCCCCTCGAGGAGCAGTGGCATAGTGCCATCTTCCGGCTGAGGTGCCCCCCCTCTCCTTTCCCCTGAGGTGCCTGTTTTTTTTCAAACTGATGCACCTGCATTGTTCTCTCCATTTTGAGGCAAGTGTCATGTGTGGGCTTCGCCCATGATTTTTGGGACCACTGGTCCACGGACATTTACAAGGGACAGTGTACGGACTTGTGTACTTGATGTAAATATTTGTGTATACTGATTATTTTCTCTTGATATATCTGATTGTTCCAATATAACACTAGTTAGACTAATTTCCTTTGGTCCTTGCGTTCTTCCAGCGGGTGACGGGTGTAACTGTGATGTTATTGGATATGTTTGTGTGTATGGTGTTGTGGGTGAGGGTGGGGGGTGGGGATGTTGCATGCCGCGTGTGTGTCACTCTCTTTTCCCTCCTCCCCTCCCCTGTGTGCTAGGTGCAGTACTCACCGTCATCGCTGCCGCCTTCTTTCTACTTCGTGGTGTATTAGTAGATACACCAACATGGGTAGGATCTGCAATTCGAGCTCCTTGGCGTCCTGGTTCTTCGTGGAGAGTCAAGAGGTGAGTGGTACCCTTTCGTTCTTCAGTTTCCACCGTGCTTTTGATGGTACCACCTTGGAAAAGCTGGCGGATTGGTGCCTTGTAATGGGGTGAGCGGTACATTGTCTTCCGCCTGTCTGTTGGCAGTGACCGCCGCAGTGTTTGTTGCTACAGCCTTGGCGGTCGGAGTGTTAAAGTGCATGTCTATGTTGGCGATTTCCGCCATGGTCGTGATCCGATTTTTTTTACCGCCGGCCTGTTGGCGGTATTACTGCCGCTTTAACACCGACCACCAGGGTTGTAATGAGGGCCATAATACCTATATGATATAAGTGGTATAGTAGGAGTTTTGCATGTCTCCTAGTTCAGCCTAAGCTGCTCTGCTATAGCTACCTCTATCAGCCTAAGCTGCTAGAATACTACTGATATACTAATAAGGGGTAACTGAACCTGGCACAAGGTGTAAGCACCATCAGGTACCCACTATAAGCCAGGCCAGGCCCCTATATTGGTGATGCAGCAGTGGGATAAGTACTTGTAACTGCTTTACCACTTTGTCAATGGGACTTTTCATACGAAAAGCATATTCTAAATACTTACAAATATACACAGTTAACCTAAACAGTCTAACTCTCTTTCTAAAAACTTTCTAAAAAGTTTCAGAAAAGTTTGAAAATGTTTTTCTCTTTTCTTTAAAAGTTTTCTAAACTTTTGTCTCTCTCTCTTAAACTCTTTCTTTCAACTATGTCTGTAGTAGAGGCCACTCCCAAAGTTGTGCAGACAACTTATGACAATTTAAACTTTAAAAGTTTGACGGGTCTCTGTTTAGAAAGGAGTTTACGGATTAGTAAGAACCCTACCAAAGAGCTCCTTTTCAGCCTTCTCCTTGAAAGTGACCAGAACCAGACTGGTCAAACCCAGGATCAGGAGGTGGGGGGGCAGGTAGAATCAAGGGAGGCCCCTGGGGACTCTGGGGAGGGTACTTCCAAAGACCTTTCGGTTAACAGGCCATCTATTGAAGCTGGTAGTGGGAAGGGGTCACACACTAGTAGGGCACCTTTCACTCCAAAAGGCCAGGTAACTAGAGTTTAGGTAGTTAGAGATAGGTCCACTTCTGCCCATTCCCACATTACCTCTGTGTCAGAGAATTCCCAAGCCTCCCACCCTGAGGATAACAGCCTAGACAGGGAACTCAGAAAGCTGGAGTTGGAAGAGGCCAGACTGAGACAGCAGCAGTTGGCCTTAGACAGGGAGTCTCTAGATGTAGAGAGGGAAAGACAGAAGTTGGGGTTAGTTCCCCATGGTGGCAGCAGCAGTATTCTTGATAGTCATCCTGTTAGAGAAACAGATTCAAGAAACCTGCACAAGATTGCCCCCATTACAAGGAGGGGGGTGACATAAACAAGTGGTTTTCTGCTCTTGAGAGGGCCTGTATGGGTAAGTTGGTCCCTCAAAGGCAGTAGGCTGCTATCTTGTGGCTATCTTTCACTGGCAAAGGTAGGGAAAGACTCCTTACTGTCAGGGAGAGTGATGCCAACAATTACAAAGTTGTGAAGGAAGCACTCGTAGATGGATTTGGCTTAACCACTGAACAATACAGGATAGAGATCAGAGATACCAGAAAAGAGTAATCTCAAGACTGGACAGACTTTGTAGACTGTTCAGTGAAGGCCTTGGGGGGATGGTTACATGGCAGTAAGGTGACTGACTATGAAAGCCTGTATAATCTTATTTGAGAGAGCATATTTTGAATAATTGTGTGTCTGATTTGTTACATCAGTACTTGGTAGACTCAGATCTGACCTCTCCCCAAGAATTGGGAAAGAAGGCAGACAAATGGGTCAGAACAAGGGTGAGCAGAAAAGCTCATACAGGTAGTGACAAGGATGGCAAGTAGAAGGATGGTAAGTCTTCTGACAAGGATGGGGACAAAGATAAAAAGAATTCTGAGTCTTCATCAGGCCCACAGAAATCCTCTGGGGGAGGTGGGTCCAAATCCTCTTCAAACAATCAAAAGAAGCCATGGTGTTATTTATGTAAAATTAAAGGCCATTGGGCAAGTGATTCCACTTGTCCAAAGAAAAACACCAAGGCTCCCACCACCACAACCCCTGCTGCAAATTCTAGTGCCCCTAGTAATAGCAGTGGTGGTGGGTAATCTACTACTAATAGCCAATCCAAGGGTGTAGTTGTGCTCACTATTGGCAATGTAGTTGGGGTTGGTCTAGTTAGGGAGACCACAGAGGCTGTTTCAGTCTCTGACGGTGGTATTGATTTTGCCACCTGGGTTGCTTGTCCCCTTAATATGGGTAAGTACAAGCAACTGCCCCTAATGAATGGTGTTGAGGTTAAGGCCTACAGGGATACAGGAGCAGGGTCACTATGGTGATTGAGAAACTGGTTGCCCCTGAACAACACCTACTTGGTCAGCAGTACCAAGTGACTGATGCTCATAACAACACTCTTAGCCACCCCATGGCTGTTCTGAATTTCAAATGAGGGGGGGTTACTGATCAAAATAACGTTTTTTGTAGCCACTGATTTAGCTGTAGACTGCTTACTAGGCAATGATTTGGGGACATCAGCTTGGGCTGAAGTGGAGTTGGAGGCTCATGCAGCAATGCTGGGAATTCCCGGGCATATCTTTTCTCTCACAAGGACTCAGGCCCAGAAGCAAGGAGGACAGGGAAACGTGGATCCGGGAACAATGGACCAAGTGCTCCCAAAAGCTAGGGGTAGAAAGGGTAAATCCTTGCCCACTATCCCTCCCTCTCCAGAAGATTCCCCTTTTGAGGAAGAGGAATCCTCTCCCTATGGAGAACATACACCAAACGAGCTGGCAGCAGACACTGCTGAGCTTTTGGGTGCAGGGGAGCCTGCTAGCGAAGAGCTGAGTGTGGCACAGCAGACGTGTCCCACACTAGAGGGTTTGAGACAGCAAGCTGTCAAACAGCACAATGGGGATATCACTGATAGCCATATAGGGGGTGATTCTGACTGCGGCGGACGGCGGTCGCCGCCCGCCAAGCGGTTCCCGCCGAAAGACCGCGGCGGTCATTCTGGCTTTCCCACTGGGCCGGCGGGCGACCGCCGAAAGTCCGCCCGCCAGTCCAGCGGGAAACACCCTTCCCACGAGGACGCCGGCTCAGAATGGAGCCGGCGGAGTGGGAAGGTGCGACGGGTGCAGTTGCACCCGTCGCGAATTTCAGTGCCTGCAAAGCAGACACTGAAATTCTTCGTGGGGCCCTCTTATGGGGGCCCCTGCAGTGCCCATGCCATTGGCATGGGCACTGCAGGGGCCCCCAAGGGCCCCGCGGCACCCCCTACCGCCATCCTGTTCCTGGCGGGAGAACCGCCAGGAACCGGATGGCGGTAGGGTGTGTCAGAATCCCCATGGCGGCGGAGCGCGCTCCGCCGCCATGGAGGATTCTCAAGGGCAGCGGGAAGTCGGCGGTACACCGCCGACTTTCCGTTTCTGGCCGCGGCTGAACCGCCGCGGTCAGAATGCCCAGCGGTGCACCGCCAGCCTGTTGGCGGTGCTACCGCCGACCTCCGCCATGGCGGTAATTACCGCCAGGGTCAGAATGACCCCCAAAGTCTATTGGGAAGATAACCTCCTCTATACTGATTCAAGGGACCCTAAGCCTGGAGCTGCCAGGAGATTGGTCATCCCTGTGCAGTATAGGGAGTTTCTTCTGACTTTGGCTGATGATATTCCTTTGGCTGGGCATTTGGGTCAGAGTAAAACTTGGGACAGACTTGTTACATTGTTTCACTGGCCTCATGTCAGAGGACACCAAGGAGTTTTGTTGCTCCTGTGTGACCTGCCAAGCCAGTGGAAAGACTGGTGGCACACCTAAGGCCCCCTTAATTTCACTTCCAGTGGTTGGGGTGCCCTTTGAGAGAGTAGGGGTTGACATTGTTGGCCCCCTTGACCCTCCAACAGCTTCAGGCAATAGATTTATCCTTGTGGTAGTGGACCATGCCACTAGGTATCCTGAAGCTATACCCTTAAGGACCACTACAGCTCCTGCAGTGGTAAAAACCCTCCTGGGAATATTTTCCAGAGTGGGTTTCCCTAAGGAACTGGTGTCAGACAGAGGTAGTAACTTCATGTCTGCATACCTCAAAGCTATGTTGAAGGAGTGTGGTGTAACTTACAAGTTTACTACTCCTTATCATCCACAGACCAATGGACTGGTTGAGAGGTTTAATAAAACTCTCAAAGGCATGATCATGGGACTCCCTGAAAAACACAGGAGGAGATGGGATGTCCTGTTGCCATGCCTCCTTTTTGCTTATAGGTAGGTACCCCAGAAAGGAGTGGGCTTCAGCCCCTTTGAACTCCTCTTTGGACACCCTGTAAGAGGTCCTCTTGCTCTTGTGAAGGAGGGTTGGGAACAACCTTTAAAAGCTCCCAAGCAAAACATTGTGGATTCTGTACTTGGCCTCAGATCAAGGATGGCTGAGTACATGAAAAAGGCCAGTGAAAACCTTCAGGCCAGCCAAGAGCTTCAAAGGCAATGGCATGACCAGACGTCTGTCCTGACTCAGTACCACCCAGGACAGAAGGTGTGTGTATTGGAGCCTGTGGCCCCAAGAGCACTCCAGAGCAAATGGAGTGGACCCCATCTCATTGAGGAGAAAAAAGGTGAGGTCACTTATTTGGGCACTGTCAGAAGTCCTCTTAGGGTGCTCCATATCAATCGCCTGAAACCTTATTATGACAGGGCTGACTTAACCCTGCTCACGGCCACTGATGAGGGGCAGGAAGAAGAGAGTGGCCCTCTCCCTGACCTCTTCTCCACCACTGAAGCTGATGCCTTAGTGGAGGGAGTTGTGTTAGCAGATTGCCTTACTGCTGAGCAGAAGGACAACTGCATACATTTCCTAGATCAGTTCTCTGACCTCTTCTCACTGATCCCAGATACAACTACCTGGTGTGAGCACATAATCAACACTGGAGACAGCTTACCTGTCAAAAATAAGATTTATAGGCAGCCTGACCATGTCAGAGACTGCATTAAACAAGAGGTACAGAAAATGTTAGATCTGGCAGTGATTGAACCTTCTGAAAGCCCCTGCGCTAGCCCAGTGGTTTTTGTCCCCAAACCTCACAGTAAAGATGGTAAAAAGGGAATTAGGTTTTATGTGGACTGTAGAGGTCTCAATCAAGTAACCAAAACTGATGCTCACCCTATGCCTAGAGCAGATGAGCTGATAGATACACTGGCTTCTGCCAAGTATCTAAGCATTTTTGACTTAACTGCAGGGTATTGGCAGATTAAGTTGTCAGAGGATGCTAAACCTAAAACAGCATTTTCAACCATTGGAGGGCACTATCAGTTCACTGTTATGCGCTTTGGATTGAAAAATGCACCTGGCACTTTTCAGAGGTTGGGGAAAACAGTCCTCCATGGATTGGAAGCCTTTAGTGCAGCATATCTAGATGATATAGCTGTCTTTAGCTCCACCTGGGATGAGCACCTGGTCCACCTGTGGGAAGTTTTGGAAGACCTGCAAAAGGCAGGCCTCACTATCAGGGCTTCAAAGTACCAGATAGGGCAGGGGGAAAGTGGTTTATCTGGGCCACCTGGTAGGTGGGGAACAGATTGCACCACTACAGGGGAAGATCTAAACCATTATGGAATGGCCTCCCCCTACAACTCAAACCCAGGTGAGAGCCTTCCCAGGCCTCACAAGGTACTATAGGAGGTTCATTAAAAACTATGGCACCATAGCTCCCCCTCTTAATGACCTCACATCCAAAAAGATGCCTATAAAGGTATTACGGACAGCTAGCTGTCAAAAGGCTTTTGATGAGCTCAAACAGGCCATGTGCACTGCACCTGTCCTAAAAAGCCCTTGTTACTCCAGAAAATTCATAGTCCAGACTGATGCTTCTGAATTAGGGGTAGGAGCAGTTCTATCACAGCTTAACACTGAGGGCCAGGATCAACCTGTTGCTTTTATCAGCAGGAGGTTGACCCCTAGAGAAAAGTGTTGGTCAGCCATAGAGAGGGAGGCCTTTGCTGTGGTCTGGGCCCTGAGAAAGTTGAGACCATACCTCTTTGGTACTCACTTTATTGTTCAGATAGACCAAAAACCTCTATTATGGCTTAAACAAATGAAAGGTGAAAACCCTAAATTGTTGAGGTGGTCCATCTCCCTACAGGGACTGGACTATACAGTGGAACATAGACCTGGATTACCCACTCCAATGCAGATGGACTCTCCAGATATTTCCACTTATACAATGAAGACTCATCTGGGCAAGGTTAGCCTTATTGTCCCTCGTTTGTGGGGGGGGGGGTTTGTGTAGGAAAGTACCATCTTGCCTGGCATGTTACCCCCATTTTTACATGTATGTAAGTTTGTTTTTGGCTGTCTCGCTGGGATCCTGCTAGCCAGGACCCCAGTGCTCATAGTTTGTGGCCTGAGTGTGTATACCTGTGTAGTGACTAACTGTGTCACTGAGGCTCTGCTAACCAGAACCTCAGTGCTTATGCTCTCTCTGCCTTTAAATTTGTCACTATAGGCTAGTGACCACTTTTACCAATTTCAATTGCCACACTGGAACACCCTTATAATTCCCTAGTATATGGTACCTAGGTACCCAGGGTATTGGGGTTCCAGGAGATCCCTATGGGCTGCTGCATTTCTTTTGTCACAAATAGGGAGCTCAGACAATTCTTACACAGGACTGCCACTGCAGCCTGAGTGAAATAACGTCCACGTTATTTCACAGCCATTTTACACTGCACTTAAGTAACTTAAAAGTCACCTATATGTCTAACCCTCACTTAGTGAAGGTTAGGTGAAAAGTTACTTAGTGTGAGGGCACCCTGGCACTAGCCAAGGTGCCCCCACATTATTCAGGGCAATTTCCCCAGACATTGTGAGTGCGGGGACACCATTACACGTGTGCACTACATATGGGTCAATACCTTTATGTAGCGTCACCATGGTAACTCCGAACATGGCCATATAACATGTCTAGGATCATGGAATTGTTCCCCCAATATCAGAATGGTATTGGGGGAACAATTCCATGCATCCCCGGGGCTCCAGCATAGAGCCCGGGTACTGCCAAACTAGCTTTCCGGGGTTTTCTCTGCAGCTACCGCTGCTGCCAACCCTCAGACAGGTTTCTGCCCCCTGGGGCCTGGACAGCCCAGTCCCAAGAAGGCAGAACAAAGAATTTCCTTTGAGAGAGGGTGTTACACCCTCTCCCTTTGGAAATAGGTGTTAAAGGCTGGGGAGGGGTAGCCTCTCCCAGCCTCTGGAAATGCTTTGAAGGGCACAGATGGTGCCCTCTTGCATAAGCCCTTCACACCTATTTCCAAAGGGAGAGGGTGTAACACCCTCTCTCAGAGGAAATCCTTTGTTCCGCCTTTCTGGGCCAGGGCTGCCCAGACCCCAGGAGGGCAGAATCCTGTCTGAGGGGTTGGCAGCAGCAGCTGCAGTGGAAACCCCGGAAAGGCAGTTTGGCAGTACCTGGGTTCTGTGCTAGAGACCCGGGGGATCATGGAATTGTCCCCCCAATACCAGAATGGTATTGGGGTGATGATTCCATGATCTTAGACATGTTACATGGCCATGTTCGGAGTTACCATTGTGACGCCATACATAGGTAGTGACCTATGTGTAGTGCACACGTGTAATGGTGTCCCCGCACTCACAAAGTTCGGGGAATTTGCCCTGAGCGATGTGGGGGCACCTTGGCTAGTGCCAGGGTGCCCACACACTAAGTAACTTGGCACCCAATCTTCACCAAGTGAGAGTTAGACATATAGGTGACTTATAAGTTACTTATGTGCAGTGAAAAATGGCTGTGAAATAACGTGGATGTTATTTCACGCAGGCTGCAGTGGCAGGCCTGTGTAAGAATTGTCTGAGCTCCCTATGGGTGGCAAAAGAAATGCTGCAGCCCATAGGAATCTCCTGGAACCCCAATACCCTGGGTACCTAAGTACCATATACAAGGGACTTACATGGGTGTACCAGTGTGCCAATGAGAATTTGTAAAATTAGTCACTAGTCTGCAGTGACAATTTTAGAAAGCAGAGA
The DNA here is from genome assembly GCF_031143425.1 of Pleurodeles waltl. Taxonomy (NCBI): domain Eukaryota; kingdom Metazoa; phylum Chordata; class Amphibia; order Caudata; family Salamandridae; genus Pleurodeles; species Pleurodeles waltl. The sequence continues at coordinate 1,192,580,747 of NC_090448.1, forward strand.
GAGCATAAACACTGAGGTTCTGGTTAGCAGAGCCTCAGTGATACAGTTAGGCACCACACAGGGAACACATACAGGGCACACTTTATGAGCACTGGGGTCCTGGCTGGCAGGATCCCAGTGACATAAGGGCAAAAACAAACATACATACAGTGAAAATGGGGGTAACATGCCAGGCAAGATGGTACTTTCCTACAAAACTGGACAAAGGAAAGGGGAGTGACCACTCCCCTGTCGATCACCACCCCAGGGGATGGTGCCCAGAGCTCCTCCAGTGTGTCCCAGACCTCTGCCATCTTGGATGCAGAGGTGTAAGGTCACTCTGGAGGACTCTGAGTGGCCAGTGCCAGCAGGTGACGTCAGAGACCCTTCCTGATAGGTGCTTACCTGACTAGGTGGCCAATCCTCCTCTGAGGGCTATTAAGGGTCTCTCCTGTGGGCTTTTCCTCAGATAACGACTTGCAAGAATTCAGCAGAGTTCCTCTGCATCTCCCTCTTTGACTTCTGCCAAGGATCGGCCGCTGACTGCTCCAGGACGCCTGCAAAACTGCAACAAAGTAGCAAGAAGACTACCAGCGACATTGTAGCTCCTAATCCTGCCGGCATTCTCAACTGTTTCCTGGCGGTGCATGCTCTGAGGGCTGTCTGCCTTCATCCTGCACTGGAAGCCACAAAGAAATCTCCAGTGGTTCGACAGAATTTTCCCCCTGCTTCAGCAGACACCAAACTTCAGCGTCACTGGTACTCTGGGACCCCTCTCATCCTGACAAGCGTGGCCCCTGGAACACAGGTGTTGGACCCAAGTGACCCAGACTGTCCAGTGGTCTGTAGGAAGTGCGGCTATAGCTATATTCCAAGAGTATTAAGAAGGACACTACATGAGACGATGTCTTGTTTTGATACTATGATGATTTTATAGTACTATGTTTTTCCAGTCATTTGTCTCTCTAGGTACTCTCATTCAGTTTGTCTTTTAGTGGTTCTCAGTCCCCTCCTTTATGCTTTTATCATTCTTTCTCACTGGTCCTTTCCTTGGTCTCCTAAGTTGTTGTTTTGTTTTCCTTTTCTTTTAGGAGCTCTCTCTTCAGTGGCACACTCCTGACGTTCGCGTAGTACCGCAAGGATCAGCAGAATAAGGGTTGGGAGCGGGAAGAAAATAAATGAAAGGAAAGGTATGTGGGATATTATGGGACTTCTGGGTTAAGGTTAGAAGGGACGTGCAGTGTGGTGGGTGGAGGGGAGGAACAATCCTTAATAGGTGCCCAAATGTCGCCAACACGTGAAGTGCCCCTGTCGGTCTTCTGATTTAATTGAATAATCTGGTTCAGGAGGACTGTTGACTTCACAGTCCTGCTGGTACAAGTTAGTAATAAATGAAAAACAAACTAATACTGCCAAGGCAGACCAAATTTACTTTTAAATTTTCCTTCCTGGGGGTTACTAGAGTCGGTTGGCCTTAAGAGCCGGTCCCAGTCCCTTTCCCCACTCGCCCCCTTGCTGCTCTCTCCTGAGAAGGACTCTATAAGGGTTGCAGAAGCAGGAACGTACCTGCGAAAGCCATGTCCCTCCAGGGACGTGGCGGGACAGTGCGCTTCTACTGAGGTCTGTGGTCCGTGTCCTCGGACCCCGGTCGTCTGTAGTTTCCTCTCGGTTCTTCGTTTTCGGGTGCGCATCTTTCGTTCTGTCTCCATCTGGGTCTCCTGTACTCTTCTCAGACGCTGCATGCGTCTCTAGTCCTTCTTTTGTCTTGACGGAAACCCGGGTATCCGGGTTTCTGCAGCATTCAGTAGTGCACCCGGGGTACTGGCCATTCGGCTCTCATTCAACCGCGGTAACCAGGGTGCTAGGGACCCAGTTACATGGTCCAACTGTTCAAATTTGGAGGAGGTATGGCCTTGCCTCCCCTCTCCAGACGGTAATCCTGTGCACCGCGTGTACTGCAGCTACAAGGGCTTCTGTGCACATTTCCACAAATTCCTGAATGCACAGCCAAGTCTAGGTCCCCAGCACTCTGTCCTGCGATGCTCAGCACCCTGAGTTGATCTCCAGTGTCGTGGGACCCTCTGTTGCAGTGTTTAGGTGACCGCCGTGTTCAGACTTCTTGAACCCATGTTCAAGGACTTCTGCGGGTGGCAAGTGTCTCCCTTGTCACTTGGCGACAAGTGGCGACGTCCTGGTCCTTCCTGGGCCCGGGAAGCACCCTTTTTCTTCAACCACGACTCTTGCAGCTAGTAAGGCCTGTTTGTGGTATTTTGCCAAGGAAACAACTCTGCATCCTCCAGCACTCAGTGGGACATCTTCTGCACGAAGGAGAAGTTCCTAGCACCTTTCGTCTTTGCAGAATCTTCAGCTTCTTCCATCCGTAGGCAGCCCTTTTGGACCTTCATCCGGGGTTTAGTGGACTCCTGCCCCCCCTGGACACTTTCGCAACTCTTGCACTTGGTCCCCTTCCTTTGCAGGTCCTCAGGTCCAGGAATCCGTCTTCAGTGCTTTGCAGTCTGTTGTGGTCTTTGCAAAATCCTCTATCACGAGTTTAGTGTGTTTCTGGGGCAGTAGTAGCACTTTACTCCTACTATCCAGGGTCTTGGGGTGGGGTAACTTGGACACCCTTAGTGTTTTCTTACACTCCCAGCAACCCTCTACACACTACACTATCCTAGGGGTCCATTTGTGGGTCGCATTCCAGTTTCTTAGTATATGGTTTGGTTGCCGCTAGGCCTATTGCATCCTATTGTATTCTACAGTGTTTGCACTACTTTCTGACTGTTTTACTTACCTGATTTTGGTTTCTATGTATATTTTGTGTATTTTACTTACCTCCTAAGGGAGTATATCCTCTGAGATTTTTTTGGCACATTGTCACTAAAATAAAGTACCTTTATTTTTAGTAACCCTGAGTATTGTCTTTCTTATGATATAGAACCTATATGATATAAGTGGTATAGTAGGAGCTTTGCATGTCTCCTAGTTCAACCTAAGCTGCTCTGCTTTAGCTACCTCTATCAGCCTAAGCTGCTAGAATACTACTAATCTACTAATAAGGGATAACTGGACCTGGCACAAGGTGTAAGTACCATCAGGTACCCACTATAAGCCAGGCCAGCCTCCTACAACTCCTGCCAGCGATACCTGCCAATGATACCTGCCAGTGACACATGCTAGAGATACCTGCCAATACTTGCCAGCAGTACCTGTCAGGGACACCTGCCAGCAGCACCTCGCAATGATACCTGCCAGCGACAACTGCCAGTGAAACCTGCCACTGATACCTGCCTGCAATACCTTCAAGGGATACCTACCAGTGACACCTGCCAGTGATACCTGTCCCAATACCTGCCACAATACCTGCCAGCGATACCTGCATGTGACACCTGTAATGTGATACCTAGCAATGACACCTGCCAGTGATACCTACCATCAACACCTGCCAATGATACCTGCCAGTGACACCTGCCAACGATGCCTGCCAGGGACACCTGTCAGAGATTCCTGCCAGTGATATCTACCAGTGACACCTGCAGCAACACCTGCCAGTGATACCTGCCAGGAAAACTTGCCAACAATGCCTTCCAGCAATACCTGCCAGCTACGCTTGACAGAGACACCTGCCAGCAATACGTGCCAGTGACTCTTGCCAGCGATAGCAGTCAGTGATACCTGCCTGCAACATTTGCCAGCAAAACCTGTGAACTGTACCTGTCAATGATACCTACCAGTGATACCTGAAAGCTACACCTGCAAATGATTGCTGCCAGCAAAACCTGCCAATGGTACCTGCCAGTGATACCTGCCGGCGACACCTGCCAGCAAAACCTGCCAGCTATACCTGCCAATGATTTAAGCAAGCAACACCTGCCAGCGACACCTGTCAGTAATACCTGCCAGTGATGCCCGCCAATGACACCTGCCAGTGAAACCTATCAATCATACCTGCCACCGATACTTGCCAACGATACCTTCCAGCGACACCTGTCAGCAATACCTGTCAGTGACATCTGCCAGTGATATCTCTAAAAATAATCTATTAAGAATCATTGTGTGTACGTCAATGGTGTGGTGATGTTGCTAAGTGACACTTATGGGAGCTGCATGGAACATCATGACATCATGTATTTATGATGTCATGGAGTTCCATGTGTCATTCGTTTTCAGGTATTTTCTCTGTGCCCCCTATACTTGGATGTCGTCACTGTGGCTCAACAATAAATCAATTTTAAATATTGAACTTTGCGGCAGTTTGAACGTAAGTACTCAGTGATCAAAAATGAACTTTTGGCTTGCATGTGGAGCGTAGAATAGATGATGTCGACATTTTGGTGCTCATTACAACCCTGGCAGACGGTGTTAAAGCGGCGGTAAGACCGCCAACAGGCCAGCGGTAAAAAATGTGCAATAACACCAACAAAGACAGCCACTTTCACACTCCGACCGCCACGGCGGTACAAACAAACAGTGCAGCGGTCACCGCCAACAGACAGGCGGGAGACAATGTACCGCCCACACTATTACAACCCACCAATCCGCCACCTTTTCCAGGGCAGATTCACTGCGGATAAAAACACGGCGGAAACAGGAATTCCGAATGGAAAACACTCACCTCTACACACCCCAAGAGGAACGAGGACACCATGGACCCGGAACTCCAAATTCTACCTGCGATAGTCTTCCTGCGCCTCTACCAGGAGCACGAGCGCAGGCGGCGAAGACCACGGTGAGTACTGCACCTATGACACAGGGGAGGGGGGTGGGAAAAAACAGGGACACACACACGCAACACCCCCACCCCCACCCTCACCCACTACAACACACACATTAATGTATATTAATACATCACAGTTACACCCCCCAAGCCCCCCTGGAAGAATGCAAAGACAATAGTAAATGAGTGTAACCATTGTTATATATTAAAATCAAGTAGGCAAATATATATATATATATACACCATTTACAAAATATATACCAAGCATAGTAGTCCAGGTAGTGCTCCAATTAAGTCTGTGGAACACTGGGCACACACGGTATGGGCGAGGCCCACACAAGATCCCCGACCATGACGGAGAGAACACTGCAGGGGCATCAGAGAGCAACTAAACAGGCACCTCAGGGGGAGGGAAAGGGGGGGACCTCAGCCGGTTGAGTGCACTACGCCAAATCCACAAGGGGGCCACATGCCCACTGTTCAATCCTGGGGAGTGCAAAGCCACAGTCTCTCAAGTCTCTACAGTGGGTGGGTTGCCCACTGTTCAATCCTGGGGAGTGCAAAGCCACAGTCTCTCAAGTGGATAACAGTCTCCACTGGTTCTGGTGGGGGCATGGTGCCCAGAGTGCTTCATTCTGCCCATGACGGACTCAGTAGCGTCAGTGCCCTTGGCGCTCATGGGCCAGCGGTGCTTGAGGCGGCGGTGCCCTGTTCAGGGGTGCTTGAGACGGCGGTGCCCTGTTCAGCGGTGCGTGAGACGGCAGTGCCCTGTTCAGCAGTGCTTGAGACGGCGGTGCCCTGTTCATCGGTGCTTGAGGCGGCGGTGCCCTGTTCAGCGGTGCTTGAGGTGGAGGTGCCCTGTTCAGCGGTGCTTGAGACGGCGGTCTCCATTGCAGGGACTCAGCTGCTGGCGGACCTTCATGGCCCAGCGTGGCTTTTGCTGGTGGTCCTTCATGGCCCAGCGGGGCTTGTGCTGGCGGTCCTTCATGGCCCAGCGGGGCTTTTGCTGGCGGTCCTTAATGGCCCAGCGGTACTTGTGCTGGCGGTCCTTCATGGCCCAGCGGGCTTTTGCTGGCGGTCCTTCATGGCCCAGCGGGGCTTGTGCTGGCGGTGGCCTCCTCGGCAGCTGGGCTGGTGCTGGCCTCCTGGGCAGCTGGGCTTGTGCTGGCGGTGGCCTCCTAAGCAGCTGGGCTTGTGCTGACAGTGGCCTCCTGGGCAGGTGGGCTGGTGCTGGCGGTGGCCTCCTGGGCAGCTGGGCTAGTGCTGGCGGTGGCCTCCTGGGCAGCTGGGCTGGTGCTGGCGGTGGCCTCCTGGGCAGCTGGGCTGGTGCTGGCGGTGGTCTCCTGGGCAGCTGGGCTGGTGCAGGCGGTGGCCTCCTGGGCAGCGGGTATGATGGCGGTCTTCTCCGACTTGCCGGGTTTCTTGTGGCCCTTCCCCACCTTGGAAGGTGTCACAGCTGACTCCACACTCCCACCGGGACCCCTGGGAGCGGCTTTTGTGGCTGGAGTCTTCCCCCTCTCCTGCCAGGCACTGGCCAACTTCTGATGCTTCACAGGTGGGGGACTGTCTGTGCTGTGGCTCCGTGCCACACTGGCTGCCCTGGTGGCCGGTGCACCCCAGATTCCTGTGACTACAGGCACCACTGGTCCCGGAGATGTAGTGGCTGAGGTGCTAGTTCGGGACCTATGAGATGGACGGGGTGGGGGAGGTGTGGGAAAGAGGTCAAGGTTGGACAGGAAAAGTTTTTTTGACACACTGGGACGGGTAGCTGGAGGGGGTTTGGGAGTGGAGGAAGAGGTTGTGGTTGTAGGAGGTGTTCGTTTGCTGACTTTGGGTGAAGGTGCGTGCGCTGGAGGCTGTCGTGAGGTGGATGGCTGTTGGGTGGGTGTGTGCCTGCGTTTGTGTATCTTCGGAGGGGGCGTCACAGACACACTGGGAGAGGACACAGGGGACGTGTGAATGGTAGTGGGGGTGGTAACTGCACATGAGCGGGGTGTGGTGGTAGGTGTGCTGGAGAGGGACGTAGTGGCTGTAGAGGTAGTGCATGCAGGTGTGAGTGTAGACAAGACAGGGAGGGACGAGGGAGACGAGGAGGAGGGGGACACAGTGGAGGCAGTGGATGTTGGTGTGTCTGCATGTGTGTGATGCTTGCGTGAATGCCTGTGGGATGTGTAGTGCTTATATTTGCCTGAGCTTCCCTTGTGTGTTGACGTGTGTGCATGCTGGTCTGTAGGTGTGCTTGGGATAGGCTGAGGTACAGGGGATTGGGTCGGGGTGGAGGAAGTTGGAGGGGGTAGGCTAGACACAGGACAACGGCTGCCATCAGTGCTGAGGCCAGAGTCTGAAAAGCTTGCTGAAGGGCCGCCTGACCAGAATGAATGCCCTCCAGGAATGCATTGGTTTGTTGCAACTGCCTTTCTACACCCTGGATGGCATTCAAAATAGTAGACTGCCCAACAGTGAGGGACCTGAGGAGGTCAGTGGCCTCCTCTCTGAGGGCAGCAGGGGTGACTGGGGCAGGGCCTGAGGTGCCTGGGGCGAAGGTGATGCCCACCCTCTCGGGCGAAGGCTGAGTGGCTGCTGGGAGGGCGGTGCTGGAAGGGGGGGTGGCGGCTGTACCCGTAGATGGGAATAGCACAGATGTTGCCGCCACCACAAGGGAGCTCCCATCAGAGGACGAGTCCATGTCACTGGTCTCAGCTCCTGTCCCCGCCGTGGAGCTCCCCTCGCCCTCCGTCCCACTGGTAAATTCCGATTCCGTAATGTGGCCCTCCATGGCCATGTGGGATGCAGCCCCCTGGTGCTCCGGTGCCACTGCTCCTCCGCCTGATGACGCTATTGCACAAGAGAGCAGGGAGACCACAAAAAGGGGGGGGGGCGACAGAAGAAAGACATGTTGAGTGCATGCATCACCGCTACCGTTGGCGGACACGACAGACACAGAAGCCCCATGCACTATGCCGCGCTCTTGGACTCCACTGTTCATTTCCTGGGAAATGGCCTACAAGGCTATGGACGACATCTGCCCACATAGATGACACAGGTGACTAGGTGTAGTTAACACTCTACAGAGGTGGGGTGGGGTGCCACATGGCCTGCCTTACGGAGGGAACTTGCCTACGGAACTCACCCTGGCCTAGGGAAACCAACAGCCCACCTCCCCCACCCAGACCCCTCCACTGCGCGCAAAGTCAGCAGAATGCAAGTGTACTCACCCCCTTGTGGCTGCTGTGATGCCCTCAAGTGCCCATCCAACTCCGGGTACGGCAATGCCAGGATCCTGAACATCAGGGGGGTCATAGTGCGACGGGCACCTCCCCCACGTTGGGAGGCCATCCCCAGCTGATCCTCCGCCGTCTTCTTGCTCCAGCGGCGAATGTCCTCCCATCTTTTCCGGCAGTGGGTGCTCCGTCTGTGGTAGACCCCCAGGGTCCAGACGTCCTTGGCGATGGCATGCCAAATATGTTTTTTCTGGTGGGCGCTGACCTACATGATTTGTACAGGGGGAAGAGAAACTTATTACCAACTGCACCATCAAAGTGATTGGCCCCCATCCCTACCCTTGCCATGTGGCATGTGCACTCACCGTTGTTTCATGCACGCCGCACTCTCCCCCCTTCCTTCTTACATCCACCCCTCTCCACACAGGCATAGCCCATACATCATGCTCCCAGTGTACTTACCTGTTTGTCCGGAGGACCGTAGAGTAGCGTGTACTGGGGAAGGACCCCATCCACGAGTTTCTCCAACTCCTCCGATGTGAAGGCAGGGGCCCTTTCCCCAGACACTTGTCTCTTCCAGACCGAGGTCACAGCAGCACTTGCAGTGTAGGTCCTCTCCTGTCGAAGATCAGGTATCGAGTGATTGAACAGATAGAAAATGGCAGTCACGTCCGTGGCAGTGCGTACCGTCACCACCGGCTTACATCGTCAGTGACTCCTGGGACCCATAGGGTCCAATGTTAACCAAAGCAGCATTGCCCCGCGGTCTTCGACCGCCTACGGCGACGGTGTACAACACCAGCGCAGTTACCTCACATCCCATTGTCCCACTTTAGAGGTCAGGCAGCCGCCATTTCAGGGGCCCACATGACTTCATTGTCAACTGCGTCACACATACCTAGGCCTAGACTCAACACACATACAGGCCACTTTTTGAGTATGAATGGTGTTCTGTGTAAGCTGTGGGTACGTACCTCTGAGTTGTTTGACTCTGTGCTCACTGTTGTCCTTCATAGGCACCGTCCGCTGGGACATGTGAGGAGATGGCGGCATCCTCCGGTGTACCGACCGTTGGTGGACCTGTCGACAATGGAGGAAAGGCATGTGATAATCACATACAGGGTTGACCCTGCCACAATCCAGGAACTGTGTACCCAGTTGGAGCCAGACCTGATGTCAGCTATTCGCCATCCCACAGGAATCCCCCCTCAAGTGCAGGTGCTGTCAGTGCTCCATTTCCTTGCAAGTGGGTCATTTCAAACAACAGTGGCCATAGCATCAGGGATGTCCCAGCCTATGTTTTCCAACGTGTTGTCCAGAGTGTTGTCTGCCCTGCTGAAACATGCGGAGCTACATCGTTTTCCCTCAGGTGGAGGATTTGCCTACAGTGAAAGGTGATTTCTATGCCCTGGGACATATCCCCAACATCATAGGTGCCATTGATGGGACACATGTGGCCTTGGTCCCCCGCAGGGGTGAACAGGTGTACAGAAACTGGAAGAGTCACCATTCGATGAATGTGCAGATGGTGTGTTTGGCCGACCAGTACATCTCCCATGTTAATGCCAAATTCCCTGGCTCAGTGCATGACGCTTACATCCTGCGGAATAGCAGCATCCCTTATGTGATGGGGCAACTCCAGAGGCACCGTGTGTGGCTAGTAGGTGAGCACCTGGAAGCTAGTCAGTGGGAATGGTTGTCTGGGTCTGGGGATATCCCTCCAGGTTAGTGTGTGTCTAACAGTTGTCCCTCTCCATTTGCAGGTGACTCTGGTTACCCCAACCTGTCATGGCTACTGACCCCAGTGAGGAATCCCAGGACAAGGGCAGAGGAACGCCACAATGAGGCCCATGGGCGAACTAGGAGGGTGATGGAGCGGACCTTCGGCCTCCTGAAGGCCAGGTTCAGGTGCCTCCATATGACAGGTGATTCCCTATTCTACTCACCAAAGAAGGTTTGCCAGATCATCGTGGCCTGCTGTATGCTTCACAACTTGGCTTTGCGACGACAGGTGCCCTTTCTGCAGGAGGATGGTCCAGATGGTGGTGTTGTTGCAGCTGTGGAGCCTGTGGACAGTGAAGACGAGGAAGCAGAGGAAGAAGACATGGACAACAGGGACTCAGTGATCCAGCAATATTTCCAGTGACACACAGGTAAGAATACAAACCTGCCTACTACATGTACTTAAACACTACTACCTCTCTATTGTTTGTCATTTTCACCCAGTGTATGGTCACTGAGTTGTCACTTTCCCTTACGATTTCACAGATGTGGGTACCACTGTTTGACATCTGCTTTGATTCCTCATGGACTAGAGCTGTGTGACATAGGTATGTTGCCATTACCAATGAAAACGCTTTTTGCCACAGTTATTGCTAATACAGTATTTTGAAATCACAGACAGACTCCAGATTGTTTTGTGCTTTAAGGGTGTTTATTTCAGTGCTCAATATTGGAGGGGGTTGTAAAATGGTGAGGGGTGATGGCGGAGGAATGTCCATGGCAGAGTCCAGTCTATTAGTCTCACAGGTGCATTGCCCAAATGGGCATAGGAAGTGGAGCAAGGGCAGTTTGAGGATGGACAGGGTGACAAAGTGGGACTGTAGGATGACTATCAGGATGCTTGGCGGGGGTCTTGGATTCGTTCTCTGTCTTTGTCCTGGATCTCAGGGACCGCTTGCAAGGTTGTTCTCCATCTGCAGGGGGTGGGGTGCTGGTGTGGTGGTCCTGTGGCGGTGCCTCCTGTCCACTAGCGACCGCGGAGGTGGTGGGCAGTTCATCTTCCAGGCTAGAATCAGGGGCCCCTTGCAGTGCCAAAGTGTCCCTCCTGGTGTTGAGTACTTCCTTCAGCACCCCTACGATGGTGCCCAGGGTGGAATTGATGGTTCTGAGTTCCTCCCTGAAGCCCATATACTGTTCCTCCTGAAGGCGCTGGGTCTCCTGAAACTTGGCCAGTACCGTTGCCATCGTCTCCTGGGAGTGGTGGTAGGCTCCCATGATGGAGGAGAGGGCCTCGTGGAGAGTGGGTTCCCTGGGCCTGTCCGCCACCTGTCGCACAGCAGCCCTCCCAGTTCCCCTGTGTTCTTGGGTCTCCGTCCCCTCTACCGTGTGCCCACTACCACTGCCCCCAGGTCCCTGTTGTTGTTGGGGTGGTGGGTTAGCCTGGGTTGACTGTAGTGGTGGACACACTGCTGATTGACGTGTCCTGGGGACGGAGGTATGGGCCCGCTGGGTGGGTGCTGTGCTGGTGTTTCCAGAGGGGGGAAGCTCTGTAGTGGCCTGTGACTGGGTGTGGGGAACTGACTGTCCAGAGGTCCCAGATGGGCCGGGCTGGTCATCTAGATCCAGTTGAACAGAGGTGCTGTCATCACTGTGGGCCTCTTCTGTTGGTGGTGTGGACATGTGTGGACCCTCCTGTCCGGTGACGTTGGATAGGGGTCCTGCAGGGGTATAAAAGCATGATTATTGCATCTGTGTGTGTCAAGGTGTTGAATGGGTGGGTGACCGTGTACCCCAGTGCTTGCATTCCTGTGTGGGACCTTGTGTGATGATGGTTTAGGGGGGTGTATGGGTATGTGCAGTGGGCATGCTTTAGTGATGGGTATCCATGCTTTGGTGTTGCATGCAGGGCTTGGTGTTGGGATGTGTGGTTTGTGATAGTGGGACATTTGTGAGGAGTAGGAGTGATGGGGTGAGTGTGGGGGTATTTGCTGGCATGCATGTAGGGTGGGGGATGTGACAGTAAAGCTTTGACTTACCAGAGTCCATTCCTCCACCTACTCCTGCGAGGCCCTCAGGATGCAGAATCGCCAAGGCCTGCTCCTCCCATGTTGTTAGTTGTGGGGGAAGAGGCGGGGTCCGCCGCCAGTCCGCTGAACCGCCAGGTGGTGTCTCGAGACCACGGAACGCACCTTCCCCCATAGGTCGTTCCACCTCTTCCTGATGTCCTCCCAATTTCTTGGGTGTTGTCCCACTGTGTTGACCCTGTCCACTATTCTTCGCCATAGCTCCATCTTCCTTGCAATGGAGGTGTGCTGCACCTGTGCTCCGAATAGCTGTGGCTCTACCCGGACGACTTCCTTCACCATGACCCTGAGCTACTCCTCCGAGAACCTGGGGCGTCTTTGCCGTGCCATGGGGTGGTGTAGGTGATGTGTGAGGTGGTGTGTGAGGTGATAAGTGTGCTGATATGTAGTGGGTTGTTGTGTGAGGTGCGTGGAAGTTCTGTGGGTGATGGTGTTGTATGCCTGTGGATGCTAGTGTTGTTGACTGTGGTGTCTCTCTCTCGATTTCGTTCGTGATTTGTGGTCGTAAGGGTTTGTGGGTGATGTGGGTGGGTGTTTTATATTGTATTGAGTGTGTGGGAGTGGTGTGTGTATGTGTATCAGGTGTGTGTATTTCGAATTGTCCAATTGTCCAATGTGGCTGTGTTTTGGAGATGTGTGTGTATTTTGAGTGCGGCGGTGTGTACCGCCAATGGAATACTGCGGTTGAAAGACCACCGCGTGGATTCGTGGGTCGTGATAGTGTGGACGTATTTCTGTTGGCATGACGGTGGAGGTTTTGTTTTCACCAGTTTATCACTGACCTTTGGTGTGGCGGACTTGTGTGGGTGTCTGAATTTTGGCAGATTCCGAACTGTGTGCCATAATAGCTGTGGCGGAATACCGCGGTGGTGTGGTGGCGGTAAGCGGCTTTTACCGCCTATGTCATAATGAGGGCCTTAGTCTTGAGGACAGATCATCGTCCTCTTGTAGAAATTTAACTGGAAAAGAAATTAAACTGTCCTCTGCTTGCATTGCAAGATTGTCAGGGAAATTATTCCTGGTGGAAAGAATTGTAGAGCGGATTGCTTGTCTAGATTACCCATTGAAGATGAGGAAGAAGAAGAGTGGGAAACTGAGCTTGAGGAATGTTTTGTTGCATGTGCTACTGGAAGTGAAGTCATGATGAATAAAAGGAGATGGATTGATTTAGTACAAAAAAGATAAGTTTTTATGCGAAGTAATGTGTTTGGTTAAATCTGGTTGGCCGAAAGAGAAGAGTTTGTCATCAAAGTTACAACTGTTTTGGAAGGTGTCTGATGAGTTTCAATTGAAGGTAATAAATTAGTTAGAGGTAACAGGCTTATTCCTCTAGAGTGTTTCAGAAAAGATTTGATTGTTAAACCATTTGGCCATTTGGGTGATACAGTTACCAAAAGGAAGTTGAGATCTGACTTTTGGTGGCCCAGGATGGATAAAGAGATTGACGACTACATTAGAAATTGCACACAATACAGTAGTAGTGGTAAGGTTTTGATTACTGAGGGTGTCACGGATAAGTTTGTTCCTATACCACCTAGAGCTTGGGAAAAATTGGTATTGATTATCTTGGTCCTTATCATATTTTACCACCTAATTTGAGATATTTTGTGGTGATCATTGATCATTTGTCAAGATGGGTTGAGGTTGAGGTAGAACCTGTGAGTTTCCTGACCACTCAAAGTGTAATTCAATGTTTAAAGAAAGTTTTTATCCCAGAAGGGTTCCCAGAACAGATATTAACTGACAATGGAGTCCAATTTGTTTCAACAGAAATTCTTCAGTTTTTAATCAAATGTGGTATTAAACATATTAGGACACCTCTTTATCATCCACAAAGTAATGGAATTGTGGAACGATTTAATTGGGTGCTAGTAGATTGTATTCAAGCCACATACAGAAATAATATGTCTGTGGAACAAGCTGTCACTAAACTTGTTTGGTCTTATCGCACCAAACCGCATGTGGCTACTGGCTACAGGTAAAAGTCCTTTCGAACTTATGAGAGGGGGGATAGCGTCTACTGAGTTATGTCCTTTTTGGATGGTTAAATTGTTTCATGAAGGGAGTAATTTGAAAGAGATCTGGCAAGAGACTAAAGACAATTCTAATTGTGTGAGCAAAGGGAAGTTAAGTGGTGTTTATGGCAATGGTGGAAGGTTGAAGGTGGGTGATTGGATGAGGGTGAAGAACCCTGTGTTAGTAAGGAAAGGTTTGTCTAAGTTCAAGGATTCACAACAACTTTGTGATATAAGTAAGAATGCTGTGAAATTGCCAGATGGGAGTTGGTGGAGCACTTCCCGCATTGCATTAGACCCAGGTGTACAAGTACAGTCAGTTTACATTCGACCTGTCAAGAAAACTGTTAGAGACTTAGATGAAAATGAAAACTACAAATATAGGAGAAGTACAAGAGTTTCTTCTAAACCAAAAAGATTTCAAGATGTTGTCATGTCCTAAATGTGTTTGTATTTTATTTTATTTTTTTCTTTCACTATGATGTTTCTTTTGTAAGCATAAGGTTAGATGTTTTATTAACTTCATGGTTGCATGCATAATTTAATGTTATTTTGTGTAGTTTATTTCCTTGTTTAAGGAGGGGAGAATTGTGGTGATGTTGCTAAGTGACACTCATGGGAGCTGTATGGAACATCATGACATTGTGTATTTATGATGTCATGGAGTTCCATGTGTCATTTGTTTTCAGTTAGTTTCTCTGTGGCCCCCATACTTGGATGTTGTCGCTGTGGCTCAGCAATAAATTAAGTTGAAATATTATTGCTGTGAGCGCATCTTTACAAATGGCTCACAGTAACTGGTAGAAATCCTGGCATCACTGCAGGTTTGAGAGAATCTACACAAGCCTCTTTAAACATCTGCCCCTGGCACATAACGGGCACACAGACAGATTAAACAGAGCAGAACAGGACTGGCCAACTTCTTACATGAACATCAAGTAGTGTCCCTTCAAGAAACTTGGAAAGACACAAACTTCTTGTCTCTAATTATTATATATCTGAAAGTTGGACCTCTCTCGGGGTACCCCTACTTGAGGCAGAGTGTAGCCCTGGCTGGTGCCCCCAGAGAGGTCGAAGAAATTAATGTTGATTTGATAATACCAGTCATAAAATCATTGTAACATAATTAATACACTTAATTCAAACTTTCATTAGAAAACTGCATGTGAAATCTCCGGCAATGTAAATGATTTCCCACAAAGGACCTCATTTACAAGGCCTAAATGCCACTGTTGCATCATTTAACTGACGCAGCGCCAGCAGTGCACTACACTACTCCATATTTACAAACTGACACACTGGGCCCAAAGCATACGTTTCTAAACCCTTGAATCACATTATACCTGTGCCAGGTATGATGAATGCAGGGTTGGCGTTCCCACGGGAAAAGCCATGCAGAACTGACGCAAAGAAATTTAAATTTCACTGCATCATTCTGTGACATCAATACATCAGAATTTTACCACCTGCTCAGAGCAGGCATAAAACTGATGCAGGGCTTTTCTCTATAAGGGCCTCCTCAAATTTTTAGAGTAGCGTCATTTTTTTATGCTAGTCAAGCAATGCATGAGTTTAGCGCCAACAGATGCATCAGAATTTCTGACGCATCTGTGAAAACATGTACCATGGAGCTCTGTATTGTAAATACAGTGCATCCATGGCATTGTTTGAAGATCGTAGAGCAGCGCAAAAAATATGACGCATTGGGGCCGATGCGTTAGATTCTTGTAAATGAGGCACACAAGACAGTTGATGGCATCAGCCCCTGAGGTGTCTGACAATACTATCCTGTTTGTAATTTCTTGACGCACACCTGCACAGTCAGTGCTCACTTCCCCACAGCACCAGTAGGTCCCTCCTCAAGGTGATACTTATGGGCACCTCAGGAGCAGGGGGGTTGCAGTATCAACTCTGGTGTGGATGTAGATGTGGATGTAGGTTGCTGGTCCCAAGTGCTAATGTCGCTGTGGGAGGAGGTTGTAAAACCATAGTGTGGATGGAGATGTGAGTGGTAGCTGCTGGTCCCAAGTGCTAATGTAGCTGTGGGAGGAGGTTGTCAGACCATGGTGTGGAGGGAGCTGTGGGTGTTGGCTGCTGGTCCCAAGTGCTAAGGTAGCTGTGGGAGGAGGTTGGCAGACCATGGTGTGGATGGAGCTGTGGGTGGTGGCTGCTGGTCCCAAGTGCCAATGTAGCAGTGGGAGGAGGTTTTAAGACCTTGATGTGGATGGAGCTGTGAGTGCTGGCTGCTGGTCCCAAGTGGGGATGGAGCTGTGGGAGGCGGTTGTCAGGCTCTGGTGTGGAAGGAGCTGTCGGTGGAGACTGCTGGTCCCCTGGTCTGAATGGAGCTGGTGGTGGATGGAGGCTACTTGTCCCCTGGTGTGGATGGAGCTGTGGGTGGATGGAGGCTGCTGGTCCCAGGTGTGGATGGAGCTGTGGGAGGAGGTTATCAGGCTCTGATGTGGATGGAGCTGTGGGTGGAGGCTGCTGGTCCCCTGGTGCGGATGGGGCTGTGGGTGGAGGTTGCTGGTCCCCTGGTGTGAATGGAGCTGGTGGTGTATGGAAGCTGCTGGTCCCCCTGGTGTGGAGGGAGCTGTGGGTGGATGGAGGCTGCTGGTCCCAGGTGTGGATGGAGCTGTGGGAGGAGGTTATCAGGCTCTGGTGTGGATGGACCTGTGGGTGGAGGCTGCTGGTCCCCTGGTGCCCATGGAGCTGTGGGTGGAGGTGGCTGGTCCCCTGGTGTGAATGGAGCTGGTGGTGTATGGAGGCTGCTGGTCCCCCTGGTGTAGTTGGAGCTGTGGGTGGATGGAGGCTGCTGGTCCCAGGTCTGGATGGAGCTGTGGGAGGAGGTTATCAGGCTCTGGTGTGGATGGAGCTGTGGGTGGAGGCTGCTGGTCCCCTGGTGCAGATGAAGCTGTGGTTGAAGATTGCTGGTCCCCTGGTGCGGATGGAGCAGTGGGTGGAGACTGCTGGTCCCATAGTGCGGATGGAGCTGTGGGTGGAGGTTGCTGGTCCCCTGGTGTGGATGGAACTGGTGGTGTATGGAGGCTGCTGGTCCCCCTGGTGTGGATGGAGCTGTGGGTGGATGGTGGCTGCTGGTCCCAGGTGTGGATGGAGATGTGGGAGGAGGTCATCAGGCTCTGGTGTGGGTGGAGCTGTGGGTGGAGGCTGCTGGTCCCCTGGTGCGGATGGAGCTGTGGGTGGAGACTGCTGGTCCCCTGGTGCCAATGGAGCTGGTGGTGGATGGAGGCTGCTGATCCCCTGGTGTGAATGGAGCTGTTGGTGGAGGCTGCTGGTCCCCTGGCGCAGATGAAGCTGTGGATGTAGGTTGCTGGTCCCAGGTGTGGATGAAGCTGTGGGAGGAGGTTGTCAGACCATGATGTGGATGGAGCTGTGAGTAGTGGCTGCTGGTCCCAAGTGTGGATGGAGCTGTGGGAGGAGGTTGTCAGGCTCTGGTGTGGATGGAGCTGTGGGTGGAGGCTGCTGGTCCCCTGGTGCGGATGGCGCTGTGAGTGGAGACTGCTGGTCCCCTGGTGTGGATGGAGCTCTGGATGTGGGTTGCTGGTCCCCTGGTGCAGATGAAGCTGTGGGTGAAGACTGCTGGTCCTCTGGTGCGGATGGAGCTGTGGATGTAGGTTGCTGGTCCCAGGTGTGGATGAAGCTGTGGGAGGAGGTTGTCAGACCATGGTGTGGATGAAGCTGTGAGTGGTGGCTGCTGGTCCCAAGTGTGGATGGAGCTGTGGAAGGAGGTTGTCAGGCTCTGGTGTGGATGGAGCTGTGGGTGGAGGCTGCTGGTTCCCTGGTACAGATGGAGCTGTGGGTGGAGACTGCTGGTCCCTTGGTGTGGATGGAGCTGTGGGTGGGGGGAGGCTGCTGGTGCCCTGCGGTGCACCGAACTAGGAGATAGACCAGAGCTCTTAAGTCTTCTGGTTCATGTGTACATAGCTCATCTGGTTCAATTTTGTTCTTTAAATCCTGGGGTTTGTAGCCCTGGTGATTCCCTCATTAAATCAGGACTATAGGTCCCAGAGTGCAAGAACACCCTGGAGTGGATGAGCTGCTGACACATGGGTCAAGCAGACCTGAGAGCAGTGGATTGTGGATGAGCCTGCAGCAGTTTCTGTGGACACGTCACACAACTGAAACAAATCAACTGTCTATTAAACAGGTAGTTGAAAAACATACAAGCGTATCTTTCAATGAGAACAGCAATTTTAAACAGATTTTAGATAAGGGACAGGGAAGGTAGAGCCAGCCAGTTTAATTCCAGACTGTAGCAAGGCCGGATGTCAAGCTCCCAGAGACCCATCCCTTTGTAGCCCTCACAACCCAAGCCCGGCGTGAGGCTGCTTGAGTGGGCAGACCACGACCCACAGCACCCCAGACTGGGAACTCACCTTTGAGGTGCAAGAACTGGCAGAGACTCAGAGAGATCAACTCTGCCCTTTCCTTCACGTGTCTGTCCGGTCAGGTTTTGAGGGTTGATCCAAGATGGCAGCAGAAGGTCAAGCCTCTATGAGGCTCCCCGCTTGGGATCACTTTAGTAAACATCTGTGCAGTAGGTAGCCTCTGAAGGCACTCAGCTGAGGTGAGACTTTACACTTACTAAAAGGCTTAGAGTCGGGCAGCTCCCACCTCCTGATGCTTCTTGACCTCTCTGCAGCCTTTGATGACGTCAACCATCACACACTTCTTACCACACTAAAGCAAAGAGTGGGCATTGAAGGCATGGTACCTCACGGGAAGATCTCAGATGATTAAAATTAAAAACTGTCTCTCCAGTGGATCAAGGTGGATCAAGGTGTCCCTCACGGCTCTATCCTTGATCAATCCTATTTAATCTTTACATTGAACTGCTAGGAGCCCTTATAAAACAGGCCGGGACCCTCTATCATCTCTATTTTGACGACAGACAACTGTACCTCAAAGTCTCTTCTGCACACAACATCTCACTTCTCACCCCCACCCTCAGCTCCATCCAAGAACAGATGACATCCCATCACCTAAAACTAAATCCCTCCACAACTGAATCCCTTCTTCTGTGTACCTCATACGCTCCACCTCCTGTTCAATCATGGATGGATAATTTAAACCTTCTTCACAGTAAACCTACCATAGTTGACAGTGCCAAATCCCTAGTTGATAGCCTGGTCAAAAGCCTTAGGGGCTCATTTACAAGCCCCTCACGCTGCCGTAGCGTAATTTCTTTTTATACTACGACAGTCCACCACCCAGTGCCCTATTCACAAACTAGCAGAGCTGGACCATCGCAGGAGTTTGTAAACTCATCCGCCACATTATACATGTGCCAGGTATAATGTATGTAAAGGGGTGTCCCCCCGCTAGGAGGCCCGCAGGAATGGTGCAGGGAAGTCTACAAGATTTCACCACGTCCTTTTAGCATCATTTTTTCACACCTGCTCAGGGGCAGACGTTAAAGTGATGCTGGGCTCTTTTAAATGTGCCACCCTGATCTTTGCTGGACTAGTGTCAACATTTTTTATGCTAGTCCAGCAAAGCACCACAACTGCGTCAAACATTTTGATGCAGCTGTGCTAACGAGCACCATGGTGCACTGCTTTGTAAATACTGCATAACTATGGTGTTGTTAGGGGGGATGCAGGGTGGTGCAAGCAAACTGCTGTAATGAGATTGATGTGCCAGTTTGTTGTCAATGAGGTCCCTAGGGCCTCATTTAGTAAGAAATGGTGCAGCACGGTGCCACAAGCAATATTTCTACAACAAGCTGCGTCATTTCCATAATGCACGTTTCACCATAGTTACAAGAATATGGCACTTGTAGGATGCTGGCCTGGTTTGTAGTGGGTACCAAAGGTACTTTCACCTTATACCAGATCCAGTTATCCCTTATTAGTGAAATGTGGTCAGTGTCTACAAGCCAGGCTCCCTAGAGGTAGCTGTAGGCAGAGCAGCTAAGGCTCAACTAGGAGACATGCAAACCTCTTGCAGTACCACTGTAGTCACACAGGCCCTCTTTACAACCCTGGCGGTAAATGCCGCCTACCGCCGTGCTGCCGGCCGCCAACATACTGTGACCACGGTGGTATTCCGCTATAGGTATTCTGACCTACACTAAGAAATCCACCACTGTACAGACACCCACACAAGTCTGCCACACCAAACGTCAGCGATAAATTGCGATAGCAAAACGCACACCGTTACGCCAACAGGAATACGCCCACAGTATCATGACCCACGAATCACCGCAGTGGTCTTTCAACCGCAGTAAACCATTGGCGGTACACACTGATGCGCTCAAAATACACACATACTTACAAAATTACACCACATTGGACAATTCAAAATACACACACCTGACACACATACACACACCACACCCAATCCAATATAAAACATACAGCACCTTACAGCGAAAAACAAAGATAGCAAGTAGAGAGAGACAAGCCAGGAGCACCCACTCAATCAGAGGCTCAAAACATCATCGCCCATACACCATCCACGCACCACACACCCAACACATCACCCCACACACCCTCACACATGTCACTCACACCACATCCATGGCACCCCAAAGACACCCAAGGTTTTCAGAGGAGCAGCTAAGGTTCATGGTGGAGGAAATCATCCGGGTAGAGCCACAGCTATTCGGGTCACAGGTGCAGCAGAAGTCCATTGCAAGGAAGATGGAGCTATGGCAGAGAATCATGCAAAGGGTCAACGCCATAGGACAGCACCCCAGAACAGGGGATGACATCAGGAAGAGGTGGAACGACCTACGGGTGAAGTTGCGTTCCATGGTTGCAAGACACCAGGTAGCAGTACAAAGGGCTGGTGGTGGACCCGCACCCCCTCCCCCACAACTAACAACATGGGAGGAGCAAGTCTTGGCAATCATGCATCCTGAGGGCCTCGCAGGAGTAGCAGGAGGACTGGACTCTGGTAAGTCAAACCTTTACTACTATCACCCCCAACCTGCATGCCATCACACCCCCCACCCTCACCCTCACTCCCATCACTCCACCACCTCACACATACCCCACTATCACAACCCACCCATCCCAATACCAAGCCCTGCATACCACAACAATCCATGGACCCGCATCACAGACCTGCATGGACACCAATCTCCACAGAATGCCCAGTAGAGAGAATCACCCAGCCCACAAAATCACCACGCACTCAAGGCAAAGCTGACAGGGAAATCACAACCATACAGGGAAACACACCCATGCACAAGATGGCACACGCAGATACAATAACACTGCATTTGCATCCCTACAGGACCCCTACTCAACGTCACAGGAGAGGACTTGCCAGCTACATCCAGTCCCCCCCCAGAAGAGGCCCACAGTGACGACAGCAGCTCTGCACGCCTGGATCATGATGACAAACCTGGCCCATCAGGGACCTCTGGATAGTCGGTTAGCCAGCCACAGCCCCAACGCACCACAGAGCCTCCCACCTCAGGAAACACCACCACAGCACCCACCCAGCAAGCCCATGCCACTGTCCCCAGGACACGTCAATCAGCAGTGTGTCCACCACTACCGGGACCCCAGGCAACCCCACAAACCGAGGACGATCAGGGACCTGGGGTCAGTGGCAGTGGGCACACAGTTCAGGGGACAGAGGCACAGGATAACAGGGAAGCTGGGAGGACTGCTGTGCGACAGGGGGAGGACAGGCCCAGGGAACCCACTCTTCAGAAGGCACTCACCAACATCTTGGGAGCATACCACCATTCCCAGGAGAGGATGGGCCAGATACTGGTCAAGTTGCAGGTGACCCAGAGGCTGCAGGAGGGACAGTACCTGGGGATCAGGGAGGACCTCTACACCATCCTGGTCACCATTGCAGGGGTGCTGGCTGACATGGCCAACGCCATGAGGGAGGCAGTGGCACACCGAGCCCCTGAACCTAGCCACACCGAAGACCAGCCCTCCACCTCCGCCGGCGCTAGTGGGGAGGAGGCCCCGCCACAGGAACAACAGGCCACCAGCACCCCACCCCCTACAGAAGGAGAACCACCCCGCAAACTGTCCCTCCAATCCAGGCAGAAGCCAGAGAACATTGCCAAGACCCCCGCCAGGAAATAAGACTCTCCCGATTGTCACCCTTCTGTCCCACTCTGTCGCCCTGTCCACCTTGAACTGCCATTGCTCCCCTTCCTATGCCCCCTTGGACAATACACCTGTGATACCAAAAGACTGGACTCTAACTGGACATTCCTCCCCAGCCCATTGCACATCCCCCTCTACTTATGAGCACTTAAATAAACACCCTTGGAACAAATACAAATCTGGAGTGTGTCAAATAATTGAAATATGTATTAGTACAACATTATCTAAGCATTGCAAGTCATATGTACAGTTAAGTTTACATTGGAATGACCTTTAGTGGGCAGCAGTAAACATACCAGGAGCCAAAGTGGGCCACAGAGATCTGAAAATAGAGAAGCAAAAGGGTACAGTAAGTGGCCAAAGACATAGGGAGATCAGGCTGCCATGTACAATGTCCAACACAAAGCTGAAAAGTAAAGTGAAGTTACAGTGTATTATATGTGGGTCACTGAAAGTACTGCTGTATAATATCACTTCTGTTGTCAACATTTTCTTCCTCTGTCTCCTCTTCCTCACTGTCCACAGGCTCCACCGCTGCCAAAAGACCATCTCCAGGCTCATCCTCCTGCAGAAAAGGCACCTGGCATCTCAAGGCCAGGTTGTGCTACATACAACATGCTACGATGATCTGGCACACCTTCTTGGGTGAGTAGTACAGGGATCCACCTGTCAGGTGGAGGCACCGGAACCTGGCCTTTAGGAAGCCAAAGGTTCTTTCAATTATCCGCCTTGTTCACCCATGTGCCTCATTGTAACGTTCCTCTGCCCTTGTCCTGGAATTACTCACTGGGGTCAGTAGCCATGAGAGGTTGGGGTAACCAGAGTCACCTGCAAAGATCGAGGGACAACTGTTAGACACACACTAACCCTTAGGGAGAACCTCATACCCAGACACCTACTTATACTGGGTGGGGACCTTGGGCTCACCTATTAGCCACACCCGATGCCTCTTGAGTTGGCCCATCACATATGGTATGCTACTATTCCTCAAGGTAAATGCATCCAGAATACTTGGCAATCACATGGGAGATGTACCGGTCCGCCAAACACACCATCTGCACATTCATAGAGTGATAGCTTTTTCTATTCCTGAACACTTGTTCATTTCTCCTGGGGGGGGGGGCAAATGCCACATGTGTACCATCAATGGCACCAATAATGTTGGGGATGTGTCCCTGGGCATAAAAGTCAGCTTTCACTGTGGTCAAATCCTCCACCTGGGGGAATACTATGTAGCTGCGCATGTGTTTCCACAGGGCTGACAACACTCCAGTCAACACGTTGGAGAACATTGGCTGATACATCCCTAATGCCATGGCCACTGTTGTTTGGAACGAACCACTTGCCAGGAAATGGAGCACTGACAGGACCTGCACTAGAGGGGGGATACCTGTGGGCTGGCAGATAGCTGACATCAGGTCTGGCTCCAATTGGGCACACAGTTCTTCGATTGTGACACGATCAAGTCTGTGTGTTATGATAATGTGTCTGTCCTTCATTGTCGCAAGGTCCACCAGGGGTCTGTACACAGGAGGATGCCACCATCTCATATTCAGCCTCAGGGGTTGAAGCCTATGGAAGAAAACGGTGAGCAGAGGTTCATATTCACACATCTATTGCACTAATGATTAATTTTTTCCTTTACAGAGCCAGTATGTGAATCCAATAATCAGTTGCTGTGCCAATGTCTGCTGTGACGCACTGAGGTGCCATGGCCTGTGCCCCCTTGAAATGGCGGCTGCCTGACCTGTGAAGAGAGACAAGTGGAAATGAGGTAATTGTGCTGGCGTTGTGCGCTGTTGCGGTAGGCAGTCAACGACCGCCTGGCAACTTCGCATTGGTTATCATTGGGTCCTATGTGTTCCAGGAGCCAATGGCGATGTACGCCGGAGGTGACGGTACGCACCGCTACAGACGTGACTGCCATTTTCTATCTGTTCACTCACTTGCTACCTGACCTTCAACAGGAGAGGACCTACACTGCAAGTGCTGCTGTGACCTGTGTCTGGAAGCAACAATGTCTCATGTGTCTGGGGAAAGGGCCCCTGCCTTCATTGTGGAGGAGTTGGAGAAACTGGTGGATGGGGTCCTACCCTAGTACACGTTACTCTACGGTCCTCCGGACAAACAGGTGAGTACACTGTGAGCATTATGCGTTGGCCATGAATGTATGGACTGCTGTGTGTAAGCCACATGTAGGGGGGGCTGAGGCGTCCTGCCCAGAGTGCTGCATGTATGGTAGGCAATGTATGTGCGTCAGGGGATGGGAGGGATCTGGTGGGCCATGAGTGTGACGGTCCAGACGGGTAACTAATTCCCTTTTCTGCTGTCTTTTCCAGGCAGGTCGGCGCCCACCAGAAAAAGGGTATTTGGCGTGCCATCGCCAAGGAGGTGCGGACCCTGGGGTCTTTGACAGGCGGCGCACCCACTGCTGCAAACGGTGGGAGGACCTGTGCCGCTGGACAAAGAAGATGGCGGAGGCCCAGCTGGGGCTGGCCTCCCAACGTGGAAGGGGTGCCCGTCGTACCCTGACCCCCCTGATGTTCTGCATCCTGGCAGTGGCCTATCCAGAGTTGGATGGGCGCTTGAAGGCAGCACAGCAGCCACAAGGGGGTGAGTACAGAATAAGAATCATGACTGTGTGTGCATTAAGGTTTACCTGGGTGGGGAATGTGGGCTGTGGGTGCCCCTAGGCCAGGGCGAACATGGCAGGGTAGGTTCCTTGTTGGGCAGGCTCTGAAGCACTCCTATTCCAATAGTGTTAGTGGGAATCTACTACTGGGCAGGGTCCTGTGGGTTTCAGGTGTGCAGCTAATGGCAGTAGGCATTGTACCCCATGGGCTGCTGACTATCTTAGTAACTGGTAGTTTATGGCCTAGTACATAGGGATGCTCCCTGTGTGTTGTGTACGTCAACGGCACTGTGTTGCTGGCATTGACCACGTGTATCCTCTGTCTCTCTCTCCCCTTTTTGTTTTGTCACCCTGTCCTTGTGTGCATTAGCATCATCTGGCGGAGGAACAGAGGCACGGGTGATGGAGGGAGCTGCATCCCTCATGGGCCTGGAGGCCGACTCCACCAAAGGTGAGGGCACCAGTGGGACGGAGGGCGAGGAGAGCACCACGACGGGGACAGGAGGGGAGACCACAGACAGCAACTCCTCCTCCAATGAAAGCTCCCTTTCGGTGGCGGACACCTCTGTGCCCACCCCAACAACAGGTACAGCCGCCACCTACCAGCACCGCCCTCCCAGCAGCCCCTCAGCGTGTTTCCCGTGCCCGCTGACCCAGGAGGGTGGGCATCTCCTTCGCCCCAGTCACCTCAGTCCCTGCCCCAGTCTGCCCTGCTGCCCTCAGTGAGGAGGCTATTGACCTCCTGAGATCCTTCACTGTTGGGCAGTCAACCATTCTGAATGCCATCCAGGGTGTCGAGAGGCATTTGCAACAAACAAATGCATACCTGGAGGGCATTCATTCTAGTGTGGCGGCCCAACAAAGAGCATTTCAGGCTCTGGCCTCATCACTGATGGCAGCCCTTGTCCCCGTCTCTAGCATCCCCCCTCCAACTTCCTCTACCCAGTCCCAATCCCCTTAACCCCAGCCTATCCTGAGCACACCCTCAGACCAGCATTCACCCAAACAACACACAAAAGTGGCTCAGGCAAACACAAACATAACACTTCATCTCACAGGCACTCACGCAAGCACCATCACCACGCAGACACACCAACATCTACTGCCTCCACTGGGTCCCCCTCTTCCTCATCATCCACCTTCCTCTAAGTAGCGTCTCCACTCACACCTGCATGCACTACATCCTCATCCACTACCTCCATCACCAGCACGCCCATCACAACACACCCCTCACTGGCAGTCACCACCCCCACATCCATGCACACGTCCCCTGTGTCCTCTCCCAGTCTGTCTGTGACCCCTCCTCCCAAAGTGCACAAACGCAAGCACCCCCCAACCAACAGCCATCCACCTCAAAACAGCATCCAGCCCATGCACCTGCACCCAAACTCATCAGACAGACACCTCCTACAACCACTCCCTCTTCCTCCACTCCCAAACCCTCTCCCTCTTCCCGCCCCAGTGTCTCTAAGAAGCTTTTCCTGGCAAACATTGACCTCTTCCCTACCCCTTTCCCCCATCCTTCCCCTCGGGCCAGGGTGACCAGAACCCAGGCAAGCACCTCAGCCACCAAGTCGACGTCCGCTTTGGTTCCTGCAGCTATCAGAGGCTCAAAGGGGGCACCCTTCAGCCCAGCCAGTGTGCCACCAACCCCTGCTAAGGTGAAGCGAACGTCAGCATCCAGCAAGGGGAAGGAGCCACACCCACCCAGCAAGGCCACCTCAAAGACTCCAGATGCCAGACGCAAGGTAACACCACCATCTGCCGAGGTGAGGAAGGGGCAGGAAACACCAGGCAAGGCACTTCAGCCGTCAGAGGCTGCAGGTGAAGGCCTAGTGGCTACCAGCACAACCGCCAGCACCGCCACCTGCACCACGGCCAGCATCGCCAGCAGCCCCGCCGCTAGCACCACTACTGTCAGCAGCAGCAGCCCCTGTGGGCAGCCATCCAAAGCTGCAGGAGAAGGACTGGGGCCTTCCACCACCACTGGCAGCACCTGTACCACGGCCAGCACCGCCACGAGCACTGCCGCAGCCACCGCTGCAAGCACTGCCACTTTCACCGCTGACAGTAGCACCACTACCAGCAGAAGCGACCCCAGTGGGCAGCCATCCAAGGCTGCAGGAGAAGGGCTGGGGCCTCCCACCATCACTGGTAGCACCCCCACCAGCACCGGCACTACCATCAGTTTGCAGCCTTAGCCGCCGCAGGAAGGAGTCTAGCCCTGCATCCATGGACTATCATGCAACCTGGTCCCTGCAAATCACGTGCCTCAGACACCCAGGTGAGGGGCTGTGAACTGCCATACCCCAAGTGCATCACTGGGCACAAGGCCCCCTCCAGAACCAGTGGAGATATGCATCCACTCACCCTATCCTTGGCAGGATGAAGCACACTGGTCACAAGCCCCCTTCCAGATCCAGTGGAGAAAGGCATCCACTCACCCTATCCTTGGCAGGATGAAGCACCCTGGGCACAAAGACCCTCCAGAACGAGTGGAGAAAGGCATCCACTCACCCTATCCTTGGCAGGATGAAGCACACTGGGCAAAAGCCCCCTCCAGAACCAGTGGAGAAAGGCATCCACTCACCCTATCCTTGGCAGGATGAAGCACACTGGGCACAAAGCCCCCTCCAGAAGCAGTGGCCAAATCACCCACTAGAGAGACTGTGGCTTTGCACTCCCCAGGACTAAGCAGTGGGCAAACCACCCACTTGAGAGGCTATGGCTTTGCACTCCCCAGGACCAAGCAGTGGGCAAACCACCCACTTGAGTGACTTGAAAGACTGTGGCTTTGCACTCCCCAGGACCAAGCAGTGGGCAAAATACCCACTTGAGAGACTGTGGCCCTGCACTCCCCAGGACCTAGCAGTGGGTATGGAGCCCCCTCCAGGAGCAGTGGCGTTATTCCATCTTCCGGCTGAGGTGCCCCCCCCTTCCCCGTCCCCCTGAGGTGCCTCTGTGTTTTTGACCTGATGTCCCTGCAGTGTTCTCTCCGTATTGAGGCAGGAGTCAAGTGTGGGCTTGGCCCATGAGTGTTGGCCCAGTGGCCCACGAACATTTTGAATGGACAATGTACCGCCTTATGCACATATTGTATATTTTTGTAAATACTGTTTTTCAACTTATTACGTATATCTGCCTATTTCTAAAATATCACTGATTTGACTCAATCCTTTTGTCCTTGCGTTCTTCCAGGGGGTTACGGGATGTAAATGTTATGTTGATGCATGTGTTTGTGTGTATGGTGTTGTGGGTGAGGGTGGGGGTGGGGGTGTTGCATGTGTGTGTCACTCTCTTCCCCCCCCCATGTACTAGGTGCAGTACTCACCCTGGTCGTCGCCGCCACCGTTCGTACTCCTGGTAGATGAGGATGTAGACCAGCATGGGCAGGACCCGCAGCTCGGGCTCCATGGCATCCTGGTTCTTCATTGGTTTCCCTTCCAAGTACTGTTTCCGCCGTGCTTTTGATAGCATTGGTACCACCCCAGAAAAGCTGGTGGATGGGCGGGTTGTGATAGGGTGGGCGGTACATTGACTTCCGCCTGTCTATTGGCGGTTACCACCGCGGTGTTTGTTGCTACCGCCGTGGCGGTCAGAGTGTTAAAGTGGCTGGCTGTGTTGGCGGTCTCCGCCGTGGTCATGATCCCATTTTTTTTACCGCCAGCCTGTTGGCGGTATTACCGCCGCTTTAATACCAACTGATAGATTGTAATGAGGGCCACAGTACTCACACACATGAAAGACAATACTCAGTGTTACCAAAAATAAAGGTACTTTATTTTGGTCACACAATGCCAAAAATACTTTGGAGACTATAGTCCCTTAGGAGGTAGGTAAATTACACAATATATACACTACTAACCAGAAACAGGTAAGTACACAGTGGGAAAACAGTGCAAAGAGTGAAAATCACAATAGGTTGCAATGGGCCTAAGGGGAACAAAAAACATATACTAAAATAGTGGAATACAAAAGTCGGGTCCCACCTAGACAAGTGTAGTGTGTTGAGGGGGGCTGGGAGTGTAAGAAAACACCAAAGGTACGTAATATACCCCACCCCAGAGCCCGGGAAAGCAGGAGGAAAACACAGCAAGTTTACTGAAACACACTACAAAGTTGTGATAAAAGATAATGCAAGAACCAGAAGAGACTGCAAGACACCAACAATGGATTCCTGGGCCTGAAGACCAGTGGAAGAAGGGGACTAAGTCCAAGAAGCACTGAAGGGTCCTGCTTGAACAGGAGCCCCTGCTAACCCAGATGAAGGTGCAAAAGAAGAACCACAGGTGAGAAGACAAAGTCAGTATTGCACCAAAGAAGACACATGCAGGTTCCTGGTTAGTGCAGAAGATGTCCCATGCCGGATGGATGAATGCAGTCCGGTTTGTGTTGCTGGATTCCTCCAACAAGCCTTGGCACATCCAAAGATCGCAGATCTCAGTGGAAAATGGCACTGCCCGGGACCAGGAGGGACCTGGTTGCCTCTACCCAGGAGGATGAGACAGAGGGGGCTCTCAGCAACTCAGAGAGCCCTAAGAAGACCAAGCAGCACGCACAAGATTCCCACAGCACGGGAACAAAGGATGTGCAAATGGAGGCCCATGCAGCATGACACAGAGGATTCCCACGCCGATGGAGAACGAGTCAGGGAGCTGTGCGTCACAGGATGGTCTGTTGGGAGCCTACGCTGTGCTGTGCATGAAGAACTTCTTGGAAGGTCGCACACAAGCCTTGGCAACTGCAAGTCACGCGGTGCATGGGCGTACTGTCTTGCATGGGGAGGCAGGCCCTTACCTCAACCAAGGTTGGACAGCTGGATGTTGGGACTGCCGGAATCACTTTAGTCCACCACCTGTGTTGCTGGATCCATGCCTGTCATCTTGAGATGGGGTCCAAGCCACTGGTCGTCGCTGCAGAGAGGTGTCTGCTGAAGCAGGGAAGTGACTCCGTCACTCAATGGGAGATTCCTTTGGTTCTTCTGGTGCAGGCTGAAGACAGGCAGTCCTCGGAGGATGCATGACCTGGAAACTGTTGCAGTTGCTGGTAGGAGCTGAAGATACAATGTTGCAGAAGTCATCTTTGCTTCTTTGTTGCAGTTTTGTAGAGTTCCTGGAGTGGTCAGCGGTTGATCTGTCGGTAAAAGATGAAGTAAAGGATGCAGAGGAGTCCTGCTGGAGTCTTGCAATCCGAGCATCTGAGTGGCCAATGCCAGCAGGTGACGTCAGAGACCCCTCCTGATAGGTGGAACTGATCTGCTCAGACCCCAGAAGGGCAGAACCCTGTCTGTGAGGTGGCAGCAGCTGTAGCTGCAGTGCAAGCCTCAGAGAGCAGGTTTGGCAGTACTGGGGGTCCATATTGGAGCCCCCAGGATACATGGAATTGGCTCCCCAATACCAGATTTGGAATGGGGGGACAATTCTATGATCTTAGACATGTTAAATGGCCATATTCGGAGTTACCATTGTGAAGCTACAAATAGGTATTTACCTATATGTAGTGCACACGTGTAATGGCATCCCCGCACTCACAAAGTCTTGGGAAATGGCCCTGAAATATGTGCAGGCACCTTTGCTAGTGCAAGGGTGCCCTCACCCATAGTAGCTTTGCACCTAACATTCAGCAAGTGAAGGTTAGACATATAGGTGACTTATAAGTGAAAATGGCTGTGAAATAGTGTGTGCACTATTTTACACAGGCTGCAACGACAGGCCTGTTGAAGGGTTTGTCTGAGCTCCTAATGGGTGGCTAAAGAAATGCTGCAGCCCATAGGGATCTCCTGGAACTCCAATGCCCTGGGTACCTAGGCACCCTATACTAGGGACTTATAAGGGGGGTCCAGTGTGCCAATTGAAATTGTTAAATGAAGTCACTAGCCTACAGTGACAAATTTTAAAGCAGAAAGAGCATAAGCACTGAGGTTCTAGTTAGCACATCTCAAATCCTGAGGAAAACACCTTAAATAGGGAACTCAGAAAGCTGAGATTGGAGGAGGCCAGACTGAGGCTGAAACAGCAACAGCTGGCTCTAGATAGGGAAGCCTTAGCTGTAGAAAGAGAAAGGCAGGGGTTGGGGTTGGAGTTAGTTCCCCATGGTGGCAGCAGCATTGAATGTTTCAGGACTCATGAGGTAAGGGACGACAACTTTAGCTCCAGAAACTTACACAAAATTGTTCCCCCATACAAGGTGGTGGATGATATTCAAAAGCGGTTTGCTGCACTTGAGAGGGCCTGTAAGGTTCAAAGGGCCCGATTTATACTTTTTTAGTGCCACATTTGTGTAATTGTTTTACGCAAAAGTGGCACAAACTTACAAAATTACTTTTTATTTGGTAAGTTTGCGCCACTTTTGCATCAGAAAATTATGAAAATCTGGTGCTAAAAAAATTATAAATCAGGCCCAAAGAGTCCTTCAAAAGGCAGTGGGCTGATATTCTTTGGTTGTCCATTTCTGACAAAGGGCGGGATAGACTCCTCACTGTTAGGGAGGAGGATGCAGACAGCTACAACATTTTAAAGAATGCACTCATTGATGGTTTTGGCCTAACCACAGAGCAATACAGAATCAAGTTTAGGGAAGCCAACAAAGAATCTTCACAAGATGGGGTTGACTTTGTGGACTGTTCTGTGAAGGCTTTAGAGGGTTGGTTACATGGCAGTAGAGTGTCTGATTACCAGGGCCTGTATAATCTGATTTTGAGAGAGCGGATATTGAATAGTTGTGTGTCTGACTTGTTAAACCAGTACCTTGTGGACTCAGATCTGACCTCTCCCCAAGAATTGGGAAAGAAGGCAGACAAATGGGTCAGAACAAGGGTGAGCAGAAAGCTCATACAAGGGGGGATAAAGAAAAGAAGAAAGATGGTGACAAATATCAGGATAAGCATGGGGATAGAAGTAAGCACAAAGGTTCTTTTTTAGGTCCACAACACTCCTCTGGGGGTGGGGATAATTAATCTTCCTATTCTTCTCACTCTACACACAACAAAAAGCCTTGGTGCATTATGTGCAGAGGTAAAGGCCATTAGTCAGGGGATAAGTCCTTCCCAGGTAAAGCCCCTGAGCCTACCACCAATAATACATCAAACTCTAGTGCCCCTAGCAGTAGTGGTAATAGTGGTGGAACTACTGGCAATAGTCAAACAAAGGGGGTAGTTGGGTTCACTTATGGGTCCATAGTAGAAACTGGGGTAGACAATCCCAAGACAGTTTCTGTCACACCTATTGGCATTGGCCTTGCCACCTTGGCTGCTTGTCCCCTTACAATGGACAAGTACAGGCAGTCAATCTTAATAAATGGTTTTGAAGCCCAGGCCTACAGGGACACAGGTGCCAGTATCACTTTAGTCACTGAAAACCTGGTGTCACCTGCACAACACCTCCTTGGCCAGACGTACCAAGTTACTGATGTCAACAACTCTACTCAGTCTCTCCCCTTTGCTGTAGTGCAACTTGGTTGGGATGGAGTTACCGGCACTAAGCAGGTGGTGGTATCACCTAGTCTACCTGTAGACTGTCTCTTAGGTAATAACCAAGAGGCTTCAGGTTGGGCTGAGGTGGAGTTAATACCCATGCATCCATGCTGGGCATCCCTGAGGAATTGCTTCCTCTCATTGTGGGTGAAATCAAAAAACAAAGGAGAATAAAGGCCTGAAATCTCAGGATCCCTCTCCACAAACAGGTAAGAAGGGTATCAAAGTATCCCTTCCCCATCCTACCACTAAGGATACCATTCCTGTGGTGGAAGAAACCTCTCTTGGGGTGGAATCTGTACCAAAGGAGCCCTTAGCTACCACAGCTGGACTCCCAGAGGTATATGTACCTCTCTGTGGAACCACTAAACCAGATGTGCAAAATTGCACTGTTTTAGTAAATTTGGAGCAAACCTCCAGCCTTCCCAGAGAAACTTTAATGCAGCAGGCCTGCAATACCTATGACCACTTAGGACAGAAGCCCTGCCCGAGTGTGTAGCTTATAGGACAGCAGCCATGCCCTACGCCACCTCAAGAGAAACAGCATCCCTGTTCTCTCTTACAGCCATATGGACAAACATTTTGCCCAGCTTTGGCTTTACTGTGACAGCATCCCTGCCTTGACATAGGATCAGTGGAACAATCCCACCGCCCAACTTTAAAACTTACAAATGAAGACTGTGAGAACTTACACTTGCACTGTTCTCTAGGTAAATATCTCCAAACAGGGTGGTTTACATCCCCACAGGGAAGTAACAATACAGTGGATGATAAAGGGAGTAACCACTTGTAGGAAGTTGGCTTTGTATATACTATCTCAAAGTGAGAAATAGCATGCACAGAGTCCAAGGGTTCCCCTTAGGGGTAAGATAGTGGCAAAATTAGATAATCCTAATGCTCTATTTTGTGGTAGTGTGGTCGAGCAGTAGGCTTATCAGAGGGTAGTGTTAAGCACTTGTACACAAACAGGCAATAAATGAGGAACACACACTCAAAGACTTACTCCAGGCCAATAGTTATTATATAGAAAAATATATTTTCTTAATTTATTTTTAGAACCACAAGTTCAAGATTTGAAGTAAATACATAAAATGCAAGGTACTCCACACAGGTAAGTTAGGAACTTTGAATTAAAGCAATAGCATTTACAGTTTTAGTAAAAATGGCAATAAGCTATTTTAAAAGTGGACACAATGCACAAATGAACAGTTCCTGGGGGAGGTAAGTAATGGTTAGTTTGTCAGGTAAGTAAGACACTTAAGAGTCTAAGTTCCTGGGCATAGGCAGCCCACCATTGGGGGTTCAAGGCATCCCCAAAGTTACCACACCAGCAGCTCAGGGCTGGTCAGGTGCAGAGGTCAAAGAGGTGCCCAAAACTCACAGGCAACTATGAAGAACGGAGGTGCTCCGGTTCCAGTCTGCCAGCAGGTAAGTACCTGCGTTCTCGGAGGGAAGACCGGGGGCTTTTGTAGAGCACTGGGGGGGACACAAGTAGGCACACAAAACACACCCTCAGCGGCACGGAGGCGGCCGGGTGCAGTGTGGAAAGCAGGTGTTGGGTTTTGAATAGGAATCAATGGAGGGCCCCGGGGGTCACTCTAGCGGTGCAGGCAGGGCACAAGGGGGCTTCTCGGGCCAGCCACCAACTGGGCTACGCAGAGGGTCACCTGATGGTCACTCCTGCACTGAGGTTCGGTTCCTTCTGGTCCTGGGGGCTGCGGGTGCAGTGCTTGGTCCAGGCGTCAGGTTTCTTGTTACAGGCAGTCGTGGTCAGGGGGAGGCTCTGGATTCTCTCTGCATGCTTCCCTGTGGGGGCCCAGGGGGGTCGTATTGGGTTACTCATGAGGCCGCAGTCGCCTGCGGATTTCTCCTTGTACTGTTGGTTCTCGAGCCGAGGGCGTCGGGTGCAGAGGGTGAAGTCTCATGCTTCTGGTGGGAAGAGTAAGGTCTTTAGAAGTTGCAAGAAAGTTGCAAAGTTGTTGTTGGTTTTGAACAGAGCCGCTGTTCACGGGATTTCTTGGTCCTTTGGTTCAGGGCAGTCCTCTGAGGCTTCAGAGGTCGCTGGTCCCTGTCGGATGCGTCGCTGTTGCAGTTTTCTTCGAGTCAGGAGACAGGCCTGTAAGGCTGGGGCCAAAGCAGTTGTCGTCTCCGTCTTCTCTGCAGAGCTTTCAGGTCAGCAGTCCTTCTTGTTTCAGGTTGCAGGAATCTGATTTCCTGGGCCCTGGGGAGCCCGAAGTACTAAATTTAGGGGTGTGTTTAGATCAGGAGGGCAGTAGCCAATGGCTAATGTCCTGGAGGGTGGCTGCACCCCCTTTGTGCCTCCTCCCTGTAGGAGGCTGGACTGGCTTGTAGTGAGTACCAAGGGGTACTTGCACCTTGCACCAGGCCCAGTTATCCCTTATTAGTGTATAGGGTGTCTAGCAGCTTAGGCTGATAGATAATGGTAGCTTAGCAGAGCAGCTTAGGCTGAACTAGGAGACGTGTGAAGCTACTACAGTACCACTTAGTGTCATATGCACAATATCATAAGAAAACACAATACACAGTTATACTAAAAATAAAGGTACTTTATTTTTATGACAATATGCCAAAGTATCTTAGAGTGTACCCTCAGTGAGAGGATAGCAAATATACACAAGATATATATACACAATAGCAAAAATATGCAGTATAGTCTTAGAAAACAGTGCAAACAATGTATAGTTACAATAGGATGCAATGGGGAAACATAGGGATAGGGGCAACACAAACCATATACTCCAAAAGTGGAATGCGAACCACGAATGGACCCCAAACCTATGTGACCTTGTAGAAGGTCGCTGGGACTATTAGAAAATAGTGAGAGTTAGAAAAATAACCCTCCCCAAGACCCTGAAAAGTGAGTGCAAAGTGCACTAAAGTTCCCCTAAGGACAAAATAGTAGTGTTAGAGGAATAATGCAGGAAAGACACAAACAAGCAATGCAACAACTGTGGATTTCCAATCTAGGGTACCTGTGGAACAAGGGGACCAAGTCCAAAAGTCACAAGCAAGTCGGAGATGGGCAGATGCCCAGGAAATGCCAGCTGCGGGTGCAAAGAAGCTTTGACTGGACAGAAGAAGCTGAGGTTTCTGCAGGAACGAAAAGGGCTAGAGACTTCCCCTTCGGTGGACGGATCCCTCTTGCCTTGGAGAGTCGTGCAGAAGTGTTTTCCCGCCGGAAAAACGCCAACAAGCCTTGCTAGCTGCAAATCGTACGTTTGGCGTTTTTGGACGCTGCTGGGGCCCAGGAGGGACCAGGAGGTCGCAAATTGGACCTGAAGAGAGAGGGGACGTTGAGCAAGACAAAGAGCCCTCACTGAAGCAGGTAGCACCCGGAAAAGTGCCAGAAACAGGCACTACAAGGATGCGTGAAACGGTGCTCGCCGAAGTTGCACAAAGGAGTCCCACGTCGCCGGAGACCAACTTAGAAAGTCATGCAATGCAGGTTAGAGTGCCGTGGACCCAGGCTTGGCTGTGCACAAAGGATTTCCGCCGGAAGTGCACAGGGGCCGGAGTAGCTGCAAAGTCGCGGTTCCCAGCAATGCAGCCCAGCGAGGTGAGGCAAGGACTTACCTCCACCAAACTTGGACTGAAGAGTCACTGGACTGTGGGGGTCACTTGGACAGAGTCGCTGGATTCGAGGGACCTCGCTCGTTGTGCTGAGAGGAGACCCAAGGGACCGGTAATGCAGCTTTTTGGTGCCTGCGGTTGCAGGGGGAAGATTCCGTCGACCCACGGGAGATTTCTTCGGAGCTTCTGGTGCAGAGAGGAGGCAGGCTACCCCCACAGCATGCACAAGCAGGAAAACAGTCGAGAAGGCGGCAGGATCAGCGTTACAGAGTTGCAGTAGTCGTCTTTGCTACTATGTTGCAGGTTTGCAGGCTTCCAGCGCGGTCAGCAGTTGTTTCCTTATCAGAAGGTGAAGAGAGAGATGCAGAGGAACTCGGATGAGCTCTTGCATTCGTTATCTAAAGTTTCCCCAGAGACAGAGACCCTAAATAGCCAGAAAAGAGGGTTTGGCTACCTAGGAGAGAGGATAGGCTACTAACACCTGAAGGAGCCTATCAGCAGGAGTCTCTGACGTCACCTGGTGGCACTGGCCACTCAGAGCAGTCCAGTGTGCCAGCAGCACCTCTGTTTCCAAGATGGCAGAGGTCTGGAGCACACTGGAGGAGCTCTGGACACCTCCCAGGGGAGGTGCAGGTCAGGGGAGTGGTCACTCCCCTTTCCTTTGTCCAGTTTCGCGCCAGAGCAGGGGCTAAGGGGTCCCTGAACCGGTGTAGACTGGCTTATGCAGAATTGGGCACATCTGTGCCCAAGAAAGCATTTCCAGAGGCTGGGGGAGGCTACTCCTCCCCTGCCTTCACACCATTTTCCAAAGGGAGAGGGTGTCACACCCTCTCTCAGAGGAAGTTCTTTGTTCTGCCATCCTGGGCCAGGCCTGGCTGGACCCCAGGAGGGCAGATGCCTGTCTGAGGGGTTGGCAGCAGCAGCAGCTGCAGTGAAACCCCAGGAAGGGCAGTTTGGCAGTACCAGGGTCTGTGCTACAGACCACTGGGATCATGGGATTGTGCCAACTATGCCAGGATGGCATAGAGGGGGCAATTCCATGATCATAGACATGTTACATGGCCATATTCGGAGTTACCATTGTGAAGCTACACATAGGTAGTGACCTATATGTAGTGCACGCGTGTAATGGTGTCCCCGCACTCACAAAGTTCAGGGAATTGGCTCTGAACAATGTGGGGGCACCTTGGCTAGTGCCAGGGTGCCCTCACACTAAGTAACTTTGCACCTAACCTTTACCAGGCAAAGGTTAGACATATAGGTGACTTATAAGTTACTTAAGTGCAGTGTAAAATGGCTGTGAAATAACGTGGACGTTATTTCACTCAGGCTGCAGTGGCAGGCCTGTGTAAGAATTGTCAGAGCTCCCTATGGGTGGCAAAAGAAATGCTGCAGCCCATAGGGATCTCCTGGAACCCCAATACCCTGGGTACCTCAGTACCATATACTAGGGAATTATAAGGGTGTTCCAGTAAGCCAATGTAAATTGGTAAAAAATGGTCACTAGCCTGTTAGTGACAATTTGGAAAGAAATGAGAGAGCATAACCACTGAGGTTCTGATTAGCAGAGCCTCAGTGAGACAGTTAGTCACTACACAGGTAACACATTCAGGCACACTTATGAGCACTGGGGCCCTGGGTTACCAGGGTCCCAGTGACACATACAACTAAAACAACATATATACAGTGAAAAATGGGGGTAACATGCCAGGCAAGATGGTACTTTCCTACACAACCCCCCCCCCAAATGAAGGACAATAAGACTAGCCATGACCTGATGAGTCTTCATTGTCTAAGTGGAAATATCTGGAGAGTCCATCTGCATTGGAGTGGCTACTCCCAGGTCTATGTTCCACTGTATAGTCCATTCCCTGTAGGGATATGGACCACCTCAACAATTTAGGATTTTCACCTTTCATTTGTTTTAGCCAAAGTAGAGGTTTGTGGTCTGTCTGAACAATGAAGTGAGTGCCAAACAGGTATGGCCTCAACTTCTTCAGAGCCCAGACCACAGCAAAGGCCTCCCTCTCAATGGCAGACCAACGCTTTTCTCTAGGGGTCAACCTCCTACTAATAAAAGCAACAGGTTGATCCTGGCCCTCAGAATTAAGTTGTGATAGGACTGCCCCTACTCCTAATTCAGATGCATCAGTTTGGACATATAATTTTTTAGAGTAACAAGGGCTTTTCAGGACAGGTGCAGAGCACATGGCCTGCTTCAGCTCCTCAAAAGCTTTCTGACAGTTTGCTGTCCATAATACCTTTTTAGGAATTTTCTTGGATGTGAGGTCATTAAGAGGGGCTGCAATGGAGCCATAGTTCTTAATGAACCTCCTGTAATACCCAGTGAGGCCTAGGAAGGCTCTCACCTGAGTCTGAGTGGTAGGGGGAACCCAATCAATAATAGTTTGGATTTTCCCCTGAAGTGGTGCAATCTGTTCCCCACCAACAAGGTGTCCCAGATAAACCACCTTACCCTGCCCTATCTGGCACTTTGAAGCCTTGATAGTGAGGCCTGCCTTTTGCAGGGCCTCCAAAACTTTCCATAGGTGGACCAGGTGATCATCCCAGCTGGAGCTAAAGACAGCTATATCGTCCAAATATGCTGCACTGAAAGCTTCCAGCCCTTGCAGTACTGTGTTCACCAACCTCTGAAAAGTGGCAGGTGCATTTTTCAAACCAAACGGCATTACAGTAAACTGGTAATGTCCTCCAATGGTAGAAAATGCAGTCTTAGGTTTAGCATCTTCTGACAATTTGATCTGCCAATACCCTGCAGTCAAATCAAAAGTGCTTAGATACTTGGCAGATGCCAGTGTATCTATGAGCTCATCTGCCCTGGGTATAGGGTGAGCATCAGTTTTGGTTACCAAGTTGAGACCTCTATAGTCTACACAAAACCGCATTTCCTTCTTTCCATCTTTAGAATTGGGTTTTGGTACCAGTACCACAGGAGAAGCCCATGGACTGTCAGAGTGCTCAACCACTCCTAGTTCCAGCATTTTCTGAACTTCTTGCTTTATGCAGTCCCTGACATGGTCAGGCTGCCTATAGATCTTACTTTTGACAGGTAAACTGTCTCCAGTATCTATAGTGTGCTCACGCCAAGAAGTGGTACCTGGCACAGTAGAGAAGAGTTCAGAGAATTGATCTAGGAGATTTATGCAATTATCTTTCTGCTCAGCAGTAAGACAATCAGCCAAAACTACACCTTCCACAAGAGCATCTTGTTCTGTGGAAGAGAAGAGATCAGGTAGAGGATCACTGTCTTCTTCCTGTCCTTCATCTGTTGCCATCAGCAGGGTGAGATCAGCCCTGTCATAGTAGGGTTTCAGGCGGTTGACATGGAGCACCCTAAGGGGACTCCTGGCAGTGCCTAAGTCAACTAAATAGGTGACTTCTCCCTTCTTTTCAACAATTGTGTGGGGACCACTCCATTTATCTTGGAGTGCTCTTGGGGCCACAGGCTCCAAGACCCACACTTTCTGCCCTGGTTGGTACTGAACCAAAACAGCCTTCTGATCATGCCATTGCTTCTGGAGCTCTTGGCTGGCCTGAAGGTTTTTACTGGCCTTTTTCATGTACTCAGCCATCCTTGATCTGAGGCCAAGTACATAATCCACAATATCCTGCTTAGGAGCTTTTAAAGGTTGTTCCCAACCCTCCTTTACAAGTGTGAGTGGACCCCTAACAGGGTGTCCAAAAAGAAGTTCAAAGGGGCTGAAGCCCACTCCTTTCTGGGGTACCTCCCTGTAGGCAAAAAGGAGGCATGGTAGAAGGATATCCCATCTCCTGCGGAGTTTTTCAGGGAGACCCATAATCATGCCTTTGAGAGTTTTATTAAATCTCTCCACCAGTCCATTTGTTTGTGGATGATAGGGTGTTGTGAACTTGTACGTTACACCACACTCCTTCCACATGGCCTTTAAGTATGCAGACATGAAATTGCTTCCTCTGTCTGATACCACTTCCTTTGGGAAGCCCACCCTGGAAAATATTCCCAGGAGGGCCTTTGCCACTGCAGGAGCTGTAGTGGTCCTTAAAGGAATTGCTTCAGGATATCTTGTGGCATGGTCCACTACCACCAAGATAAACCTATTACCTGAAGCAGTAGGAGGGTCAAGGGGGCCAACTATGTCAACCCCTACCCTTTCAAAGGGAACCCCAACCACAGGCAGTGGGATAAGGGGTGCCTTTGGGGTGCCACCTGTCTTGCCACTGGCTTGACAGGTTTCACAGGACTTACAAAATTCCTTTGTGTCCTCAGACATCCTAGGCCAATGAAACAGGGGAACAAGCCTGTCCCAAGTTTTCATTTGTCCTAGATGCCCAGCTAAGGGAATGTCATGTGCCAGTGTTAGGAGGAACTTTCTGTACTCCTGAGGAATCACTAATCTCCTGGCAGCTCCAGGTTTAGGATCCCTATGCTCAGTGTACAAGAGGTTGTCCTCCCAGTAAACTCTGTGAGAGTCACTGACATCCCCATTAGCCTGTTTGACAGCTTGCTGTCTGAGACCCTCTAATGTGGGACAGGTTTGCTGTGCCACACTCAGCTCCTCTCTGGCAGGCCCCCCTTCACCCAAAAGCTCAGCAGTGTCTGCTTCCAGCTCCTCTGGTGTAGGTTCTGCACAGGGAGGGAATTCTTCTTCCTCAGAAGTAGAATCCACTGTAGAGGGAAGGATAGTAGGAAGTGGTTTGCTTCTACTAGCCCTAGCTTTAGGGAGTACTTGGTCCATTGTTCCAGGATCCAAGCTTCCCTGTCCTTTTTGCTTTTTGGCCTGAGCCCTTGTCAAAGCAAAAATATGCCCTGGAATGCCCAGCATTGCTGCATGGGCCTCCAACTCCACATCTGACCAAGCTGATGTCTCCAAATCATTCCCTAATAGACAGTCTACAGGTAAATCTGAAGCTACCACAACTTTCTTTGGACCAGTTACCCCCCCCCCAGTTGAGATTTACAACAGCCATGGGGTGGCTTTGTGTTATGTTGTGAGCATCGGTTACTTGGTACTGGTGTCCAAGTATGTGTTGTTCAGGGTGCACCAGTTTCTCAATCACCATTGTGACACTGGCACCTGTGTCCCTGTAGGCCTGGACCTCAACACCATTTATTAGGGTTAGTTGCTTGTACTTCTCCAAGTTATGGGGGCAAGCAACCAAAGTGGCTAAGTCAATAGCCCCTTCAGAGACTAAAGTAGCCTCTGTGGTCTCCCTAATCAGACCAACCCCAACTAAGTTACCAAAAGTGAGCCCAGCTACTCCCTTGGATTGGCTATTAGTAGGTTTGCTCCCACCACCACTGCTATTAGTAGGGACACTAGGTGTAGCAGTAGGGGTTGTAGTGGTAGGAGCAGTGGTGCCTTTCTTTGGACAACTGGGATCTGTTGTCCAATGGCCTTTTATTTTACATAAATAGCACCATGGTTTCTTTTCCTTGTTCTGATTAAAAGAGGATTTGGGCCCACCACCCCCACCAGAGTGTTTTTGTGGGCCTGATGAAGACTCATTTTTAGATTTGTCCCCACCCTTGTCAGAAGACTTACCATCCTTCTTTTTGTTGCCATCTTTGTCACCCCCTGTATGAACTTTTCTGTTCACTCTTGTTCTGACCCATTTGTCTGCCTTCTTTCCCAATTCTTGGGGAGAGGTCAGATCAGAGTCCACCAAGTACTGGTGCAACAAATCAGACACACAATTATTAAGAATATGCTCTCTCAGGATTAGGTTATACAGGCTGTCATAATCAGTAACTTTACTGCCATGTAACCACCCCTCCAAGGCCTTCACTGAATGGTCAATGAAATCAACCCAGTCTTGTGAAGACTCCTTTTTGGTCTCTCTGAACTTTATCCTGTACTGTTCAGTGGTTAAGCCATAACCATCCAGGAGTGCATTCTTAAGAACTTGGAAATTATTAGCATCATTTTCTTTCACAGTAAGGAGCCTATCCCTACCTTTTCCACTAAATGATAGCCATAGGATAGCAGCCCACTGCCTTTGAGGGACATCCTGTACAACACAGGCCCTCTCAAGTGCAGCAAACCACTTGTTAATGTCATCCCCCTCCTTATAAGGGGGAACTATCTTGTGCAGATTCCTGGAATCATGCTCTTTTGCAGGATGACTATGGGGAATACTGCTGCTGCCACCATGGGTATCTAAACCCAACTTCTGTCTTTCCTTCTCTAATTCAAAAGACTGTCTATCCAAATCCAGCTGTTGCTTTTTAAGCTTCAGTCTGGTTTGTTCCACCCTCAACTTATTGAGTTCCCTCTCTAACATTCTGTCATCAGGGTTGGTGGGAGGGACATTTCTAGAAACAGAGCTATGATGGGAATGAACAGAAGGAGACCTGTCCCTTACAGAAGCCACCCTAACAGCTTGGTTTACAGAAACATTACTACCAGTATGGTGAGAATAAATGCTTTTGCTATGATGTGAGACAACACTATTTATTTGGTGTGGCTCATCATCATTACCATCTATGCTAGATTGTCTAGTAATGGGCAGGCTAGGAAGTTTCTTTCCTGAATCTTTTCCTGGGGGAGTCCCTGAATCAGATTGGGAACTATTAGGTACTTTTTCAACAGATGGGGCACCTATGGCCTTATCCTGTTCTCTAAGCATATTAAGTAACAGTTCCAAGGAAGGATTTTTCCCTACACTCAAACCTCTCTCTATACAGAGACTCCTTGCTCTTTTCCAGCTAAGGTTGTCATATGCTAGTTTGGACAGATCAACACTTTGGCCTGTGCCAGACATTTTTAGAGAGAGTTAAAGTGATAGAAAAAGAGAAAAAAGTTTTCAGAACTTTTTGGAAAGACAGAAAAAACTTTTTAAACTTTTAAGAACTTTTTGAAAGTTTAGAAGTACTTTTCAGCACTTAGAAAAGAGTGCAAAGAGGAAATGCAAAACTTTTTGGCTATGTGTATATACACTGACCTTGTTTTGTATATTTTTCTCTTATGAAAAGTACAATGACAAGAGTGGTAAGTAGTCTCAAGCACTTATACCACCACTGCACAACCAATGTAGGAGGCTGGACTGGCTTGTAGTGAGTACCAAGGGGTACTTGCACCTTGCACCAGGCCCAGTTATCCCTTATTAGTGTATAGGGTGTCTAGCAGCTTAGGCTGATAGATAATGGTAGCTTAGCAGAGCAGCTTAGGCTGAACTAGGAGACGTGTGAAGCTACTACAGTACCACTTAGTGTCATATGCACAATATCATAAGAAAACACAATACACAGTTATACTAAAAATAAAGGTACTTTATTTTTATGACAATATGCCAAAGTATCTTAGAGTGTACCCTCAGTGAGAGGATAGGAAATATACACAAGATATATATACACAATAGCAAAAATATGCAGTATAGTCTTAGAAAACAGTGCAAACAATGTATAGTTACAATAGGATGCAATGGGGAAACATAGGGATAGGGGCAACACCAACCATATACTCCAAAAGTGGAATGCGAACCACGAATGGACCCCAAACCTATGTGACCTTGTAGAGGGTCGCTGGGACTATTAGAAAATAGTGAGAGTTAGAAAAATAACCCTCCCCAAGACCCTGAAAAGTGAGTGCAAAGTGCACTAAAGTTCCCCTAAGGACAAAATAGTCGTGTTAGAGGAATAATGCAGGAAAGACACAAACAAGCAATGCAACAACTGTGGATTTCCAATCTAGGGTACCTGTGGAACAAGGGGACCAAGTCCAAAAGTCACAAGCAAGTCGGAGATGGGCAGATGCCCAGGAAATGCCAGCTGCGGGTGCAAAGAAGCTTCGACTGGACAGAAGAAGCTGAGGTTTCTGCAGGAACGAAAAGGGTTAGAGACTTCCCCTTTGGTGGACGGATCCCTCTCGCCTTGGAGAGTCGTGCAGAAGTGTTTTCCCGCCGGAAGAACGCCAACAAGCCTTGCTAGCTGCAAATCGTGAGTTTGCTGTTTTTGGACGCTGCTGGGGCCCAGGAGGGACCAGGAGGTCGCAAATTGGACCTGCAGAGAGAGGGGACGTCGAGCAAGACAAAGAGCCCTCACTGCAGCAGATAGCACCCAAAGAAGTGCCAGAAACAGGCACTACGAGGATGTGTGAAACGGTGCTCACCGAAGTTGCACAAAGGAGTCCCACGTCGCCGGAGACCAACTTAGAAAGTCGTGCAATGCAGGTTAGAGTGCCATGGACCCAGGCTTGGCTGTGCACAAAGGATTTCTGCCGGAAGTGCACAGGGGCCGGAGTAGCTGCAAAGTCGCGGTTCCCAGCAATGCAGCCCAGCGAGGTGAGGCAAGGACTTACCTCCACCAAACTTGGACTGAAGAGTCACTGGACTGTGGGGGTCACTTGGACAGAGTCGCTGGATTCGAGGGACCTCGCTCGTCGTGCTGAGAGGAGACCCAAGGGACCGGTAATGCAGCTTTTTGGTGCCTGCGGTTGCAGGGGGAAGATTCCGTCGACCCACGGGAGATTTCTTCGGAGCTTCTGGTGCAGAGAGGAGGCAGGCTACCCCCACAGCATGCACAAGCAGGAAAACAGTCGAGAAGGCGGCAGGATCAGCGTTACAGAGTTGCAGTAGTCGTCTTTGCTACTATGTTGCAGGTTTGCAGGCTTCCAGCGCGGTCAGCAGTCGTTTCCGTATCAGAAGGTGAAGAGAGAGATGCAGAGGAACTCGGATGAGCTCTTGCATTCGTTATCTAAATTTCCCC
Organism: Pleurodeles waltl; assembly: GCF_031143425.1. NCBI lineage: Eukaryota > Metazoa > Chordata > Amphibia > Caudata > Salamandridae > Pleurodeles > Pleurodeles waltl. The sequence goes on from NC_090448.1 coordinate 1,192,624,982, forward strand.
AGAGACAGAGACCCTAAATAGCCAGAAAAGAGGGTTTGGCTACCTAGGAGAGAGGATAGGCTACTAACACCTGAAGGAGCCTATCAGCAGGAGTCTCTGACGTCACCTGGTGGCACTGGCCACTCAGAGCAGTCCAGTGTGCCAGCAGCACCTCTGTTTCCAAGATGGCAGAGGTCTGGAGCACACTGGAGGAGCTCTGGACACCTCCCAGGGGAGGTGCAGGTCAGGGGAGTGGTCACTCCCCTTTCCTTTGTCCAGTTTCGCGCCAGAGCAGGGGCTAAGGGGTCCCTGAACCGGTGTAGACTGGCTTATGCAGAATTGGGCACATCTGTGCCCAAGAAAGCATTTCCAGAGGCTGGGGGAGGCTACTCCTCCCCTGCCTTCACACCAGTTTCCAAAGGGAGAGGGTGTCACACCCTCTCTCAGAGGAAGTTCTTTGTTCTGCCATCCTGGGCCAGGCCTGGCTGGACCCCAGGAGGGCAGATGCCTGTCTGAGGGGTTGGCAGCAGCAGCATCTGCAGTGAAACCCCAGGAAGGGCAGTTTGGCAGTACCAGGGTCTGTGCTACAGACCACTGGGATCATGGGATTGTGCCAACTATGCCAGGATGGCATAGAGGGGGCAATTCCATGATCATAGACATGTTACATGGCCATATTCGGAGTTACCATTGTGAAGCTACACATAGGTAGTGACCTATATGTAGTGCACGCGTGTAATGGTGTCCCCGCACTCACAAAGTTCAGGGAATTGGCTCTGAACAATGTGGGGGCACCTTGGCTAGTGCCAGGGTGCCCTCACACTAAGTAACTTTGCACCTAACCTTTACCAGGCAAAGGTTAGACATATAGGTGACTTATAAGTTACTTAAGTGCAGTGTAAAATGGCTGTGAAATAACGTGGACGTTATTTCACTCAGGCTGCAGTGGCAGGCCTGTGTAAGAATTGTCAGAGCTCCCTATGGGTGGCAAAAGAAATGCTGCAGCCCATAGGGATCTCCTGGAACCCCAATACCCTGGGTACCTCAGTACCATATACTAGGGAATTATAAGGGTGTTCCAGTAAGCCAATGTAAATTGGTAAAAAATGGTCACTAGCCTGTTAGTGACAATTTGGAAAGAAATGAGAGAGCATAACCACTGAGGTTCTGATTAGCAGAGCCTCAGTGAGACAGTTAGTCACTACACAGGTAACACATTCAGGCACACTTATGAGCACTGGGGCCCTGGGTTACCAGGGTCCCAGTGACACATACAACTAAAACAACATATATACAGTGAAAAATGGGGGTAACATGCCAGGCAAGATGGTACTTTCCTACACTCCCTGTGGGGAGGGGGCACATCCCTAATCCTATTGGGGGAATCCTCCAATCTCAAGATGGAGGATTTCTTAAGGCAGGGGTCACCTCAGCTCAGGACACCTTAGGGGCTGTCCTGACTGGTGGGTGACTCCTCCTTGTTTTTCTCATTATCTCCTCCAGCCTTGCAGCCAAAAGTGGGGGCAGTGGCCGGAGGGGCGGGCATCTCCATTAGCTGGGATTCCCTGGGGTGCTGTAACAAAAGGCATGAGCCTTTGAGGCTCACCGCCAGGTGTTACAGTTCCTGCAGGGGGATGCGAGAAGCACCTCCACCCAGTACACGCTTTGTTCCAGGCCAAAGAGTGACAAAGGCACTCTCCCCATGTGGCCATCAACTTGTCTGGTTGTGGCAGGCTGGCAGAAACTGGTCAGCCTAGCACTAGGAGTCGGACTGGTATTTAGGGGGCATCTCTAAGATGCCCTCTGGGTGCATTTTACAATAAACTCCACACTGGCGTTTATTGTGCTGAGAAGTTTGATACCAAACTTCCCAGATTTCAGTGTAGCCATTATGGAACTGTGGAGTTCGTGTTTGACAAGCTCCCAGGCCATATACTCTTTATGGCTAACCTGCACTTACAATGTCTAAGGTTTTGCTTAGACACTGTAGGGGCATAGTGCTAATGCCCATGTGCCCTCACCTGTGGTATAGTGCACCCTGCCTTAGGGCTGTAAGGGCTGCTAGAGGGGTGACTTACATATGCCAGAGTCAGTGTGAGGTTGGCATGGCACTCTGAGGGGGGTGCCATGTCGACTTAGTCATTTTCTCCCCACCAGCACACACAAGCTGTAAGGCAGTGTGCATGTGCTGAGTGAGGGGTCCCCAGGGTGGCATAAGACATGCTGCAGCCCTTAGAGACCTTCCCTGGCATTAGGGCCCTTGGTACCAGGGGTACCATTTACAAGGGACTCATCTGGGTGCAAAAGGCAACAAGTCAGGGGGGTAACCATGCCAAGGAGGCATTTCCTTACACCAGTCTATTGCAGATCTACTCTCAACTTATCACCACTTAGACAATAAAGTCTTAACTGGCCAAGGTTAGCCTTGTTGTCCTTCGTTTGGGGGCGGGGCTATGGGAGAAAGTAGCCTCTTTCTAGCATGGTTACCACCCCTTTTGGCCTGTTTGTGAGTGTTTGTCAGTATGTTTTTACCCTCTCCCTGCTAGCCAAGACCCCAGTGCTCACAGTCTGTGGCCTATGTGTGTTGTCAGTATGCTTGACTGTGTCACTGGAGTTCTGCTAACCGGAACTCCAGTGCTTATGCTCTCTTTACTTACCAAATTTGTCACTACACTCTAGTGACTCCATATTCCAATTCTGATTGGCACACTGGACCCCCCCTTATATGTCCCTAGTATATGGTACCAAGGTACCCAGGGCATTAGGATTCCAGGAGATCCTTATGGGCTGCAGTATTTCTTTTGCCACCCATAAGGAGCTCATACAAACCTTTCTTCAGGAATGCCACTGCAACCTGAGTGAAATAGTGCACACACTATTTCACAGCCATTTCCACTGCACTTAAGTAACTTATAAGTTACCAATATGTCTAACCTTTATTTACTGAAGGCTAGATGTAAAGTTACTGTGTGTGAGGGCACCCTTGCACTAGCAAAGGTGCCTCCACATTGTCCAGGGCCAATTCCCTGGACTTCATGAGTGCGGGGACACCATTATAAACATGCACTACATATATGTCAATACATATATGTAGCTTCACAATGGTAACTCTGAATATGGCCACGTGAGGTGTCTAAGATCATGGAATTGACCCCCCCAATCCAAATTGTGTATTGGGGGGCCAATCCCATGCACCGCGGGGCTCGACCATAGACCCCCAGTACTGCCAAACTAGCTCTCTGAGGTTTCCACTGCAGCCCCAGCTGCTGCCACCTCACAGACAGGCTTCTGCCCTCCTGGGGCTTGAGCAGCCCAATCCCAGGAAGGCGCAACAATGCATTTCCTTTAGGAGGGGGGTGTTACACCGTCTCCCATTGAAAATAGGTGTTACAGGTGTCGCGTAGGCTCTCATTATTCTAATGAGACTACTGGATTTGAGCTGCAGAATCGCCTGCGGTGTGTGAGACTGAGTCTAACTAGCAGTGCCTCATCTCTACCCAAGGGCAGAGATGATTGGGCAGCCGAGCACATGACATAATTGATTCCTCAGGGAAATCGTGGTCACTCAGATGTCATCCATTTCTCTCAGTCACATTGGTCTCACATTTACAACGACAAACAGAGGCAGTGTATGTTTCAATAAGGTTTTAATGAGACAACTGCATCTTTGATAAAAAAGCATGTACTGAAATAACCAGGACGATGAAGCATGACAGGATTAAAATTGTGACAAGGAGAGTAAAGCATAGAAATAGCTCTACCATATTGTCACTAGAGTCAATAGACTAATTCCTACCTAGGCTATAATAGAGCACAGCATGTTAAGCTCTAGTTCTGCCCTTCAGGTTCCCCTGGGAAGACATCATCCCCCATACCTGAGCAAAGGCCTGAGGTCTGCATGAGCAGCTGTAGCGAAGCGTACAGCACTCAGCATACAGTCGTGGTCATCTGGCTGGAATCGCCCTCTAACGTGTATGAGACAGGGAAGTGTTTTTATAATAAAACAGCTGACGTTCAGAGAAAATGTCCCTACGTAAGGATGTGTATATCTCTATAAATGCCAGAGACAAAGCGTTACCATGTTTTACTGGCAACCTATCTCACTGCAGCCTTGAGAGAAGCACAGAGCGAACAAGAATGTCTTGTTTAAGAACTAAGTGCAGGGTTAAAGAGTCCTAAGACTTACTAGCACAGGGTTAACGAGCCCTAGGACTTACTAAGCACAGGGTTAACGAGCCCTAGGACTTACTAGCGCAGGGTTAACGAGCCATGTCTTCAGCTGTTTCTGGCCCTCTGAGCGCTGTTTCTGGCCAAGAGAGCTCGGTTTCTGGCCCTGAGCCAAGCCCTGCGCCTAATGAGTCTCATTTTATTTAGTTTAATTGACTCCCAGCTCTGCCCCTGTGAGGTGACCACGCCTGTGCGCGGCTTCACTGCAGGCTTCCGGGGCAGGTGCCAAGATCACACATGTAGTGCTCCCGCTGCGAGCATCTAATCTCTGCCACGTCACTTTCTCTTGATTTATTTACCAAAGACCAAAGAGTCTCCGCCCCAATTACAATCTGATTATTGCACAGCAGCCCTTGTGCTGTAGGCGAGGGAGCAAGCTGCACAATTACCAACTATATATTACTGCAGATGGGGCTTGGGTCCCAGGAAATGTTACTAAAGAGCCAGCCATGGGCGTCAGACCACCCTCCGGCTCCTTAGATGACCCCCAGTATTGCTCCTACCAGTCATCCAGGGCCCTCAAGCAGCCCACGCTGCTGCCACGTCTCAGACAGGTGTCTGCTCTCCTGTTGCTTGATCAGCTCAGGCAGAGGAAGGCACAACAAAGGATTTCCTGTGGGAGAGGGCGGTAGCGCCCAAGTCACCGGCTTGCTTTGAAGGGCACATTTGGTGCTCTGTGCATAAACCAGTCCACACTAGTTCAGGGACCCCCGGTCCCTGCACTGGCGCAAAACTGGACAAAGGAAAAGGGAGTGACCACTCGCTTGTCCATCACCACCCCAAGAGCTCCTCCAGGTGGCCACTTGATTCTGCCACCTTGACACCAAGATATACAGAGGCCCCTGGGAGCATCTGAGTGGCCAGGTCAGGCAGGTGACGCCAGAGACCCCTCTTGATAAGTGGTCACCATGCAAGATGACCAAACCCCCTTTTAGGGCTATTTAGGGACTCCTTTGATGGTGGGTCCCCAGATTTGACATACAAGACTCCTCCAAGACCCCTCTGCAATGTTTACTTCTGCTCCTGGCCACTGGAACCGCAACCGGACACTTCAGGAACCGACAAGACTGCAACTCCCGAGACAACCTCGTCTTGCAACATTGTTTCTCCGGCTCATTCCAGCAACTGCAATATTTCCCTGGCTGTGCATCCTCTGGTTCCCTTGATCCTCTCTGCCTGCTGTCCTCTTTGGGAGAAGGTGAGAACTTGCCTCTCCTTGCAGGACAGTACGCCTGTGCACCACAACTCTTGTAGCAACCAAGGCTTGTTGTCTCCTGCTCCAAGGGATCTTCAGGCTCCATGTAGCCCCAGCCTCCAGTATTTCATCTTTGTAAGGACAGTCTCTCCTCTGCTGCTCCTGTGACATGGGACCCCTCTCCAAGTGTTCTGATTGGGCCTCACTGCAACTATAGTGCCTGCTGCCAGTCGGTTTCCCGTTGGGACTGTGACTGCTTCTGCTGACTCCCCTGACTGCTGAGGGTCAGCTCAGACTCCCCTCCAAGGGTCGAGTCCACTGGACCTTCCTGGTCCTCTTCAGCCTTGCAACTCTTCTTTTGCTTCCTCTTGCATTTGCGAAGGCTTGTTTGTGGTTCTCCTAAACCACTGACCATCTGCGACTTGGCAACTGACGTGTGGCATCATCTGCACTGCTCCAAAGACTTCTCTGAAGCTTCTGGGCTCCACAGCTGATCTTCTGCTTCCCTCATCGACCCTGGTTTTCATCCACAGAAGGGTGTGTAGTGGATCCTGCCCCGACTGCACACTCTACCATGGATTGGACTCTGTCCCCTTCTTTTGCAGGTCCTCTTCTTCCAGAATCCACCTTTGCTTTCCTCTGGTCTGGTAATGTTCTTGCACAATCCATTTTCTAAGTCCTCTTCTTAGTCCTTGGAAGGCCAGGTAACTTACCTCTGCTTTCCTGGTCGCTGGGGGTTATCTAGGTACTCACCTCTTATGGTCCCGACTTCTCCCAGCTCGGTCCTAACTCTGTATTCCACTATTTTAATATATCCTTTGGTCCTCCCCTAGGGCCCTAACTATTTTTCTACAATTCTTGCCAATGCTTCTTGTCTCCTATGCTAATTCCTAATTATTATTGTATATATATATATATATATATTTATATATATATATATATAAATATATATAACACAAAAGGATGATGGACGGAGTGCTGACAATGTAAACACTCTCCCCCAGTCACAGATCTGGGTTTAATCCATCGTTCACCATGCCACCCCAGTTCGGACCCAGCCATATGCAAATCAGTCTTGACCCTGTTCCTCATGGGAACAGTCCAGCCCGAACTGCCAGGCCAGGTCCTCCCTGGACCGGAAACAAGCATCCTGGGACCGGTTTCAGGGTATCACCCTTCTTCAGCCAGGCTAGCTTGATTCCAGTGGCACAGTGAGCAAGGGACCCACGTCTGGGCATACCCTTCCCACTTAGGGCAACATTAGTAACACAAAAGGATGATGGACGGAGTGCTGACAATGCAAACACTCACCCCCAGTCACAGATCTGGGTTTAATCCATCGTTCTTTTGCTCACCATGCCACCCCAGTTCGGACCCAGCCATATGCCAATCAGTCTTGACCCTGTTCCTCATGGGAACAGTCCTGCCGGAACTGCCAGGCCAGGTCCTCCCTGGACGGGAAACAAGCATCCTGGGACCAGTTTCAGGGTATCACCCTTCTTCAGCCAGGCTAGCTTGATTCCAGTGGCATATATATATGGTGTATGCTTACCCCCAATGGGGGGACTGCCTATAAGTAATCTAGTGTAGTGCTACTGTAATAAAGTACCATTAGTCCAATCAATCAATCAAGGATTTGTAGAGCACTCGCTATTCACCTGTGAGAGTCTCAAGGTGCTGGGGGAGGAAGTGAGTGGGGGAGGGGGTGATGAGGATCAGTGGAAGAGCCAGGTCTTGAGGTCCTTCCTGAACTGAGACAAGGTGGGAGATTGCCTGAGGTGGATGAGGAGGGTGTTCCAGGTCTTGGTGGTGATGTGGGAGAAGGATCTTCCTCCGGCTGTGGTTTTCCAGATGCCGAGGACCTTGGCGAGGGCCTGGTCGGCGGAGCGAAGTTGTCTGGCTGGAGAGTAGAAGGAGAGTCTGTGGATGAGGTAGGCTGGTCCGGCGTCGTGTAGGGCCTTGTAGGCGTGGGTCAGGAGCTTGAAGGTGATTCTTTTGTCAATAGGCAGCCAGTGTAGGTCTCTTAGGAGGGCAGGGTGTTCGTGGGGCATTCTTGATGAGACGGGCGGAGGCGTTCTAGATGCGGTGCAGTCTTTTCCGGGTCTTGGCGGTGGTTCCGGCGTAGGGAGCATTGCTGTAGTCGAGGCGGCTGCTGACAAGGGCCTAGGTGACTGTCCTTCTGGCTTCGGTGGGGATCCACTTGTAGAATTTTTGAAGCATGCGCTCACCTGTCCGTCCACTTCGAGCGATGAGTCTCAGATGACGCTGAGGTTGTGGGCGTGGTCGGTGGGGGCGTTTCTGAGGGCAGTGGCCCACTAGGACTCGTTCCAAGCGGAGGGTGTGGAGCCGAGGATGAGGACTTCTGTTTTGTCCAAGTTCAGTTTGAGGCAACTATCTTTCATCCAGCCGGCGACTGCTTTCATTCCTTCATGGAAATTTATTTTGACAGTTGTTGGGTTGTTAGTGAGGGAGACTATCAGTTGGGTGTCGTCGGCGTAGGAGACGATGTTGAGTGTGTGGCTACTGACGATGGCGGCTAGTGGGGTTATATAGAGGTTCAAGAGGGTGGGACTCAGCAAGGATCCTTGGGGCACTCCGCATGTGATCTTTGTGGCTTTCGAGAGAAAGGGGAGGAGTCGGACCCTCTGTGTTCTGCCGGTTAGCAATGAGGAGAGCCATAGCAATGCTGAGTCTCGTATGCGGGCGTCATGGAGGCGGGTGCATAGTGTCTCATGTGAGACTGTGTTGAAGGCAGCAGAAAGATCCAGGAGGATGACAGTGACGGTCTTGCCTCGGTTGAGGAGGGTGCAGATGTTGTCTGTGGCAGCGAGGAGGGCGGTCTCGGTGCTATGGTTACTTCTGAATCCTGCCTGAGAGGGGTCAAGGATGTTATTGGCTTCCAGGAAGGCGGTGAGTTGTTTGTTGACTGTCTTCTCAATTACTTTGGTCATTAGTTTTGTAACACTGTGCGATAAGTTGCTGTGGGACTATTATGGTATTGCATAAGCTTTGCATGTTTCGTAGTTAAGTCTTTGCTGCTTATCCACAGCTACTTCTAGAGAGCTCTGCTTTCCTAGACACCCCCTTCATTCACTAATAGGGGTTACCTGGTATAAGGTTCCAACACCTTAAGTGTCCGCCACACACCAGGCCAGCTTCCTACAGTGTACACTTATGTGTGGCACCATATACTGAGTCCAGGCAACCCTCAGTGGTAGTGAATAGGTGTCCAGATAGCAGATTCTTTATAACAATACTAAGGGTACGCTAACATTGATATATCTCCATCTCGAGAGATCAACACACAAAATGTAGGCTTAGCAAAAATCAGGGAAAGCATAAAAATACATGGGTCTCTATGGGGGCTAAACCATATACTAAGAAAGTGGTATAAGAATGGAGGTGGTCAACCAAGGTAAGTGTGTTAGGATCCCAGGGGCTGGGGCAGTAGGAAATTGCCAGAGGTAAATACTAGACATCCCACAGGCGCCCTGATGCAGAGTTGTTAGCAAGCCGGGTGTCACATAGGCTAACACAGGACAGTCGAGGTTGGATTTTTATGAATTCAGGACCCTTCCCAGTGGACCCAGAGGAAACCAATTGGCACAAAGAAGGCTTGAGAGTGCCCCCAGCTGTGGCTATCCAAAAGACCAGAGTACCTACACCAGGATGACTAGGTGCATAGGGGTGATGTGAGGTCGGAAACCCCCTTTGAAGTCAGTGGAAGCTTCAGTTGTCCTGCTGCTGTCGCGACCCATGGACCAGGTCGGTAAAACCCAAATGTGGCTTCTGGACAACAGAAACCTGGAAAAGAAGGCGACAGTGTCCAGACCACTCACAGATGTCCAGGCAGTGCAGGTACGCCATGCCCGCCCTCTTGGAGGTGAAGTTCCTGCAGGTCGGTGAAAGATGAAGTCCAGCTGCGGCATCCAGGGGGATGCAGGGGATCCTTGGAGTCATCCACAAGCTGTCCCATGTCAGTTGCCGGATTGCAGGCGGGTCAGTGGCCAGCAGGACCACCAACAAGCCTTGGCAAATGCATATAGATGCTGCACAGAAGACTGTAGATGTTTCAGGACCTGCAAGGTCCTACTGACTGGACCCTTCGAGGGGAGTCAGGAAAGGACTTCAGCAGGAAAGAAAACCAGCCAGAGTCGGAGGAGCCCCCAGGAGTGACCACCTGGCAGCTAGAACAGGGAGTCACAGAGAGGCCTCAGCAGCATGAAAAAACAGAAGACCCAGATCAAGGGGGTGCAGCGTGGAAGCTGATCTTGGATTTGCAGAGTGCTGGAGGCTGGGGTTTCTTGGAGGTCAAAGACCTCTTAGAGGAAGAGCCAACAAGCCTTGACAAGACAAACAGTTGTGATGCACAGGGGTTCTGTTCCAGTGGCTGCAGCAAGGGTCCACTGTCCCCTAAGGTGGTCAGAAGACAAGCTGGATCTGGAGAGGACAGCAGTACCACCACCTGTGAGCAGAACCTTTTTGTGGTACGTGGGACAGCACACCCCGCCAGCCGCTTGTTGTCATCTTAAGGTGCCTGCGGATGCAGGGGAGTGACTCTTTCACTCCAAGGGAGATTCCTTCTTGCTTCTTGGATGCAAACAGAGTCTTTGTGATCCTGGAGGATGCACAGCCACAGATGTTGCAGAAATCATGTAGGAGTTGAAGAAACAATGTTGGAGTGGGAGCCCTCCCACTTAGATATGGTTGTTTTTCAGTTCCTAGGGCAGACCAGCAGCGGTTCCAGAGGCCAGGAGCAAATTTGTCTTTCAGAGAGTTCCTTGAAGAGTCTTGCTTGATGAATCTGAGGACCCACCCTCGGGGATGCCCTTAAAAAACCCTAAAAGGAGGTTGGTAATTCTCTGTTGTGACTCACCTATCAGAGGGGGTCAGGGACGTCATCTACCTGGCCTAACCAGTCAGGTGCTTACAAGGGCCTCTGCCTACCTTGTTTCCAGGATAGAATAATCAACTGCCCACCTGCCAGAGCTCTGCGCACCTCCCTGGTGCAAACCGGATTATGCAAGGATGGCACCAAATGTGCCTTTCAAAGCAGTCTAGTGGCGCTCAGAGGCCACCCCACCCCAGCCCAGAGACACGTACTTCAAAGGGAGAGGAGGTCACACCTCTCCTTTGCAGGAAATCCTTTGTTCTGACTTCTCCTGCTTGAGTTAGGCTCATCAGCAGGAGGACAGAGGAGAGTCTGGGGTCAGCAGCAGTGTGGGCTTGCAGCCAGACCCCATAAGGCTGCACAGGCAGAACTGGGAGATCATTTAAGGAACCCCCAGAGAACATGGGATCATGCAACTAGCACAGGAATCAGTGTAGTTACATGATTCCAAGTTAGATATCAAACAAGCTTAGGCTCGGAGAATACCATTATGTAGTTGACCCACTGGTCTTGAGGAGTGCCCACTACATACCTTAAGATGGCTTCCCTGCACTTTCAAAGCTCAGGGAATGGAGTCTGGGGTTTCTAGGGGTTCCCTGCTCATGCAGGAGTACCCTCACACTTAGGGACCTGCACCCTGCCCTCTGGGCTAGGAGGGCCTACCATATGGGGTGACTTACAGTGACCTGGTGCAGTGACCTGTGGCGAACGGGTGCATGCACCTTTTCACGCAGGCTGCAATGGCAGGCCTGTATACACATTTTGCATGGGCACACATCAGAATACATGCTGTGGCCCATGTGAGACCCCAATGTCCTGGGTACCTAAGTACCATATACTAGGGACGTACATGCGTGCACCAGTATGCCAACTGTGGGTGTAAATGTTTACCAACAACCAAGTTTAGAGGAGAGAACACAGACACTAGGGTCCTGATCAGCAGGATCCCAGTGTACTGCAGTCTAAACACACTGACAGCAGGCAGAAAGTGGGGTAACCATGTCAGAATGATTCTACATTCCTACAGAGAGGAAGAGGTAGAGGTAGAGGGGTAGAGGTAGAGAGAGAGAGGTAGAGGTACAGAGAGAGGGGTAGAGGTAGACAGAGAGAGAGGTACAGGAACAGAGAGGGGGTAGATGTAGAGAAAGAGAGGTAGAGGAACAGAGAGAGAGGGTTAGAGAGTGAGGTAGAGAGAGAGAGGTAGAGGTACAGAGAGAGGGGTAGAGGTAGAAAGAGAGAGGTAGAGGAACAGAGAGGGGGTAGATGTAGAGAAAGAGAGGTATAGGTACAGAGAGAGGGATAGAGGTAGAAAGGTAGAGTTAGAGGTACAGAGAGATAGGGGTAGAGAGTAAGGTAGAGAGAGAGAGGTAGAGGAACAGAGAGGGGGTAGAGGTACAGAGAGAGAGGGGTAGAGAGTGAGGTAGAGAGAGAGGTAGAGGTAGAGAGAGAGGGGTAGAGGTAGAGAGAGAGGTTGAGGTAGAGGGACAGAGAGAGAGGGTTGTAGTGAGCGAGGTACAGAGAGCTAGAGGTAGAGAGAGAGAGTTAGAGGTAGTGAGAGGTAGAGTGAGCGAGGTAGAGAATGAGAACAAGAGGTGGCAGTAGAGGAAGGTAGAGAGAGGTAGAGAGATATCCAAGAACAAAGCGCCATCACAAATAAAACCTGAAACCTTTGTGTGTTTTCACTGGTGTTGTGTGAACAGATTGCTATTGACACCCACAAAGAACACTAAAGCTGCAATACCCAGACGGGAGAAGGGAGGAGGGGCCACCATACGCTGTAGCAGGAGGAAGCGTGAACTTAGGGTGATGACCAACAAAAATGTTCACTTAGTGAAACCACCTGGGAGGGAACTAAGCACACAAAGAAGGGACATTTAGAAAAATGCACCAATAAAAAGGAAGCATTTAAGTCAAGCACAACGAAGAGCGAATGGCATTAGTAGACATGGTTAAAACCCATAGACTGAATACAGCATATCTTGCAGACAGTGCATGCGCGCTGCCTAGGTGTGACTTAAAGACCAACCCAGCAGACCATGAACAGGCCACAAACAGACAAAAAACGACCCACACAGTAACCAAAAATGCCAGAATGCCCTGTATGCCAATCCATCCCTGGCTGCCCCCAATCACAGGAGGGCTCGCATGACCACCAAGACTATGAACACTGGGTACAAGGGGACAACACACAGAGAATTTCTGCTGGTCGAAGTGAGTTAGTGTTCTAGGGCCTCATTTACAATCAGCCTGAGCCATTGGTGCGTCTCTTTTTGTGATGCAACGGTGGCCCAGGCTGCAGAGCCACATCTACAAGGCCAAACAAAAGCCACTTTGAGTGGCTTTACATGGCCTTGTAGAAATAGCCCCCCACACACATTGTTCTGAGTGAAAGGGCCGTTCCATGGGTGTTTCTTTGGGAGTTCCCACGCAACACCCATGGAATCTGACGCCTTCCCAGATTTACAAGTTTGCATAAACCTGGGAATGCGTGCGTCCTTTTCCTAACACCACCCAAGAGGTGGCAAAGGGTGGCGCAATGGGCATAAATAACATAGTTTCTCCCAATTTTTCCTCCTTCTCTGTGTGCTGCATTGTGCAGCACACAGAGAAGGAGGAAAACACCTCAATTAATTGTGTTTGCGCAGGAAGGTGTCCCTTCCTGCACAAAAACAATCATCCCCACAACACAGGCATCCTTGCACGATGGTGCAACGGTGCCTGTGTTGACGCATGGCAGCAATATGTGCACCAGTGCAGAAGACAAGGACAGGAATGTGCCATATCTTGTAATTAAAACTCATTCCTGATCTTTTGTTTTGACACAGGGCAGCGCTGCAAAAAGGATTGTGACTCTGCCCTGTGAAAAACTTTGTAAATGAAGCCCTGAGTGTTCGGTCTTATGAAATGCTAAAACTCAATAAAATCATTTAAAAACTTCAGCCCACTGACCTTTGTGAGTGTTGTTGATTAATATATGGATGATATTTTCATGAAAAATTAACAAGGAACAAGGCCTTAATGCAGGGAGGGCAGGATTCCGGCTCAATGCAGACCCAGTACTTTAGGATTAAATAATCATGGGTCAGATGTACTATTTACTGGTCACAAAATACCGCCTGCAATTTGGAACCAGTATGTTTTGCACCCAGTAAATATTTTTATAAGCCAAAGTATTTACCAGTAGGTCGCTTTGTAAAAAACTAAATCGAATTGACCCACTCCCAACCTAACTAATTAATATTCATTAGGTAGGTCACAAGGGTCAGTAAACCACCATTTTTTGTGAATGATTTTAAAGACAGTAAGCTTTTTTCTAAAAGCAGCCGGTGTAGGAGGCTGGCCTGGTGTGTGGTGGGTACCTATGGTAGTTACACCTTATACCAGGTCCAGGTATCCCCTGTTAGTGTAGTGTAGTCATTGTCTATAAGCCAGGCTCTCTAGAGGTAGCTGTGGATGAGCAGCCAAGACTTATCTAGGAGACATGCAAAGCTCTTGCAATACCACTGTCGTCACACAGCACTTACACACATGAAAGACAATACTCAGTGTTACAAAAATAAAGGTACTTTATTTTGGGCACACATCACCACACAATACTAGACAGGTGACCCACTCTTAGGAGGTAAGTAATACACTAAATATATACACTAGCAATCAGGATTAGAGATAGAAAGGGTTAGAAAACAGTGCAAATAGCAATAACCAATAGTGACCCTAGGGGGAGCACAAACCATATGCTAAAAAATGGAATGCAAACAAGGTACCCCCACCTAGGTATGTGGAATGTGTAGAGGGGAGCTCCCATACTAGAACACTACAGAGGTAAGTAACACAGTACCCCCCGCCCCCCCCCAGCCACCATGAATGCAGAAGTAAAACACTGGATTTTCCCCAAACCACACAAAAGGAGGAAAAGAAGAAACCTAGACAAGACTGCAAGAAAATCAGCGGTGGATTTCTGAAGAAAGAAGACCTGTGGAGAGAGGGGACCAAGTCCAAGAGTCACAGTAAAGTCCAGGAGGAGTAGAGGCTACGACCCACCCAGCTGTGGATGCAGGAGTTGGTCGACGGTGATGAAGAACAGGTCAGCACTGCAGCCCTGAAGCCAGAGAAGAGTTCCTGATGGTTGCAGATGAAGTCCCACCCTGGAAGGAAGATTGCAGATGGGTGTCAGTGCAGGAATTCAACCAACAAGCCTTAGCAAAGGCAACCTTGTGGTTAGTGGAAGAGAGGTGCTGCCAGGGACCAGCAAGGCCCATGAGGACTCATCCCAGGAGGGGGAGTCACAGGAGACCCTCAGCAATGCATAGAGTCCATAGGAGCAGAGGCAGCACCCACAGGAGTCCCACAGGATGGAGACACAGGAGTCGTAGAAGAAGCCCTTGTAGCTTTACAAAAAAGGAACCCACACCGCAGGAGAACCACGCAGGAGGCTGTGCTTTGCAGGATGGAGTGCTGGGGGCTGGAGCTACACGTTGCCTCAAGATCCCTTGGAGGAGATGCAAACAAGCCTTGGCAGCTGCAAGAGAAGCTGTGCACAGTGGTACTGTCCTGCGTGGGAAGGCAAAAGCTTAACTCCATCAAAGTTGGACAGCTGGCAGAGAGGACCAAGAGGATTACTCCGTACCACCACCCGTGATGCAGGATCCACGCAGCTCAAGATATGAGGAGATCCATGCAGCCTGTTGTAGGTGCCTGCGGTTGCAGGGAAGTGACTCCTTCACTCCAAGGGAGATTCCTTCTTCTTCTTCTTCTTCTGCAGGCTGAAGAGTTGCAGTCTTCTGAGGATGCACAGCAGGTGAAATGTTGCAAAGCTGGCAGGAGATGTAGAAGCAAAGTTCTTCTTCATTGTATCAGCGTTTGTCGGTTCCGGGAGGGTCCAGTCGCGGTTCCAGTAGCCAGAAGAAGAAGCAGAGGTTGCAGAGGAGTCCTGCTGGAATCTTGAAAGTTGAATCTGGGGACTCACCTAAGCGAGAGAGACCCTAAATAGCCCTGAAAGGGGGCCTGGTCACCTAACCAGGTAAGCACCTATCAGGAGAGAGCTCTGACGTCACCTGCCTGACCTGGCCACTCAGATGTTCCTGAGTTCCCTGCCAATCTTGGAAACAAGATGGCAGAACCCAAGGACCCTCTGGAGGAGCTCTGGGCACCACCCCTGGGATGGTGATGGACAGGGGAGTGGTACCCCCTTTTTCCATTGGCCAGTTCGCGCCAGAGCTGGGACTGGGGGAGTCCATGAACCGGTGTAGACTGGTTTATGCATGAGGGCACCAAACGTGCCCTTCAAAGCAAACCAGTGGCTTGGGGAGGCTACCCCTCCCAAGCCAAGTAACACCTATTTACAAAGTGAGAGGGTGTTACCTCCCTCTCCCAAATCCTTTGTTCTCCCTTCCTGGGCTTGATCAGATCAAGCAGTAGGAGGGCACAAACCTGTCTGAGGTGTGGCAGCAGCTTGGGCTGCCTGGAAAACCCTGCAAGACTGGTGGTAGCAATGCTGGGGGTCCTCTAAGGAGCCCCCACAGTGCATATAATCATACATCCAATACTTGCAACAGTACTGGGGTATGATTCTGACATGTTTGATACCAAACATGCCCAGGTTCCATTATGTAGCTGGACATAGGTAGTGACCTATGTCCAGTACACGCATAAAATGGCGTCCCACACTTACACAAGTCCAGGAAAATGGATCTGGAGTTTGTGGGGGTACCTCTGCTAGTACAAGGGTGCCCTTACACACAGGTACCTGTACCCTGCCCTGTGGGCTGAGAGGGCCTACCATAGGGGTGACTTATAGTGACCTGGTGTAGTGACCACTAGTGAGAACAGGTGCATGCACGGATTTCACCCAGGCTGCAATGGCAGGCCTGCAGAACCCTTTGCATGGGCTCCCTATAGGTGGCAGAATAACTGCTGCAGCCCATAGGGATCCCCTGGAACCCCAATACCCTGGGTACCTAGGTACCATATACTATGGACTTACATGGGGGGGACCAGTATGCCAATTGGGGAAGAAAAAGTTACCAGCAACCAGATTTAGAGGAGAGAGCACAGTCACTGGGGTCCTGGTAGGCAGGATCCCAGTGAACGCAGCCAAACACACTGACAAACCGACTTAAAAATGGGGGTAACCAAGCAAGAAAGAGGCTACTTTCCTACAGCCTGTTTTCTTTAAATTAAATGAGGCTTCATTTTTAAAGAAAATAGTTTTTTTGTGTTTTTTTAAGTTTGAGTATTGGCAGTGGTCCCTTGGACCACCGTCTAATCTTCAACAAATCTTTTTAACATTTACAAAGGGCAAAGGGTCTGCAGGGGATTGCTTCCCTTTTGTAAATGGGTCACCACTTTCTTTGATGCCCTGGTAAATTTGAATGTTTGCAACTACATTTTGGTCAATGCAGGAGGTTCTGATTCAGTATTTGGAAGGGACGCCTATAAAACACTCCTGAGATTAGCAGATAGGGAAAATCATTTTGAACATTGCACACACCACTATGGAGCTTCTGTGACCGTAAAAATGCGTAGTGCATCCCGCCCCAAGCTTCTTCCACCAGGTACCAATGTCTTGTCTCTACAGTGCAGCCAGATACTAGACCTTACGTTTTTGAAACGTTCACAATCGTATTGTTCCCCAAAACTGTTCTTGTTCATGTTACGATACCCAATAAATGGTACTGGAAGAGAAATCTGATCTGAAGAACTGTATCATCCGAGATCCTTCTAAAGGTGCTCTTGGCTCACCCTAAATTTAGTAGGAGCAAAAGCCCCTCATTCCACTTGTGTATCTGATCAGCTGAATGTAACCCAAATGGGATCGGGGTACGATGCACCCCATTGTAGCGATTGCGTAGACTCAGTCCTACCTGACGGCTGACTGCTCTCGACTACTCTGCGTAAACAAACCCAAGCAACAGCAAGAAGTTCCACCAAGAAATACGACACTCAGGGACCACTTTCCCAATAGAGCAGTTTTTGCAGAATCCAGTTTGGTCTGCCGCATCGAAAGCTGGAGGGCTTCCTGTGAAACAAACATAAAGCCTTGACGCTGTGGGAATAGAAGAGAGGGGCTGGATGTTTGGGTCAAGGGAAGAGGGCGGATCGCTTGGTCTTATCCTGATCTTGTGGTCCTCTCAACAAGATCCTTGACCAGAGCTGGGCTTCACTGTCTGATGACACCAGAGCTCTGCATGTCATTGGGGACCTAGAATCCCCTGGTGATACAAGGGTGCAGAGCTCAGGCTCCCAGCACGGTGCATTTACTGAAGGTGAAGATGTTGTACTTATGAGTTAAGAACCTGACCACACAATCTATATACTTTGCAGAATATTTATATAATGGGTGCACTTCACTGCATGATAATAATTTTTACTTTATGTCCTCCCCTTCTAACTTAGTTTTCAACATTTTCAAATACAAACGGATCTCCTCAAAAGAGTAAGTAGCGTGTGATCAAAGAAGGTGAAAGGCACATGACATCATAGGAGAGGTGTATGACATCATAAGAGAGGTATATGACATCATGGAAGAGGCGCATGACATCATGGGAGAGGCCCAGTACATCAAGAGTGAGGTGCATGACGTCATAGGAGAGGTGCATGACATAGGAGAGGTATATGACATCATGGGAGACGCGCATCATGGTAGAGGCACAAGAAATCATGGGGTAGGAGCATAACATCATAAGAGAGGCGCATGACATTATCAAAGACGTGCATGACATCATCAGAGAGGTGCATGACATCATGGGAGAGGCATATGACATCATAGGACAGACCTATTACATCATGGGGGATGTGTATGAAAGTATGGGCCACGTGCATGACAACTAGAGCCTTTATTTATGGTAACATCAGTGGACATGTGTCACAAAAAGCAAATGCAGCGGAGATAGAATGATCAAAATTGCCTTTTTCCCTTTCCAATGTTTTTGGGGCTCTCACATTCAAGGAGTATGTGTGTGTCATCTGCATAGTTATAGCACGTGAGATGAAATTCATTGCTCATTGCTCATAATCACTGCATGTGGATGTTGAAATGCGTAGGTGAGATGATTGAGCCGTGAGGGAGCCCTGCTTTTGTGAAGTGCGGCTTGAATGAGAAAGGGGGAGTGAAGATGACATATGTTCTGTTTGGAGGATAGGATGTGACCGAGTCAAGAGCAGTCCCCTCTGTGCCGGCTTGGTGGAGCCTTTGTATTAGACTGTCAGGGTCCACAGTGTCAGAGGCAGCCGAGAGGTCCAAGAGAAGTAGTGCAGCTCCTCCATCCAGTCTGAGGTGTTTTAAGGTCATGCCAGATTGCGATGAGTACAGATTCGGTGCCTCTTCCTGGCGGAATCCAGTTTCTTAGCCTGAAAGTATGGAGTTGTCTTCAATGAACTCTGACATCTGGGCGGGCGAATGCTGCTCTATTATAAGTTTGCCCAGGAAAGGTCCATTCGTAATTGATCTGTAGTTGCTGGGGTCACGTGGGTCCAGGTTTGTTTTATGTAATAACGGGCATCTGTATGCCTTTTCTAGGTCTTCAGGAAAGGTTCCTGCAGTTAAAGAATTATTGGTGATTCTTCCTGCTGGAGTGGCAGCAGAGGTGGATGACAGCATGTTCTTGGAGTTTGTGGTGCACACGGCCCGGAAGGGCAGCTGGAAGGCCTGCTTGCTTCGACCAGATCCATAAAGTCGCTGTGTGATATCTGAAGGAGTGCAGAGGCTGGGCCAGCTCACTCTTGGAGGGTATTCTTGGAAATGGGTTGTGCAGGTGGTTTTCTTGTGTCTGTCTTGGTTTTGTAATGATTTGCCAGTTCCTCAGCGACTTCTTGTCAGGATGATCCTCTGAGGGCAGAGGGTGTGCCAGCTCCCTGCGTGGAAGGTCTTCTGAGGGCGAAGGGCATCAGCTACCTCTGTGGATGCCCACGCCCCTGACACAACAGCAGCATGGCTCGGAAAGAGGTGTGCTGCTCCTCTCCCAGGGGTTCAGCTGGCATGCTTCCTGCTCACACAGCTTTTTCCTTTGACGTTTGGTGGCAGGTGCTCTAATCCTGTCTCTGCTGCAACCCTCTGGGTGCACACAACTCCCTGGAAGCTGGCCAGACCTGGCACAAGCCAGCTGCGCCCGCCCAACCAAGGTGTGCTGAGCTCGGGCCTTGACTTGTTCTGCAACAAAGAATGCAAAGTAAACAAGACATATCAGAGAGGGGCTGGGAACCATTCCTTCGGCAAGCATGCGGCCTCCAGACAGCAAAGGCCTGGCAAGACTGGCAGCCATGGGTCCTGGTACAAAAGCTAGACTGGCACAAAGCTGGACTAACAAAAGTGACAGCCTGGCACAAGAGCCAGATGAATGAAAGTGACAGAATGGCACAAGGCCAGATGCAAGAGACAAACTGACTCAAGAGCTAGGACTGGCACAAAGCTGGACTGGTATAAGAGTTGGACTGGTGCAAGTGACAGACCAGCACAGGAGCTGGACTGGTGCACACGATAGAGTGGTACAAGAGCTGGTCCAATACAAGTGACTTGCTTGTACAAGAACTGGATTAGTGTAAGAACCAAACTGAGGCAGGTCACAGACTGGCACAAGAGCTGGACTGATACAAATGACAGATTGGCATTGGAACTGGACTGATATGAGTAACAGGCTGACATAATCAGTAGGCTGATGCATAAGACAGACTGGCACAAGAGTGTGATTGACTCAAGAGCCAGACTGATGCACGTCACAGGCTGTTTGCACACTAGCCAGACTGGCACAAGAGCTGAACTGATGCAGGTCACAGACTGGCACAGGAACTGGGCTGATATAAGTTACAAACTGGCATAATCACCAGAGAGATGGAGGTCACAGACTGGCACAAGACCTAGACTGACACAAGACACAGATTGATGGAAGTCACAGACTAGTACAAGAGCTGCACTGACACAAAAGACAGATTGATCGAAGTCACAGACTGGCAGAAGAGCTGGACTGACACAAGAGACAGATTGATGGAAGTTACAGGCTGGCAGAAGAGCTGGACTGACACAAGAGACAGATTGATGGAAGTCACAGACTGGCAAAAGAGCTGGACTGACAGAAGAGGCAGATTGATGGAAGTCACAGACTGGCAGAAGAGCTGGACTGAGACAAGAGACAGATTGATGGAAGTCACAGACTGGCAGAAGAGCTGGACTGACACAAGAGACAGATTGATGGAAGTTACAGACTGGCAGAAGAGCGGGACTTACACAAGAGACAGATTGATGGAAGCTACAGAATGGCAGAAGAGCTGGACTGACACAAGAGGCACAAACGGGCAAAAAAGCTAGACTGGTAGAAGAGGCAGATTGATGGAAGTCACAGGCTGGCAGAAGAGATGGACTGACAGAAGAGGCAGATTGATGGAAGTCACAGGCTGGCACAGGAACTAGACGGACACAAGGGGCAGACTGATGAAGTCACAGACTGGCACAAGAGCTGGACTGACACAAGAGGCAGATTGATGGCACAAGAGCTGGACTGACCAAGGAGGCAGATTGATGGAAGTCATACACTGGCACAGGAGCTGGACTGACACAAGACACAGATTGATGGAAGTCACAGACTAGCACAAGAGCTGGACTGACAGAAGAGGCCGATTGATGGAAGTCACAGACTGGCAGAAGAGCCGGACTGACACAAAAGACAGATTGATGGAAGTCGCAGACTGGCAGAAGAGCTGGACTGACAGAAGAGGCAGATTGATGGAAGTCACAGACTGGCACAAGAGCTGGTCTGACAGAAGAAGCAGATTGATGGAAGTCTCAGACTGGCAGAAGAGATGGACTGACAGAAGAGACAGATTGATGGAAGTCTCAGACTGGCAGAAGAGCTGGACTGACAGAAGAGACAGATTGATGGAAGTTACAGACTGGCAGGAGAGTTGGACTGACAGAAGAGGGAGAGTGATGGAAGTCTCAGACTGGCACAAGAGCTGGACTGACACAAGAGACAGATTGATGGAAGTCACAGGCTGGCAGAAGAGCTGGACTGACAGAAGAGGCAGATTGATGGAAGTCACAGACTGGCGCAAGAGCTGGACAAACAGAAAAGCCATATTGATGGATGTCACAGACTGGCACAAGAGTTGGACTGAGACAAGAGACATATTGATGGAAGTCACAGACTGGCAGAAGAGCTGGACTGACACAAGAGACAGATTGATGGAAGTCACAGACTGGCACAAGAGCTGGACTGACAGAAGAGGGAGATTGATGGAAGCCACAGACCGGCACAGGATCTTTCTTCAAGGAAAACGGGCTGCATTTAAAAAAAAAAATACTGCTTTATTTAAAAGCAGTCACAGACATGGTGGTCTGCTGTCTCCAGCAGGCCATCATTCCTGTGAGTGCTGCCATTCCCAATGGGGTCGCAAATTGTGACCTACCTCATGAATATTCATGAGGTAGGTCATTTGCAACCCCATTGTGAATCGCAGACAGTGTCATTGACACTTTTGTACATCCGGTTTTGCGACTTGCAAAGTGCGAGCCGCTAAGACCCGCAGTTTGTGTGTCGCAAAACCGGATCTTCGTACATGTGGCCCCTAGTTTCTATAGAAAAAGCTGTTTTTCGCTTGCCTATATCTTTGGCGCTGCTTGACGAATCTTGACAAGATTTTCCCCAAAAAATTGACAGTCATGTGAACTGCTGTCTGAAAGTTTTGAGGTGCTCTATCAAGCAAGGGCTGAGATAAAGGGCGGGTGAAATTTAGAGCCTTTCCAAAGTTAATTACCTTAGGAAAAATTGAACAGCAATAGCACAAAAACCAACAGACGGAATTGCACCAAATTTGGCAAAAAGGTAGCTCTTGATCCAGAAAAAGCAATTTTTTGTTATTTAGTGTAAATCTGTTCAGTAGTTTTTGAGAAATATAAGGAAATCCAATTTTTTTCTTATCTAGGGTTGTGACCCCTCCCAATTTCGTGCTGAGATCTGATTGGCCTCCAGTACTTCAAACTAGGAAGGTTTGGCAGCCATCTTGGATCTCGGCTTGATCGAGTCCCAGATAAAAGAATAACAGATACAAAAGGAGCCAGGGTATGAGCACCCTGACCCCTTAGCTCTGGTGATCGGGGCGCAAAGAGACCCCCCCCCCCAGGGGGGCTAAAAAGCATTTTTATGTTTTTTTTACTGCATAATCGCTGGCTTCTGAGCTTGTTTTAAAAAAAAGCCCCCTGATGGGCCAGGTCAAGGGGCACTCTTTTCTTTTTATAAGGTGGTCCTCCTTGCCCCCACCCCACAGCCCCGGGGACCACCACATCCCTGGGGCTAGAATGAATTATGAGTGGCAGCCACATGGCTCCCTGGCCCCGGGGACCACCACCCCCTGGGCCAAAAATGCTTTATGATATGTGAGGGAGCCCCGATGACCTCCCCCACAGCCACGGGGACCACCACCTCCCAGGGGCTGCAACAAATTTATGAGCGGGGGCAGCAGGGCACATACTAAATAATGTAAAGGGGTCCATTTTGGACCCCCACTAACCCGAGGGATCACCACCTCCCAGGGGCTATGTGCACATTAGAGGGGAGCCATGCATCGCCCCCTCGAGGAACCACTGATGGCCCTGAGAGCACCACCCCCAGGGCCAGCTCCTGTTATGTCCCGGGGTGTCCCCCCTTGGGACATAGCTGTTTGCTGTGGCTTGGCTGTAACTTTTAAGCTGCAGCCAAGCCACAGCAAACACTCCGCTGTTTGACAGCGGGACCTTTCAAACAGTGGAGCTTTCATCTCTGTCCCCTGCAGGGAACAGAGATGAAATGTTTTAGCAAGCAGGGATCTGCTGTTAAATGCAATGGCACCACGGGGTAAGCCTTGACCCTTACCCCACAGTGCCAGATAACCCGTAAAGGGCATTTTTCAAAACAATAATAAATACATTTGTAGGAATCGTGGGGGAGCCCTTGAGGGCTCCATCGTGGTCCCATGTAGCCCATAAAGGGCTAAAAAAAGAAAAAAAATAGAGAAAGCACACTGAGCATTCAGGGTTCAAGTCAGCCAGACGTGCTTCCCTTTTTTTTTAAGTACAAATTATTTTAATTATTAAAAATGACAGATACATTTTTCATTTAAAATTCTACAGGAATATCACATTCTAAGTATATCATACATCGACTATGTTACTTATAACATATTTGATAACATCATTGATAATATCAATGTAATATTTGCAGTAACATTTTTGATGAAAAAAGTGTGCATAGTGGGGGCGCGAGTTATAGTTACCCTAGGACACAAGTTATAGTTACTTGAGGTAACTATAACTATAACTGGTGAATTGCTATGGTTTGGTACGTTTAAAATGTGAGCCTAACTATAATGTCCCAGTAACCCTTGTTTTTTAAGTGAATTTCTGCTTTTTTTTAATTCTATTTTCTAACTATAACGTCCCTGTAACCTCTGATTTTTTCAGTGAGTATATATTATATTTGTATTATAAGTAATAAATGGTATTTCGAATACCTAATGTGAACTTAATATATGGACGATAGTAATTTATTTACTGCATGCAGATTAATAAGGTTTTGCAGTACATATATTTAGTTAAAATGTACTATTGACATTAACTGTATTGAAGAATTTTTATAGTATTTTCAATTTCAATTATTTATTTGTTTTGATATTTTGAACTGTTTATGATGTTAGAAATATTTATTAGGTAAGCGTGGGTAAAAGTAATGTCACTTCTTCACTGTTACCTTTTCTAACATTTCTTACTATGGATTGGGAACAGCAAATGTTAATTGTTTTCTATTCAAAACCGTCACAAATTATTATAGATGGCAGTGGATTTGCGAATGTCACCATTTTACTGTCCAACACCTTACACAACATGAGTTTTGAATGGAGCAGGATAGTATGTGTAATCCCTTTTGTGCACAACACCTTTCCTAAAAGACTTTAGATGGAGCGGGAATTTGGTGTGCATCGCCTTCACATAATGGCTTAGATTGGAGTGGATGTTGCATTTCCCTCATATCTCATTAAGTTTTGCAATCTTTTAAAATAACAAAGGTATATGACACAGTTTGTAATTTTTTTATATTTATTTTACATTTATTTAACATATATGTAAACATATTTAAATACATATATATTTCTATACATAAAAAACTTACATTGTTATATTTTAACAATATTTCGCTGCATTTGTAACATTAAATTCAACATATATATACTTTTAGAACACTGTTTTGCATTTATAACGTTTTTCCTTATTCTTGTGGTAACCTTATTTTGCATCAGTACATACATTTGTTCAACATAAATTCTTTTATATTTTAAATAATACTATTTTATTTATTTTTATAGTTTTGTTCGTGTTATGCTTTACATAAATGTTGAAGATTTTCATATAATTGTTAGTGACGTATTAATTTTTTTTTTAATTTAACGTTTTCTAAAACATTTTTTTTAAACTTTCTTTTAAAAGCTCAATTGTTTCTATAGGGAGATAGTCTTTTTTTACTTTCATTTAGCAGCATTTGTTTACCCACTAACTTCATTGTTGAAGTCTGTTTGTGTAATTTTTCATCCATTTTCCAGGACCTGAGTTGCAGGAAGGAGCTGCTACTCATTGGATACAGTAAGACCATTTTAAGCTTTCCAATGGGTTTTAGGCATAAGAAGGCTGTAGTGAGTGCAAGGTAACGGTAGTTTGCAAACCTATCAGCCTTAGGGTCGTCTCCCCTAAACCTTTTGCCTTTCCCCTCCTATTTTTGCTGAAATTAGTTTTTGTGGGCTCTAGGAGTCTGAAAGTACTTACTTTTTATGTGGCTTTTTCCAGGTATGTGATCGCTGTAGTTTCTTGATGGTGCAGCAATTTGTAGTTTCTAAAGTTTAAGACATAAAGGAAATAGGCCCTCATTCTGACCCTGGCGGTCTTTGACCGCCAGGGCGGAGGACCGCGGGAGCACCGCCGACAGGCCGGCGGTGCTCCAATGGGGATTCCGACCGCGGCGGTAAAGCCGCGGTCGGACCGGCACCACTGGCGGGGTCCCGCCAGTGTACCGCGGCCCCATTGAATCCTCCGCGGCGGCGCAGCTTGCTGCACCGCCGCGGGGATTCCGACCCCCCCTACCGCCATCCAGATCCCGGCGGTCGGACCGCCGAGATCCGGATGGCGGTAGGGGGGGTCGCGGGGCCCCTGGGGGCCCCTGCAGTGCCCATGCCACTGGCATGGGCACTGCAGGGGCCCCCGTAAGAGGGCCCCTAAATGTATTTCACTGTCTGCTGCGCAGACAGTGAAATACGCGACGGGTGCAACTGCACCCGTCGCACAGCTTCCACGCCGCCGGCTCGATTCCGAGCCGGCTTCATCGTGGAAGCCTCTTTCCCGCTGGGCTGGCTGGCGGTCTGAAGGCGACCGCCCGCCAGCCCAGCGGGAAAGTCAGAATTACCGCCGCGGTCTTTCGACCGCGGAACGGTAACCTGACGGCGGGACTTTGGCGGGCGGCCTCCGCCGCCCGCCAAGGTCAGAATGAGGGCCATAGAGTGTCTGATTAGCTATTTAATATTTACAGCTTTTTATATTCAGGTATTTATATTAGTTTATGGTAGTTTAATTACATTTTTTGCTTACTTTAGAAAGAAGTTGTATGTATTATTTCACTTCTATTTTCTCATTTTCTGTGGCAAATCCATCAGTCTGTCGTCATCTTGCAGCTTTCATAGATTTTTGGTGTAACAAGTAACCACATGTTGTGTTACTTTTATATTGTTAGTAAAATTGATAATATAATTGTATTGTTTACTTTGCTTTACAGTTTCTTTTTATTGGTCAGTGTTTCTGTTTTTTTTCAGTAATTTCCTTTTAGGCTGAATGCTAATTAGGGCCTCATTACGAGTCTGGGGGTCAACAGACCCCAGAGTTGTGGACACAGCAGTCAGGCACAGCAGCAGGACACAGCAGTCAGACACAGCAGCAGGACACAGCAGTTAGACACAGCAGTCAGACACTGCAGCTGGACACAGCAGCTAGACACAGCAGTGAGACACAGCAGCAGGATACTGCAGTCAGACACAGCAGTGAGACACAGCAGTCAGACACTGCACCTGGACACAGCAGCTAGACACAGCAGTCAGAAACGGCAGTCAGACAAAGCAGCAAGACACCGCAGTCAGACACAGCAGCAAGACACCGCAGTCAGACACAGCAGCAACATACTGCAGTCAGACACAGCAACAGGACACAGCAGTCAGACACAGCAGCAGCATACTGCAGTCAGACACAGCAGCAGGACACCGCAGTCAGACACAGCAGTCACACACCGCAGCAGGACCCTGCAGCCAGACACCACCGCAGCCAGACACAGCAGCAGGATACTGAAATCAGACACAGCAGCAGGACACAGCAGTCAGACACAGCAGCAGGACACTGCAATCAGACACAGTAGCAGGACACAGCAGTTAGACACAGCAGCAGGACACCGCAGTCAGACACAGCAGCAGGATACTGCAGTCAGACACAGCAGTGAAACACAGCAGTCAGACACTGCAGCTGGACACAGCAGCTAGACACAGCAGTCAGAAACAGCAGTCAGACACCGCAGCAGGACACTGCAGTCAGACACAGCAGTCAGACACAGCAGCAGGACACCGCAGTCAGACACAGCAGTCAGACACACCAGTCAGACACACCAGCTGGATACTGCAGTCAGACACAGCAGCAGGACACCGCAGTTAGAAACAGCAGTCAGACACAGCAGCTAGATACCGCAGTCAGACACAGCAGCAGGACACCGCAGTCAGACACTGCAGTTGGACACAGCAGCAGGATACTGCAGTCAGACACCGCAGTCAGACACAGCAGTCAGACACACCAGCAGGATACTGCAGTCAGACACACCAGCAGGACACAGCAGTCACACACCGCAGCAGGACACTGCAGTCAGACACAGCAGCAGGATACTGCAGTCAGACACAGCAGTGAGACACAGCAGTCAGACACAGCAGCAGGATACTGCAGTCAGTCACAGCAGCAGGATACTGCAGTCAGACACAGCAGTGAGACACAGCAGTCAGACACAGCAGCCAGACACAGCAGCAGGACACCGCAGTCAGACACAGCAGTAGGATACTGCAGTCAGACACAGCAGCAGGACACAGCAGTCAGACACAGCAGCAGGATACTGCAGTCAGACACACCAGCAGGACACAGCAGTCAGACACAGCCGCAGGACACAGCAGTCAGACACAGCAGCAGGATACTGCAGTCAGGCATACCAGCAAGACACAGCAGTCAGACACAGCAGCAGGACACTGCAGTCAGACACAGCAGTCAGAAACCGCAACAGGATACTGCAGTCAGACACACTAGCAGGACACAGCAGTCAGACACAGCAGCAGGATACTGCAGTCGGACACAGCAGTCAGACACAGCAGTCAGACACAGCAGCAGGATACCGCAGTCCGACACAGCAGCAGGATACTGCAGTCAGACACAGCAGCAGGACACATCAGTCAGACACCGCAGCAGGATACTGCAGTCAGACACAGCAGTCAGACACAGCAGCAGGTCATTGCAGTCAGACACAGCAGCAGGATACTGCAGTCAGACACAGCAGCAGGACACAGTAGTCAGACACAGCAGCAGGATACTGCAGTCAGACACAGCAGTGAGACACAGCAGTCAGACACAGCAGCCAGACACAGCAGCAGGACACCGCAGTCAGACACAGCAGTAGGATACTGCAGTCAGACACAGCAGAAGGACACAGCAGTCAGACACAGCAGCAGGATACTGCAGTTAGACACACCAGCAGGACACAGCAGTCAGACACAGCCGCAGGATACTGCAGTCAGACACAGCAGCAGGACACATCAGTCAGACACCGCAGCAGGATACTGCAGTCAGACACAGCAGTCAGACACAGCAGCAGGTCATTGCAGTCAGACACAGCAGCAGGATACTGCAGTCAGACACAGCAGCAGGACACAGTAGTCAGAAACAGCAGCAGGACACTGCAGTCAGACACATCAGCAGGACACAGCAGTCAGACACAGCAGCAGGATACTGCAGTCAGAAACACCAGCAGGACACAGCAGTCAGACACAGCCGCAGGACACAGCAGTCAGACACAGCAGCCGGATACTGCAGTCAGACACACCAGCAAGACACAGCAGTCAGACACAGCAGCAGGACACCGCAGTCAGACACAGCAGTCAGACACCGCAAAGGGATACTGCAGTCAGACACACTAGCAGCACACAGCCAGTCAGACACAGCAGCAGGATACTGCAGTTGGACACAGCAGTCAGACACAGCAGTCAGACACACCAGCAGGATACCGCAGTCAGACACAGCAGCAGGATACTGCAGTCAGACACAGCAGTCAGACACAGCAGCAAGACACCGCAGTCAGACACAGCAGCAGGATACTGCAGTCAGACACCGCAGTCAGACACAGCAGTCAGACACAGCAGCCAGACACCGCAGTCAGACACAGCAGCAGGACACCGTAGTCAGACACTGCAGTTGGACACAGCAGCAGGATACTGCAGTCAGACACAGCAGCAGGACACAGCAGTCAGACACAGCAGCAGGACACAGCAGTCAGACACAGCAGCAGGATACTGCAGTCAGACACACCAGCAGGACACCGCAGTCAGACACAGCAGCAGGACACAGCAGTCAGACACAGCAGCAGGACACAGCAGTCAGACACACCAGCAGGACACAGCAGTCAGACACAGCAGCAGGACACCGCAGTCAGACACAGCAGTCAGACACCGCAACAGGATACTGCAGTCAGACACACCAGCAGGACACAGCAGTCAGACACAGCAGCAGGATACTGCAGTCGGACACAGCAGCAGGATACTGCAGTCGGACACAGCAGTCAGACACAGCAGTCAGATACACCAGCAGGATACCGCAGTCAGACACAGCAGAAGGACACAGCAGTCAGACACACCAGTAGGATACTGCAGTCAGACACAGCAGTCAGACACTGCAGCTGGACACAGCAGCAGGACACAGCAGTCAGACACACCAGCAGGATACTGCAGTCAGACACAGCAGTCAGACACTGCAGCCAGACACAGCAGCCAGACACAGCAGTGAGACACAGCAGTCAGACCCAGCAGTCAGACACACCAGCAGGATACTGCAGTCAGACACAGCAGTCAGACATTGCAGCTGGATACTGCAGTCAGACACAGCAGCCGGACACAACAGTCAGACACAGCAGTCAGACACAACAGCCAGACACCGCAGCCAAACACAGCAGCCGGACACAACAGTCAGACACCGCAGTCAGACACAGCAGTTGGACACAGCAGTCAGAGACAGCAGTGAGGCACAGCAGTCAGACACTGCAGCTGGACACAGCAGCTAGACACAGCAGTCAGACACAGCAGCAGGATACTGCAGTCAGACACAGCAGTCAGACACAGCAGCAGAATACCGCAGTCAGACACAGCAGTCAGAAACAGCAGTATGATACTGCAGTCAGACACAGCAGCAGGACACAGCAGTCAGACACAGCAGCAGGATACTGCAGTCAGACACAGCAGCAGGACACAGCAGTCAGACACAGCAGCAGGACACCGCAGTCAGACACAGCAGTCAGACACCGCAACAGGATACTGCAGTCAGACACAGCAGCAGGACACAGCAGTCAGACACAGCAGCAGGATACTGCAGTCGGACACAGCAGCCAGACACAGCAGCAGGATACTGCAGTCAGACACAGCAGTGAGACACAGCAGTCAGACACAGCAGCCGGACACAACAGTCAGACACAGCAGTCAGACACAGCAGCAGGATACTGCAGTCAGACACAGCAGTGAGACACAGCAGTCAGACACTGCAGCTGGACACAGCAGCTAGACACAGCAGTCAGAAACAGCAGTCAGACACCGCAGCAGGATACTGCAGTCAGACACAGCAGTCAGACACAGCAGGAAGACATCGCAGTCAGACACAGCAGCAGGCTACTGCAGTCAGACACAGCAGTCAGACACAGCAGTCAGACACAGCAGCAGGATACTGCAGTCAGACACACCAGCAGGACACAGCAGTCAGACACAGCAGCAGGACACCGCACTCAGACACAGCAGTCAGACACACCAGCAGGATACTGCAGTCAGACACAGCAGTGAGACACAGCAGTCAGACACTGCAGCTGGACACAGCAGCTAGACACAGCAGTCAGAAACAGCAGTCAGACACCGCAGCAGGATACTGCAGTCAGACACAGCAGTCAGACACAGCAGGAAGACATCGCAGTCAGACACAGCAGCAGGCTACTGCAGTCAGACACAGCAGTCAGACACAGCAGTCAGACACAGCAGCAGGATACTGCAGTCAGACACACCAGCAGGACACAGCAGTCAGACACAGCAGCAGGACACCGCACTCAGACACAGCAGTCAGACACACCAGCAGGATACTGCAGTCAGACACAGCAGCAGGACACCGCAGTCAGACACAGCAGTCAGACACAGCAGCCAGATACCGCAGTCAGACACAGCAGCAGGACACCACAGTCAGACACTGCAGTTGAACACAGCAGCAGGATACTGCAGTCAGACACAGCAGCAAGACACCGCAGTCAGACACAGCAGCAGGATACTGCAGTCAGACACTGCAGTCAGACACAGCAGTCAGACACAGCAGCAGGACACAGCAGTCAGACACACCAGCAGGATACTGCAGTCAGACACAGCAGTCAGACACTGCAGCTGGACACAGCAGCAGGACACAGCAGTCAGACACACCAGCAGGATACTGCAGTCAGACACAGCAGTCAGACACTGCAGCCAGACACAGCAGCCAGACACAGCAGTGAGACACAGCAGTCAGACCCAGCAGTCAGACACACCAGCAGGATACTGCAGTCAGACACAGCAGTCAGACATTGCAGCTGGATTCTGCAGTCAGACACAGCAGTCGGACACAGCAGTCAGACACACCAGCAGGATACTGCAGTCAGACACAACAGTCAGACACAGCAGTCAGACACAGCAGCCAGACACCGCAGCCAGACACAGCAGCCGGACACAACAGTCAGACACTGCAGTCAGACACAGCAGTTGGACACAGCAGTCAGACACAGCAGTGAGGCACAGCAATCAGACACTGCAGCTGGACACAGCAGCTAGACACAGCAGTCAGACACAGCAGCAGGATACTGCAGTCAGACACAGCAGCAGGATACCGCAGTCAGACACAGCAGTCAGACACAGCAGCAGAATACCGCAGTCAGACACAGCAGTCAGAAACAGCAGCAGGATACTGCAGTCAGACACAGCAGCAGGACACAGCAGTCAGACACAGCAGCAGGATACTGCAGTCAGACACAGCAGTCAGGCACAGCAGCAGGACACTGCAGTCAGACACAGCAGTCAGACACAGCAGCCAGACACAGCAGCAGGATACTGCAGTCAGACACAGCAGTGAGACACAGCAGTCAGACACAGCAGCCGGACACAACAGTCAGACACAGCAGTCAGACACAGCAGTCAGACACAGCAGCAGGATACTGCAGTCAGACACAGCAGTGAGACACAGCAGTCAGACACTGCAGCTGGACACAGCAGCTAGACACAGCAGTCAGAAACAGCAGTCAGACACCGCAGCAGGATACTGCAGTCAGACACAGCAGTCAGACACAGCAGCAAGACACCGCAGTCAGACACAGCAGCAGGTTACTGCAGTCAGACACCACAGTCAGACACAGCAGTCAGACACAGCAGTCAGACACACCAGCAGGATACTGCAGTCAGACACACCAGCAGGACACAGCAGTCAGACAAAGCAGCAGGACACAGCAGTCAGACACACCAGCGGGACACAGCAGTCAGACACAGCAGCAGGACACCGCAGTCAGACACAGCAGTCAGACACACCAGCAGGATACTGCAGTCAGACACAGCAGCAGGACACCACAGTCAGACACAGCAGTCAGACACAGCAGCTAGATACCGCAGTCAGACACAGCAGCAGGACACTGCAGTCAGACACTGCAGTTGGACACAGCAGCAGGATACTGCAGTCAGACACAGCAGCAAGACACCGCAGTCAGACACAGCAGCAGGAAACTGCAGTCAGACACTGCAGTTAGACACAGCAGTCAGACACAGCAGTCAGACACACCAGCAGGATACTGCAGTCAGACACACCAGCAGGACACAGCAGTCACACACCGCAGCAGGACACTGCAGTCAGACACAGCAGCAGGATACTGCAGTCAGACACAGCAGTGAGACACAGCAGTCAGACACAGGAGCAGGATACTGCAGTCAGACACCGCAGTCAGACACAGCAGTCAGACACAGCAGCCAGACACAGCAGCAGGACACCGCAGTCAGACACAGCAGCATGACACAGCAGTCAGACACAGCAGCAGGATACTGCAGTCAGACACAGCAGCAGGACACAGTAGTCAGACACAGCAGCAGGACACTGCAGTCAGACACAGCAGCAGGACACAACAGTCAGACACACCAGCAGGACACAGCAGTCAGACACAGCAGCAGGATACTGCAGTCAGGCACACCAGCAGGACACAGCAGTCAGACACCGCAGTCAGACACAGCAGCCAGATACCGCAGTCAGACACAGCAGCAGGACACCGCAGTCAGACACTGCAGTTGGACACAGCAGCAGGATACTGCAGTCAGACACAGCAGCAAGACACCGCAGTCAGACACAGCAGCAGGATACTGCAGTCAGACACCGCAGTCAGACACAGCAGTCAGACACAGCAGTCAGACACACCAGCAGGATACTGCAGTCAGACACACCAGCAGGACACAGCAGTCACACACCGCAGCAGGACACTGCAGTCACACACAGCAGCAGGATACTGCAGTCAGACACAGCAGCAGGATACTGCAGTCCGACACCGCAGTCAGACACAGCAGTCAGACACAGCAGCCAGACACAGCAGCAGGAGACCGCAGTCAGACACAGCAGCAGGACACAGCAGTCAGACACAGCAGCAGGACACTGCAGTCAGACACAGCAGCAGGACACAGTAGTCAGACACATCAGCAGGACACTGCAGTCAGACACAGCAGCAGGACACAGCAGTCAGACACAGTAGCAGGATACTGCAGTCAGACACACCAGCAGGACACAGCAGTCAGACACAGCAGCAGGATACTGCAGTCAGACACACCAGCAGGACACAGCAGTCAGACACAGCCGCAGGACACAGCAGTCAGACACAGCAGCAGGATACTGCAGTCAGACGCACCAGCAAGACACAGCAGTCAGACACAGCAGCAGGACACCGCAGTCAGACACAGCAGTCAGACACCGCAACAGGATACTGCAGTCAGACACACTAGCAGGACACAGCAGTCAGACACAGCAGCAGGATACTGCAGTCGGACACAGCAGTCAGACACACCAGCAGGATACCGCAGTCAGACACAGCAGCAGGATACTGCAGTCAGACACAGCAGCAGGACACAGCAGTCAGACACAGCAGCAGGATACTGCAGTCAGACACAGCAGTCAGACACAGCAGCAGGACACTGCAGTCAGACACAGCAGCAGGATACTGCAGTCAGACACAGCAGCAGGACACAGTAGTCAGACACAGCAGCAGGACACTGCAGTCAGACACAGCAGCAGGACACAGCAGTCAGACACAGCAGCAGGATACTGCAGTCAGACACACCAGCAAGACACAGCAGTCAGACACAGCCGCGGGACACAGCAGTCAGACACAGCAGCAGGATACTGCAGTCAGACACACAAGCAAGACACAGCAGTCAGACACAGCAGCAGGACACCGCAGTCAGACACAGCAGTCAGACACCGCAACAGGATACTGCAGTCAGACACACTAGCAGGACACAGCAGTCAGACACAGCAGCAGGATACTGCAGTTGGACACAGCAGTCAGACACACCAGCAGGATACCGCAGTCAGACACAGCAGCAGGATACTGCAGTTGGACACAGCAGTCAGACACACCAGCAGGATACCGCAGTCAGACACAGCAGCAGGATACTGCAGTCAGACACAGCAGTCAGACACAGCAGCAAGACACCGCAGTCAGACACAGCAGCAGGATACTGCAGTCAGACACCGCAGTCAGACACAGCAGTCAGACACAGCAGCCAGACACCGCAGTCAGACACAGCAGCAGGACACCGTAGTCAGAAACTGCAGTTGGACACAGCAGCAGGATACTGCAGTCAGACACAGCAGCAGGACACAGCAGTCAGACACAGCAGCAGAATACTGCAGTCAGACACAGCAGCAGGACACAGCAGTCAGACACAGAAGCAGGATACTGCAGTCAGACACAGCAGCAGGACACAGCAGTCAGACACAGCAGCAGGACACTGCAGTCAAACACACCAGCAGGACACAGCAGTCAGACACAGCAGCAGGATAATGCAGTCAGACACACCAGCAGGACACAGTAGTCAGACACAGCAGCAGGACACCGCAGTCAGACACAGCAGTCGGACACCGCAACAGGATACTGCAGTCAGACACAGCAGCAGGACACAGCAGTCAGACACAGCAGCAGGATACTGCAGTCGGACACAGCAGCAGGACACCGCAGTCAGACACAGCAGCAGGATACTGCAGTCAGACACCGCAGTCAGACACAGCAGTCAGACACAGCAGCCAGACACCGCTGTCAGACACAGCAGCAGGACACCGTAGTCAGAAACTGCAGTTGGACACAGCAGCAGGATAATGCAGTCAGACACACCAGCAGGACACAGCAGTCAGACACAGCAGCAGGACACCGCAGTCAGACACAGCAGTCGGACACCGCAACAGGATACTGCAGTCAGACACAGCAGCAGGACACAGCAGTCAGACACAGCAGCAGGATACTGCAGTCGGACACAGCAGCAGGACACCGCAGTCAGACACAGCAGCAGGATACTGCAGTCAGACACCGCAGTCAGACACAGCAGTCAGACACAGCAGCCAGACACCGCAGTCAGACACAGCAGCAGGATACTGCAGTCAGACACAGCAGTCAGACACTGCAGCCAGACACAGCAGCCAGACACAGCAGTGAGACACAGCAGTCAGACCCAGCAGTCAGACACACCAGCAGGATACTGCAGTCAGACACAGCAGTCAGACATTGCAGCTGGATACTGCAGTCAGACACAGCAGTCAGACACACCAGCAGGATACTGCAGTCAGACACAGCAGCCGGACACAACAGTCAGACACAGCAGTCAGACACAACAGCCAGACACCGCAGCCAAACACAGCAGCCGGACACAACAGTCAGACACCGCAGTCAGACACAGCAGTTGGACACAGCAGTCAGAGACAGCAGTGAGGCACAGCAGTCAGACACTGCAGCTGGACACAGCAGCTAAACACAGCAGTCAGACACAGCAGCAGGATACTGCAGTCAGACACAGCAGTCAGACACAGCAGCAGAATACCGCAGTCAGACACAGCAGTCAGAAACAGCAGTATGATACTGCAGTCAGACACAGCAGCAGGACACAGCAGTCAGACACAGCAGCAGGATACTGCAGTCAGACACAGCAGCAGGACACAGCAGTCAGACACAGCAGCAGGACACCGCAGTCAGACACAGCAGTCAGACACCGCAACAGGATACTGCAGTCAGACACAGCAGCAGGACACAGCAGTCAGACACAGCAGCAGGATACTGCAGTCGGACACAGCAGCCAGACACAGCAGCAGGATACTGCAGTCAGACACAGCAGTGAGACACAGCAGTCAGACACAGCAGCCGGACACAACAGTCAGACACAGCAGTCAGACACAGCAGCAGGATACTGCAGTCAGACACAGCAGTGAGACACAGCAGTCAGACACTGCAGCTGGACACAGCAGCTAGACACAACAGTCAGAAACAGCAGTCAGACACCGCAGCAGGATACTGCAGTCAGACACAGCAGTCAGAAACAGCAGGAAGACATCGCAGTCAGACACAGCAGCAGGCTACTGCAGTCAGACACAGCAGTCAGACACAGCAGTCAGACACAGCAGCAGGATACTGCAGTCAGACACACCAGCAGGACACAGCAGTCAGACACAGCAGCAGGACACCGCACTCAGACACAGCAGTCAGACACACCAGCAGGATACTGCAGTCAGACACAGCAGCAGGACACCGCAGTCAGACACAGCAGTCAGACACAGCAGCCAGATACCGCAGTCAGACACAGCAGCAGGACACCACAGTCAGACACTGCAGTTGGACACAGCAGCAGGATACTGCAGTCAGACACAGCAGCAAGACACCGCAGTCAG
Organism: Pleurodeles waltl; assembly: GCF_031143425.1. Taxonomy (NCBI): domain Eukaryota; kingdom Metazoa; phylum Chordata; class Amphibia; order Caudata; family Salamandridae; genus Pleurodeles; species Pleurodeles waltl. The sequence continues at coordinate 1,192,661,516 of NC_090448.1, forward strand.
ACACAGCAGCAGGATACTGCAGTCAGACACCGCAGTCAGACACAGCAGTCAGACACAGCAGCAGGACACAGCAGTCAGACACACCAGCAGGATACTGCAGTCAGACACAGCAGTCAGACACTGCAGCTGGACACAGCAGCAGGACACAGCAGTCAGACACACCAGCAGGATACTGCAGTCAGACACAGCAGTCAGACACTGCAGCCAGACACAGCAGCCAGACACAGCAGTGAGACACAGCAGTCAGACCCAGCAGTCAGACACACCAGCAGGATACTGCAGTCAGACACAGCAGTCAGACATTGCAGCTGGATACTGCAGTCAGACACAGCAGTCGGACACAGCAGTCAGACACACCAGCAGGATACTGCAGTCAGACACAACAGTCAGACACAGCAGTCAGACACAGCAGCCAGACACCGCAGCCAGACACAGCAGCCGGACACAACAGTCAGACACTGCAGTCAGACACAGCAGTTGGACACAGCAGTCAGACACAGCAGTGAGGCACAGCAATCAGACACTGCAGCTGGACACAGCAGCTAGACACAGCAGTCAGGGGCAATGGGTCTCAGGTCAACCTGTTTAGGGGGTCTGAGGGGCAATGAGTCTAAGCTCAGCCTGTATAGGGAGGTGTCAGGGACAACAGGTCTCAGACCAGCCTGTATAGGGTCCCCTGAGGCAATCTGTCTCAGGTCAGCCTGTATAGGGAGGTCTGAGGGGCAATGAGTCTCAGCTCAGCCTGTATAGGGAGGGCTCAGGGACAACAGGTCTCAGGTCAGCCTGTATAGGTCCTCAGAGGCAATGGGTCTGAGGTCACCATTTATAGGGTCCTCAGGGGCAACGGGTCTTAGGTCAGCCTGTATAGGGTCCTCAGAGGCAACAGGTCTCAAGTCAGCCTGTATAGGGTCCTCAGAGCCAATGGATCTCAGCTCAGCCTGTATGGGAAGTTCTCAGGGGAAACGGGTCTCAGAGATCTTTCACTGTAGGTATCTTATAGACTCCCAGGGTTTGTGAAGGGTACTTGGAGGCAGTATTTATATGAGAGGATGCTTCTGAATATGGTACCCTGGAATACAGCCCTGCTGCTGCTGCCCCTAAATGGTGCAGGGACCATTCACTGTAGGTATCCTGTAGACTCCCAGAGTTTGTGAAGGGTACTTGGAAGCAGTATTTACATCAGAGGATGCTTCTGGCTATGGTACCCTGACATGCAGCCCTGCTGCTGCCCCTGAATGGTGCTGAGACCTTTCACGGTAGGTATCTTGCAGACTCCCAGAGTTTGTGAAGGGTACTCGGAAGCAGTATTTATATCAGAGGATGCTTCTGACTCTGGTACCCTGACATGCAGCTCTGCTGCTAGCCTTGAATGGTGTGGAGACCTTTCACTGCAGGTATCTTGTAGACGGAAGCAAAGGGTACTCGGAGGCAGTATTTACATCAGAGGATGCTACTGGCAATGGTACCCTGACATGCAGCCCTGCTGCTGCCCCTGAATGGTGTGGAGACCTTTCACTGCAGGTATGTTGTAGACTCCCAGAGTTTGTGAAGGGTACTCAGAGACAGTATTTATATAAGAGGATTCTTCTGACTATCGTACCCTGACATGCAGCCCTGATGCCCCTGAATGGTGCAGAGAACTTTCACTGTAGGTACTTTGTAGCATCCCAGAGTATGTGAAGGGTACTTGGAAGCAGTATTTACATCAGAGGATGCTTCTGGCTATGGTACCCTGACACGCTGCCCTGCTGCTGCTCTTGACAGGTGCAGCGAACTTTCACTGCAGGTATCTTATAGAGCCCCAGAGTTAGTGAAGGGTACTCGGAAGCAGTATTTATATCAGAGGATGTTTCTGACTATGGTTCCCTCACATGCACCCTTGTTGCTGCCCCTGACTGGTGCTGAGACCTTTCACTGCAGGGATCTGGTAGACACCCAGAGTCTATAAAGAGTACTCGGAAGCAGTATTTATGGCAGAGGATGCTTCTAACTATGGTACACTGACATGCAACCTTGCTGCTGCCCCTGAATGGTGCAGGGACCTTTCACTGTGGATATACTGTAGACTGCCACAGTTTGTGAAGGGTTTTCGGAGGCAGTATTTATATAAAAGGATGCTTCTGGCTATGGTACCCTGACATGCACCCCTGCTGCTGCTGCCCTTGAATGGTGCCGAGACCTTTCACTGTAGATATACTGTAGACTCCCAGAGTTGGTGAAGGATACTCGGAGTCAGTATTTATATCAGAGGATGCTTCTGGATATGGTACCCTGACGTCCTGCCCTGCTGCTGTTCTTGAATGGTGCGGAGACCTTTCTCTGTAGGTATCTTGTAATCACCCAGAGTCTGTGAAGAGTACATGGAGACAGTATTTATATCAGAGGATGATTCTGGCTATGGTACCCTGACATGCAGCCCTGATGCTGCTTCGCTTGAATGGTACAGAGACCTTGCACTGTAGGTATCTTGTAGATTCCAGAGTTTGTGAAGGGTACTCAGAAGCAGTATTTATATCAGAGGATGCTTCTGTCTATGGTACCCTGACATGTAGCCCTGCTGCTGCCCCTGAATGGTGCGGAGACCTTTCACTGCAGGTATCTTGTAGCACCCACAGTTTGAGAAGGGTACTCGGAAGCAGTATTTTCAAATGAAAGGATGCTTCTGGCTATGGTACCCTGACATGTAGCCCTACTGCTGCCCTTGAATGGTGCAGAGAACTTTCACTGTAGGTATCTTGTAGACACCCAGAGTTTGTGAAGGGTACTCCGAAGCAGAATTTTTATCACAGGATGCATCTGGCTATGGTACCCTGACATGAAGCCCTGCTGTTCTTCAATGGTGCTGAGACCTTTCACTGTAGGTATCTTGTAGACACCCAGAGTTTGTGAAGGGTACTTGGAAGCGTAATTTATATCAGAGGATGCAGTTGCTTCCGGCTATCGGACCCTGACAATGCAGCCCTGCTGCTGCCCTTGAATGGTGTAGAGACCTTTCACTGTAGGTATATTGTAGACTCCCAGAGTTTGTGAAGGGTACTTGGAAGCAGTATTTACATCAGAGGATGCTTCCGACTTTGGTCCCTGACATGCATCCCTGCTGCTGCTCTTGAATGGTGCTGAGACCTTTCACTGTAGGTATCTTGTAGATACCCAGAGTTTGTGAATGGTACACTAGTTTGTGAAGAACCACTACCCCTGCCTGTGCCTAGTATATCTATCTATACCCCAGCACCACTACCCCTGCCTGTGCCTAGTATATCTATCTATACCCCAGCACCACTACCCCTGCCTGTACCTAGTATATCTATCTATACCCCAGCACCACTACCGCTACCTGTATTCTAGTACATCTATCTCTATCCCAGCACCACAACCCCTGCCTGTACCCTAGTATATCTATCAATACCTCAGCACCACTACACCTGTCTGTACCCTGGTATATCTATCTATACCCCAGCACCACTACCTCTGTGTGTACCCTAGTCTATCTATATATACCCCATCACAACTACCCCTACCTGTACACTAGTATATCAATCTATACCCCAGCACCACCACCCTACCTGTACCCTAGTATATCGATCTAAACCCCTGCACCACTACGCTTACCTGTACCCTAGTACATCTATCTATACCCCAGCACCACTACCCCTGCCTGTTCTCTAGTACATCTATATCTACCCCAGCACCAGTACCCCTGCCTGTACCCTAGTACATCTATCTATACCCCAGCACCACTACAGCTGCCTGTACCCTTGTCCATCTATCTATACCTCAGCCCAACTACCCCTGCCTGTACCCTAGTACACCTATCTACACCCCAGCACCACTAGCCCTCCCCGTACCATAGTATATCTATCTATACCCCAGCACCACTACCCCTCCCTGTACCCTAGTATATCTATCTATACCCCAGCACCTCTACATCTGCCTGTACCCTAGTACATCTATCTATACCCCAGCACAAATACCCCTACCTGCACACTAGTATATCTATCTATACCCCAGCACTACCACCATACCTGTACCCTAGTATATCTAGCTATACCCCTGCACCACTACCCGTACCTGTACCCTAGTATATCTATCTATACCCCAGCACCACTACCCCTGCCTGCTCTCTAGTACATCCATCTCTACCGCAGCACCACTACCCCTGCCTGTACCCTAGTACATCTATCTATACCCAAGCACCACTACCCCTGCATGTACCCTAGTCTATCTATCCATACCTCAGCACCACTTCCCCTGCCTGTACCCTAGTACATATATCTCTACCCCAGCACCACTACCCCTGCCTGTACCCTAGTACACCTATCTACACCCCAGCACCACTAGCCCTGCCCGTACCATAGTATATCTATCTATACCCCAGCACCACTACCCCTCCATGTACCCTAGTATATCTATCTATACCCCAGCACCTCTACATCTGCCTGTACCCTAGTACATCTATCTATACCTCAGAACAACTACCCCTGCCTGAACCATAGTATATCTATCTATAACCCAGCACCACTACCCCTGCCTGTACCCTAGTACATCTATCTATAGCCCAGGACCACTACCCCTGCCTGTACCCTAGTCTATCTATCTATACCCCAGCACCACCACCCCTGCCGATACCCTAGTACATATATCTATACGCCAGCACCAATACCCCTGCCTGTATCCTAGTACATCTATTTATACCCCAACACAACTACCCCTGCCTGTACCCTAGTATATCTATCTATACCTCAGCACCACTACCTTTGCTTGTACCCTAGTATATCTATCTATACAACAGCACTACTACCCCTGCCTGTACGCTAGTATATCTAAATATACCTCAGCACAAGTACCCCTGCCTGTACTCTAGTATATCTAGCTATACCCCAGCACCACTACCACTGTGTGTACCCTAGTCTATACACCAGCACCACTACCCCTGCCTGTACCCTAGTATATCTATCTATACCCCAGCACCACTACCCCTGCCTGTACCTAGTATATCTATCTATACCCCAGCACCACTACCCCTGCACGTATTCTAGTACATCTATCTCTACCCCAGCACCACAACCGCTGCCTGTACCCTAGTATATCTATCTATACCTCAGCACCACTACCCCTGTCTGTACCCTAGTATATCTATCTATACCCCAGCACCACTACCTCTGGGTGTACCCTAGTCTATCTATCTATACCCCAGCACAACTACCCCTACCTGTACACTAGTATATCTATCTATACCCCACCACCACCACCCTACCTGTACCCTAGTATATCTATCTATACCCCTGCACCACTACCCCTACCTCTACCCTAGTATATCTATCTATACCCCAGCACCACTACCCCTGCCTGTTCTCTAGTACATCTATCTCTACCCCAGCACCACTACCCCTGCCTGTACCCTAGTACATCTATCTATACCCCAGCACCACTACCCCTGCCTGTACCCTAGTCTATCTATCTATACCTCAGCACAACTACCCCTGACTGTACCCTAGTACATATATCTCTACCCCAGCACCACTACCCCTGCCTGTACCCTAGTACACCTATCTACACCCCAGCACCACTAGCCCTGCCCGTACCATAGTATATCTATCTATGCCCCAGCACCACTACCCCTCCCTGTACCCTAGTATATCTATCTATAACCCAGCACCTCTACATCTGCCTGTACCCTAGTACATCTATCTATACCCCAGCACAACTACCCCTACCTGTACACTAGTATATCTATCTATACCCCAGCACTACCACCCTACCTGTACCCTATTATATATATCTATACCCCTGCACCACTACCCGTACCTGTACCCTAGTATATCTATCTATACCCCAGCACCACTACCCCTGCCTGCTCTCTAGTATATCCATCTCTACCCCAGCACCACTACCCCTGCCTGTACCCTAGCACATCTATCTATACCCCAGCACCACTACCCCTGCCTGTACCCTAGTCTATCTATCTATACCTCAGCACCACTACCCCTGCCTGTACCCTAGTACATATATCTCTACCCCAGCACCACTACCCCTGCCTATACCCTAGTACACCTATCTACACCCCAGCACCACTAGCACTGCCCGTACCATAGTATATCTATCTATACCCCAGCACCACTACCCCTCCATGTACCCTAGTATATCTATCTATACCCCAGCACCCCTACATCTGCCTGTACCCTAGTACATCTATCTATACCTCAGAACAACTACCCCTGCCTGAACCCTAGTATATCTATCTATAACCCAGCACCACTACCCCTGCCTCTACCCTAGTACATCTATCTATAGCCCAGGACCACTACCCCTGCCTGTACCCTAGTCTATCTATCTATACCCCAGCACCACCACCCCTGCCTATACCCTAGTACAAATATCTATACCCCAGCACCAATACCCCTGCCTGTATCCTAGTACATCTATTTATACCCCAACACAACTACCCCTGCCTGTACCCTAGCATATCTATCTATACCTCAGCACCACTACCTTTGCTTGTACCCTAGTATATCTATCTATACAACAGCACTACTACCCCTGCCTGTACCCTAGTATATCTAAATATACCTCAGCACCAGTACCCCTGCCTGTACTCTAGTATATCTAGCTATACCCCAGCACCACTACCACTGTGTGTACCCTAGTCTATACACCAGCACCACTACCCCTGCCTGTACCTGTAGGAAAGTACCATCTTGCCTGGCATGTTACCCCCATTTTTCACTGTATATATGTTGTTTTAGTTGTATGTGTCACTGGGACCCTGGTATCCAGGGCCCCAGTGCTCATAAGTGTGCCTGAATGTGTTACCTGTGTAGTGACTAACTGTCTCACTGAGGCTCTGCTAATCAGAACCTCAGTGGTTATGCTCTCTCATTTCTTTCAAATTGTCACTAACAGGCTAGTGACCAATTTTACCAATTTACATTGGCTTACTGGAACACCCTTATAATTCCCTAGTATATGGTACTGAGGTACCCAGGGTATTCGGGTTCCAGGAGATCCCTATGGGCTGCAGCATTTCTTTTGCCACCCATAGGGAGCTCTGACAATTCTTACACAGGCCAGCCACTGCAGCCTGAGTGAAATAACGTCCACGTTATTTCACAGCCATTTTACACAGCACTTAAGTAACTTATAAGTCACCTATATGTCTAACCTTTACCTGGTAAAGGTTAGGTGCAAAGTTACTTAGTGTGAGGGCACCCTGGCACTAGCCAAGGTGCCCCCACATTGTTCAGGGCCAATTCCCCAGACTTTGTGAGTGCGGGGACACCATTACACGCGTGCACTACATATAGGTCACTACCTATGTGTAGCTTCACAATGGTAACTCCGAATATGGCCATGTAACATGTCTAAGATCATGGAATTGCCCCCTCTATGCCATCCTGGCATTGTTGGCACAATTCCATGACCCCGGTGGTCTGTAGCACAGACCCTGGTACTGCCAAACTGCCTTTCCTGGGGTTTCACTGCAGCTGCTGCTGCTGCCAACCCCTCAGACAGGTTTTTGCCCCCCTGGGGTCAAGCCAGGCTTGTCCCAGGATGGCAGAACAAAGGATTTCCTCTGAGAGAGGGTGTTACATCCTCTCCCTTTGGAAAATGGTGTGAAGGCAGGGGAGGGGTAGCCTCCCCCAGCCTCTGGAAATGCTTTCTTGGACAGAGATGTGCCCAATTCTGCATAAGCCAGTCTACACCGGTTCAGGGGACCCCTTAGCCCTGCTCTGGCGCGAAACTGGACAAAGGAAAGGGGAGTGACCACTCCCCTGACCTGCACCTCCCCTGGGAGGTGTCCAGAGCTCCTCCAGTGTGCTCCAGACCTCTCCCATCTTGAAAACAGAGGTGCTGCTGGCACACTGGACTGCTCTGAGTGGCCAGTGCCACCAGGTGACGTCAGAGACTCCTTCTGATAGGCTCCTTCAGGTGTTAGTAGCCTATCCTCTCTCCTAGGTAGCCAAACCCTCTTTTCTGGCAATTTAGGGTCTCTGCCTCTGGGGAAACTTTAGATAACGAATACAAGAGCTCATCAGAGTTCCTCTGCATCTCTCTCTTCACCTTCTGCCAAGGAATCGACTGCTGACCGCGCTGGAAGCCTGCAACACTGCAACAAAGTAGCAAAGACGACTACTGCAACTCTGTAACGCTGATCCTGCCGCCTTCTCGACTGTTTTCCTGGTGGTGCATGCTGTGGGGGTAGTCTGCCTCCTCTCTGCACTAGAAGCTCCGAAGAAATCTCCCGTGGGTCGACGGAATCTTCCCCCTGCAACCGCAGGCACCAAAAAGCTGCATTACTGGTCCCTTGGGTCTCCTCTCAGCACGACGAGCGAGGTCCCTCGAATCCAGCAACTGTGTCCAAGTGACCCCCACAGTCCAGTGACTCTTCAGTCCAAGTTTGGTGGAGGTAAGTCCTTGCCTCCCCACGCCAGACTGCATTGCTGGGAACCTCGACTTTTGCAGCTACTCTGGCCCCTGTGCACTTCCGGTGGAAATCCTTTGTGCACAGCCAAGCCTGGGTCCACGGCACTCTAACCTGCATTGCACGACTTTCTAAGTTGGTCTCCGGCGACGTGGGACTCCTTTGTGTAACTTCGGGTGTGCACCGTTTCACGCATCCTCATAGTGCCTGTTTCTGGCACTTCTCCGGGTGCTACCTGCTGCTAAGAGGGCTCCTTGTCTTGATCGACGTCCCCTCTACCTCCTTGTCCAATTTGCGACCTCCTGGTCCCTCCTGGGCCACAGCAGCATCCAAAAACGCTAACTGCACAATTTGCAGCTAGCAAGGCTTGTTGGCGTTCTTTCGGCGGGAAAACACTTCTGCACAACTCTCCATGGCAAGAGGGATCCGTCCACCAAAGGGAAACTCTCTAGCCCTTTCCATTCCTGCAGAAACATCAGCTTCTTCTGTCCAGTAGAAGCTTCTTTGCACCCACAGCTGGCATTTCCTGGGCATATGCCCATCTCCGACTTGCTTGTGACTTTTGGACTTGGTCCCCTTGTTCCACAGGTATCCTAGATTGGAAATCCATCGTTGTTGCATTGTTGGTTTGTGTCTTTCCTGCATTATTCCTCTATCACGACTTCTATGTCTTTTGGGGAACTTCAATGCACTTTGCACTCACTTTTCAGGGTCTTGGGGAGGGTTATTTTTCTAACTCTCACTATTTTCTAATAGTCCCAGCGACCCTCTACAAGGTCACATAGGTTTGGGGTCCATTCGTGGTTCGCATTCCACTTTTGGAGTATATGGTTTGTGTTGCCCCTATCCCTATGTGTCCCCATTGCATCCTATTGTAACTATACATTGTTTGCACTGTTTTCTAAGACTATACTGCATATTTCTGGTATTGTGTATATATATCTTGTGTATATTTCCTATCCTCTCACTGAGGGTACACTCTGAGATACTTTGGCATATTGTCATAAAAATAAAGTACCTTTATTTTTAGTATAACTGAGTATTGTGTTTTCTTATGATATTGTGCAAGTGACACTTGTGGAACTGTAGTAGCTTCACACGTCTACTAGTTCAGCCTAAGCTGCTCTGCTAAGCTACCATTATCTATCAGCCTAAGCTGCTAGACACCCTATACACTAATAAGGGATAACTGGGCCTGGTGCAAGGTGCAAGTACCCCTTGGTACTCACTACAAGCCAGTCCAGCCTCCTACAGTACCCTAGTATATCTATCTATACCCCAGCACCACTACCCCTGCCCGTATTCTAGTACATCTATCTCTACCCCAGCACCACAACCGCTGCCTGTACCCTAGTATATCTATCTATACCTCAGCACCACTACCCCTGTCTGTACCCTAGTATATCTATCTATACCCCAGCACCACTACCTCTGGGTGTACCCTAGTCTATCTATCTATACCCCAGCACCACTACCCCTACCTGTACACTAGTATATCTATCTATACCCCAGCACCACCACCCTACCTGTACCCTAGTATATCTATCTATACCCCTGCACCACTACCCCTACCTCTACCCTAGTATATCTATCTATACACCAGCACCACTACCCCTGCCTGTACCCTAGTCTATCTATCTTTACCTCAGCACAACTACCCCTGACTGTACCCTAGTACATATTTCTCTACCCCAGCACCACTACCCCTGCCTGTACCCTAGTACACCTATCTACACCCCAGCACCACTAGCCCTGCCCGTACCATAGTATATCTATCTATGCCCCAGCACCACTACCCCTCCCTGTACCCTAGTATATCTATCTATAACCCAGCACCTCTACATCTGCCTGTACCCTAGTACATCTATCTATACCCCAGCACAACTACCCCTACCTGTACACTAGTATATCTATCTATACCCCAGCACTACCACCCTACCTGTACCCTATTATATATATCTATACCCCTGCACCACTACCCGTACCTGTACCCTAGTATATCTATCTATACCCCAGCACCACTACCCCTGCCTGCTCTCTAGTACATCCATCTCTGCCCCAGCACCACTACCCCTGCCTGTACCCTAGTACATATATCTCTACCCCAGCACCACTACCCCTGCCTATACCCTAGTACGCCTATCTACACCCCAGCACCACTAGCCCTGCCCGTACCATAGTATATCTATCTATACCCCAGCACCACTACCCCTCCCTGTACCCCAGTATATCTATCTATACCCCAGCACCTCTACATCTGCCTGTACCCTAGTACATCTATCTATACCTCAGAACAACTACCCCTGCCTGAACCCTACTACATCTATCTATAACCCAGCACCACTACCCCTGCCTGTACCCTAGTACATCTATCTATAGTCCAGGACCACTACCCCTGCCTGTACCCTAGTCTATCTATCTATACCCCAGCACCACCACCCCTGCCTGTACCCTAGTACATATATCTATACCCCAGCACCAATAACCCTGCCTGTATCCTAGTACATCTATTTATACCCCAACACAACTACCCCTGCCTGTACCCTAGTATATCTATCTATACCTCAGCACCACTACCCCTGCTTGCACCCTAGTATATCTATCTATACAACAGCACTACTACCCCTGCCTGTACCCTAGTATATCTAAATATACCTCAGCACCAGTACCCCTGCCTGTACTCTAGTATATCCAGCTATACCCCAGCACCACTACCACTGTGTGTACCCTAGTCTATACACCAGCACCACTACCCCTGCCTGTACCCTAGTATATCTATCTATACCCCAGCACCACTACCCCTGCCTGTACCTAGTATATCTATCTATACCCCAGCACCACTACCCCTGCCTGTATTCTAGTACATCTATCTCTACCCCAGCACCACAACCGCTGCCTGTACCCTAGTATATCTATCTATACCTCAGCACCACTACCCTTGTCTGTACTATAGTATATCTATCTATACCCCAGCACCACTACCTCTGGGTGTACCCTAGTCTATCTATCTATACCCCAGCACAACTACCCCTACCTGTACACTAGTATATCTATCTATACCCCAGCACCACCACCCTACCTGTACCCTTGTATATCCATCTCTACCCCAGCACCACTACCCCTGCCTGTACCCTAGTACATCTATCTATACCCCAGCACCACTACCCCTGCCTGTACCCTAGTCTATCTATCTATACCTCAGCACAACTACCCCTGACTGTACCCTAGTACATATATCTCTACCACAGCACCACTATCCCTGCCTGTACCCTAGTACACCTATCTACACCCCAGCACCACTAGCCCTGCCCGTACCATAGTATATCTATCTATGCTCCAGCACCACTACCCCTCCCTGTACCCTAGTATATCTATCTCTAACCGAGCACCTCTACATCTGCCTGTGCCCTAGTACATCTATCTATACCCCAGCACAACTACCCCTCCCTGTACACTAGTATATCTATCTATACCCCAGCACTACCACCCTACCTGTACCCTAGTATATATATCTATACCCCTGCGCCACTACCCGTACCTGTACCCTAGTATATCTATCTATACCCCAACACCACTACCCCTGCCTGCTCTCTAGTACATCCATCTCTACCCCAGCACCACTACCCCTGCCTGTACCCTAGCACATCCATCTATACCCCAGCACCACTACCCCTGCCTGTACCCTAGTCTATCCATCTATACCTCAGCACCACTACCCCTGCCTTTACCCTAGTACATATATCTCTACCCCAGCACCACTACCCCTGCCTGTACCCTAGTACACCTATCTACACCCCAGCACCACTAGCCCTGCCCGTACCATAGTATATCTATCTATACCCCAGCACCACAACCCCTCCCTGTACCCTAGTATATCTATCTATACCCCAGCACCTCTACATCTGCCTGTACCCTAGTACATCTATCTATACCTCAGCACAACTACCCCTGCCTGAACCCTAGTATATCTATCTATAACCCAGCACCACTACCCCTGCCTGCACCCTAGTACATCCATCTATACCCCAGGACCACTACCCCTGCCTGTACCCTACTCTATCTATCTATACCCCAGCACCACCACCCCTGCCTGTACCCTAGTACATATATCTATACCCCAGCACCAATACCCCTGCCTGCACCCTAGTACATCTATTTATACCCGAACACAACTACCCCTGCCTCTACCCTAGTATATCTATCTATACCTCAGAACCACTACCCCTGCCTGTACCCTAGTATATCTATCTATACCCCAGCACCACTACCCCTGCCTGTACCACAGTATATCTATCTATACCCCTGCACCACTACCCCTGCCTGTACTATAGTATATCTATTTATACCTCACCACCACCACCCCTACCTGTACCCTAGTACATCTATCTATACCTCAGCACCACTACCCCTTCCTGTACCCTAGTATATCTATCTATACCCCAGCACCACCACCCTGCTTGTACCCTAGTATATCTATTTATACCCCAGCACCACCAACTTGCCTGTACCCTAGTACGTCTATCTCTACCCCAGCACCACCACCCTGCCTGTACCCTAGCACATCTATCTATACCTCAGCCCCACTACCCCTGCCTGTACCTTAGTCTATCTACACCCCAGCACCACTACCCCTGCCTGTACCATAGTATATCTATCTATACCCCCGCACCACTACCCCTGCCTGTACTATAGTATATCTATTTATACCTCAGCACCACCACCCCTACCTGTACCCTAGTACATCTATCTATACCTCAGCACCACTACCCCTTCCTGTACCCTAGTATATCTATCTATACCCCAGCACCACCACCCTGCTTGTACCCTAGTATATCTATGTATACCTCAGCACCACCAACTTGCCTGTACCCTTGTATATCTATCTCTACCCCAGCACCACCACCTTGCCTGTACCCTAGTACATCTATCTATACCTCAGCACCACTACCCCTGTCTGTACCCTAGTATATCTAAATATACCTCAGCACCAGTACCCCTGCCTATACTCTAGTATATCTAGCTAAACCCCAGTGCCACTACCCCTGCCTGTACTCTAGTCTTTCTATCTATACCCCAGTACAACTACCCCTGCCTGCACCCTAGTATATCTATCTATACCTCAGTGCCACTACCCCTGCCTGTACCATAGTCTATCTAGCTATACCCGAGGACCACAACCCCTGCCTGTACACTAGTATATCTATCTATACCCCAGCACTACTACCCCTGACTGTACCCTAGTATATCTAAATATACCTCAGCACCACTACCCCTACTTGTACCCTAGTACATCTATCTATACCTCAGCACCACCACCCCTGCCTGTACTCTAGTCTTTCTATTTATACCCCAGGACAACTACCCCTGCCTGCACCCTAGTATATCTATCTATATCTTAGTGCCACTACCCATGCATGTACCCTAGTCTATCTATCTATACCCCAGCACCACTACCCCTGCCTGTACACTAGTATATCTATCTATACTCCAGCACCACTACCCCTGCCTGTACCTAGTATATCTATCTATACCCCAGCACCACTACCCCTGCCTGTATTCTAGTACATCTATCTCTACCCCAGCACCACAACCCCTGCCTGTACCCTAGTATATCTATCTATACCGCAGCAACACTACCCCAGTCTGTACCCTAGTATATCTATCTATACCCCATCACCACTACCTCTGTGTGTACCCTAGTCTATCTATCTATATCCCAGCACAACTACCCCTACCTGTACACTAGTATATCTATCTATTCCCCAGCACCACCACCCTACCTGTACCCTAGTATATCTATCTATACCCCTGCACCACTATCCCTACTTGTACCCTAGATTATCTATCTATACCCCAGCACCACTACCCCTGCCTGTTCTCTAGTACATCCATCTCTACCCCAGCACCACTACCTCTGCATGTACCCTAGTACATCTATCTATACCCCAGCACCACTACCCCTTCCTGTACCCTAGTACATCTATCTATACCTCAGCACCACTACCCCTCCCTGTACCCTAGTATATCTATCTATACCCCAGCACCACCACCCTGCCTCTACTCTAGTATATCTATCTCTACCCCAGCAACACCACCCTGCCTGTACCCTAGTATATCTTTCTCTACCCCATCACCACCACCTTGCCTGTACCCTAGTACATCTATCTATACCTCTGCACCACTACCACTGTCTGTAGCCTAGTATATCTAAATATAACTCAGCACCAGTACCCCTGCCTGTACTCTAGTATATCTGCCTCGACCTCAGCCCCACTACCCCTGCCTATAGTCTAGTATATCTAGCTATACACCAACACCACTACCCTTGCCTGTACTCTAGTCTATCTAGCTATCCCACAGCAAAACTACCCTAACCTGTACCCTAGTATATCTATCTATACCTCAGCACCACTACCCCTGCCTGTACCCTAGTATATCTATCTATACCCCAGCCCCACTACCCCTGCCTGTACTCTAGCCTATCTATACCCCAGCACCACTACCCCTGCCTGTACCCTAGTATATCTATCTACACCCCCGCACCACTACCCCTGCCTGTACTGTACCATATATATTTATACCTCAGCACCACCACCCCTACCTGTACCCTAGTACATCTATCTATACTTCAGCACCACTACCCCTCCCTGTACCCTAGTATATCTATCTATACCCCAGCACCACCACCCTGCCTGTACCGTAGTATATCTATCTATACCCCAGCACCACCACCTTGCCTGTACCCTAGTACATCTATCTATACCCCAGCATCACTACCCCTGCATGTACTCTATTATATCTATCTATACCCCAGCACCACTACCCCTGCCTGTACTCTAGTCTATCTATCTATACCCCAGCACCACTACCCCTAACATTACCCTAGTACATCTATCTATACCCCAGCACCACTACCCCTGCCTGTACCCTAGTATATCTACCTATACCTCAGCACCACCACCCCTGCCTGTACCCTAGAATATCTATCTATACCTCAGCACCACTACCCCTGTCTGTACCCTAGTATATCCAAATATACCTCAGCACCAGTACCCCTGCCTGTACTCTAGTATATCTGTCTAGACCTCAGCCCCACTACCCCTGCCTATAGTCTAGTATATCTAGCTATACCCCAACACCACTACCCTTGCCTGTACTCTAGTCTATGTATCTATCCCACAGCACCACTACTCCTGCCTGTACTATACTATATCTATCTATACCTCAGCACAACTACCCCTGCCTGTACCCTAGTATATCTATCTATACCCCAGCCCCACTACCCCTGCCTGTACCCTAGCCTATCTATACCCCAGCACCACTACCCCTGCCTCTACCCTAGTATATCTATCTATACCCCTGCACCACTACCCCTGCCTTTACTATACTATATATATTTATATCTCAGCACCACCACCCCTAGCTGTACCCTAGTACTTCTATCTATACCTCAGCACCACTACCCCTCCCTGTACCCTAGCATATCTATCTACATCCCAGCACCACCACCCTACCTGTACCCTAGTACATCTATCTATACCCCAGCACCACCACCTTGCCTGTACCCTAGTACATCTATCTATACCCCAGCACCACTACCCCTGCCTGTACTCTATTATATCTATCTATACCCCAGCACCACTACCCCTGTCTGTACTCTAATATATCTGTCTAGATGTCAGCCCCACTACCCCTGCCTATACTCTAGTATATCTAGCTATAGCGCAACACCACTACCCTTGCCTGTACTCTAGTCTATCTATCTATCCTCCAGCACCACTACCCCAACCTGTACCCTAGTATATCTATCTATACCTCAGCACCACTACCCCTGCCTGTACCCTAGTGTATCTATCTATACCCCACCACCACTACCCCTGCCTGTACCCTAGTCTATCTATACCCCAGCACCACTACCCCTGCCTGTCCCCTAGTATATCTATCTATACCTCCGCACCACTACCCCTGCCTGTACTATAGTATGTCTATTTATACCTCAGCACCACCACCCCTACCTCTACCCTAGTGCATCTATCTATACCTCAGCACCACTACCCCTACCTGTACCCTAGTATATCTATCTATACCCCAGCACCGCCACCCTGCCTGTACCCTAGTATTATCTATACCCCAGCACCACCACCTTCCCATACCCTAGCACATCTATCTATACCCCAGCACCACTACCCCTGCCTGTACTCTAGTATATCTGCCTCGACCTCAGCCCCACTACCCCTGCCTATAGTCTAGTATATCTAGCTATACCCCAACACCACTACCCTTGCCTGTACTCTAGTCTATCTATCTATCCCACAGCACCACTACCTTAACCTATACCCTAGTATATCTATCTATACCTCAGAACCACTACCCCTGCCTGTACCCTAGCATATCTATCTATACCCCAGCCCACTACCCCTGCCTGTACCCTAGCCTATCTATACACCAGCACCACTACCCCTGCCTGTACCCTAGTATATCCATCTATTCCCCCGCACCACTACCCCTGCCTGTACTCTAGTATATCTGTCTAGACCTCAGCCCCACTACCCCTGACTATACTCTAGTATATCTGTCTAGACCTCAGCCCCACTACCCCTGACTATACTCTAGTATATCTAGCTATAACCCAGCACCACTACCCCCACCTGTACCCTAGTACATTTATCTATAACTCAGAACCACTACCCCTGCCTGTATCCTAGTACATCTATCTATACCCCAGCACCACTAACAATACCTGTACCCTAGTACATCTATCTATACCCCAGCACCACTACCCCTGCCTGTACTCTAGTATATCTATCTATACCCCAACACCACTACCCCTGCCTGTACTCTAGTATATCTGTCTAGACCTCAGCCCCACTACCCCTGCCTATACTCTAGTATATCTAGCTATACCCTAGCACCACTACCCCCACCTGTAACCTAGTACATCTATCTATACCTCAGAACCACCACCCCTGCCTGTATCCTAGTATATCTATCTATACCTAAGCACCGCTACCCCTGTCTGTACCCTAGTATATCTAAATATACCTCAGCACCAGTACACCTGTCTGTACTCTAGTATATCTGTCTAGACCTCAGCCCCAATACCCCTGCCTATAGTCTAGTATATCTAGCTATACCCCAACACCACTACCCTTGCCTGTACTCTAGTCTATCTATCTATCCCACAGCACCACTACCCTAACCTGTACCCTAGTATATCTATCTATACCCCAGCCCCACTACCCCTGCATGTACCCTAGCCTATCTATACCCCAGCACCACTACCCCTGCCTGTACCCTAGTATATCTATCTGCACCTCAGCACTACTACCCCTGCCTGTACCCTAGTATATCTATCTATACCCCAGCACCACTACCCCTGTCAGTACCCTAGTCTATCTATTTATACCTCAGCAGCACTACCCCTTCCTGTACCCTAGTACATCTATCTATACCCCAGCACCACTACCTCAACGCCACTACCCCTGTCAGTACCCTAGTCTATCTATTTATACCTCAGCATCACTACCTCTGCCTGTACCCTAGTACATCTATCTATACCCCAGCACTACTACCTCTGCCTGTACCCTATCTATACCCCAGCACCACTACCCCTGCCTGTACCCTAGTATATCTATATATACCTCAGCACCACTGCCCCTTCCTGTACCCTAGTACATCTATCTATACCCCAGCACCACTACCCCTGACTGTACCCTAGTATATCTATCTATACCCCAGTACCACTACCCCTGCCTATACCCTAGTATATCTATCTATACCTCAGCACCACTAGCCCTGCCTGTACCCTAGTACATCTATCTATACCTCATCGCCACTACCCCTGCCTGTACTCTAGTCTATCTATCTATACTCCAGCACCACTACCCCTGTATGTACCCTAGTCTATCTATGTATACCACAGCACAACTACCCCTACCTGTACCCTAGTATATCTATCTATACCCCAGCACCACCACCCTACCTGTACCCTAGTATATCTATCTATACCCCAGCACCACTACCCCTGCCTGTACTCTAGTATATCTATCCCCCAGCACCACTATCCCTGCCTGTACTCTAGTACATATCTCTACCCCAGCACCACTACCCTTGCCTGTACCCTAGTACATCTATCTATACCCCAGCACCACTACCCCTGCCTGTACCCTAGTACATATATCTCTCCCCACCACTACTACCCCTGCCTGTACCCTAGTAAATCTATCTATACCTCAGCAGTACTACCCCTGCCTCTACCCTAGTACATCTATCTGTACCCCAGCACCACTACCCCTGTCTGTACCCTAGTCTATCTATTTATTTCCCAGCACCACTACCCCTGCCCGTTCCCTAGTATATCTATACCCCAGCACCACTACTCCTGCCTGTTCCCTACTACATCTATCTATACCCTAGCACCACTACCTGTACCCTAGTACATCTATCTATAGCCCAGCACCACTACCTCAACGCAACTACCCCTGCCTGTACTCTAGTCTATCTATCTATACCCCAGCACCACTACCCCTGCCTGTACCCTAGTATATCCATCTATACCCCAGCATTACTACCCATGCCTGTACTGTGGTAAATATATCTATGCCCCATCACCACTACCCCTGTCTGTACTATAGTATATCTACCTATAAACCAGCACCACTCCCCCTGCCTGTACCCTAGTACATCTATCTATACCCCAGCACCACTACACCTGCCTGTACCCTAGTATATCTATCTATACCCCAGCACCACTACCCCTGCCTGTACCCTAGTATATCTATCTATACCCCAGCACCACTAACCCTGCCTGTAACCTAGTATATCTATCTATACCTCAGCACCGCTAGCCCTGCCTGTACCCTAGTACATCTATCTATACCTCAACGCCACTACCCCTGCCTGTACTCTAGTCTATCTATCTATACCCCAGCACCACTATCCCTGTATGTACCCTAGTCTATCTATGTATACCACAGCACAACCACCCCTACCTGTACCCTAGTATATCTATCTATATCCTACCACCACCACCCTACCTGTACCCTAGTATATCTATCTATACCCCAGCACCACTACCCCTGCCTGTACTCTAGTACATATCTCTACCCCAGCACCACTACCCATGCCTGTACCCTAGTACATCTATCTATACCCCAGCACCACTACCCCTGCCTGTACCCTAGTCTATCTATACATCAGCACCACTACCCCTGCCTGTACCCTAGTACATATATCTCTCCCCAGCACTACTACCCCTGCCTGTACCCTAGTACATCTATCTATACCCCAGCACCACTAACCCTGCCCATACCCTAGTATATCTATCTATATCCAAGCACCAATACCCCTACCTCTACCTTAGTTCATCAATCTATACCCCAGCACCACTACCCCTCCCTGTACCCTAGTATCTCAATCTATACCCCTTCACCACTACCCCTCCCTGTACTCTAGTAAATCTATCTATACCCCATCACCACTACCCCTGCTATACCCTAGTATATCAATCTATACCCCTTCACCACTACCCCTGCCTATACTCTAGTAAATCTATGTATATCCAAGCACCACTACCCCTACCGCTACCCTAGTTCATCAATCTATACCCCAGCACCACTACCCCTCCCTGTACCGTAAATTAATCAATCTATACCCCAGCACCACTACCCCTCCCTGTAGCCTAGTATATCAATCTATACCCCTTCACCACTACCCCTGCCTGTACTCTAGTAAATCTATCTATACCACAGCACCATTACCCCTGCCTGTACCCTAGTAAATCTAACTATACCTCAGCACCACTACCCTTACCTGTACTCTAGAATATCTATCTATACCCCAGCACCACTACCCCTGCCTGTACCCTAGTAAATCTATCTATGCCCCAGCACCAATACCCCTGCCTGTACCCTAGTCTATCTATTTATACCCCAGCACCACCACCCCTGCCCGTACCCTAGTATATATATCTATCTATACCTCAGCACCACTACCCCTGCCTGTACCCTACTACATCTATCTATAGCACAGCACCACTACCCCTGCCTGTACCCTAGTATATCTCTCTATACCCCAGCACCCCTACCCCTGCCTGTACCCTAGTATATCTATCTATACCTCAGCACCACTACTTCTGCCTCTACCCTAGTACATCTATCTATACCTCAGCACCGCTAGCCCTGCCTGTACCCTAGTACATCTATCTATACCTCAACGCCACTACCCCTGCCTGTACTCTAGTCTATCTATCTATACCCCAGCACCACTATCCCTGTATGTACCCTAGTCTATCTATGTATACCACAGCACAACCACCCCTACCTGTACCCTAGTATATCTATCTATATCCTACCACCACCACCCTACCTGTACCCTAGTATATCTATCTATACCCCAGCACCACTACCCCTGCCTGTACTCTAGTACATATCTCTACCCCAGCACCACTACCCATGCCTGTACCCTAGTACATCTATCTATACCCCAGCACCACTACCCCTGCCTGTACCCTAGTCTATCTATACATCAGCACCACTACCCCTGCCTGTACCCTAGTACATATATCTCTCCCCAGCACTACTACCCCTGCCTGTACCCTAGTACATCTATCTATACCCCAGCACCACTAACCCTGCCCATACCCTAGTATATCTATCTATATCCAAGCACCAATACCCCTACCTCTACCCTAGTTCATCAATCTATACCCCAGCACCACTACCCCTCCCTGTACCCTAGTATCTCAATCTATACCCCTTCACCACTACCCCTCCCTGTACTCTAGTAAATCTATCTATACCCCATCACCACTACCCCTGCTATACCCTAGTATATCAATCTATACCCCTTCACCACTACCCCTGCCTATACTCTAGTAAATCTATGTATATCCAAGCACCACTACCCCTACCGCTACCCTAGTTCATCAATCTATACCCCAGCACCACTACCCCTCCCTGTACCGTAAATTAATCAATCTATACCCCAGCACCACTACCCCTCCCTGTAGCCTAGTATATCAATCTATACCCCTTCACCACTACCCCTGCCTGTACTCTAGTAAATCTATCTATACCCCAGCACCATTACCCCTGCCTGTACCCTAGTAAATCTAACTATACCTCAGCACCACCACTACCCTTACCTGTACTCTAGAATATCTATCTATACCCCAGCACCACTACCCCTGCCTGTACCCTAGTAAATCTATCTATGCCCCAGCACCAATACCCCTGCCTGTACCCTAGTCTATCTATTTATACCCCAGCACCACCACCCCTGCCCGTACCCTAGTATATATATCTATCTATACCTCAGCACCACTACCCCTGCCTGTACCCTACTACATCTATCTATAGCACAGCACCACTACCCCTGCCTGTACCCTAGTATATCTCTCTATACCCCAGCACCCCTACCCCTGCCTGTACCCTAGTATATCTATCTATACCTCAGCACCACTACTTCTGCCTCTACCCTAGTACATCTATCTATACCTCAATGCCACTACCCCTGCCTCTACTCTAGTCTATCTATCTATACCCCAGCACCACTACCCCTGCCTATACCCTGGGAAATCTATCTATGCCCCAGCACCACCACCCCTGCCTGTACCCTAGTACATCTATCTATACCTCAGCACCACTACCCTTGCCTGTACCATGGTAAATCTATCTATGCTGCATCACCACTACCCCTGCCTGTACCCTAGTATATCTATCTATACCCCAGCACCACTACCCCTGCCTGTACCCTAGTAAATCTAACTATACCTCAGCACCACGACCATTACCTGGACTCTAGAATATCTATCTATACCCCAGCACCACTACCCCTGCCTGCACCCTAGTAAATCTATCTATGCCCCAGCATCAATACCCCTGCCTGTACCGTAGTCTATCTATTTATACCCAGCACCACCACTCCTGCCCTAGTATATATATCTATCTATACCTCAGCACCACTACCCCTGCCTGTATCCTAGTCTATCTATTTAGCACCAAGAACCACTACCCCTGCCCGTACCCTAGTATATCTATCTATACCCCAGCACCACTACCCCTACCTGTACACTAGTATATCTATCTATACCCCAGCACTACCACCCTACCTGTACCCTAGTATATCTATCTATACCCCTGCACCACTACCCGTACCTGTACCCTAGTATGTCTATCTATAACCAAGCACCACTACCCCTGCCTGTTCCCTAGTATATCTATCTATACCTCAGCACCACTGCCCCTGCCTGTACCCTAGTATATCTATCTATACCTCAGCACCACTACTCCTGCCTCTACCCTAGTACATCTATCTATACCTCAATGCCACTACCCATACCTGTACCCTAGCACATCTATCTATACCCCAGCACCACTACCCCTGCCTGTACCCTAGTATATCTATCTATACCTCAACGCCACTACCCCTGCCTGCACCCTAGTACATCTATGTATACCCCAGCACCACTACCCCTGCCTGTACCCTAGTAAATCTATCTATGCCCCAGCACCACCACCCCTGCTTGTACCCTAGTACATCTATCTATACCTCAGCACCACTACCCTTGCCTGTACCGTGGTAAATCTATCTATGCTGCATCACCACTACCCCTGCCTGTACCCTAGTATATCTATCTATACCCCAGCACCACTACCCCTGCCTGTACCCTAGTATATCTATCTATACCCCAGCACCACTACCCCTGCCTGTACCCTAGTATATTTATCTATACCTCAGCACCACTACCCCTGCCTGTACCCTAGTACATCTATCTATACCTCAGCACCACTACCCCTGTCTGTACCCTAGTACATCTATCTATACCTCAATGCCAATACCCCTGCCTGTACTCTAGTCTATCTATCTATACACCGGCACCACTACCCCTGCCTGTACCCTAGTATATCTATCTATACCTCAGCACCACTACCCCGGCCTGTACCCTAGTACATCTATCTATACCCCAGCACCACTACCTATACCCGCACCCTAGTACATCTATGTATACCCCAGCACCACTACCCCTGCCTGTACCCTACTATATCTATCTATACCCCAGCACTACTACCCCTGCCTGTACCCTAGTATATCTATCTATACCTCAGCACCACTACCCCTGCCTGTACCCTAGTACATCTATTTCTACCTCAGCACCACTACCCCTGTCTGTACCCTAGTACATCTATCTATACCTCAACGCCACTACCCCTGCCTATACTCTAGTCTATCTATCTATACCCCAGCACCACTACCCCTGCCTGTACCCTAGTATATCTATCTATACCTCAGCACCACTACCCCGGCCTGTACCCTAGTACATCTATCCATACCCCAGCACCACTACCCCTACCTGTACCCTAGTACATCTATCTATACCCCAGCACCACTACCCCTGCCTGTACCCCAGTATATCTATCTATACCTCAGCACCACTACCCCGGCCTGTACCCTAGTACATCTATCCATACCCCAGCACCACTACCCCTACCTGTACCCTAGTACATCTATGTATACCCCAGCATCACTACCCCTGCCTGTACCCTAGTAAATCGATCTATGCCCCAGCACCACTACCCCTGCCTGTACCCTAGTATATCTATCTATACCTCAGCACCACTACCCCGGCCTGTACCCTAGTACATCTATCCATACCCCAGCACCACTACCCCTACCTGTACCCTAGTACATCTATGTATACCCCAGCATCACTACCCCTGCCTGTACCCTAGTAAATCGATCTATGCCCCAGCACCACCACCCCTGCCTGTACCCTAGTATATCTATCTATATCCCAGCACCACTACCCCTACCTGTCCCTTAGTATATCTATCTATACCCCAGCACCACTATCCCTGTCTGTACTCTAGTATATTTATCTATACCCCAGCACCACTACCCCTCCCTGTACCCTAGTACATCTATCTATACCCCAGCACCACCACCCTGCCTGTACCCTAGTATAGCTATCTATACTTCGGCACCACTACGCCTCCCTGTACCCTAGTATATCTAGCTATACCCCAGCACCTCTACCCCTGCCTGTACCCTAGTATATCTATCCATACCTCAGCACTACTAACCCTGGGTGTACCCTAGTATATCTATCTATACCCCAGCACCACTACCCCTGCCTGTACCCTAGTAAATCTATCTATACCCCTTCACCACTACCCCTGCCTGTACCCTAGTATTTCATTTTTATACCCCAGCACCATTACCCCTGCCTGTACCCTAGTAAATCTATCTATACCTCAGCACCACTACCCTTACCTGTACTCTAGTATATCTATCTACGCCCCAGCACCACTACCCCTGCCTGTACCCTAGTCTATATATTTATACCCCAGCACCACTACCCCTGCCCATACCCTAGTATATGTATCTATCTATACCTCAGCACCACTACCCCTGCCTGTTCCCTAGTACATCTATCTATACCTCAGCACCACTACCCTTGCCTGTACCCTACTACATTTATCTGTACCCCAGCACCACTACCCCTGCCTTTACCCAAGTAAATCTATCTATAAACCAGCACCACTACCCCTGCCTATACACTAGTACATCTATCTATACATCAGCACCACTACCCTTGCCTGTACCGTGGTAAATCTATCTATGCCCCATCACCACTGCCCCTGCCTGTACTCTAGTATATCTATCTATACCTCAGCACCACTACCCCTGCTTGTACCCTAGTACATCTATCTATACCTCAACCACTCTACCCCTGCCTGTACTCTAGTCTATCTATCTATACCCCAGCACCACTACCCCTTTCTGTACCCTAGTACATCTATCTCTACCCCAGCACCACTACCCCTGCCTGTACCCTAGTATATCTATCTATACCTCAGCACCACTACCCCTGCGTGTACCCTAGTACATCTATCTATACCTCAGCACCACTACCCCTGCCTGTACCCTAGTACATCTATCTATACCTCAACCCCACTACCCCTGCCTGTACTCTAGTCTATCTATCTATACCCCAGCACCACTACCCCTAACATTACCCTAGTACATCTATCTATACCCCAGCACCACTACCCCTGCCTGTACCCTAGTATATCTATCTATACTTCAGCACCACCACCCCTGCCTGTACCCTAGTATACCTATCTATACCCCAGTACCACTACCCCTGCCTGTACCCTAGTATATCTATCTATACCCCAGCACCACTACCCCTGCCTGTACCCTAGTATATATATCCATACCTCAGCACCACCACCCCTGCCTGTACCCTAGTATGCCTATCTATACCCCATCACCAATACCCCTGCCTGTTCCCTAGTATATCTATCTATACCACAGCACCCCTACCCTTGCCTGTACTCTATTCTATCTGTACTCCAGCACCACTACCCCTGCCTGTACTCTAGTCTATCTATTTATACCCAAGCACCACTACCCCTGTCTGTACCCTAGTATGCCTATCTATACCCCAGCCCACTATCCTTGCCTGTACTCTAGTCTATCTGTACCGCAGCACCACTACCCCTGCCTGTATCCTAGTTCATCTATCTATACCCCAGCACCACCACCCTGCCTGTACCCTAGTATAGCTATCTATACTCCGGCACCACTACGCCTCCCTGTACCCTAGTATATCTAGCTATACCCCAGCACCTCTACCCCTGCCTGTACCCTAGTATATCTATCCATACCTCAGCACTACTAACCCTGGGTGTACCCTAGTATATCTATCTATACCCCAGCACCACTACCCCTGCCTGTACCCTAGTAAATCTATCTATACCCCTTCACCACTACCCCTGCCTGTACCCTAGTATTTCATTTTTATATCCCAGCACCATTACCCCTGCCTGTACCCTAGTAAATCTATCTATACCTCAGCACCACTACCCTTACCTGTACTCTAGTATATCTATCTATGCCCCAGCACCACTACCCCTGCCTGTACCCTAGTCTATATATTCATACCCCAGCACCACTACCCCTGCCCATACCCTAGTATATGTATCTATCTATACCTCAGCACCACTACCCCTGCCTGTTCCCTAGTACATCTATCTATACCTCAGCACCACTACCCTTGCCTGTACCCTACTACATTTATCTGTACCCCAGCACCACTACCCCTGCCTTTACCCAAGTAAATCTATCTATAAACCAGCCCCACTACCCCTGCCTATACCCTAGTACATCTATCTATACATCAGCACCACTACCCTTGCCTGTACCGTGGTAAATCTATCTATGCCCCATCACCACTGCCCCTGCCTGTACTCTAGTATATCTATCTATACCTCAGCACCACTACCCCTGTCTGTACCCTAGTACATCTATCTATACCTCAGCACCACTACCCCTGCTTGTACCCTAGTACATCTATCTATACCTCAACCACTCTACCCCTGCCTGTACTCTAGTCTATCTATCTATACCCCAGCACCACTACCCCTTTCTGTACCCTAGTACATCTATCTCTACCCCAGCACCACTACCCCTGCCTGTACCCTAGTATATCTATCTATACCTCAGCACCACTACCCCTGCGTGTACCCTAGTACATCTATCTATACCTCAGCACCACTACCCCTGCCTGTACCCTAGTACATCTATCTATACCTCAACCCCACTACCCCTGCCTGTACTCTAGTCTATCTATCTATACCCCAGCACCACTACCCCTAACATTACCCTAGTACATCTATCTATACCCCAGCACCACTACCCCTGCCTGTACCCTAGTATATCTATCTATACCTCAGCACCACCACCCCTGCCTGTACCCTAGTATACCTATCTATACCCCAGTACCACTACCCCTGCCTGTACCCTAGTATATCTATCTATACCCCAGCACCACTACCCCTGCCTGTACCCTAGTATATATATCCATACCTCAGCACCACCACCCCTGCCTGTACCCTAGTATGCCTATCTATACCCCATCACCAATACCCCTGCATGTTCCCTAGTATATCTATCTATACCACAGCACCCCTACCCTTGCCTGTACTCTATTCTATCTGTACTCCAGCACCACTACCCCTGCCTGTACTCTAGTCTATCTATTTATACCCAAGCACCACTACCCCTGTCTGTACCCTAGTATGCCTATCTATACCCCAGCCCACTATCCTTGCCTGTACTCTAGTCTATCTGTACCGCAGCACCACTACCCCTGCCTGTATCCTAGTGCATCTATCTATGCCCCAGCACCTCCACTCTTACCTATGCCCTACTGCATCGACTTTTGCCTGTACTATAGTGCCCAACCGCTACCTATAACCTAATATCCCAAACCCTTGACCTTTCTTTGCCCCTTTCCCCTAGGACTTACATCGAACACTTCATATACCCTGGGACCACTGTCAGTACCAGACTACCATTGCCTATACATATATTCTAGAACCTCTACCCCTAACTATATGCTAGTACCCAACCCCTACCTATATCCTAGTACCTTTACCCCTACCAATTCAATGTTACCACAAAGCCATCCTATACCCTATTAAGTGGGCCTCTACTTATAAACACATATCTCTACTCATACCTGAATCCTAGCACCTCTGCCCACGCCAACACACTCGTTCTTCTGCCCCTATGGATACAACAGCTTTTCTGCTCACGCCTCCACCTCAGCGCCTCTTTCAAGGCCCACACATCTGTTTCCCCACTCTCAGGTATACCACAGCTTTTCTGCTCACACCTCCACCTCAGCGCCTCCATCAAGGCCAACACATCTGTTCCTCCACCCTTACATAGACCACAGCTTTTCTGCTCACACCTCCACCTCAGCGCTTCCGTCGAGGCCCACACATCTGTTCCTCCACCCTTACGTAGACCATAGCTTTTCTGCTCCCACCTCCACCTCAGCGCCTCCATCAAGGCCCACACATCTGTTCCTCCACCCTTACATAGACCACAGCTTTTCTGCTCACACCTCCACCTCAGCGCTTCCGTCGAGGCCCACACATCTGTTCCTCCACCCTTACGTAGACCATAGCTTTTCTGCTCACACCTCCACCTCAGCACCTCCGTCAAGGCCCACACATCTGTTCCTCCACCCTTACGTAGACCATAGCTTTTCTGCTCACACCTCGACCTCAGCATCTCTGTCAAGGCCCACGCATCTATCCCTCCACCCTTAGGTATACCACAGTTTGTCTGCTCACACCTCCACTTCAGCGCCTCCATCAAGGCCCACACATCTGTCACTCCACCACTACACATGCCATAGCTTTTCTGCTCACACCTCCACCTCAGCGCCTCAAAGGCCCACACATCTGTTCCTCCACTCTTACGTATACCAAAGCTTTTCTACTCACACCTCAGCACCTCTGTCAAGGCCCACACGTCTGTACCTCCACCCTTACATAGACCATAGCTTTTCTGCTCACACCTCCACCTCAGCGCCTCCATCAAGGCCCACACATCTGTTCCACCACCCTTAAATATACCACAGCTATTCTGCTCACACCTCCACCTCAGCGCCTCCTTCAAGGCCCACACATCTGTTCCTCCACCCTTACGTATACCATAGCTTTTTTGCTCATACCTCCACCTCAGCACCTCCAAGGCCCACACATCTGTTCCTCCATGCTTACATATACCAAAGCTTTTCTACTCACACCTCAGCGCCTCTGTCAATGCCCACACATCTGTTCCTCCACTCTTACGTAGACTATAGCTTTTCTACTCACACCTCCACCTCAGCGCCTCTTTCAAGGCCCACAAATCTGTTCCTCCTCCCTTATGTAGACCATTGCACCTCTGTACTCCAATGCCTCTGGCTCTTTCCAGTTACCCCTCTCTTTTTCTCCATACTATGTATTCTGTGCTGTTTTCTTGTCTCGGTTTTCTGGTATTTGTCTGTGTAAAATCTTATTTTGTTCACGAAAGCAGCATCCCTCACGGAAGGAAATACACCAGAGTGGAGTTTCATGAGCCTGGGGTCGTTGCTGAGGATCTTCTTCAAAACAAGGTACATTTCCTTTGCTTGGGTCTGTCCCACCTGCCTCCCATTCAGGGTTTCAGCTTTCAACAGCCTCCATATCTAAGGCCGGCAGCATATCACATACTTCGCAAACATGAGGTCCCTGATCCACCCCAGGACAGGCCAAGATTGGCCAGGGTGGAACCTGGCAATGCTGCAAAGGCCTCAGCTATGTTTGCACTGGAGGTGCAGTGCCAGTGCAGATCTTCCCATCCCTACGATAGTGCCTGGCAGGCCCGGGACATGGTGCAGTTCCAGACTCTCCGAGCCTTTGATGTGGTCTTTGCCAGCCTCAGCCCATCCATAGACTGTTTGTGGTCCAGGGCCGGTCTGTGGCATTCTGTGCCTTAGTAAACACATGTTATGGAGCAGTCCCACCTGTGCCCTAGGGTATCTGCCTATACCCCAGCACCTCATCTCTTGCCTATGCCTTAGGGTATATGGGTGAAATGATTTTACAAAAAAAAACAATCAGGGGACATTTCTTCATGTGGATACATTTTGTAGTATGAAACAATTACTTCAGATGCTTTTAATTTACTGACCCATAACCCTCCCAAACACATTCCTCCCTGACTCCCTCACAGCCCCCATGCACAACCCGTCCTTGCCCCAAAACATTCCACCACGCCTAAACTTCACCCACCCCTGACCCCTAACTTCCATCTACACCTTAACCCTAAATGCACATTCCACTCCTAAACTCCACCCTTCTCTGAACTCTAAAAATCATTTAACACACCTAACCTAACTCCTCCCTCCGTCCTACATTCCACACACCCCAGAACCCTAAACACTCTTTCTATTCCTAAACTCCACCCATCAATGAACCCTGAGAACATCCTCACCTCCCTAAACTCCACTCACCTGTAAACTCAAAAATCCCTCAACACCAACACACTAAACCTATTACTGAACCCTAAAAAAAACACTGCCCCTAAACTCCACTCATCTGTTAACCCTAAAAGCCCTTGTCAACCCCTAAATGCCACTGATTCCTGATTGTCAAAAACCCACTCCACCCAACCCTGAATCTTAAAAAAAAACCTTTCCCACCTGAACTCCACCTATCCCAGACTCCCATAAATCCCTCATCAAACCTAAACATGAGCCATCCTTGAACCCAAAACCCCATTACCATACCTAAATTCCACCCAATTTTAATATAATTTTGGATGTTTCTTAATGTTTGGGTTTTTGTTTATTTCCTTAAAATTGTCTTTCCTTAAAATTGATTGTTCTTGACTTTTTTTTCTCCAATGTGGTTTCTGATTCTTTGCTTCTCAATTAATTCAACTACATCATGATGTTGCAGGTTCCCTGCTGTGGTTCACCCTGCTACTGGAAGAACTGCACCAGAGCTGTTGTAACACCACTAGCGTGTAGAGCTGCACCAGAGCCCCTGTAATAAAAACAGAGTGTATAACTGAACCAGAGCACCTGTAATAAAAGCAGAGTGTAGAACTCTACCAGAGCACATGTAATAAAAGCAGAGTGTAGAACTGCACCAGAGAACATGTAATAAAAGCAGAGTGTAGAACTGCACAGAGCACTTGTAATAAAAGCAGAGTGTAGAACTGCAGCAGAGCACATGTAATAAAAGCAGAGTGTAGAACTGCACCAGAGCACATGTAAAGTTTTAAAAGCTTAAAATATTGTTTACCTTTCATAATCTTCTATTCTGGAGTTTTAATGCACTGTATTATATATTGATTTTATTATATGTGTTAGTGTAAAAATCTTTTAATTTTTTTATAGTAATGTATATTTTCTGATGGTTTTATTGGGGGATTGGATGGGTAGTGTTTTTTTCAAACTCTACAGATAATTGATGTTCATCAGTATGTTAGTTATTTTATGCATTTAAATTATTATTCATTTTTAAAAATGTTTAATAATTTGTACAATAATGTATGTAATTCTAATTTCCAGTTGTGGTGTTGATTAGGGGATTGTGTGGGTAGTATTTTCAGTTATATATTGACTGATGTAACTTGATCAATATATTAATTAGCTTATATTTTGTAACTGTTATTGATTTGTTTGAATGTTCACTTTTTTCAAATGTATTTACCTTTTTACAATTTTTTATGTTGAGTTATGTTTATCTTCACAGTTTACCACCTGCCCTGGGTGACACTCTGCCCTGTTTCACAGAATTCAGAACGATGGTCAGTAACCATCATGTACTTATCCACTATTTCTTTATTCCGTGAAAGAAGGTGTCTACACTCCATGCGATATCTATGACTGAAGTCTATTCGGGGCAATTAGCCAACATGTTTTGGCTATTCAGTCTTTATCAAGAAAGGAAACAGAACATTTATTTATACGTGTGAACATAAAACAAAGACTCCACACAAACATATGTCTGTTAATAACAATGAAGGGTCTGGTTCACAAAGGTAAACTTACACATGTGTGTAAGCTTATGCTTTTTCAATATTCACAAAACAGCATTTTATTATTAAGTTGATGAGGGCGGAGACTCTGCAGTCAGAGAACTCCGCAGGTTGAGTGATGCACATAAATAAATAGGCCTGTCATATATATAGTTTGATATTTTTAACTTTTTACCTTATGGGTTGTGATCTACACAACAAAAGCCAATGTATCAGTAATTTAAAATATGTTACGTAAAATTGATTAAAATACTATTTTGGAGTGTTTTATTTGTGAGTTTTACAGATCTGTTTTATTTACAAAAGGTTTACTCATTTTATTTTCTTTAATTTTGTTTAATTTTTGAAAATTATTTCTGTTTTTTAATTTTAAGATTTTAATGATTTTTCCATTTTTGAAATGTAATTTCCTAAATAATGTTAAATGGTCACAATTTGGTGGTAATGAATCTGACCCCCTAAACTGACCCCTCTCAACTTTGTTTGTTAAACTAGATTTAGAATAGTAAAGTCAACCCCTCCAATGAATGCATTCCCCCCACATTGATTGGACTAGGGGTAGAATAGCAAATCTGATCCTTCAAACTGCCCAATTATATGCAATTTCCCCCAACACTTGTTAGAGTAGAATTAGAATAGTAGCCCCTCTTTCCCATCATGTATGTATTCTCACCACTGTTTAGGTGACTGTAGTTTGTGTATTTGAACCTTTTTTATTTGGCTTTTTAATGTTCTTAGACTGGAGTTAGGTATACTGTATATTTTACTGCATTTTAGATTTTTATAAGATAATGTGAGGGCATCTCATTGAAAATTATACATTTGTAAAATTATTTCATTTATTTTAATTATTTTTATTGCTTTATTTTTTAAATTATTTCCTATTTTTATGTGATTGTGTACTTAAAAATATATTTGTTTTTACACATGTATACAAGTTATTTGTAATGATTTAATACGTATATAATATGTGTTTTAAAAAATACAAATTGTATGCTCATATTGTACTTACATTTTTAATATAAATTAATATTATTTTTATGTACAAATTGCATTTGTATATTAAATGTATATCAGTTTTGTAATCTGAAATGCCACTTCTATATTAATTGTTAAATCCATATTAAAATTACAGATTTTTGAAATTATATTTTTTTAAAGTTAATTTATTGTAAATGCTTGCTTGTATGTCATGTATTTTTTAAATGCTTTACTTTTAAAATATAGCATTTAAAGAAGTGTCACTAATGTTAATTACAATTAAACACATATACCTATTAATGCAATATCATAATCATGTACTTTGCTTCATATGACTGCAAAATCAATATGTTGCGCGTCGACATTTTAACAATCATATTTTTGCACCATGATATTTTTTAGGTTGTTATTTTATCATACTAGTGGTATTAAACTTGCTCTGTTGTAGTTACAGCCTCTGACCTTTTTTGACATTTAGGCCCTCATTACTGAATCCGCCGGCCGGCATGGCGGGCCAACCCACCACATAATAAACACAGTGAGGGCCACCATCAGCAGCCCTCACACTGTCAGGCTTCTGCCGTCAGGCAGCCTGGCGGTGAGTGGAAACACTATCCGACAGGGTAGCTGCACTACCCTTTGGATAATGTTTCCATTTCCGCCAGCCTTTCCCTGGCGGGTTCACCCGCCAGCGAAAAGCTGATGGAGGGGGTGCTGCCCATTTACTTTGCATGGGCAGAGCAGGGGCCCTGGTGCAGTGCCCCGTCGTGCAGGTCACTGCCCTATTTTTGGGCAGAGGTCTGCGCGACGGGTGCAGCTGCACCTGCCGCACAGAGGCATTGACAGCGGCTCCATGTGGAGCTGCCGGCAATGTCCTGGCCAGGCCTTTCTGTGAGCCGGTGGGCGGAAACAATGTTTCCACCCGCCTGCCCACAGAAATGTTCATTATTTGGCCAGGTTCCGGGGTCGCTGGCGGTCAGTGTTTTGACCGCCAGCATGAACACGGCGGTTGTTACCGCCTTGTTCATAATGAACGCCTTAGTGCCTGATTACGAGTTGGGGGTCTTGTCACCACCATCAGGGTGGTGCCAAAAATCACGACCACTGATGAGGCGGTCTGCCAGCTGAATTACAATGTTGTTGGTTTGCTGAACTAGAGGCTGCCAAAGTCCCACCGACACCGCCAGCCATTCGCCAACCGGCTTGCCTGCGGCTGGGGAAAAGCAGCTGGTACCACTGTCCACATTCTATTGAACCAACTGTGGCAGGAAGACCTCCTGCTTCGAGATAGCGGAATCAAAGGAAATGGGGAACTCGCACACCCATTTCTTTTTTCCCTTCAGTCTCCCACCTAGACCCCTTCATCCAGGGCCCCCCTTCACAGCAGCAACTTCACCCCCAAAAAAAACAAAAAATACAGGTAAGTACTTTTTGCATTTTTCTGACATTGATTTGACTGGGCATCTATGGCCCAGTCTCCAGCAATGGAATGGTACATGTAAAAAGTATTTTTAACCGTTTCATGCATATGTGTACCTTTTGGTCAAAATGCACACACCTGCATTGACACAAAAGTAAAAATATACCTTGTATTGATGACCGCTTCCCCCACCAGTCCACCTCCATTAGGAACATCTCTGCTGGGCGAGCAGTAACATTTTAATACGACGGGCTGGAGACCGCCGATTCAGCAGTCTTTCTGGGATCGCCGCCTTGGCCGAATGGCGACCGAACAGCCAAACACATAATTGGGTCCTTAGTGCCAGGCCTTGGCAGGTATTAGACAATCTGTGGTGCAGCTGCATCCTCCCATGTATTACACACACTTTGATGCATTGTTCTGCATTCCTGGGATTGAGCTGCTCAGTCCCCAGGAGGGCAGAATCCTGTCTGCGAGGTGGCAGCAGCTGGGGCTGCAGTGAAAACCTCAGAGAGATGGTTTGGCAGTACTGGGGGTCCATGGTGGGGCCCCCAGGGTGCCTGGAATTGTCCCCCCAATTCCAGATTTGGAATGGGGGGACAATTCCATGATCTTAGACACCTCACATAGCCATATTCGGAGTTACCATCATGATGCTACATATGTATTGACATATATGTAGTGCATGCGTATGCCCGCACTTACGAAGTCTGGGGGATTAGCCCGGGTGCCCTCACACACAGTAACTTTGCACCTAGCCTTCAGTAAATGAAGGTTAGACATTTAGATGACTTATAAGTTACTTTAGGGCAGTGAAAATGGTTGTGAAATAGTGTGTGCACTATTTCACTCAGGCTGCAGTGACAGCCCAGATGAAAGGTTTGTATGAGCTCCCTATGGGTGGCAAAAGAAATGCCTCAGCCCATATAGATCTCCTGGAACCCTAATGCCCTGGGTACCTAGGTACCATATACTAGGGACTTATAAGGGGGGTCCAGTGTGCCAATTGGAATTGAAATATGAAGTCACTAAACTACAGTGACTAATTTGGTAAGAAGAGAGAGCATAAGCACTGCAATTCTGGATAGCAGAACTTCAGTGACACAGTCAAGCACTAGTGACAACACAGACATTAGGCCACAAACTATGAGCACGGGGGTCCTGGCTAGCAGGATCCCAGTGAAATAGGCAAAACATACTGATAAACAGGCAGGAATTGGGGGTAACATGCTGTAGTGGGTTCTTTGTACCATAAAGATGGATGACGCTTTTAAACAAAAAAAAATGGTTTGACTTCTTTATTTAAGTGTATCTTCTTAACTTTCTTTTATGTTAACTTTTCTCTGTTTTTAGTTTCTGCTCTTCTTGAGTCTTTCTTTGTTCTTCCAGAGTCTCTTCCTTACTCCTTTTCTCTTTCTTATTTCTCAGGTACGGTTTTGGTTTCCCCGAGCAAGGTGGCGGGGACGGCGTTTTCCCCGGAGAGAAGAGAAAAAAAAAGAAAGAAAATAAAGGTAAGGGTCTTGTCCTTTAAACCTTTTTCTTTTTGGGCCAGGGGGTGGGGAATGTTTACACCGCCCAAAAAAAAAAACAATAGATGTGTCTCTGTAGGTAGGTTGTAGCAAGTATTTAATTAAGGATTTTGAAAAGAGAAAACGTGCCCTTTTTGAAGACTTCCAGGTAGGGTTATTCGGTTTTACTTAAACTGTTACCTCTGTGTTAGGGCCCGAAATTCCTTTCAATTTGGCAGCGGTGCAGGGAAGGAAAAAAGTAAAACTAAAAGTACGGATACACACTCAGTGTCTACGAAAAAGAAATAAAAGGAAAGGAAAGAGAAAGAAAGATAATTAAACAAAAACAGAGCAGTGCAAGTGGTAAGGAGCTGCAAAGCCCCTTTGCCAGTAAGACCCGAGGGTTGAGCATGCAGGCACGTGCCTCCACGTGGCTGGCACTGTGGCACGTGAACTGCTCCTGCAGTGGTTCTGTGGGTGTTTGGGCCTCCGCTCCACGCTCAGCTTCCTGCTCCGACGCCCCTCTCGGTCCTTGGCTCTCCGGTGTCTCGCCTGCTCTTCCCTCCTTCCGTGTTCCGTCGCTCGCTCCGGCCTTGGACGCCCATTTTCTGATTCAGACGCGTTTAATCTGACATCCGGGTCGGTGTCAGATGATGTGTCTTCGGCTACAGGATCCTGCCCCGGGGACTGTTTATCATGTCCCAGGGGTTTCGGCTCCGTTACACATGCCAAGAAAGATGGTACTTTCCTACACACACTGACAAGCAAGCAATAAACCATAAGCACTGGGGTCCTGTCTAGCAGGATCCCTGTGACACAGTCAAAACACACTGACAATCAGGCAGAAATTGGGGGTACCATGCCAAGGAAGATGGTACTTTCCCACAGAAACCACATCATTTTCCAGGCAAAATATGGGGTGGTACCCATGTCAAAAGAGGCCCTTCCTCACTCCTGGTGTTACACATACTCTAGTATAGTTCTAGCATCTGTCTGGTGCTTGTAGGAGGCTGGACTGGCTTGTAGTGAGTACCAAGGGGTACTTGCACCTTGCACCAGGCCCAGTTATCCCTTATTAGTGTATAGGGTGTCTAGCAGCTTAGGCTGATAGATAATGGTAGCTTAGCAGAGCAGCTTAGGCTGAACTAGGAGACGTGTGAAGCTACTACAGTACCACTTAGTGTCATATGCACAATATCATAAGAAAACACAATACACAGTTATACTAAAAATAAAGGTACTTTATTTTTATGACAATATGCCAAAGTATCTTAGAGTGTACCCTCAGTGAGAGGATAGGAAATATACACAAGATATATATACACAATAGCAAAAATATGCAGTATAGTCTTAGAAAACAGTGCAAACAATGTATAGTTACAATAGGATGCAATGGGGGCACATAGGGATAGGGGCAACACAAACCATATACTCCAGAAGTGGAATGCGAACCACGAATGGACCCCAAACCTATGTGACCTTGTAGAGGGTCGCTGGGACTATTAGAAGATAGTGAGAGTTAGAAAAATAACCCTCCCCAAGACCCTGAAAAGTGAGTGCAAAGTGCACTAAAGTTCCCCTAAGGACAAAGTAGTCGTGTTAGAGGAATAATGCAGGAAAGACACAAACCAGCAATGCAACAACTGTGGATTTCCAATCTAGGGTACCTGTGGAACAAGGGGACCAAGTCCAAAAGTCACAAGCAAGTCGGAGATGGGCAGATGCCCAGGAAATGCCAGCTGCGGGTGCAAAGAAGCTTCGACTGGACAGAAGAAGCTGAGGTTTCTGCAGGAACGAAAAGGGCTAGAGACTTTCCCTTTGGTGGACGCATCCCTCTCGCCTTGGAGAGTCGTGCAGAAGTGTTTTCCCGCCGGAAAGACGCCAACAAGCCTTGCTACACGCAAATCATGCGTTTGGCGTTTTTGGATGCTGCTGGGGCCCAGGAGGGACCAGGAGGTCGCAAATTGGACCGGCAGAGAGAGGGGACGTCGAGCAAGACAAAGAGCCCTCACTGAAGCAGGTAGCACCCGGAGAAGTGCCAGAAACAGGCACTACGAGGATGCGTGAAACGGTGCTCGCCGAAGTTGCACAAAGGAGTCCCACGTCGCCGGAGACCAACTTAGAAAGTCGTGCAATGCAG
This sequence comes from Pleurodeles waltl, assembly GCF_031143425.1. Lineage (NCBI taxonomy): Eukaryota > Metazoa > Chordata > Amphibia > Caudata > Salamandridae > Pleurodeles > Pleurodeles waltl. The sequence goes on from NC_090448.1 coordinate 1,192,699,357, forward strand.
GTTAGAGTGCCGTGGACCCAGGCTTGGCTGTGCACGAAGGATTTCCGCCGGAAGTGCACAGGGGCCGGAGTAGCTGCAAAGTCGCGGTTCCCAGCAATGCAGCCCAGCGAGGTAAGGCAAGGACTTACCTCCACCAAACTTGGGCTGAAGAGTCACTGGACTGTGGGGGTCACTTGGACAGAGTCGCTGGATTCGAGGGACCTCGCTCGTCGTGCTGAGAGGAGACCCAAGGGACTGGTAATGCAGCTTTTTGGTGCCTGCGGTTGCAGGGGGAAGATTCCGTCGACCCACGGGAGATTTCTTCGGAGCTTCTGCTGCAGAGAGGAGGCAGGCTACCCCCACAGCATGCACAAGCAGGAAAACAGTCGAGAAGGCGGCAGGATCAGCGTTACAGAGTTGCAGTAGTCGTCTTTGCTACTATGTTGCAGGTTTGCAGGCTTCCAGCGCGGTCAGCGGTCGTTTCCTTATCAGAAGGTGAAGAGGGAGATGCAGAGGAACTCGGCTGAGCTCGTGCATTCGTTATCTAAAGTTTCCCCAGAGACAGAGACCCTAAATAGCCAGAAAAGAGGGTTTGGCTACCTAGGAGAGAGGAAAGGCTACTAACACCTGAAGGAGCCTATCAGCAGGAGTCTCTGACGTCACCTGGTGGCACTGGCCACTCAGAGCAGTCCAGTGTGCCAGCAGCACCTCTGTTTCCAAGATGGCAGAGGTCTGGAGCACACTGGAGGAGCTCTGGACACCTCCCAGGGGAGGTGCAGGTCAGGGGAGTGGTCACTCCCCTTTCCTTTGTCCAGTTTCGCGCCAGAGCAGGGGCTAAGGGGTCCCTGAACCGGTGTAGACTGGCTTATGCAGAATTAGGCACATCTGTGCCCAACAAAGCATTTCCAGAGGCTGGGGGAGGCTACTCCTCCCCTGCCTTCACACCATTTTCCAAAGGGAGAGGGTGTCACACCCTCTCTCAGAGGAAGTTCTTTGTTCTGCCATCCTGGGCCAGGCCTGGCTGGACCCCAGGAGGGCAGCTGCCTGTCTGAGGGGTTGGCAGCAGCAGCAGCTGCAGTGAAACCCCAGGAAGGGCAGTCTGGCAGTACCAGGGTCTGTGCTACAGACCACTGGGATCATGGAATTGTACCAACAATGCCAGGATGGCATAGAGGGGGCAATTCCATGATCATAGACATGTTACATGGCCATATTCGGAGTTACCATGGTGAAGCTACATATAGGTAGTGACCTATATGTAGTGCACGCGTGTAATGGTGTCCCCGCACTCACAAAGTTCAGTGAATTGGCTCTGAACAATGTGGGGGCACCTTGGCTAGTGCCAGGGTGCCCACACACTAAGTAACTTTGCACCTAACCTTTACCAGGTAAAGGTTAGACATATAGGTGACTTATAAGTTACTTAAGTGCAGTGTAAAATGGCTGTGAAATAACGTGGACGTTATTTCACTCAGGCTGCAGTGGCAGGCCTGTGTAAGAATTGTCAGAGCTCCCTATGGGTGGCAAAAGAAATGCTGCAGCCCATAGGGATCTCCTGGAACCCCAATACCCTGGGTACCTCAGTACCATATACTAGGGAATTATAAGGGTATTCCAGTAAGCCAATGTAAATTGGTAAAAATGGTCACTAGCCTGTTAGTGACAATTTGAAAGTAATGAGAGAGCATAACCACTGAGGTTCTGGTTAGCAGAGCCTCAGTGAGACAGTTAGGCACCACACAGGGAACATATACATGCACACCTATGAGCACTGGGGCCCTGTGTGACAGGGTCCCAGTGACACATACATATAGGCCACAAACCTATGAGCACTGGGGTCCTGACTAGCAGGATCCCAGTGACACATAACAACCATACTGAAAACATGGTGTTTTCACTATGAGCACTGAGGCCTGGCTATCAGGATCCCAGTGAGACAGTGAAAACAGTGACAAACACCCTGACATACACTCACAAACAGGCCAAAAGTGGGGGTAACAAGGCTAGAAAGAGGCTACCTTCTCACACAACCCCCCCCAAACGAAGGACAATAAGGCTAACCTTGGCCAGTTGAGACTTTATTGTCTAAGTGGTGATAAGTAGAGAGTAGCTCTGCAATAGATTGGTTACTCCCTTTATCATCCACTATATGGTTACTTCCCTGTGGGGATGTAAACCACCCTGTTTGAAGTTTTTTAGCTAAGCAATAATGTGAAGATGTATTTTCAGAGTTTCTATCAGTAAGTTTTAGTTTAGAGCAGTGGGAATTGTCCACTGAACCTATTTGTAGTGATGGAAATGCCAGACAGGGATGCTGTCTCAGAAAAGCCATAGCTGGGCAAAAACTTTGTCCATCTGGCTGGAAGAGAGAACAGGGATGCTGTTTCTCTTGAGTTGGAGCAGGGCAGGGATGCTGTCCTATGAGCTCCACACTAGGGCAGGGATGCTGTCCTAAGTGTTGTGAGGTAGTGCAGGGTTTCTGCACTAAAGTTTCTCTGGGAGGGTGGGAGGGATGCTCCATGTTAACTAAAATGGTGCTGTTTTTCTCACCAATGTTAGTTATCCCACAGAGAGGTGCTTCCACCTCAGGGAGTCTAGCTTTGCCAGCTGATGATTCCCTTGGAACAGGTGCCACCCCAGGAGAGGTTTCTCCCACCACAGGAATAGTACCCTGAATGGTAGGGTGGTTAGGGGATACTGTGATACCCTTTTTACCTGTTGATGGAGAGGGATCCTGAGTTTTCAGGCCTTCTCTCCTTTGCTTTTTCATTTCACTTGAAATGAGAGGGAACAATTCCTCAGGGATGCCCAGCATGGCTGCATGGGATAAAACTCTACATCAGCCCAACCTGAGGCCTCTAGGTCATTACCTAAGAGACAGTCTACAGGTAAGCTAGGTGATACCACCACCTGCTTAGGGTCAGTAACTCCACCCCAACTAAACTGAATTATAGCTAAGGGAAGAAACTTAGTGGAGTTATGGACATCAATAATCTTATACTGTTGTCCAATGATGTGTTGATCAGGGTGCACTAGGTTTTCAGTCACCAAAGTGAAACTGGCACCTGTGTCCCTGTAGGCCAAGGCCTCAACACCATTTATTGAAACTGTCTGCCTGTACTTATCCATTGTAAGGGGACAAGCAGCCAGTGTGGCAAGGCCAATGCCACTAGGTGTGACAGAAACTGTCTTGGGACTGATTACATCAGTTTCCACTATGGACCCATAAGTGAACCCAACTACACCCTTTGCTTGACTGTTGCCAGCAGTCCCACCACTAGTACCACTACTGCTAGGGGCACTAGAGCTTGATGTATTAGTGGTGGTAGGCTCAGGGGGTTTACCTGGACAGGACTTATCCCCTGGCCTATGGCCTCTATTTTTACACACAAAGCACCAAGGCTTTTTAAAGTGTGCAGGTTGGGAAGAAGAGGAAGAATTTGTTTTATCCCCACTCTCTGAAGAGTGTTTAAGATTTGAAGTGGGATCTTTGGTTTTACCCTTATCCCCATGCTTATCTTGAGATTTTTCACCATCTTTCTTCTTATTGCCATCTTTGTCACCCCCTGTATGAACTTTTCTGTTCACCCTTGTTCTGACCCATTTGTCTGCCTTCTTTCCCAATTCTTGGGGAGAGGTCAGATCAGAGTCTACCAGGTACTGGTGCAACATATCAGACACACAATTATTAAGTATATGCTCTCTCAGGATTGTGTTATACAGGCTTTCATAATCAGTAACTTTACTGCCATGTAACCACCCCTCCAAGGCCTTCACTGAATGGTCAATGAAATCAACCCAGTCTTGTGAAGACTCCTTTTTGGTCTCTCTGAACTTTATCCTGTACTGTTCAGTGGTTAAGCCATAACCATCCAGGAGTGCATTCTTAAGAACTGTAAAATTATTGGCATCACTTTCTTTCACAGTAAGGAGTCTATCCCTACCCTTTCCACTAAATGATAGCCATAGGATAGCAGCCCACTGCCTTTGAGGGACATCCTGTACAGCACAGGCCCTCTCAAGTGCAGCAAACCACTTGTTAATGTCATCCCCCTCCTTATAAGGGGGAACTATCTTGTGCAGATTCCTGGAATCATGCTCTTTTGCAGGATGACTATGGGGAATACTGCTGCTGCCACCATGGGTATCTAAACCCAACTTCTGTCTTTCCTTCTCTAATTCTAAAGACTGTCTATCCAAATCCAGCTGTTGCTTCTTGAGCTTCAGTCTGGTTTGTTCCACTCTCAATCTATTGAGCTCCCTTTCTAACAATCTGTCATCAGGGTGGGTGGGAGGGACATTTCTAGATACAGAGGTATGATGGGAATGAACAGAAGGAGACCTGTCCCTTACAGAGGGCACCCTAACAGCTTGGCTACCAGTATAATGTGAGAGCACACCATCAGTATGGTGTGATTCAACCTCTGTACCAACTATGCTAGACTGTCTAGTAATGGGCAGGCTGAGAAGTTTCTTTCCTGAACCTTTTCCTGGGGGAGTCCCTGGATCAGATTGAGAACATTAGCTACTTTTTCACCAGATTGGGCACTTATGGCCTTATCCTGTACTCTAAGCATATTAATTAACAGTTCTAAGGAAGGATTCTTCCCTACACTCAAACCTCTCTCTATGCAGAGACTCCTTGCTCCTTTCCAGCTAAGGTGATCATATGCAAGTTTGGACAGTTCAACATTTTTTCCTGTGCCAGACATTTTTTTTAGAGAGAGTTAAAGTGATAGAGAAAGAGACAAAAGTTTTCAGAACTTTTTGGAAAGACAGAAAAAAACTTTTTAAACTTTTAAGAACTTTTTGAAAGTTTAGAAGTACTTTTCAGCACTTAGAAAAGAGTGAAAAGAGGAAATGCAAAACTTTTTGGCTATGTGTATATACACTGACCTTGTTTTGTATATTTTTCTCTTATGAAAAGTACAATGACAAGAGTGGTAAGTAGTCTCAAGCACTTATCCCACCACTGCACAACCAATGTAGGAGGCTGGACTGGCTTGTAGTGAGTACCAAGGGGTACTTGCACCTTGCACCAGGCCCAGTTATCCCTTATTAGTGTATAGGGTGTCTAGCAGCTTAGGCTGATAGATAATGGTAGCTTAGCAGAGCAGCTTAGGCTGAACTAGGAGACGTGTGAAGCTACTACAGTACCACTTAGTGTCATATGCACAATATCATAAGAAAACACAATACACAGTTATACTAAAAATAAAGGTACTTTATTTTTATGACAATATGCCAAAGTATCTTAGAGTGTACCCTCAGTGAGAGGATAGGAAATATACACAAGATATATATACACAATAGCAAAAATATGCAGTATAGTCTTAGAAAACAGTGCAAACAATGTATAGTTACAATAGGATGCAATGGGGAAACATAGGGATAGGGGCAACACAAACCATATACTCCAGAAGTGGAATGCGAACGACGAATGGACCCCAAACCTATGTGACCTTGTAGAGGGTCGCTGGGACTATTAGAAAATAGTGAGAGTTAGCAAAATAACCCTCCCCAAGACCCTGAAAAGTGAGTGCAAAGTGCACTAAAGTTCCCCTAAGGACAAAGTAGTCGTGTTAGAGGAATAATGCAGGAAAGACACAAACCAGCAATGCAACAACTGTGGATTTCCAATCTAGGGTACCTGTGGAACAAGGGGACCAAGTCCAAAAGTCACAAGCAAGTCGGAGATGGGCAGATGCCCAGGAAATGCCAGCTGCGGGTGCAAAGAAGCTTCAACTGGACAGAAGAAGCTGAGGTTTCTGCAGGAACGAAAAGGGCTAGAGACTTCCCCTTTGGTGGACGGATCCCGCTCGCCTTGGAGAGTTGTGCAGAAGTGTTTTCCCGCCGGAAGGATGCCAACAAGCCTTGCTACACGCAAATCGTGCATTTAACGTTTTTGGATGCTGCTGGGGCCCAGGAGGGACCAGGAGGTCGCAAATTGGACCTGCAGAGAGAGGGGACGTCGAGCAAGACAAAGAGCCCTCACTGAAGCAGGTAGCACCCGGAAAAGTGCCAGAAACAGGCACTACAAGGATGCGTGAAACGGTGCTCGCCGAAGTTGCACAAAGGAGTCCCACGTCGCCGGAGACCAACTTAGAAAGTCGTGCAATGCAGGTTAGAGTGCCGTGGACCCAGGCTTGGCTGTGCACGAAGGATTTCCGCCGGAAGTGCACAGGGGCCGGAGTAGCTGCAAAGTCGTGGTTCCCAGCAATGCAGCCCAGCGAGGTGAGGCAAGGACTTACCTCCACCAAACTTGGGCTAAAGAGTCACTGGACTGTGGGGGTCACTTGGACAGAGTCGCTGGATTCGAGGGACCTCGCTCGTCGTGCTGAGAGGAGACCCAAGGGACCGGTAATGCAGCTTTTTGGTGCCTGCGGTTGCAGGGGGAAGATTCCGTCGACCCACGGGAGATTTCTTCGGAGCTTCTGGTGCAGAGAGGAGGCAGGCTATCCCCACAGCATGCACAAGCAGGAAAACAGTCGAGAAGGCGGCAGGATCAGCGTTACAGAGTTGCAGTAGTCGTCTTTGCTACTATGTTGCAGGTTTGCAGGCTTCCAGCGCGGTCAGCGGTCGTTTCCTTATCAGAAGGTGAAGAGGGAGATGCAGAGGAACTCGGCTGAGCTCGTGCATTCGTTATCTAAAGTTTCCCCAGAGACAGAGACCCTAAATAGCCAGAAAAGAGGGTTTGGCTACCTAGGAGAGAGGAAAGGCTACTAACACCTGAAGGAGCCTATCAGCAGGAGTCTCTGACGTCACCTGGTGGCACTGGCCACTCAGAGCAGTCCAGTGTGCCAGCAGCACCTCTGTTTCCCAGATGGCAGAGGTCTGGAGCACACTGGAGGAGCTCTGGACACCTCCCAGGGGAGGTGCAGGTCAGGGGAGTGGTCACTCCCCTTTCCTTTGTCCAGTTTCGCACCAGAGCAGGGGCTAAGGGGTCCCTGAACCGGTGTAGACTGGCTTATGCAGAATTGGGCACATCTGTGCCCAACAAAGCATTTCCAGAGGCTGGGGGAGGCTACTCCTCCCCTGCCTTCACACCATTTTCCAAAGGGAGAGGGTGTCACACCCTCTCTCAGAGGAAGTTCTTTGTTCTGCCATCCTGGGCCAGGCCTGGCTGGACCCCAGGAGGGCAGCTGCCTGTCTGAGGGGTTGGCAGCAGCAGCAGCTGCAGTGAAACCCCAGGAAGGGCAGTCTGGCAGTACCAGGGTCTGTGCTACAGACCACTGGGATCATGGAATTGTACCAACAATGCCAGGATGGCATAGAGGGGGCAATTCCATGATCATAGACATGTTACATGGCCATATTCGGAGTTACCATGGTGAAGCTACATATAGGTAGTGACCTATATGTAGTGCAAGCGTGTAATGGTGTCCCCGCACTCACAAAGTTCAGTGAATTGGCTCTGAACAATGTGGGGGCACCTTGGCTAGTGCCAGGGTGCCCACACACTAAGTAACTTTGCACCTAACCTTTACCAGGTAAAGGTTAGACATATAGGTGACTTATAAGTTACTTAAGTGCAGTGTAAAATGGCTGTGAAATAACGTGGACGTTATTTCACTCAGGCTGCAGTGGCAGGCCTGTGTAAGAATTGTCAGAGCTCCCTATGGGTGGCAAAAGAAATGCTGCAGCCCATAGGGATCTCCTGGAACCCCAATACCCTGGGTACCTCAGTACCATATACTAGGGAATTATAAGGGTGTTCCAGTAAGCCAATGTAAATTGGTAAAAATGGTCACTAGCCTGTTAGTGACAATTTGAAAGTAATGAGAGAGCATAACCACTGAGGGTCTGGTTAGCAGAGCCTCAGTGAGACAGTTAGGCACCACACAGGGAACATATACATGCACACCTATGAGCACTGGGGCCCTGTGTGACAGGGTCCCAGTGACACATACATATAGGCCACAAACCTATGAGCACTGGGGTCCTGACTAGCAGGATCCCAGTGACACATAACAACCATACTGAAAACATGGTGTTTTCACTATGAGCACTGAGGCCTGGCTATCAGGATCCCAGTGAGACAGTGAAAACAGTGACAAACACCCTGACATACACTCACAAACAGGCCAAAAGTGTGGGTAACAAGGCTAGAAAGAGGCTACCTTCTCACAGTGCTACACACACTTTGGTGCAGTTTCAGCCTCCTCCTGCTTTTACACATGCTCTGGTACTGTTTCAGCCTTCACCTAGTATTACACATGCTCTGGTGCAGGCTCAGGCCGCTCCTTGTATTACACATGCTCCAGTGCAGTTTCAGCCTCCCTTTGGTATTACACATGCTCTGGTGGAGTTTCAGCCTCCACCAGGTATTACATAGGCTCCGGTGTACTTAGAGCCACTGCCAGATATTACATATGCTCTGGTGCACTTCCAGTCACCAGCAAGTATTACATATACTCTGGTGCACGTCCAGCCACCACCAGGTATTCCATATCCTCTTGTGAACTTCCAGCCACTGCCAGGTATTACATATGCTCTGGTGCACTTCCACTCACCGGCCGGTATTACATATCCTCTGGTGCACGTCCAGCCACCACCAAGTATTGCATATCCTCTGGTACACTTCCAGCCACTGCTTGTTGCGCCACGGGTCTCCCGGCTGGGCCGCGGGGGAAGCCGCGGCCTGCGTCAAAGGTCGCGGGGCCCGCGGCGGCCCTTTTCTCCGGCCGCGCGCTGTTTTCTGGATGCGGCGAGGCCAGAGGCGCGAGTATTGTGGGGTGTCTGCGCCCCCCCCCAGCATCACTTACCGGTTACACGTTTTCAGGGCCTTCCTTTTCCTCCTGCATGGTTTTTGAGCCATGCCTTCTCCTTCCCAGCATGCTTTGCACCTTCCTTTTCCCTGCATGCACCTGTTCCCTTTGTGCTATGGTATATTTTCCTATCTCTTGCTCTAGCCCCTTCCCAATCCAAAATGGTGGTGTTACTTCTTCCTGTCCATCACTTCCTGTCTAGGGGTATATAAGGGGAATAATTTCTTCTTCTCATTGTGTTGCAACACTTCTGCTGTGGTGGTCACGCTCCGGCTGGTCTTCGCTTGGACACCAGTTTTTCCTGTTCTGTCTTCAGCCTTCCAGTATTTCCAGGCTCCTGAGTACTAATTCCTTGTGTCCTCCTTCTGTTCAAGGGAGTTCCTGTTGGAGGTTTTTTCCCCTTGGGGTTTTTCCTCTGGGACTCCTTCTGGAGGGCATGGACTGTGGTGGCATACTATTGTCAGCAGCACCGTGGCTACCGGAAGGGGTCACCCCTACCTCGGTCAGAGCAGGACTTGCAGGAACCGGGGCCGCACACCATCCCTCTCCGATACAGACGGTAAGCCCAGGGTGAATCGTGACACTGCTAGGTATTACATATCCTCTGGTGCACTTCCTGTCACTGCCAGGTATTACATATCCTCTGGTGCACGTCCAGCCTTCACCAGGTCTTACATATACTCTGGTGCACTTCCAGTAACCACCAAATACTACATATGCTCTGGTGCACTTACAGCCACCGCCAAGTATTATATATGCTCTGGTGCACTTCCAGTCACCGGCAGGTATTACATATGCTCTGGTACTTCCAGTCACCACCAGGTTACATATGCTCTGGTGTACTTCCAGGCACCGCCAGATATTATATATGCGTAGGTGCACTTCCAACCACCACCAGGTATTAGATATACTGAGGTGCACTTCCAGCTACCGCAAGGAACTACATATTCTCTGGTATACTTCCAGCCACCACGGGGTATTGCATATGTGTTAGTGCACTTCCAGACACCACTAGGTATTACAAATGCTCTAGTGCACTTCCATCAACCATCAGGCATTACCTATACTCTGGTGCACTTCCAGCTACCACCAGGTATCACGTATCTTCTGGTGCAATTCCAGTCACCACCAGGTATTACATATGCTCTGGTGCACTTCCAGTCACTGCAAGGCATTACATGTGTTCTGGTGCACTTCCAGCCAATACCAAGAAATATATATCCTATGGTGCAAGCCCTCCAGCGTAAGGTAATACACATGCTCTGGTGCACTTCCAGTCACCAGCAGGTATTAAATATGCTCTGGTGCACCTCCAGTCACTGCAAGGCATTACATGTGCTCTGGTGCACTTCGAGCCACCACCAGGTATTACATATCCTATGGTGCAAGCCATCCACCGCAAGGTAATACACATGCTCTGGTGCACTTCCAGTCACCGGCAGGTATTAGATATAGGCCCTCATTACAACCCTGGTGGTAAATCCCGCTGACCGCTGTGACGACGGCCGCCAACATACCGTGTCCCCGGCAGAAGTCCACAACGGATATTATGGCCCACACTGAGAATTCCTCTACTATACAGACACCCACACAAGTCTGCCACACCAAAGGTCAGTGATAAACTGGGATAGCAAAACCCACCCTGTTATGCCAACAGGAATATGCCAACAGTATCACAAACCAACGCGCGGTCATTCAACTGCGGTAATCCATTGGCGGTACACACCGGCGAGCTCAAAATACACACACACAAAACTACACCACTCTACACTACGCTGGACAATTCAAACTACACACACCTGACACACATACACCCACCACACCCACACACCCATACCACTATAAAGCACACACCCACATTACCCACAACCTCTTACACCGAACATTTTTGAAGAAGCAGAGAGAGAAAAAAGCAAGGACAACACCAGTATCCAGAGGCACACAATACCATCACTCATACACCATCCACGCACATCACACCACACACCCCAACACATCACCTCACACATCACATCAACCATCACCTCACACATCACTCACACCACATCATGGCACCTCAAAGACACCCCAGGTTTTCTGAGGAGGAGCTCAGGGTCATGGTGGAGGAAATCAACCGGGTAGAGCCACAGCTATTCGAATCACAGGTGCAGCAGAAATCCATTGCAAGGAAGATGGAGCTATGGCGGAGAATTGACGACAGGGTCAACGCAGTGGGACAGCATCCAAGAACAAGGGATGACATCAGGAAGAGGTGGAACGACCTACGGGGGAAGGTGCGTTCCGTGGTATCCAGACACCAGGTAGCCGTACAGAGGACTGGCGGTTGACCCCAACCTCCTCCCTCACAACTAACAACATGGGAGGAGCAAGTTTTGGCAATAATGCATCCTGAGGGCCTCGCAGGAGTAGCAGGAGGACTGGACTCTGGTAAGTCATATCTTTACTATTATATCCCCCCACCCTACCTGCATGCCATCACATATTTCCACCCTCACCCTCACTCCCATGACTCCACCATCTCCCACACACCCCACCAGCACGCCCCACCACTCCCACAACCAAGCCCTGCATGCAACAACAATGCATGGACACCCATCACAGACATGCATGGACACCCATCACCAAAGCATGTCCAATAGAGAGACTCACCCAGGGCACACAATCACCGCTCACACAAGGGCCAAGGCGATAATGCAAGCACAGTAATAGAGGGAAACACACCCATTGCACAAGATGGCACACACAGATAAAATAACAATTCATTTACACCCCAACAGGACCCCTACCCAATGTCACCGGACAGGAGGTGCCAGCCATATCCAGTCCCCCCACAGAAGAGGCCCACAGTGATGACAGCAGCTCTGTATGCCTGGATCAAGATGACCAGCCCGGCCCATCAGAGACCTCTGGACAGTCGGTTCCCCTGCCACAGTCCCAACCCACCACAGAACCTCCCCCCTCAGAAAACACCACCACAGCACCCACCCAGCGGGCCCATGCCACTGTCCCCAGGATACGTCAATCAGTAGTATGTCCACCACTACAGGGACCCCAGGCAACCCCACTAACACAGGACGATCAGGGACATGGGGTCAGTGGCAGTGGGCACACAGTTCAAGGGACAGAGGCACATGACAACAGGGAAGCTGAGAGGACTGCTGTGCGACAGGGGGAGGACAGGCCCAGGGAACCGACCCTCCACGAGGCACTATCAAACATCATAGGAGTATGCCACCATTCCCAGGAGACCATGGGCATGGTACAGGCCAAGTTTCAGGAGACCCAGCGGCTGCAGGAGGGACAATACATGGGGATAATGGAGGACCTTACCAACATATATACCATCCTGGTCACCATAGCAGGGGTGCTGGCTGACATAGGCAAGACCATGAGGGCGGCATTGGCTCAACAAAGGGCTCTGACACTAGCCAAATCGAGGAACAGCCCTCCACCTCCGCCGGCGCTAGTGGACAGGAGGCCCCGCTGTTGTAGTTTAGCAGCGATTAGATTAAGCATTAGCAGAAGACATCTTGTGTTTAGTAACTATTGTGAACATTTCACGGAATCCATTTTGTATTCATGGCAGTCATTTTCTCTGCCACATGCTGCCATGTGCTCACCATGTGCTCTGTCCTACCTTTCTGTTAACTACTCTTGAAAATCTGCCTAGTGACAAGTTATATTTAGCATCTCCCACTTTCGCACATGCTCAGTAAGGTCTGCAGCTGTTAGTCCTTGAAAACTGTTAGCTCCTCCTACCTGTCGACTGTGGATTTCCACATGACCTTACATGCATACAAGTCTTGCCTCTATAATTGTACCACCTCCTTTTAGCCCCTGCGTGGGTATAAAAGGAACATGCTCTCTCAGTTCAGTGTGCTACTTCAAACATTACCGAAGGGTGCTGTTTGAACTGTAGTACCACCTCATGAGGTTAATAAACTTTGTCTAAGCCTCAGCACCGCCACAGGAACAACAGCCCACCAGCACCCCACCCCCCTTAGAAGGAGAACCACCCTGCAAACAGTCCCTGCGATCCAGGCAGAAGACAGAGAACATTGCCAACCTGATTATCACCCTTCTGTCCCACTCTGTCACCCTGTCCACATTGAACTGCCATTGCTCCCCTTCCTATGCCCCACTGGACAATGCACCTGTAATACCAAGAGACTGGACTCTACTATGGACCTTCCTCCACCATCACCTCAGCCCCTTCCACATACCCCTATACACGTTGGCCCCTAAATAAACACCCTTTAATCACAAACCCATCTGGAGTCAGTGTGATCTTTCACAAATGTATCATTACAACATCACCGACAAATATCAATGTAAATATTCATTTGCTCATACCAATGTATGACAGTTGTTGGGCAGCAGTACATATAGCAGAGGCAGAATGAGGTACCCAGATCTGAAAAATTGAAAGCCAAAGTGAACTGTCAGTGTCCATAGACAGAGATGAAAAGGCTGACTTATACAAAGTCCTACAGTATTCAGAAATGTGAGGAACAGTTACAGTCTCTTACCTGTGTGTCACTGGAAGTACTGCATGATGATGTTCGTTCGGTTGTCAATATCTTCTTCCTCTGGCTTCTCTTCCTCACTGTCCAAAGGGTCCAGCGCTGCCACAAGACCATCATCAGTCCCATCCCCCTGCAGAAAAGGCACCTGGCATCACAGTGCCAGGTTGTGCAACATGCTGCATGCCACAATTATCTGGCACACCTTCTTCGGTGAGTAGTATAGGGAGCCACCTGTTAGATGGAGGCACTGGAATCTGTCCTTCAGGAGGCCGAACATCCTCTCAATAATATGCCTAGTTCGTCCATGTGCCTCATTGTAGTGGTCCTCTGCCCTTGTCCTGGCATTCCTCACTGGGGTCGGTAGCCATGAGAGGTTGGGATAACCAGAGTCACCTGCAAATGTCGAGGGATAACTGTTAGACACACACTAACCCTTAGAGACTAACCCATACCCAGACACCTACTCATACTGTGTGAGGACCTTGGCCTCACCTATTAGCGACACACGTTGCCTCTGGAGTTGGCCATTCACATAAGGGATACTGCTATTCCTCAAAATGTAGGCATCATGCGCAGAGCCAGGATACTTGGCATTCACATGAGAGATGTACTGGTCCACCAAACACACTATCTGCACATTCATCGAATGGCAGGTTTTTCTATTTCTGTACACTTGTTCATTTCTGCTGGGGGGACAAATGCCACATGTGTACCATCAATGACACCAATGATGTTGGGGATATGTCCCAGGGCATAAAAGTCACCTTTCACTGTGGCCAAATCCTTTACCTGGGCAAACACGATGTAGCTGCACATGTGTTTCAGCAGGGCAGACAACACTCTGGACAACACATTTGAGAACATAGGCTGGGACATCCCTGATGCTATGGCCACTGTCGTCTGAAAAGACCCACTTGCCAGGAAATGGAGCACTGACAGGACCTGCACTAGAGGGGGGATTCCTGTGGGATGGCAGATAGCTGACATCAGGTCTGGCTCCAATTCGGCACACAGGTCTTGGATTGTGGCACGATCAAGTCTGTAGGTGATGATGATGTGTCTGTCTTCCATTGTCGACAGGTCCACCAGGGGTCTGTACACCGGAGGATGACGCCATCTCATCATCTGCCCCAGCGGATGTGCCCTATGGAGGAGAATGGTGAGCAGAGGGTCATGTACCACATAGGTTGCACAAGTACGTTTGCAGTAATGTGAGTAAATCCATGTGTGGCGTAGTTTGTCCGTATATCTGCCAAATTGTGCTGTGGCGCAGTTAGGTGCCATGCCATGTGCCCCCCTGAAATGGCGGCTGCCTGACTCGTGAGGAGGGCCAAGGGGAAATGAGGTAACTGCGCAGGCGTTGTGCAGTGTCGTCGTAGGCGTCAAAGACCACCGCCCAATTCACAATGGGTTATCATTGGGCCCTATGGGTTCCAGGAGACAATGACAGTGTATGCCGGAGGTGACGGTACGCATCGCCACGGACGTGACCGCCATTTTCTATGTGTTCACTCACTTGATACCTGACCTTCAACAGGAGAGGACCTACACTGCAAGTGCTGCTGTGACCTGAGTCTAGAAGCGACAATGGCTCAAGTGTCTGGGGAAAGAGCCCCTGTCTTCACCATGCAGAAGTTGGACAAACTGGTGGATGGGGTCCTCCCCCAGTACACGCTACTCTACGGTCCTCCAGACAAACAGGTGAGTACACTCTGAGCATGACGCATGGGCAATGTCTGTTTGGAGTGGTGTGGATGTAAGACACATGTTGGGGGGCTAAGGGCTGCATGTGAGGATGGCAAGTGTATGTGCGTCAGGGCATGGGTGGGAACTGGTGGGCACTGAGTATGACGGTCCGGACGGGTGAGTAATTTCCTTTCCTCCTGTACCTTTCCTCTAGGTCAGCACCCACCAGAAGAAGGGTATTTGGCGTGCCATCGGCAAGGAAGTGCGGACCTTGGGGGTCTATCATAGATGGAGCACCCACTGCCGCAAGAGATAGGAGGACCTGCGCCACTGGAACAAGAAGATGGTGGAGGCCCAGCTGGGGCTGGCCTCCCAACGTGGAAGGGGTGCCTGTCGCACCATGACCCCCCAATGTTCCGGATCCCTGCCGTGGCATATCCGGAGTTGAATGGGCGCTTGAGCCATCACAGCAGCCACAAGGGGGTGAGTACAGTGTCATTAAGCTGACTCTGTGCGCTTTACGAAGTGTCTGGGTGGGGGATGTGGGCTGTGGGTTCCCCTAAGCCCAGGCGAACTTGGTAGGGTAGGTCCCTTGTTGGGCAGGCTCTGCGGCACTCCAACCCCCAATATTTTTAGTGGGCATCTACAACAGGGCAGGTTCCTGTGGGTTCCAGGTGTGCAGCAAATGGTGTTAGGCATTGTACTCCATGGCCTGGTGAATTTTCTACTAACTGCTAGTGCATGGCCTAGTACATAGGGCTGCTCCCTGTGTGTTGTGTCTGCCAACGGTAGTGGCGTTGCTTGCATTGACCATGTGTGTTTTCTGTCTTTCCCCCCTTCTTGTTTTGTCACCCTGTCCTTGTGTGCATTAGCATAATCTGGCGGAGGAGCAGAGGCACTGGCGACGGAGGGAGTGCATCCCACATGGCCCTGGAGGGTAAATCCACGGAGGGTGAAGGCACCAGTGGGACGGAGGGTGAGGGGAGCTGCACGACGGGGACAGGAGGGTACTCTTCCTCTGATGGAAGCTCCCTGGCGGTGGTGGACACCTCTGTGCCCACCCCAACAACAGGTACAACTGCCACCCCCCCACCAGCACCGTCCTCCCAGCAGCCCCTCAGCGTGTTTCCCGTGCCCCCTCATCCAGGAGGGTGGGCATCTCCTTCGCCCCAGGCATCTCAGGCCCTGCCCCAGTCAGCCTTGCTGCCCTCAGTGAGGAGGCTATTGACCTCCTGAGATCCCTCACTGTTGGACAGTCAAAAATTCTGAATGCCATCCAGGGTGTCGAGAGGCATTTGCAGCAAACAAATGCCTACCTGGAGGGCATTCATTCTGGCGCGGCAGCCCAACAGAGAGCATTTCAGGCTCTGGCCTCAGCACTGATGGCAGCCATTGTCCCCGTGTCCACCCTCCCGCTCCAACTTCCACTACCCCAATCCCCTTTACCTCAGCCTATCCCAAGCACACCATCAGACCAGCATGCACACACATCAACACACAAAAGTGGCTCAGGCAAACATAAGCACCACAAATCCCACAGGCACTCACACAAGCACCATCCCCATGCACACATACCAACATCCACTTCCTCCACTGTGTCCCCCTCCTCCACGTCCGCCACCTCCCTCCCAGTCTTGTCTCCACTCACACCTGTATGCACTACATAATCAGCCACTGCCTCCATCACCAGCACACCCATCACTACACATCGCTCACGGGCAATCACCACCCCCACAACCATTCACACGCCTCCTGTGTCCTCTTCCAGTGTGTCTGTAAGCCCTCCTCCCAAAGTACACAAACGCAGGCACACACCCACCCAACAGCCATCCACCTCACAACAGCCTCCGGCCCATGCACCTTCACCCAAACTCAGCAGATGTACACCTCCTACAACCACTACCTCTTTTTCCACTCCCACACCCCCTCCATCTTCCCGTCCCAGTGTGTCAAAAAAACTTTTCCTAGCTAACATTAACATCTTCCCTACACCTTCCCCACGTCCTTCCCCGAGGGCCAGGATGTCTAGATCCCAGGCCAGCACCTCAGCCACCAAATCTACATCCGCTGTGGTCCCTGCTACTCCAGTGTGGTCTAAGGGGGCACACGTCAGAGCTGCTAGTGTGCCACCGACAGAAAAGAAGGACCACCGTATTCCACCACCTGCAAAGGTCAAAAAGGGTCCGGCTTCCAGCAGGGGACAGTCACATCACCCACCCAGCAAGTCCTCGCCCAAACACCGAGTGTACAGTGCCAAGGACCCTGCAGCGACTGTCAAGATGGGAAAGGGACACAAGCCAAAGGGCACATTACCTCTGGGCACGATGTCTCCTGGTGAGGGGCTGGTGACCACCATATCATCAGGGATGGCAGTCACATGCACCACAGTCATCACCGCCGCTCCGACCGCCACCTGCACCGCCGCTGCCACAACATCAGTCTGCAGCATCCTCCCCAAGGATCAGCCATCCGAGGCTGCCGGAGACAGGATAGTGTCTCCATTCAGTCACTTGCACCATGGCCAGCACCGGCAGCATCTCTTCCGCAGACACGGCCACCTGCACCACTATCAGCACCACCACATGCACAGCTGATGCCACTCTGTCGGAAGTCAGAACCATCCACAGTGTGCAGCTGTCAGAGTCTGCAGGTGACGTCCTGGACCCTGGACACGCCACTTGAGACACCACCTCCAGCATTGGCACGAACCAGCAATTGGCACCCTAAGTCGCCGCAGGATGGCGTGTGGCTCTGCCTCCATGGAGTATCATGCTACCTGTTCCAGGTACATCGCGTGGCTAAGATACCCAGGTGAGACGAAGTCAACTGCCACACCCCAGGGCACAAAGCCCCCTCCAGAACTAGAGGAGAAAGGCATCAACTCACTCAGTCCCTGGCAGGATGAAGCACTCTGGGCAGAAAGCCCCCTCCAGAACTAGTGGAGAAAGGCATCCACTCATCCAGTCCCTGGCAGGATGAAGCACTCTGGGCACAAAGCCCCCTCCAGAACCAGTGGAGAAAGACATCCACTCACTCAGTCCCTGGCAGGATGAAGCACTCTGGGCACAAAGCCCCCCCCCCCAGAACTAGTGGAGAAAGGCATTCACTCATCCAGTCCCTGGCAGGATGAAGCACTCTGGGCAGAAAGCCCCCTCCAGAACCAGTGGAGAAAGGCATCCACTCACCCGGTCCCTGGCAGGTTGAAGCACTCTGGGCACAAAGCCCCCTCCAGAACCAGTGGAGAAAGGCATCCATTTGAGAGACTGTGGCTTTGCACTCCCCAGAACCAAGCAGTGGGCAGTGAACCCACTTGAGAGACTTGAGAGACTGTGTATGCACTCCCCAGGACCAAGCAGTGGGCAGTGAACCCACTTTAGAGACTTGAGAGACGGTGGCTTTGCACTCCCAAGGACCAAGCAGTGGGCAAACCACCCACTTGAGAGACTTGTGAGACTGTGGCTTTGCACTCCCTAGGACCAAGCAGTGGGCAAACCACCCACTTGAGAGACTTGTGAGACTGTGGCTTTGCACTCCCCAGGACCAAGCAGTGGGCAAACCACCCACTTGAAAGACTTGTGAGACTGTGGCTTTGCATTCCCCAAGACCAAGCAGTGGGCATGGAGCACCCTCGAGGAGCAGTGGCGTTGTACCATCATCCGGCTGAGGTTCCTCTCTCCCCTTCCCCCTGAGGTACCTGTGTTTTTTTCGACCTGATGCCCCTCTAGTGTTCTCTCCGTTTTGAGGCAGGTGTCATGTGTGGGCTTTGCCCATGCTTTTTGGGACCAATGGTCCACGGACATTTCATTGGACAGTGTACGGACTTGTGTACTTGCTGTAAATATTTGTGTATACTGATTATTTGCTGTTCTCTTGATCTATCTGATTGTTCCAATATTACACTAGTTAAACTCATTTCGTTTGGTCCTTGCGTTCTTTCAGGGGGTGACGGGGTGTATCTGGGATGTTACTGGATATGTGTGTGTGTATGTTGTTGTGGGTGGGGTGTGGGGGTGCTGCGTGTCGCGTGTGTGTGTCACTCTCTTTTCCCTCCTCCCCTCCCCTGTGTGCTAGGTGGAGTACTCAACGTCGTCGTCGCCGCCGCTGCCTTCTTTCCACTTCGTGGTGTATTCATAGATACAGCAACATGGGTAGGATCTGCAATTCGGGCTCCATGGCGTCCTAGTTCTTCCTTGGGTGTCGAGAGGTGAGTGGTTTCCCTTCCAAGTACTGTTTCCGCCGTGCTTTTGATGGCGTTGGTACCGCCCCGGAAAAGCTGGTGGATTGGTGCCTTGTAATAATGTGGGCGGTACATTGTCTTCCGCCTGTCTGCTGGCGGTTACCGCCGCGGTGTTTGTTGCTACTGCCGTGGCGGTCGGCGTGTTAAAGTGTCTGTCTGTGTTGCCGGTTTCCGCCATGGTCGTGATCCCATTTATTTTACTGCCGGCCTGTTGGAGGTATTACCGCCACTTTAACACTGGACACCAGGGTTGTAATGAGGGCCATAATCTGGTGCACTTCCAGGCACCACCAGGTATTAAGGCCCATATTTATACTTTTTGACGCTAAACTGCGCTAACGCAGTTTAGCGTCAAAAAAATTTGCGCCGTCTAACGCCATTCTGAAGCGCCATGCGGGCGCCGTATTTATGGAATGGCGTTAGACGGCGCAATCAGACCGGCGCTGCCTGGTGTGCGTGGAAAAAAACCACGTAGACCAGGCAGCTCCGGCGTTGGGAAAAAATGACGTTAGGGCGTCTTAAAATGGCGCAAGTCAGGTTGACGCTAAAAAATCGTCGTAACCCGACTTGCGCCATTTTTTTTCGACGCCCATCCCCCATCAACATGACTTCTATCATTGTAAAGATAGGAGTCATGCCCCCTTGCCCAATGGCCATGCCCAGGGGACTTCTGTCCCCTGGGCATGGTCATTAGGCATAGTGGCATGTAGGGGGGCACAAATCAGGCCCCCCTATGCCACAAAAAAAAAAAAAAAAAAAACTTACCTGGACTTACCTTAATGTCCATGGGATGGGTCCCTCCGTCCTTGGGTGTCCTCCTGGGGTGGGCAAGGGTGGCAGGGGGGGTCCCTGGGGGCAGGGGAGGGCACCTCTGGGCTCATTTTGAGCCCACTTGTCCCTTAACGCCATGCCTGACCCAGGCGTTAAAAAGCGGCGCAAAAGCGCCGTTTTTGGCCACGCCCACTCCCGGGCGTCATTCTTGCCCGGGAGTATAAATACCACGTAAAGGCCTGGGAGTCATTTTTTAAGACGGGAACGCCTCCCTTGCATATCATTAACGCAAGGAAGGGGTTCACGCTAAAAAATGACGCCCACTCCGGGCACTTTGGCGCCCGAAGCGTCTAACGCCATAGTATAAATATGGCGTTAGTTTGCGTTAGTTTAGCGTCGAATTTGCGTCGAAAAAAACGACGCAAATTCGGCGCAACCAGAGTATAAATACGGCCCTAAATATGCTCTGGTGCACTTCCAGGAACTGATAGGCATTACATATGCTCTTGTGCACTTCCAGGCACCAATAGGTATAACATATGCGTTGGTGCACTTCAACATATCCTCTGGTGCACTTCCAGTCACCAGCAGGTATTACATATGCTCTGGTGCACTTCCAGGCACCACCAGGTATTAAATATGCTCTGGTGCACTTCCAGCCATCCCCAGGTTTTACATATCCTCTGGTGCACTTTCATTCACCACCAGGTATTACATATGCTCCAGTGCACTTCCAGGCACCACCAGGTATTAAATATGCTCTGGTGCACTTCCAGGAACTGATAGGTTTTACATATGCTCTTGTGAACGTCCAGGCACCAATAGGTATAACATATGCGTTGGTACACTTCAACATATCCTCTGGTGCACTTCCAGTCACCAGCAGGTATTACATATGCTCTGGTCCACCTCCAGTCACTGCAAGGCATTACATGTGCTCTGGTGCACTTCCAGCCACCACCAGGTAATGCATATCCTCTGGTGCACTTCCAGCCACCACCAGGTATTACATATCCTATGGTGCAAGCCCTCCACTGCAAGGTAATACACATGCCCTGGTGCACTTCTAGTCACCGGCAGGTATTACATATGCTCTGGTGCACTTCCAGGCACCACCAGGTATTAAATATGCTCTGGTGCACTTCCAGTCACCAGCAGGTATTACATATGCTCTGGTGCACTTCCAGTCACTGCTAGGTATTACATGTGCTCTGGTGCACTTCCAGCCACCACCAGGCATTACAGATCATCTGGTGCAAGTCCTGCCACTGTGAGGTACTATATATTCTCTGGTGTACTTCCAGGCACCGCCAGGTATTACATATGCTCTGGTGCACTTGCAGGCACCGCCAGATGTAACATATTTGCTGGTGCACGTCCAGCCACCACCAGGTATTCCATACGCTCTGGTGCCCTTTTAGCCACCAGCAGGTCTTACATGTGCTCTTGTGCACTTCCATGTACCACCAGGTATTACAAATACGTTGGTTCACTTCCAGCCACTCCCAGGTATTACATATGCCTTGGTGTACTTCCAGGCACAGCCAGTGTAGGAAAGTAGCCTCTTCCTAGCCTTGTTACCCCCACTTTTGGCCGCTTTGTGAGTATATGTCAGGGTGTTTTTACTGTCTCACTGGGATCCTGCTAGCCAGGGCCCAGTGCTCATAGTGGAAACCCTATGTCGTCAGTGTGTGTGATATGTGTCACTGGGATCCCAGTGCTCATAAGTTTGTGGCCTATATGTGTTCCCTGTGTGATGACTAACTGTCTCACTGAGGGTCTGCTAACCAGAACCTCAGTGGTTATGCTCTCTCTGCTTTCTAAATTGTCACTAACAGGCTAGTGACCAATTTCACCAATTCACATTGGCATACTGGAACACCCTTATAATTCCCTAGTATATGGTACTGAGGTACCCAGGGTATTGGGGTTCCAGGAGATCCCTATGGGCTGCAGCATTTCTTTTGCCACCCATAGAGAGCTCTGACAATTCTTACACAGGCCTGCCACTGCAGCCTGAGTGAAATAACGTCCACGTTATTTCACAGCCATTTACCACTGCACTTAAATAACTTATAAGTCACCTATTTGTCTAACCTTTACCTGGTAAAGGTTGGGTGCTAAGTTACTTAGTGTGTGGGCACCCTGGCACTAGCCCAGGTGCCCCCACATCGTTCAGGGCAAATTCCCCGGACTTTGTGAGTGCAGGGACACCATTACACGCGTACACTGGACATAGGTCACTACCTATGTACAGCGTCACAATGGTAACTCCGAACATGGCCATGTAACATGTCTAAGATCATGGAATTGTCACCCCAATGCCATCTGGCATTGGGGAGACAATTCCATGATTCCCCGAGTCTCTAGCACAGACCCGGGTACTGCCAAACTGCCTTTCCCGGGGTTTCACTGCAGCTGCTGCTGCTGCCAACCCCTCAGACAGGTTTCTGCCCTCCTGGGGTCCAGCCAGGCCTGGCCCAGGAAGGCAGAACAAAGGACTTCCTCAGAGAGAGGGTGTTAAACCCTCTCCCTTTGGAAAAAAGTGTCAGGGCTGGGGAGGAGTAGCCTCCCCCAGCCTCTGGAAATGCTTTGATGGGCACAGATGGTGCCCATCTCTGCATAAGCCAGTCTACACCGGTTCAGGGATCCCCCAACCCTGCTCTGGCGCGAAACTGGACAAAGGAAAGGGGAGTGACCACTCCCCTGACCGGCACCTCCCAGGGGAGGTGCCCAGAGCTCCTCCAGTGTGCTCCAGACCTCTGCCATCTTGGAAACAGAGGTGCTGCTGGCACACTGGACTGCTCTGAGTGGCCAGTGCCAGCAGGTGACGTCAGAGACTCCTTCTGATAGGCTCTTACCTGTGTTGCTAGCCTATCCTCCTTCCTAGGGAGCCAAACCTCCTTTTCTGGCTATTTGGGGTCTCTGCTTTGGGGAATTCTTTAGATAACGAATGCAAGAGCTCATCAGAGTTCCTCTGCATCTCTCTCTTCACCTTCTGACAAAGGATCGACCGCTGACTGCTCAGGACGCCTGCAAAACCGCAACAAAGTAGCAAAGACGACTACTGCAACCTTGTATCGCTGATCCTGACGCCTTCTCGACTGTTTTCCTTGTGGTGCATGCTGTGGGGGTAGTCTACCTCCTCTCTGCACTAGAAGCTTCGAAGAAATCTCCAGTGGGTCGACGGAATCTTCCCCCTGCAACCGCAGGCAACAAAAGACTGCATCACAGGTCCTCTGGGTCCCCTCTCAGCATGACGACAGTGGTCCCTGGAACTCAGCAACTCTGTCCAAGTGACTCCCACAGTCCAGTGACCCTTCAGTCCAAGTTTGGTGGAGGTAAGTCCTTGCCTCCCCATGCTAGACTGCATTGCTGGGTACCGCATGATTTGCAGCTGCTCCGGCTCCTGTGCACTCTTCCAGGATTTCCTTTGTGCACAGCCAAGCCTGGGTCCCCGTCACTCTAACCTGCAGTGCACAACCTCCTGAGTTGTACTCCGGCGTCGTGGGATCTCCTTTTGTGACTTCGGGTGAGCTCAAGTTCACTCCTCTTTGTAGTGCCTGTTCCGGCACTTCTGCGGGTGCTGCCTGCTCCTGTGAGGGTTCCCTATCTTGCTGGGCGCCCCCTCTGTCTCCTCACGCAATTGGCGACATCCTGGTCCCTCCTGGGCCACAGCAGCATCCAAAAGCCCTGACCGCGACCCTTGCAGCTAGCAAGGCTTGTTTGCGGTCTTTCTGCTGGGCATCTGCCCAATCTCGACTTTGTCGCGACTCTTGGACTTGGTCCCCTTGTTCCACAGGTACTCTCGTCTGGAAATCCACCTTTGTTGCATTGCTGGTGTTGGTCTTCCTTGCAGAATTCCCCTATCACGACTTCTCTGCTCTCTGGGGAATATAGGTGCACTTTACACCTATTTTTCAGGGTCTTGGGGTGGGCTATTTTTCTAACCCTCACTGTTTTCTTACAGTCCCAGCGACCCTCTACAAGCTCACATAGGTTTGGGGTCCATTCGTGGTTCGCATTCCACTTTTGGAGTATATGGTTTTTGTTGCCCCTATACCTATGTGCTCCCATTGCAATCTATTGTGACTATACATTGCTTGCATTACTTCCTTTTGCTATTAGTGCATATTTTTGGTATTGTGTACATATATCTTGTATCGTGTATATTTGCTATCCTCATACTGAGGGTACTGACTGAGATACTTTTGGCATATTGTCATAAAAATAAAGTACCTTTATTTTTAGTATATCTGTGTATTGTGTTTTTTTATGATATTGTGCATATGACACCAGTGGTATAGTAGGAGCTTTGCATGTCTCCTAGTTCAGCCTAAGCTGCTCAGCTATAGCTACCTTCTACCAGCCTAAGCTGCTAGAAACACCTCTTCTACACTAATAAGGGATAACTGGACCTGGTACAGAGTGTAAGTACCCCTTGGTACCCACTACAAGCCAGGCCAGCCTCCTACATTGGTCGTGCAGCGGTGGGATAAGTACTTGCAACTACTTACCACTTTGTCATTTTGTACTTTTCATAAGAGAAAAATATACAAAACAAGTTCAGTGTATGTACACCTAACCAAAACGTTTTGCTTTTCTTCTCTTACTCTATTGCTAAGTGCTGAAAAGTACCTCTAAAACTTTCAAAAAGTTCTAAAAAATTGAAAAGGTTTTTTTTCTGTTTCCTTAAAAAGTCCTGAAACTTTTTCTTTCTTTTATCTGTCCCTAAACCTTTTTCTATCATGTCTGGTACAGGTCCTACTCCTGATCTGGCAAGCACTTCTTATGATAACCTTAGCTGGAAAGGTGTAAGGAGTCTCTGCATTGATAGAGGTTTAGGGGTAGGGAAGAATCCCTCTAGAGAATTGTTAATTAACATGCTCATTGAAAATGATAAGGCCTTAGCTGGCACATCAGTTGAGAAGTTAGCAGATGGTTCACACTCTGATTCTGGGGTAGCCCCAGTAAGAATGTTAGATGGTATCCTTCCCAACTTGCCCCTTAGCAGACCACCTAGCGTAACTGGTACTAATGTGAGCTCTCATCACAGTAGGGATGTCATTCCTGCAGGTCAAGTTGTTAGAGTGCCAACTGTTAGGGACAATTCTCCCTCTGTTCATTCACACCATTCTTCTGTGTCAAACCATGCTCAACCCACCCACCCTGATGACAGAATGTTAGAAAGGGAGCTCAGTAGATTGAGAGTGGAAGAGTCCAGGCTGAAGCTTAAACAACAACAGCTGGCTCTAGACAGGGAATCTTTAGACTTAGAAAAAGAAAGACAGAGGTTGGGGTTAGGACCCCATGGTGGCAGCAGCAGTATTCCAGATAGTAATCCTGTGAAAGAGCATGATTCTAGGAATCTGCATAAGATAGTTCCCCCTTACAAGGAGGGGGATGACATTAACAAGTGGTTTGCTGCACTTGAGAGGGCCTGTGTTATACAGGGGGTCCCTCAAAGGCAGAGGGCTGCTATCCTATGGCTATCTTTCAGTGGAAAGGGTAGGGATAGGCTCCTTACTGTGAAGGAAAGTGATGCCAATAATTTTACAGTTTTGAAGAATGCACTCCTGGATGGATTTGGCTTAACCACTGAACAATACAGGATTAAGTTCAGAGAAACCAGAAAAGAGTCCTCACAAGACTGGGTAGACTTTGTTGACTATTCAGTGAAGGCCTTGGAGGGGTGGTTACATGGCTGTAAAGTTTCTGACTATGAAAGCCTGTATAATCTGATCCTAAGAGAGCATATTCTGAATAACTGTGTGTCTGATTTGTTGCACCAATATCTAGTGGACTCAGATCTGACCTCTCCCCAAGAATTGGGAAAGAAGGCAGACAAATGGGTCAGAACAAGAGTGAACAGAAAAGTTCATACAGGGGGTGACAAGGATGGCAAGAAGAAGGATGGTAAATCTTCAGACAAGGGTGGGGACAAATCTAAAAATGAGTCTTCATCAGGCCCACAAAAACACTCTGGTGGGGGTGGTGGGTCCAAATCCTCTTCTAATCAAGTAAAGAAACCATGGTGCTATTTATGTAAAGTAAAAGGCCATTGGACAACTGATGCCAGTTGTCCAAAGAAAAGCACCAAGCCTCCCACTACCACAACCCCTACTGCTACACCTAGTGCCCCTAGTAATAGCAGAGGTGGTGAAAGCAAACCTACTAATAGCCAAACCAAGGGAGTAGCTGGGCTCACTTTTGGTAATTTATTTGGGGTTGGTCTTGTTAGGGAGACCACAGAGGCTGTGTTAGTCTCTGAAGGTGCCATTGATTTGGCCACCTTCGTTGCTTGCCCTCTTTATATGGATAAGTACAAGCAACTTCCCCTAATAAATGGTGTTGAGGTTCAGGCCTACATGGACACAGGTGCCAGTGTTACCATGGTAATAGAGAAACTGGTACACCCTGAACAACACCTACTTTGTCACCAGTACCAAGTGACTGATGCTCATAACAACACTCTTAGGCCCATATTTATACTTTTTGACGCTAAACTGCGCTAACGCAGTTTAGCGTCAAAAAATTTTGCGCCGTCTAACGCCATTCTGAAGCGCCATGCGGGCGCCGTATTTATGGAATGGCGTTAGCCGGCGCAAGCAGACCGGCGCTGCCTGGTTTGCGTGGAAAAAAGCCACGTACACCAGACAGCGCCGGCGTAGGGGGAAAATGGCGTATGGGCGTCTTAAAATGGGGCAAGTCAGGTTACGTCGAAAAAATCGTCGTAACCCGACTTGCGCCATTTTTTTTCGACGCCCATCCCCCATCAACATGACTCCTATCATTGTAAAGATAGGAGTCATGCCCCCTTGCCCAATGGCCATGCCCAGGGGACTTCTGTCCCCTGGGCATGGTCATTGGGCATAGTGGCATGTAGGGGGGCACAAATCAGGCCCCCCTATGCCACAAAAAAAAAAAAAAAAAAAACTTACCTGAACTTACCTTAATGTCCATGGGATGGGTCCCTCCATCCTTGGGTGTCCTCCTGGGGTGGGCAAGGGTGGCAGGGGGGGTCCCTGGGGGCAGGGGAGGGCACTCTGGGCTCATTTTGAGCCCACTTGTCCCTTAACGCCATGCCTGACCCAGGCGTTAAAAAGCGGCGCAAATGCGCCGTTTTTGGCCACGCCCACTCCCGGGCGTCATTTTTGCCCGGGAGTATAAATACCACGTAAAGGCCTGGGAGTCATTTTTTAAGACGGGAACGCCTCCCTTGCATATCATTAACGCAAGGAAGGGGTTCACGCTAAAAAATGACGCCCACTCCGGGCACTTTGGCGCCCGAAGCGTCTAACGCCATAGTATAAATATGGCGTTAGTTGGCGTTAGTTTAGCGTCGAATTTGCGTCGAAAAAAACGACGCAAATTCGGCGCAACCAGAGTATAAATACGGCCCTTAGCCACCCCATGGCTGTTGTAAATCTCAACTGGGGGGGGGTTACTGGTCCAAAGAAAGTTGTGGTTGCCGCAGATTTACCTGTAGACTGTCTACTAGGGAACGATTTAGAGACATCAGCTTGGGCAGAAGTGGAGTTGGAGGCTCATGCAGCAATGCTGGGCATTCCTGTGCATATTTTTGCTTTGACAAGGGCTCAGGCCAAAAAGCAAAAAGGACAGGGTGACTTGGATCCTGGAACAATGGACCAAGTGCTCCCTAAAGCTAGGGTTAGTAAAGGTAAATCCCTACCTACTATCCCTCCCTCTACAGATGATTCAACTTCTGAGGAAGAAGAATTTCCCCCCTGTGCAGAACCTTCACCAGAGGAGCTGGAAGCACACTGCTGAGCTTTTGGGTGGAGGGGGGCCTGCCAGGGAGGAGCTGAGTGTGGCACAGCAAACCTGTCCCACATTAGAGGGTCTAAGACAGCAAGCTGTCAAACAGCAAAATGGGGATGTCAGTGACTCACATAGAGTTTACTGGGAGGACAACCTCTTGTGTACAGAGGCAAGGGACCCTAAACCTGGAGCAGCCAGGAGATTGGTCATTCCCCTGCAATACAGAGAGTTCCTCCTAACTCTAGCCCACGACATTCCCTTGGCTGGACATCCAAGGCAAATTAAAACATGGGAAAGGCTTGTCCCCCCTGTTTCATTGGCCTAGGATGTCAGAGGACACAAAAGATTTGTGTAAGTCCTGTGTCACCTGTCAAGCTAGTGGCAAGACTGGTGGCACCACAAAGGCTCCCCTTATTCTACTGCCTGTGGTTGGGGTTCCCTTTGAAAGGGTAGGGGTTGACATAGTTGGCCCCCTTGACCCTCCTACTGCTTCAGGCAATAGGTTTATCTTGGTGGTAGTGGACCATGCTACAAGATATCCTGAAGCAATTCCTCTAAGGACCACTACAGCTCCAGCAGTGGCAAAAGCCCTCTTGGGAATCTTTTCCAGGGTGGGTTTCCCAAAAGAGGTGGTATCAGACAGGGGTAGCAACTTTGGGCCATATTTATACTTTTTGACGCAAAACTGCGCTAACGCAGTTTTGCGTCAAAATATTTAGCGCCGGCTAACGCCATTCTGAAGCGCCATGCGGGCGCCGTATTTATTGAATGGCGTTAGCCGGCGTTAGGCGACCGGCGCTGCCTGGTGTGCGTGAAAAAAAACCACGTACACCAGGCAGCGCCGGCGTAGGGGAAAATGGCGTATGGGCGTCTAAAAATGGGGCAAGTCAGGTCGAGGCAAAAAAATCGTCTTAACCCGATTTGCGCCATTTTTTTACGACGCCCATCCCCCATCAACATGACTCCTGTCTTAGCAAAGACAGGAGTCATGCCCCCTTGCCCAATGGCCATGCCCAGGGGACTTATGTCTCCTGAGCATGGTCATTGGGCATAGTGGCATGTAGGGGGGCACAAATCAGGCCCCCCTATGCCACAATTTTTTTTTTTTTAAATACTTACCCCAACTTACCTTTTCTTCCCTGGGATGGGTCCCTCCATCCTTGGGTGTCCTCCTGGGGTGGACAAGGGTGGCAGGGGGTGTCCCTGGGGGCAGGGGAGGGCACCTCTGGGCTCCTTCTGAGCCCACAGGTCCCTTAACGCCTACCCTAACCCAGGCGTTAAAAAGAGGCGCAAATGCGGGTTTTTTTGCCCCGCCCACTCCCGGGTGTCATTTTTGCCCAGGAGTATAAATACCACGCACATGCCTCGGAGTCATTTTTTAGGACGGGAACGCCTCCCTTGCATAT
Organism: Pleurodeles waltl; assembly: GCF_031143425.1. NCBI lineage: Eukaryota > Metazoa > Chordata > Amphibia > Caudata > Salamandridae > Pleurodeles > Pleurodeles waltl. The sequence goes on from NC_090448.1 coordinate 1,192,728,512, forward strand.
CATTAACGCAAGGGAGGTGTTCACGCCAAAAAATGACGCTAACTCCATGAACTTTGGCGCTAGACGCGTCTAACGCCAAAGTATAAATATGGAGTTAGTTTTGCGTCGAATTTGCGTAGAAAAAAACGACGCAAATTCGGCGCAAACGGAGTATAAATATGCCCCTTTATGTCTGCATACTTAAAGGCCATGTGGAAGGAATGTGGTGTAACATACAAATTCACCACACCTTATCATCCACAAACAAATGGACTGGTTGAGAGGTTTAACAAAACTCTCAAAGGAATGATAATGGGACTCCCTGAAAAACTCAGGAGGAGATGGGATGTCCTGTTACCTTGCCTCCTTTTTGCTTACAGGGAGGTACCCCAGAAAGGAGTGGGCTTCAGCCCCTTTGAACTCCTATTTGGGCACCCTGTAAGAGGTCCTCTAACACTTGTAAAGGAGGGTTGGGAACAACCTTTAAAAGCTCCTAAGCAAGACATAGTGGACTATGTACTTGGCCTAAGATCCAGAATGGCTGAGTATATGAAAAAGGCCAGCAAAAACCTTCAGGCCAGCCAAGAGCTCCAAAAGCAATGGCATGACCGAAAGGCTGTTCTGATTCAGTACCAACCAGGGCAGAAAGTGTGGGTCTTTGAGCCTGTGGCCCCAAGAGCACTCCAAGACAAATGGAGTGGACCCCACATTATTGTTGAAAATAAGGGAGAAGTCACCTACTTGGTTGACTTGGGCATTGCCAGGAGTCCCCTTAGGGTGCTCCATGTCAATCGCCTGAAACCCTACTATGACAGGGCTGATCTCACCCTGCTCATGACAACAGATGAAGGACAGGAAGAAGAGAGTGACCCTCTCCCTGATCTCTTCTCTTCCACAGAACAAGATGCTCTAGTGGAAGGTGTAGTTTTAGCAGATTGTCTTACTGCTGAGCAGAAAGACCACTGCACCTGCCACTTTTCAGAGGTTGGTGAATACAGTCCTGCAAGGGTTGGAGGCTTTTAGTGCAGCATATCTAGATGATATAGCTGTCTTTAGCTCCACCTGGGATGATCACCTGGTCCACCTATGGAAAGTTTTGGAGGCCCTGCAAAAGTCAGGCCTCACTATCAAGGCTTCAAAGTGCCAGATAGGGCAGGGGAAATTGGTTTATCTGGGACACCTTGTAGGTGGAGAACAGATGGCACCACTTCAGGGGAAAATCCAAACTATCATAGATTGGGTTCCCCCTACAACTCAGACCCAGGTGAGAGCCTTCTTAGGACTCACTGGGTATTACAGGAAGTTCATAAAGAACTATTTCTCCATAGCAGCCCCTCTTAATGATCTCACTTCTAAGAAAATGCCTAAAAAGGTATTGTGGACAGCTAGCTGTCAGAAAGCTTTTGAGGAGCTGAAACAGGCCATGTGCACTGCACCTGTCCTAAAAAGCCCATGTTACTCCAAGAAATTCATTGTTCAAACTGGTGCATCTGAATTAGGGGCAGTCTTATCACAACTCAATTCTGAGGGCCAGGATCAACCTGTTGCTTTTATCAGCAGGAGGTTGACCCCTAGAGAAAAGCGTTGGTCTGCCATAGAGAGGGAGGCCTTTGCTGTGGTCTGGGCACTGAAGAAGTTGAGGCCATACCTGTTTGGCACTCACTTCATTGTTCAGACAGACCACAAACCTCTACTTTGGCTAAAACAAATGAAAGGTGAAAACCCTAAATTGTTGAGGTGGTCCATATCTCTACAGGGAATGGACTATACAGTGGAGCATAGACCTGGGAGTACCCACTCCAATGCAGATGGACTCTCCAGATATTTCCACTTGGACAATGAAGACTCATCAGGTCATGGCTAGTCTTATTGTCCTTCGTTTGGGGGGTGGGGTTGTGTAGGAAAGTACCATCTTGCCTGGCATGTTACCCCCATATTTCACTGTATATATGTTGTTTTAGTGTATGTGTCACTGGGACCCTGCCAGCCAGGGCCCCAGTGCTCATAAGTGTGCCCTGTATGTGTTCCCTGTGTGATGACTAACTGTCTCACTGAGGCTCTGCTAACCAGAACCTCAGTGGTTATGCTCTCTCTGCTTTCTAAATTGTCACTAACAGGCTAGTGACCAATTTCACCAATTCACATTGGCATACTGGAACACCCTTGTATATGGTACTGAGGTATCCAGGGTATTGGGGTCCCAGGAGATCCCTATGGGCTGCAGCATTTCTTTTGCCACCCATAGGGAGCTCGGACAATTCTTACACAGGCCTGCCACTGCAGCCTGAGCGAAATAACGTCCACGTTATTTCACAGCCATTTACCACTGCACTTAAGTAACTTATAAGTCACCTATATGTCTAACCTTTACCTGGTAAAGGTTGGGTGCTAAGTTACTTAGTGTGTGGGCACCCTGGCACTAGCCAAGGTGCCCCCACATCATTCAGGGCAAATTCCCCAGACTTTGTGAGTGCGGGGACACCATTACACGCGTTCACTGGTCATAGGTCACTACCTATGTACAGCGTCACAATGGTAACTCCGAACATGGCCATGTAACATGTCTAAGATCATGGAATTGTCACCCCAATGCCATTCTGGCATTGGAGAGACAATTCCATGATCCCCCGAGTCTCTAGCACAGACCGGGGTACTGCCAAACTGCCTTTCCCGGGGTTTCACTGCAGCTGCTGCCAACCCCTCAGACAGGTTTCTGCCCTCCTGTGGTCCAGCCAGGCTTGGCCCAGGAAGGCAGAACAAAGGACTTCCTCAGAGAAAAAGGAAAAAGGTGTCAGGGCTGGGGAGGAGTAGCCTCCCCCAGCCTCTGGAAATGCTTTGATGGGCACAGATGGTGCCCATCTCTGCATAAGCCAGTCTACACCGGTTCAGGGATCCCCCAGCCCTACTCTGGCGCGAAACTTGACAAAGGAAAGGGGAGTGACCACTCCCCTGACCTGCACCTCCCAGGGGAGGTGCCCAGAGCTCCTCCAGTGTGCTCCAGACCTCTGCCATCTTGGAAACAGAGGTGCTGCTGGCACACTGGACTGCTCTGAGTGGCCAGTGCCAGCAGGTGACGTCAGAGACTCCTTCTGATAGGCTCTTACCTGTGTTGCTAGCCTATCCTCCTTCCTAGGTAGCCAAACCTACTTTTCTGGCTATTTAGGGTCTCTACTTTGGGGAATTCTTTAAATAACGAATGCAAGAGCTCATCAGAGTTCCTCTGCATCTCTCTCTTCACCTTCAGCCAAAGGATCGACCGCTGACTGCTCAGGACGCCTGGAAAACCGCAACAAAGTAGCAAAGACGACTACTGCAAGCTTGTATCGCTGATCCTGCCACCTTCTCGACTGTTTTCCTAGTGGTGCATGCTGTGGAGGTAGTCTGCCTCCTCTCTGCACTAGAAGCTCCGAAGAAATCTCCTGTGGGTCGACGGAATCTTCCCCCTGCAACCGCAGGCAACAAAAGACTGCATCACCGGTCCGCTGGGTCCCCTCTCAGCATGACGAGCGTGGTCCCTGGAACTCAGCAACTCTGTCCCAGTGACTCCCACAGTCCAGTGACCCTTCAGGCAAAGTTTGGTGGAGGTAAGTCCTTGCCTCCCCATGCTAGACTGCATTGCTGGGTACTGCGTGATTTGCAGCTGCTCCGGCTCCTGTGCACTCTTCCAGGATTTCCTTTGTGCACAGTCAAGCCTGGGTCCCCGACACTCTAACCTGCAGTGCACAACCTCCTGAGTTGTCCTCCGGCGTCGTGGGATCTCCCTTTGTGACTTCGGGTGAGCTCCAGTTCACTCCTCTTTGTAGTGCCTGTTCCGGCACTTCTGCGGGTGCTGCCTGCTCCTGTGAGGGCACCCTATCTTGCTGGGCGCCCCCTCTGTCTCCTCACGCAATTGGCGACATCCTGGTCCCTCCTGGGCCACAGCAGCATCCAAAAACCCTAACCGCGACCCTTGCTGCTAGCAAGACTTGTTTGCGGTCTTTCTGCGTGGGAACACCTCTGCAAGCTTCTTCATGACGTAGGACATCCATCCTCAAAGGGGAAGTTTCTAGCCCTTTTCGTTCTTGCAGAATCCACAGCTTCTACTATCCGGTGGCAGCTTCTTTGCACCCTCAGCTGGCATTTCCTGGGCATTTGCCCAATCTTGACTTTGTCTCGACTCTTGGACTTGGTCCCCTTGTTCCACAGGTACTCTCATCCGGAAATCCACCTTTGTTGCATTGCTGGTGTTGGTCTTCCTTGCAGAATTCCCCTATCACAACTTCCGTGCTCCCCCGGGAATATAGGTGCACTTTACACCTACTTTTCAGGGTCTTGGGGTGGGCTATTTTTCTAACCCTCACTGTTTTCTTACAGTCCCAGCGACCCTCTACAAGCTCACATAGGTTTGGGGTCCATTTGTGGTTCGCAGTCCACTTTTGGAGAATATGGTTTGTGTTGCCCCTATACCTATGTGCTCCCATTGCAATCTATTGTGACTATACATTGCTTGCATTACTTCCTTTTGCTATTACTGCATATTTTTGGTATTGTGTACATATATCTTGTGTATATTTGCTATCCTCATACTGAGGGTACTCACTGAGATACTTTTGGCATATTGTCATAAAAATAAAGTACCTTTATTTTTAGTATATCTGTGTATTGTGTTTTCTTATGATATTGTGCATATGACACCAGTGGTATAGTAGGAGCTTTGCATGTCTCCTAGTTCAGCCTAAGCTGCTCAGCTATAGCTACCTTCTACCAGCCTAAGCTGCTAGAAACACCTATTCTACACTAATAAGGGATAACTTGACCTGGTACAGAGTGTAAGTACCCCTTGGTACCCACTACAAGCCAGGCCAGCCTCCTACACTAGGTACCCAGGGAATTGAGGTTCCAAGAGATCCCTATGGGCTACAGCATTTCGTTTGCCACCCATAGGGAGCTCAGACAATTCTTACACAGGACTGCCACTGCAGCCTGAGTGAAATAACGTCCATGTTATTTCACAGCCATTTTACACTGCACTTAAGTAACTTATAAGTCACCTATATGTCTAACCCTCACTTAGTGAAGGTTAGGTGCAAAGTTACTTAGTGTGAGGGCACCCTGGCACTAGCCAAGGTACCCCCACATTGTTCAGGGCAAATTCCCCAGACTTTGTGAGTGCGGGGACACCACAAAGTGGCCCCTGACCTGTTTTGGCCAGAGCTCGCTCCCCCTCGCGTGCAGCACCACCTAGCTGTGCCGTGTCCCTGACCCCCGCCCACGCTGCTGATCGCATGTTCGAGGCCCTCCATCCGCAGGCACGCGCCTATGCCTCATCCCTGGTGTCTTGTGGGGTACTGGTAAGCGACACTAGACCTGTGCATTGTATTATTGTGACTTTTTCTATTGTTTTTAAATTGTGCCTTGTTTATACTGTTTCTATCGTATTTTATTGTGCCCTGTCTTACTGTGCCCTGTTTTTGCCGTATTTCTCTGTGTATTTTGGGCCATTTTGCCCCTTGTGCGCTCCTTTGCCGGCTCTCCCTGAGCCGATCCTCTGCCTTCCCCGCCGCTGCGTCCCTGCGGCCCCGCCCCCTCGCACCCCCATTCACATTCCCCTCCCGCCTCCCAGCTGGTCCTCCCTCCCACCTCCCCTTCTTAATGGCGGTCGCTGCGCGACCGTGCCGGAGGCGCCCCACAGGCAAGCCCATCTGCACCCGTCCGCGCCTGGACCGCGACCAGCGCCAGTCCCCTTGGTCCCCCTAGCCAAGACCCCCCCAAACAACACTACTCCTCACACACTCTCCACTCCCTCAACCCAGGACCACGCCCCGTCGGCACCCAAACCAGCCCTACACACACAAAGGGTCCCTTCACCTGCTATGCCTGCTTATTCTCCTGCTCCACCTCTCACACCCCCAACACCCACACGCCCCACACCAACCCCAGCGCCCCCAACACCAAACACAACAACCTCAATGCAACAAACTCCCGCACAGCCCCCACACACACTAACTGGCCTCACCACAAAAAACCCCACAACCTGAACACACCCCACGTCAACACCACCACAACCCACAGCAACACCACGAGCACCCACACCAACACTTTTGCACAACCATCTCAACTGCTTGCTCCTAAACACCCGCTCCCTACACAAACATGCCATAGAACTCTGGGACCTCTTCACATCACACTCACCTGACATTGTCTTCCTCACGGAAACCTGGACAAACAACTCATCTGAGCCCGACATAGCTACAGCCACAGCTGAGGGCTACAAACTCCAACACAAAGACCGCCTTAACAAACCAGGAGGTGGCATCACCATCCTGCACAAAGACACCATTAAGGTCAACACCAACACCCACGACAACCTCAACAACGCAGAACACATGCACTTCCTAATCCACATAAACAACACCACCACCCTCAGAGGTACACTCGTATACAGACCCCCTGGACCACGCCCCCCCTTCTGTGACACCATCGCTGACACCATCAGCCCGCACCTCCTCATCTCCACAGACTACATCCTCCTCAGCGATTTCAACTTTCACCTGGAGCACCCCCACGACCACAACTCCTCTTTTCTCCTAGACAACCTCACCAACCTCAGACTCAAACAACTGGTCACAGCACCCACCCACTCAGCAGGACACACACTTGATGCAATCTTCACTTCGAGCCAACACATAACCTACACCCACACCACCGAACTCCACTGGACCGACCACCACTGCGTCCACTTCTCCTTTGCCAACCCCCCCCACACACCACCAACCGACCACCCCCTACCGCACGTGGGACAAGATCCCCTCAGAACACCTGAACTCCCAACTGGCACAAAACCCCCCACTCAACACCAACGACCCCAACATTGCAGCACATAACCTCACAAAATGGATCACTACCTGCGCAGACTCACTCGCCCCCTCAGAAAAAACACTACCACCCGCAACATCAAGAACGCCCCATGGTTCACTGCTGAACTCCAAGATTCCAAGCGCAAATGCCGCAAAGAGGAGAAAGCCTGGCGACAAGAACCCTCTACCACTAACTTCTCCACCCTCAAAACCTCCACTCGCAATCACCACCAACTCATACGCACCACCAAAAGAACACACTACAAGGAACGCATAGACAACAACTCCCAAAACAGCAAAGAACTCTTTACCATCATCAAAGAGCTCTCCAAACCCAACGCCAGCAACCTAGAACCCACGCACACACAAACCCTCTGCAACTCCCTCTCAAACCACTTCCACCGCAAAATCCTGGACATACACAACAGCTTCATACCACACACACACACACCACACACACACCCCACCTGTCCAACACAGACCCCCCTCACACCCCTCCCAGCCTACTCACCACCTGGGCCCCAACCACCGACGAAGAAATGGAAAAAACAATGAATTCCATCCACTCTGGATCACCCTCCGACCCCTGCCCCCATCGGATCTACAACAAAGCCAGCCCAACCATCGCCCTCAAGCTCCGAGACATAATCAACAGCTCATTCGACACCGCCACCTTCCCAGACCCCTGGAAGCACGCTGAAGTCACCGCACTCCTAAAAAAGCCCAAAGCTGACCCAGACGACCTCTCCAACTACCGACCCATCTCTCTCCTCCCTTTCCCCGCCAAGGTCGCTGAGAAACTAGTCAACACCTGTCTATCCCACTTCCTCGAGAAAAACACACACTCAACCCCTTCCAATCTGGGTTCCGCAAGAACCACAGCACGGAAACCGCCCTCATCGCATGTACTGACAACATCAGAACCAGAGTCGACAAGGGCGAGACCGTCGCACTCATACTCCTAGACCTCTCCGCAGCCTTTAACACTGTCTGCCACCACACACTCCGCACACGCCTCCACAACTCTGGATTTGACACAAAGCTCTAGACCGGCTCACCTCCTTCCTCACCGATAGAACCCAATAAGTCTGCCTCCCACCCTTCCAATCCACTGCCACCAAAATCATCTGCGGAGTCCGCCAAGGATCCTCCCTCAGCCCCACACTCTTCAACATTTACATGATCCCGCTAGCCAACATCCTCCAACCACACGGAATCACCATCCTCTCCTACGCAGACGACACCCAACTCATCTTCTCCCTCACCCGCAACCCTACTACCGCCAAACCCAACCTCCACGCTGCACTCCTTGACACCGCCGCCTGGATGGCAGCTAACCACCTCAAGCTCAACTCCAACAAAACCGAGATTATCATTTTCAGCCCCCACAAAACCATATGGGACGCCTCCTGGTGGCCCACCCCCCTAGGCCCCGCACCTACCCCCGCAAACCACGCACACAACCTTGACATCATCCTGGACCGCTCCCTCTTCATGTCCCGGCAAATCAACGCCGTCACCTCCTCCTGTTTCCGCACACTCCGCATGCTGAAAAAAACCTTCAAATGGATTCCCACAGAGACCAGAAAGAACGCCACGCACTCATCAGCAGCAGGCTAGACTACGGTAATGCCCTCTACGCCAGTACCACACTCAAACTCAAGCGCAAACTCCAGAGAATCTAGAACAGAGCCGCGCGCCTCATCCTGGACCTCCCCCGCCATGAACACATCTAACCACACCTTAAATCCCCTCACTGGCTCCCCATAGACAAAAGGATCACCTTCAAAATCCTCATCCACGCACACAAATCCCTCCACAACACCGGCCCAACCTACCTCAACAAAAGAGTAAACTTCCACTTTCCCACCCGCCACATCCGATCCACCGACTTCGCACTCGCCACAGTCCCCCGCATCCAACGCACCACCACAGGAGGCAGATCATTCTCCTATCTCGCCCCCAAGGCCTGGAACTCCCTCCCCACCAACCTCCGCAAGACCTCCTGCTTTTCAGAAAAAACCTCAAGACATGCCTGTTCGACCAGTGACCCCCCCCCACCCCACCAGCGCCTTGAGACCCTCATGGGTGAGTAGCGTGCTCTATAAATGTCTTGATTGATTGATTGATTGATTACACGTGTGAACTACATATAAGTCAATACCTATGTGTAGCTTCACAATGGTAACTCTGAACATGGCCATTTAACATGTCTAGGATCATGAAATTGTCACCCCAATACCATTCTAGTATTAGGGGGACAATCCATTGCATCCCCGAGGCTCTAGCATGGACACCGGGTACTGCCAAACTAGCTCTCTGGGGTTTTCTCAGCAGGTACCGCTGCTGCCAACCCTCAGACAGGTTTCTGCCCCCCTCTGGCCTGGGCAGCCTAGTCCCAGAAAGGCAGAACAAAGGATTTCCTCTGAGAGAGGGTGTTACACCCTCTCCCTTTGGAAATAGGTGTTAAGGGCCTGAGAGGAGTAGCCTCTCCTGGCCTCTGGAAATGCTTTGAAGGGCACAGATGATGCCCTCCTTGCATAAACCAGTCTACACAAGTTCAGGGATCCCCCAGCCCCTGCTCTGGCGCTAAACTGGACAAAGGAAAGGGGAGTGACCACTCCCTTGTCCATCACCACCCGGGGTGTGGTGCCCAGAGCTCCTCCAGTGTGTCCCAGACCTCTGCCATCTTGAATGCAGAGGTGTGAGGGCACAATGGAGACCTCTGAGTGGCCAGTGCCAGCAGGTGATGTCAGAGACCCCTCCTGATAGGCTCTTACCTGGTTAGGTAGCCAATCCTCCTCTGAGGGCTATTTGGGGTCTCTCCTGTGGGTTTCTCGTCAGATAACGAATGCAAGAGCTCATCAGAGTTCCTCTGCACTTCTCTCTTTGACTTCTGCCAAGGATCGACCGCTGACTGCTCCACGACGCCTGCAAAACTGCAACACAGTAGCAAGACGACTACCAGCAACATTGTAGCGCCTAATCCTGACAGCTTTCTCGACTGTTTCCTGGTGGTGCATGCTCTGAGGGCTGTCTGCCTTCACCCTGCGCTGGAAGCCAAGAAGAAATCTCCAGTGGGTCGACGGAATCTTCCCCCTGCTAACGCAGGCACCAAACTTCTGCATCACTGGTCCTCTGGGTCCCCTCTCATTATGACGAGCGTGGTCCCTGGAACACACAGAAGCTGGATCCAAGTGACCCCAACAGTCCAGTGGTCCTTCTGTCCAAAGTTGGTGGAGGTAAGTCCTTGCCTCCCCACGCCAGACAGTAATCCTGTGTACTGCGTGATCTACAGCTGCTAGGGCTTCTGTGCACTTTTGCAAGGAATCCTTCATGCACAGCATAGCCCAGGTCCCCAGTACTTCGTCCTGCATTGCTCAACTCGCTGAGTTGACCACCGGGTTCGTGGGTCCCTCCTTTGTAGTGTTGAGATGACGGCCACGCTCAGATTTCTTGAATACCTGTTCTGCATGGGCTCTCTGTGCTGCTGAGCGCCCCCTCTGTCTCCTCCTCCAAGGGGCGACCTCCTAGTCCTTCCTGGGCCCGGGCAGCACCCATTTTCTTCAAACGTGACCTTTGCAGCTAGCAAGGCTTGTTTGCGGTCTTTCTGCTTGGAAACAACTCTGCATCCTCCAGCACACTGTGGGGCATTTTCTGTGCAAAGGAGAAGTTCCTGGCATCTTCCGTTGTTGCAGAATCTTCAGCTTCTTCCACCTGGAGGCAGCCATTTTGCACCTTCATCCGGGGTTTGGTGGGCTCCTGCCCCCCCTGGACACTTTCATGACTCTTGGACTTGGTCCCCTTCCTTCGCAGGTCCTCAGGTCCAGGAATCCATCTTCAGGGCTTTGCAGTCAGTTGTTGTCTTTGCAGAATCTCCTATCACGACTTTAGTGTTTTTCTGGGGAAGTAGGGTAACTTTACTTCTACTTTTCAGGGTGGGGTTTCTTGGACACCCTTAGTGTTTTCTTACACTCCCTGCGACCCTCTACACACTACACTAGGCCTGGGGTCCCTAAGTGGTTTGCATTCCACTTTCTTAGTATATGGTTTGTGTTGCCCCTAGCCCTATTGCATCCTATTGTATTCTAGAGTGTTTGCACTACTTTTCTAACTCTTTACTTACCTGATTTTGGTTTGTGTGTATATTTTGTGTATTTTACTTACCTCCTAAGGGAGTATATCCTCTGTGATATTTTTGACACATTGTGACTAAAATAAAACACCTTTATTTTTAGTAACTCTGAGTTTTGTGTTTTCTTATGATACTGTGCTATATGATATAAGTGGTATAGTAGGAGCTTTGCATGTCTCCTAGTTCAGCCTAAACTGTTCTACTATAGCTACCTCTATCAGCCCAAGCTGCTAGAACACATCTAATCTACTAATAAGGGATACCTGGACCTGCCACAAGGTGTAAGTACCACAAGGTACCCACTATAAGCCAGGCCAGCCTCCTACAACTAGTCCAGCAATGTGTGATTTTGGTGCCACAGACACCTCGAATTTCTGACACAGCTGTGAAAACATGCGTCATCAATCTTTGTATTGTAAATACTGCACTTTCATGGCTCCAGGAGGATGCATCAGATTCTTGTAAATAAGGCCCTGAGTCTGTGATTGCTTATTACAATGCCATCCATCCCCAGCATGCAGGCTGGATGCCCCTCTCTCTCTGTGCCGCACTGATCTGGGAGGTTGTTATGATTCTAGCTCCGGGGAAGTCCTTAAGGAGAGATTGGTGGATTATCCTGAGTCCGGAGCCTAGCCCTCCCTCTCGGGATCAGACTCGTTCTTGGTAAGAACACAGGCCGGGGTGTAAGGTGCAGATTACAGGCTGATGAGAGATATAGTTTACGGACTGCTGTAAAAGATACATTACTTATTGGTGTAACATGGATTATGGACTGATTTAAGACATAGTTTATGGACTGGTGTAAAATAGATTACTTACCGGTGTGAGCCATCGTTTTCTTATTGCTCTAACGCATCAATCATTAGCAGATAATTCCCACTGCACCAAGGCACAGCTTCCCCCACCCCCGCCCGCCCCTGCAGCAGCCAGGTCTGGAGACTCAAGGCCCAGAGTGACCACTGCGGGTGAAATAACAAAACTCATAATGGGGGCCTAAGGCAATGAGAGAGTAAGGGCCTGATTACGGTCGTGGCGGACGGGGTTAGTCCATCACAAACGTGCTGTGTATCCTGTCCGCCGTATTGCGATCCCATTATATTCTATAGGAATCGTTATTATGAGGTGGGTGGAACAACCCGTCCGCCAAGATCTAAATCAGGCCCTCAGATGCGAAAGGTTGGGATCTCAGCATGTGATGTACTAAACAGGAAGGGAGAGGGCGGGTCAGCTGAATGCCTGCCCCCGTGTGGGCTAGAGTCCAAGAAAACGTAGAAGGGTTGGGTCAGATAGTGGTGTTTGGAGCTGCACTATATCTCATTGAGGTAAGAAGTGATGCACGGTGGTAGCCATGGTTGCTGCCGACCCGAGGGTACCTTTAATTTCAGCGAGGTAGGGGGACAGAAATCATATCTGTTCTTGTCCAAGGAGTAATCTCCACGGAATGGTTTAGATGGCTTTCATTTGGTGGCCGACATTTAATTATTATTCTATAGTTTGCCAGTTCTGACCATAGATTGTAAAATACTGGGCAGATTTAACTGTAAACTTTAATTGCATAGTTTGCTTGAAGATACCTCGATTCATGTTCTAGCGCTAGCCCGGCCTTGAGGGCTAACGTAAGGATGCTCCTCTCTTGCTGCGAGTGACAAGAGTCTTGTCTCAGGTCCCGAGGCGGTCAGTCCTAACTGGGAACATCGAAACTTTGCCCTTTTTGCAGGGTCACCCCAGAATGCCTTTTGCTGGATCACATATTATTGTGGGTTTAGAACTCTGTACACTTTACCTCTGCTAACCAGTAGTAAAGTAGTTGTACTTCCCGAAACATGGTCCTAAACAGCATACTAGTCCCTGGTACATGGTGCAAATGGGCACCCGGGCCTGTGAGTTAAATGCTGTAGGAGGCTGGACTGGCTTGTAGTGAGTACCAAGGGGTACTTGCACCTTGCACCAGGCCCAGTTATCCCTTATTAGTGTATAGGGTGTCTAGCAGCTTAGGCTGATAGATAATGGTAGCTTAGCAAAGCAGCTCAGGCTGAACTAGGAGACGTGTGAAGCTACTACAGTACCACTTAGTGTCATATGCACAATATCATAAGAAAACACAATACACAGTTATACTAAAAATAAAGGTACTTTATTTTTATGACAATATGCCAAAGTATCTTAGAGTGTACCCTCAGTGAGAGGATAGGAAATATACACAAGATATATATACACAATAGCAAAAATATGCAGTATAGTCTTAGAAAACAGTGCAAACAATGTATAGTTACAATAGGATGCAATGGGGAAACATAGGGATAGGGGCAACACAAACCATATACTCCAGAAGTGGAATGCGAACCACGAATGGACCCCAAACCTATGTGACCTTGTAGAGGGTCGCTGGGACTATTAGACAATAGTGAGAGTTAGAAAAATAACCCTCCCCAAGACCCTGAAAAGTGAGTGCAAAGTGCACTAAAGTTCCCCTAAGGACAAAATAGTCGTGTTAGAGGGAGAATGCAAGGAAAACACAAATCAGCAATGCAACAACGATGGATTCCTGTCTGAGGGTACCTGTGGAACAAGGGGACCAAGTCCAAAAGTCACAAGCAGCTCGTAGCTGGGCAGATGCCCAAGAAATGCCAGCGGTTGGTGTAAAGAAGCTCTTACTAGGCTGAAGAGCTGTGAATACTGCAGGAACGACAAGGGCTAGAGACTTCCCCTTTGGAGGATGGATCCCCCACGCCTTGGAGAGTCGTGCAGAAGTGTTTTCCCGCCGGATGGACGCCAACAAGCCTTGCTACACGCAAATCGTGCGTTTGGCGTTTTTGGACGCTGCTGGGGCCCAGGAGGGACCAGAAGGTCGCAAATTGGACCTGCAGAGAGAGGGGACGTCGAGCAAGACAAAGAGCCCTCACAGAAGCAGGTAGCACCCGGAGAAGTGCCAGAAACAGGCACTACGAGGATGCGTGAAACGGTGCTCGCCGAAGTTGCACAAAGGAGTCCCACGTCGCCGGAGACCAACTTAGAAAGTCGTGCAATGCAGGTTAGAGTGCCGTGGACCCAGGCTTGGCTGTGCACACAGGATTTCCGCCGGAAGTGCACAGGGGCCGGAGAAGCTTGCAAAGTCACGGTTCCCAGCAATGCAGCCCAGCGAGGTGAGGCAAGGACTTACCTCCACCAAACTTGGGCTGAAGAGTCACTGGACTGTGGGGGTCACTTGGACGGTGTCGCTGGATTCGAGGGACCTCGCTCGTCGTGCTGAGAGGAGACCCAAGGGACCGGTAATGCAGCTTTTTGGTGCCTGCGGTTGCAGGGGGAAGATTCCGTCGACCCACGGGAGATTTCTTCGGAGCTTCTGGTGCAGAGAGGAGGCAGACTACCCCCACAGCATGCACAAGCAGGAAAACAGTCGAGAAGGCGGCAGGATCAGCGTTACAGAGTTGCAGTAGTCGTCTTTGCTACTATGTTGCAGGTTTGCAGGCTTCCAGCGCGGTCAGCGGTCGATTCCTTATCAGAAGGTGAAGAGGGAGATGCAGAGGAACTCGGCTGAGCTCATGCATTCGTTATCTAAAGTTTCCCCAGAGACAGAGACCCTAAATAGCCAGAAAAGAGGGTTTGGCTACCTAGGAGAGAGGAAAGGCTACTAACACCTGAAGGAGCCTATCACAAGGAGTCTCTGACGTCACCTGGTGGCACTGGCCACTCAGAGCAGTCCAGTGTGCCAGCAGCACCTCTGTTTCCAAGATGGCAGAGGTCTGGAGCACACTGGAGGAGCTCTGGACACCTCCCAGGGGAGGTGCAGGTCAGGGGAGTGGTCACTCCCCTTTCCTTTGTCCAGTTTCGCGCCAGAGCAGGGGCTAAGGGGTCCCTGAACCGGTGTAGACTGGCTTATGCAGAATTGGGCACATCTGTGCCCAACAAAGCATTTCCAGAGGCTGGGGGAGGCTACTCCTCCCCTGCCTTCACACCATTTTCCAAAGGGAGAGGGTGTCACACCCTCTCTCAGAGGAAGTTCTTTGTTCTGCCATCCTGGGCCAGGCCTGGCTGGACCCCAGGAGGGCAGCTGCCTGTCTGAGGGGTTGGCAGCAGCAGCAGCTGCAGAGAAACCCCAGGAAGGGCAGTATGGCAGTACCAGGGTCTGTGCTACAGACCACTGGGATCATGGAATTGTACCAACAATGCCAGGATGGCATAGAGGGGGCAATTCCATGATCATAGACATGTTACATGGCCATATTCGGAGTTACCATGGTGAAGCTACATATAGGTAGTGACCTATATGTAGTGCACGCGTGTAATGGTGTCCCCGCACTCACAAAGTTCAGTGAATTGG
Organism: Pleurodeles waltl; assembly: GCF_031143425.1. Taxonomy (NCBI): domain Eukaryota; kingdom Metazoa; phylum Chordata; class Amphibia; order Caudata; family Salamandridae; genus Pleurodeles; species Pleurodeles waltl. The sequence goes on from NC_090448.1 coordinate 1,192,743,783, forward strand.
CTCTGAACAATGTGGGGGCACCTTGGCTAGTGCCAGGGTGCCCTCACACTAAGTAACTTTGCACCTAACCTTTACCAGGTAAAGGTTAGACATATAGGTGACTTATAAGTTACTTAAGTGCAGTGTAAAATGGCTGTGAAATAACGTGGACGTTATTTCACTCAGGCTGCAGTGGCAGGCCTGTGTAAGAATTGTCAGAGCTCCCTATGGGTGGCAAAAGAAATGCTGCAGCCCATAGGGATCTCCTGGAACCCCTATACCCTGGGTACCTCAGTACCATATACTAGGGAATTATAAGGGTGTTCCAGTAAGCCAATGTGAATTGGTAAAAATGGTCACTAGCCTGTCAGTGACAATTTGGAAAGAAATGAGAGAGCATAACCACTGAGGTTCTGATTAGCAGAGCCTCAGTGAGACAGTTAGTCACTACACAGGTAACACATTCAGGCACACTTATGAGCACTGGGGCCCTGGGTTACCAGAGTCCCAGTGACACATACAACTAAAACAACATATATACAGTGAAAAATGGGGGTAACATGCCAGGCAAGATGGTACTTTCCTACACAACCCCCCCCCAAACGAAGGACAATAAGACTAGCCATTACCTGATGAGTCTTCATTGTCTAAGTGGAAATATCTGGAGAGTCCATCTGCATTGGAGTGGCTACTCCCAGGTCTATGTTCCACTGTATAGTCCATTCCCTGTAGGGATATGGACCACCTCAACAATTTAGGATTTTCACCTTTCATTTGTTTTAGCCAAAGTAGAGGTTTGTGGTCTGTCTGAACAATGAAGTGAGTGCCAAACAGGTATGGCCTCAACTTCTTCAGAGCCCAGACCACAGCAAAGGCCTCCCTCTCAATGGCAGACCAACGCTTTTCTCTAGGGGTCAACCTTCTACTAATAAAAGCAACAGGTTGATCCTGGCCCTCAGAATTAAGTTGTGATAGGACTGCCCCTACTCCTAATTCAGATGCATCAGTTTGGACATAGAATTTTTTAGAGTAACAAGGGCTTTTCAGGACAGGTGCAGAGCACATGGCCTGCTTCAGCTCCTCAAAAGCTTTCTGACAGTTTGCTGTCCATAATACCTTTTTAGGCATTTTCTTGGATGTGAGGTCATTAAGAGGGGCTGCAATGGAGCCATAGTTCTTAATGAACCTCCTGTAATACCCAGTGAGGCCTAGGAAGGCTCTCACCTGAGTCTGAGTGGTAGGGGGAACCCAATCAATAATAGTTTGGATTTTCCCCTGAAGTGGTGCAATCTGTTCCCCACCAACAAGGTGTCCCAGATAAACCACCTTACCCTGCCCTATCTGGCACTTTGAAGCCTTGATAGTGAGGCCTGCCTTTTGCAGGGCCTCCAAAACTTTCCAAAGGTGGACCAGGTGATCATCCCAGCTGGAGCTAAAGACAGCTATATCATCCAAATATGCTGCACTGAAAGCCTCCAGCCCTTGCAGGACTGTGTTCACCAACCTCTGAAAAGTGGCAGGTGCATTTTTCAAACCAAAAGGCATTACAGTAAACTGGTAATGTCCTCCAATGGTAGAAAATGCAGTCTTAGGTTTAGCATCTTCTGACATTTTGATCTGCCAATACCCTGCAGTCAAATCAAAAGTGCTTAGATACTTGGCAGATGCCAGTGTATCTATGAGCTCATCTGCCCTGGGTATGGGGTGAGCATCAGTTTTGGTTACCAAGTTGAGACCTCTATAGTCTACACAAAACCGCATTTCTTTCTTTCCATCTTTAGAATTGGGTTTTGGTACCAGTACCACAGGAGAAGCCCATGGACTGTCAGAGTGCTCAACCACTCCTAGTTCTAACATTTTCTGAACTTCTTGCTTTATGCAGTCCCTGACATGGTCAGGCTGCCTATAGATCTTACTTTTGACAGGTAAACTGTCTCCAGTATCTATAGTGTGCTCACACCAAGAAGTGGTGCCTGGCACAATGGAGAAGAGTTCTGAAAATTGTCCTAGGAGATTTATGCAATTATCTTTCTGCTCAGCAGTAAGGCAATCAGCCAAAACTACACCTTCCACAAGAGCATCTTGCTCTGTGGAAGAGAAGAGATCAGGTAGAGGATCACTGTCTTCTTCCTGTCCCTCATCTGTTGCCATGAGCAGGGTGAGATCAGCCCTGTCATAGTAGGGTTTCAGGCGGTTGACATGGAGCACCCTAAGGGGACTCCTGCAGTGCCTAAGTCAACCAAGTAGGTGACTTCACCCTTCTTTTCAACAATTGTGTGGGGTCCACTCCATTTATCTTGGAGTGCTCTTGGGGCCACAGGCTCCAAGACCCACACTTTCTGCCCTGGTTGGTACTGAACCAAAACAGCCTTCTGATCATGCCATTGCTTCTGGAGCTCTTGGCTGGCCTGAAGGTTTTTACTGGCCTTTTTCATGTACTCAGCCATCCTTGATCTGAGGCCAAGTACATAATCCACAATATCCTGCTTAGGAGCTTTTAAAGGTTGTTCCCAACCCTCCTTTACAAGTGTGAGTGGACCCCTAACAGGGTGTCCAAAAAGAAGTTCAAAGGGGCTGAAGCCCACTCCTTTCTGGGGTACCTCCCTGTAGGCAAAAAGGAGGCATGGTAGAAGGATATCCCATCTCCTGCGGAGTTTTTCAGGGAGTCCCATAATCATGCCTTTGAGAGTTTTATTAAATCTCTCCACCAGTCCATTTGTTTGTGGATGATAGGGTGTTGTGAACTTGTAAGTTACACCACACTCCTTCCACATGGCCTTTAAGTATGCAGACATGAAATTGCTTCCCCTGTCTGATACTACTTCCTTTGGGAAGCCCACCCTGGAAAATATTCCCAGGAGGGCCTTTGCCACTGCAGGAGCTGTAGTGGTCCTTAAAGGAATAGCTTCAGGATATCTTGTGGCATGGTCCACTACCACTAAGATAAACCTATTGCCTGAAGCAGTAGGAGGGTCAAGGGGGCCAACTATGTCAACCCCTACCCTTTCAAAGGGAACCCCAACCACAGGCAGTGGGATAAGGGGTGCCTTTGGAGTGCCACCTGTCTTGCCACTGGCTTGACAGGTTTCACAGGACTTACAAAATTCTTTTGTGTCCTCAGACATCCTAGGCCAATGAAACAATGGTACCAATCTGTCCCAAGTTTTCATTTGACCCAGGTGCCCAGCTAAGGGAATGTCATGTGCCAGTGTTAGGAGGAACTTTCTGTACTCCTGAGGAATCACTAATCTCCTGGCAGCTCCAGGTTTAGGATCCCTATGCTCAGTGTACAAGAGGTTGTCCTCCCAGTAAACTCTGTGTGAGTCACTGACATCCCCATTAGCCTGTTTGACAGCTTGCTGTCTGAGACCCTCTAATGTGGGACAGGTTTGCTGTGCCACACTCAGCTCCTCTCTGGCAGGCCCCCCTTCACCCAAAAGCTCAGCAGTGTCTGCTTCCAGCTCCTCTGGTGTAGGTTCTGCACAGGGAGGGAATTCGTCTTCCTCAGAAGTAGAATCCACTGTAGAGGGAGGGATAGTAGGAAGTGGTTTGCTTCTACTAGCCCTAGATTTAGGGAGCACTTGGTCCATTGTTCCAGGATCCAAGCTTCCCTGTCCTTTTTGCTTTTTGGCCTGAGCCCTTGTCAAAGCAAAAATATGCCCTGGGATGCCCAGCATTGCTGCATGGGCCTCCAACTCCACATCTGACCAAGCTGATGTCTCCAAATCGTTCCCTAATAGACAGTCTACAGGTAAATCTGAAGCTACCACAACTTTCTTTGGACCAGATACCCCCCCCCAGTTGAGATTTACAACAGCCATGGGGTGGCTTTGTGTTATGTTGTGAGCATCGGTTACTTGGTACTGGTGTCCAAGTATGTGTTGTTCAGGGTGCACCAGTTTCTCAATCACCATTGTGACACTGGCACCTGTGTCCCTGTAGGCCTGGACCTCAACACCATTTATTAGGGTTAGTTGCTTGTACTTCTCCAAGTTATGGGGGCAAGCAACCAAAGTGGCTAAGTCAATAGCCCCTTCAGAGACTAAAGTAGCCTCTGTGGTCTCCCTAATCAGACCAACCCCAACTAAATTACCAAAAGTGAGCCCAGCTACTCCCTTGGATTGGCTATTAGTAGGTTTGTTCCCACCACCACTGCTATTAGTAGGGACACTAGGTGTAGCAGTAGGGGTTGTAGTGGTAGGAGCTGTGGTGCCTTTCTTTGGACAACTGGGATCTGTTGTCCAATGGCCTTTTATCTTACATAAATAGCACCATGGTTTCTTTTCCTTGTTCTGATTAAAGGAGGATTTGGGCCCACCACCCCCACCAGAGTGTTTTTGTGGGCCTGATGAAGATTCATTTTTAGATTTGTCCCCACCCTTGTCAGAAGACTTACCATCCTTCTTTTTGTTGCCATCTTTGTCACCCCCTGTATGAACTTTTCTGTTCACTCTTGTTCTGACCCATTTGTCTGCCTTCTTTCCCAATTCTTGGGGAGAGGTCAGATCAGAGTCCACCAAGTACTGGTGCAACAAATCAGACACACAATTATTAAGAATATGCTCTCTCAGGATCAAGTTATACAGGCTGTCATAATCAGTAACTTTACTGCCATGTAACCACCCCTCCAAGGCCTTCACTGCCTGGTCAATGAAATCAACCCAGTCTTGTGAAGACTCCTTTTTGGTATCTCTGAACTTTATCCTGTACTGTTCAGTGGTTAAGCCATAACCATCCAGGAGTGCATTCTTAAGAACTTGGAAATTGTTAGCATCATTTTCTTTTACAGTAAGGAGCCTATCCCTACCTTTTCCAGTAAATGATAGCCATAGGATAGCAGCCCACTGCTTTTGAGGGACATCCTGTACAACACAGGCCCTCTCAAGTGCAGCAAACCACTTGTTAATGTCATCCCCCACCTTATAAGGGGGAACTATCTTGTGCAGATTCCTGGAATCATGCTCTTTTGCAGGATGACTATGGGGAATACTGCTGCTGCCACCATGGGTATCTAAACCCAACTTCTGTCTTTCCTTCTCTATTTCTAAAGACTGTCTATCCAAATCCAGCTGTTGCTTCTTGAGCTTCAGTCTGGTTTGTTCCACTCTCAATCTATTGAGCTCCCTTTCTAACAATCTGTCATCAGGGTGGGTGGGAGGGACATTTCTAGATACAGAGGTATGATGGGAATGAACAGAAGGAGACCTGTCCCTTACAGAGGGCACCCTAACAGCTTGGCTACCAGTATAATGTGAGAGCACATCATCAGTATGATGTGATTCAACCTCTGTACCAACTATGCTAGACTGTCTAGTAATGGGCAGGCTGAGAAGTTTCTTTCCTGAACCTTTTCCTGGGGGAGTCCCTGGATCAGATTGAGAACCATTAGCTACTTTTTCTACAGATTGGGCACTTATGGCCTTATCCTGTACTCTAAGCATATTAATTAACAGTTCTAGGGAAGGATTCTTCCCTACACTCAAACCTCTCTCTATGCAGAGACTCCTTGCTCCTTTCCAGCTAAGGTGATCATATGCAAGTTTGGACAGTTCAACTTTTTGGCCTGTGCCAGACATTTTTAGAGAGAGTTAAAGTGATAGACAAAGAGAAAAAAGTTTTCAGAACTTTTTGGAAAGACAGAAAAAAACTTTTTAAACTTTTAAGAACTTTTTGAAAGTTTAGAAGTACTTTTCAGCACTTAGAAAAGAGTGAAAAGAGGAAATGCAAAACTTTTTGGCTATGTGTATATACACTGACCTTGTTTTGCATATTTTTCTCTTATGAAAAGTACAATGACAAGAGTGGTAAGTAGTCTCAAAGCACTTATCCCACCGCTGCACAACCAATGTAGGAGGCTGGACTGGCTTGTAGTGAGTACCAAGGGGTACTTGCACCTTGCACCAGGCCCAGTTATCCCTTATTAGTGTATAGGGTGTCTAGCAGCTTAGGCTGATAGATAATGGTAGCTTAGCAAAGCAGCTCAGGCTGAACTAGGAGACGTGTGAAGCTACTACAGTACCACTTAGTGTCATATGCACAATATCATAAGAAAACACAATACACAGTTATACTAAAAATAAAGGTACTTTATTTTTATGACAATATGCCAAAGTATCTTAGAGTGTACCCTCAGTGAGAGGATAGGAAATATACACAAGATATATATACACAATAGCAAAAATATGCAGTATAGTCTTAGAAAACAGTGCAAACAATGTATAGTTACAATAGGATGCAATGGGGAAACATAGGGATAGGGGCAACACAAACCATATACTCCAGAAGTGGAATGCGAACCACGAATGGACCCCAAACCTATGTGACCTTGTAGAGGGTCGCTGGGACTATTAGACAATAGTGAGAGTTAGAAAAATAACCCTCCCCAAGACCCTGAAAAGTGAGTGCAAAGTGCACTAAAGTTCCCCTAAGGACAAAATAGTCGTGTTAGAGGGAGAATGCAAGGAAAACACAAATCAGCAATGCAACAACGATGGATTCCTGTCTGAGGGTACCTGTGGAACAAGGGGACCAAGTCCAAAAGTCACAAGCAGCTCGTAGCTGGGCAGATGCCCAAGAAATGCCAGCGGTTGGTGTAAAGAAGCTCTTACTAGGCTGAAGAGCTGTGAATACTGCAGGAACGACAAGGGCTAGAGACTTCCCCTTTGGAGGATGGATCCCCCACGCCTTGGAGAGTTGTGCAGAAGTGTTTTCCCGCCGGATGGACGCCAACAAGCCTTGCTACACGCAAATCGTGCGTTTGGCGTTTTTGGACGCTGCTGGGGCCCAGGAGGGACCAGAAGGTCGCAAATTGGACCTGCAGAGAGAGGGGACGTCGAGCAAGACAAAGAGCCCTCACTGAAGCAGGTAGCACCCAGAGAAGTGCCAGAAACAGGCACTACGAGGATGCGTGAAACCGTGCTCGCCGAAGTTGCACAAAGGAGTCCCACGTCGCCGGAGACCAACTTAGAAAGTCGTGCAATGCAGGTTAGAGTGCCGTGGACCCAGGCTTGGCTGTGCACACAGGATTTCCGCCGGAAGTGCACAGGGGCCGGAGAAGCTTGCAAAGTCGCAGTTCCCAGCAATGCAGCCCAGTGAGGTGAGGCAAGGACTTACCTCCACCAAACTTGGGCTGAAGAGTCACTGGACTGTGGGGGTCACTTGGACGGTGTCGCTGGATTCGAGGGACCTCGCTCGTCGTGCTGAGAGGAGACCCAAGGGACCGGTAATGCAGCTTTTTGGTGCCTGCGGTTGCAGGGGGAAGATTCCGTCGACCCACGGGAGATTTCTTCGGAGCTTCTGGTGCAGAGAGGAGGCAGACTACCCCCACAGCATGCACAAGCAGGAAAACAGTCGAGAAGGCGGCAGGATCAGCGTTACAGAGTTGCAGTAGTCGTCTTTGCTACTATGTTGCAGGTTTGCAGGCTTCCAGCGCGGTCAGCGGTCGATTCCTTATCAGAAGGTGAAGAGGGAGATGCAGAGGAACTCGGCTGAGCTCGTGCATTCGTTATCTAAAGTTTCCCCAGAGACAGAGACCCTAAATAGCCAGAAAAGAGGGTTTGGCTACCTAGGAGAGAGGAAAGGCTACTAACACCTGAAGGAGCCTATCACAAGGAGTCTCTGACGTCACCTGGTGGCACTGGCCACTCAGAGCAGTCCAGTGTGCCAGCAGCACCTCTGTTTCCAAGATGGCAGAGGTCTGGAGCACACTGGAGGAGCTCTGGACACCTCCCAGGGGAGGTGCAGGTCAGGGGAGTGGTCACTCCCCTTTCCTTTGTCCAGTTTCGCGCCAGAGCAGGGGCTAAGGGGTCCCTGAACCGGTGTAGACTGGCTTATGCAGAATTGGGCACATCTGTGCCCAACAAAGCATTTCCAGAGGCTGGGGGAGGCTACTCCTCCCCTGCCTTCACACCATTTTCCAAAGGGAGAGGGTGTCACACCCTCTCTCAGAGGAAGTTCTTTGTTCTGCCATCCTGGGCCAGGCCTGGCTGGACCCCAGGAGGGCAGCTGCCTGTCTGAGGGGTTGGCAGCAGCAGCAGCTGCAGAGAAACCCCAGGAAGGGCAGTATGGCAGTACCAGGGTCTGTGCTACAGACCACTGGGATCATGGAATTGTACCAACAATGCCAGGATGGCATAGAGGGGGCAATTCCATGATCATAGACATGTTACATGGCCATATTCGGAGTTACCATGGTGAAGCTACATATAGGTAGTGACCTATATGTAGTGCACGCGTGTAATGGTGTCCCCGCACTCACAAAGTTCAGTGAATTGGCTCTGAACAATGTGGGGGCACCTTGGCTAGTGCCAGGGTGCCCTCACACTAAGTAACTTTGCACCTAACCTTTACCAGGTAAAGGTTAGACATATAGGTGACTTATAAGTTACTTAAGTGCAGTGTAAAATGGCTGTGAAATAACGTGGACGTTATTTCACTCAGGCTGCAGTGGCAGGCCTGTGTAAGAATTGTCAGAGCTCCCTATGGGTGGCAAAAGAAATGCTGCAGCCCATAGGGATCTCCTGGAACCCCAATACCCTGGGTACCTCAGTACCATATACTAGGGAATTATAAGGGTGTTCCAGTAAGCCAATGTAAATTGGTAAAAATGGTCACTAGCCTGTCAGTGACAATTTGGAAAGAAATGAGAGAGCATAACCACTGAGGTTCTGATTAGCAGAGCCTCAGTGAGACAGTTAGTCACTACACAGGTAACACATTCAGGCACACTTATGAGCACTGGGGCCCTGGGTTACCAGGGTCCCAGTGACACATACAACTAAAACAACATATATACAGTGAAAAATGGGGGTAACATGCCAGGCAAGATGGTACTTTCCTACAAATGCCACCAGTGGGCTGCAGCGCCTGTAGAGCCATCCACTTCAGTGGCGCTGTAAAACATGGCTTCAGGCCTGACGCGTGGCCGAGCTGCTGCAATTTAAAAACTGCGAATTCGACCTGAAAAAGCTTCCTTTTAAGTATTTATGTCACTCCTAAATAGGCTGGTTGCCCATAAGGATGCCTATTTAAAAGTAGGATATGTATGTATTTAATCTTAAACAGGTCCGTACAGTGGAAAAAACCCAGAAGGCCATTTTCACTGCAGCAAGTCTAGCCGTTCCATAGGAATGCCCTTTATTACAGTATTACATTTAACAATGCAAACTTCGGCTTGGAAGGAGCTAGAAACAGATTTCAATGACTCTTTTTAATAGGTATTCAAAAAACCATTTAATGGTAAAAAAAATATTTTTACAGCTATTTAGGAACGGGAACTTTTAGAAAGTTACTGTTTACCTAAACCCTCTGGAGGCCCAATTGCATGTGCTCTGACAGTCACCTGGCAGCTGAATAGCCCCTTTGACGAGGTGTGAAGTGGCTCTCAGGACAGGGACAAAAGCCCATATTTAAAGAAAAATGTCGGAGCACAACGCTGAGCCAAAATTGGCAGTGCGCGCTCCATCATTTTCACAACGTACGGATGCACCATATTTAAGTGAATACGCGCACCCCTGTGTTGTCTACTGCACTGGCGCTAAATTTAGCTGCCAGCGCCAACGCAGGCCTCCTTACACCATCATGCAAGGATGTCTGCGTTGAGGGGTTTGATTGTTTATGTGCGGGAAGGTGTCCCTTCCTGCACATAAACAATCACTAATGGCAGTTTGGCACTTCTGTGTGTGCTGCAGAATGCAGCACACACAGAAGTGACACAGCGTCATTGTGAAGTTATTGTTTATGTGCAGGAAGGGACACCTTCCCACGCATAAACAATCATGTCTGGCATTTTGCTCTTTCTATGCACGTAGCAGAATGCAGCACGCATAGAAAAGGCAAAGACAAAGGAGGACTAAAAGTATTACTTCTTGCTACGCTTTGCTAACGTCACCCCTGGGGTGGCGTTAGATTTTGGCGCTGCCCCAGGTTTACGAAAACTTGTAAATCTGAGGCAGCATCAAAATGCAATGGGTGTTGCTGTGGCACGCCCACAACAACACCCAGTGCACGCCACTTCCAAAAAAAGGGCTGTGTGAAGGGGTCGTATTTACAAGGTGGCGTTAAGCCACATAAAGTAGCTTCAGGCCACCGTGTAAATACGGCGCAGGGCACATCGCCACCACAGCATCATGGAAAGTGATGGTCCGGTGGCGCTAGGGGCTCATATATATGCCCCAAAGGGTCTTGAGTGTGGGATGGTGCTGGGCTCCCTTGAAAGGATGGCCTGCGGCCTGGGACTAGTAACATGATAAGATTAACTTCAAAAAAGCTTACCCTGCCACAAGTGGATATAAATAACACCCAGGACTCCATTCTTCTTTCTTCCCCACATTCATAACAGGATGCCAAAACATTTTTTCTGTATCCACTGTCTTGTTGCTGTGGTTGCTGGAAAGCTCAGCTTTGTTGAGCCAGACGTTTCTCTCTGACTTTTTTGTGGGTACAGGACCTGCACCAAATTGGATTTTAGTGTTGGAGGTGGGAGGACTCTAGGATTACCATAGTGTTAAAAAGTAGCCTCTTTCTACCATAGCTACCACCACTTTTGGCTGGTTTATGAGTGTGTGAGGGATCCTGCTAGCCAGGACCCCAGGGCTCACAGTGAAAACCCTATATGTCAGTGTGTTTTGCCTCTCTCACTGAGATCCTGCTAGCCAGGACCCCAGTACTCATAGTTTGTGGCCTCATGTGTGTGTTGTCAGTGGTACTTAACTGTGTCACTGAGGCTCTGCTAACCAGAACCTCAGTTCTTATACTCTCTCTGCTTTGAACGTTTTCACTATAGGCTAGTGACTTAATTTACCAATTTCAATTGGCACACTGGACCCCCCTTATAAGTCCCTAGTATATGGTACCTAGGTACCCAGGGCACTGGGGTTCCAGGAGATCCTTATGGGCTGCAGCATATCTTTTGCCGCCCATAAGGAGCTAAGACAGACCCTTTCACAGGACTGCCACTGCAGCCTGTGTGAAAAAGTACACACACTATTTCACCGCCATTTTCACTGCACTTAAGTAACTTATAAGTCACCTATATGTCTAACCTTCATTTAATGAAGGCTAGGTGCAAAGTTACTAAGTGTGGGGGCACTAGCAAAGGTGCCCCCACATAGTTCAGGGTCCAATTCCTGGGACTTTGTGAGTGTAGGACGCCATTACACGTGTGCACTACATATAGATCAATACCTATATGTAGCTTCACAATGGTAACTCCGAATATGGCCATGTAAGGTGTCTAAGATCATGGAATTGTGCCCCCATTCCAAATCTGGTATTGGGAGCCAATTCCATGCATCCTGGGGGCTCCACCATGGATCCCCAGTACTGCCAAACAGCCCTCTGGGGCTTGCACTGCAGCTACAGCTGCTGCCACCTCACAGACAGGGTTCTACCCTCCTGGGGTCTGGGCAGCCCAGTCCCAGGAAGGCAGAACAAAGCATTTCCTATGAGAGCGGGTGTTACACCCTCTACCTTTGGAAATAGGTGTTACAGGCTGGGGAAGGGTAGCCTCCCCCAGCCTCTGGAAATGATTTGAAGGGCACATATGGTGCCCTCCTTGCATAAGACAGTCTACACCAGTTCAGGGACCCTTTCTCCCCTGCTCTGGCGGGAAACTGGACAAAGGAAAGGGGATTGACCACTCCCCTGTCCATAACCACCCCAGGGGTGGTCCCCAGAGCTCCTCCAGTGTGTCCCAGACTTCAGCCATCTTGCTTTGCAAGGTATGGGGGCATTCTGGAGGGCTGTGAGTGGCCAGTGCCAGCAGGTGACGTCAGAGACCCCTCCTGAAAGGTCCATACCTGACAAGGTAGCCAATCCCCCTCTCAGGGCTATTTAGGGTCTCTCCTGTGGGGTCTCTTCAGATTCTACTTGCAAGTTTCCAGCAGGAATCCTCTTCAACTACTACTTCATCCTCTGACCTCGGATCAACCGCAGACTGCTCCAGGAACCGCTGTAACAGCAACAAAGTATCCACAAGAGATACTTTTCTTCAGCAACTTCAGCTCCAGCCAGCAACTGCAACAGTTTCCACAGTGTGCACACTCTGGGGATTCCCTGTCTTCACCCTGCACCAGAAGCACCGAAGAAATCTCCTGTGGAGTGACGGAGTCCCTCCCCTGCTGAAGCATACACCTTCTCAGTCGACGACCGGTTCTCTTGGACTCCTCTCCTGGCGACGAGTGTGGCCCTTGGAACAGAGGTGGTGGACCCCTTCAACACAGACTGTCCTGAGGTCCTGCTGTCCCCATTTGGAGGAGGTAAGACCTTGCCTTCCCCCAGAACGACAGTACCTCTGTGCACCGCATCTTCTTCACCTCCTGAGGCCTCTGTGCATTATTTTAAACATTCCTTCGTGCACAGCCTGGCCCAGGTCCCCAGCACTCCATCCTGCGACGCGCAACTCGCTGAGTTGTTCCCCGGCAGCGTGGGACCTTCCTTTGTAGTGCTGCACCAACCGCATTTTGCACCTCCTTTGTGCCCGTGTCCTGGGACTCCCGTGGGTGCTATCTGGTGTCCTGAGGGCTCTCTGAAGTGCTGAGAGACCCCTCTTTCTTCTCACACAGAGTTGAGGCCCCCAGATTCCTCCTGGGTCCAGATAGCGCCTGCTTGATGCAAAACTCAACTTTGCCGGAACCAAGGCTTGTTGGAGGAATCCAGCACCAAAACTCGCCTGCATCCAACTTCACGATGTGGGACATCCATTGCATCATGCAGGAACCCACTGGCATCTTCCTTAGGTGCATTTCTGCAGTCTTCATCCAACCAGGGACTCTTCTTTTGCACCCTCTTCTGGGTTGGCAGGGGCTCCTGTCCTTCCTGGAACTTCTTTCGACTTCTGGACTTGGTCTCCTACCTTTGCAGGTCTTCAGGTCCAGGAATCCACCATTTGTTGTTTGCAGACTTTGTTCTTGCAATAACTCTAATCACGACTTGTACTGTGTCCTAAGGAAACTTGCAGTACTTTACTCCTGCTTTTTCTGGGCTGTGGGGTGGGGTAATTTACTTACCTTTGCTGTATTCTTACTCTCCCAGTGATTCTGCACACACTACACTTGTCTGGGGGGAATTTGTGATTCACATTCCACTTTCTTAGTATATGGTTTGTGTTGCCCCTAGACCTATTTTCTCCCATTGCATTCTATAACATTTCCTATTCTTTGCACTATCCAATGTCTAATTTCTTGCCTTATTTTGGTGTCTAGTGTATATATCGTGTGTAATACTTACCTCCAGAAGGAGTATTGTCTCTAAGATATTTTTGGGACTGTGTCACCCAAATAAACTACCTTTATTTTTGGTAACACTGAGTATTGTCTTTACTTGTGTATAAGTACTGTGTAACTATAAGTGGTATTGCATGAGCTTTGCATGTCTCCTAGTTCAGCCAAAGCTGCTCTGCTATAGCTACCTCTATCAGCCTAAGGTGCTAAAACACTACTACTTCACTAGTAAGGGATAATGGGACCTGGTATAAGGTGTAGGTACCCAAGGTACTCACTACAAGCCAGGCCAGCCTCCTACACATAGCACATTTTCTACACAACCCTCGGCCCTCAGAGCCCAATGTTAGTGTGGCCAAAAACTTTCACCGTCTTGAAAATGCCCAAAGTGTGTAGGGGGCTGGGCACCAGAATCTGTAGGGTGGTGTTGCACAGCAGAGGGTTGGGCACCAGGATCTGTAGGGTTGTTTACCGCAGAAGGGGGTTGGGCACCAGGAGCTGTGGGGTAGTGTTGCACAGCAGGGGGTTGGGCACTAGGAGCTGTGGGGTAGTGTTGCACAGCAGGGGGTTGGGCACCAAGATCTCTAGGGGAGGGTTGCACAGCAGGGGGTTGGGCACCAGGACCTGTAGGGTCGTGTCCCACAGCAGAGGGTTGTTCACCAGGAGCTGTAGGGTCGTGTCCCACAGCAGGGGGTTGAAAACCAGGAGCTGAGCGGAAGTGTTGCAGAGCAGGGGGTTGTGCACCAGGAGCTGTGGGGTAGTGTTGCACAGCAGGGGGTTGGGGCCAGATAACTGTATTCTGGAGTTAGACACTCGGGCATGGGTTCGGACTTGTCGGCCACAGCGTTTCCTCGCACTATACATTTTATTAAGTGCTTAGTATGCCAATCAACATGTCGGGGTTACAGGTTCAACCATCCCGAGGGGCCCAGTTTTCCCTCTTGGTGACTTCTGCAGGCATGAATCAGTTCGTAGTTTATCGGAGGCAGCAGTGTCTCGACTCTCTGACGCGCTTCCTCTGCTCTTGCGCAGGCCAGGAAGGCCTCAAGGCGCTGACACGAAGAAAGTTGCAAGGTCTGATAAATGCAACATCAAGAGTTTGTAGAAACGTCAAGGAACTGGAGGTCACAGGAAGGGAAGTCCGACAGATTGCGAGGTTCACCAGCCCCAGAATAGCAGTCAGAGGTCGGACTGCCGGCCCCACAGCGCCTGGAAGCCTTCTGCGTGGCTCTGCTGCCGCTGCGACCTCTGAAGTGTAACCAGGAGGAGGAAGGAAATGCTTGAGTCATTCTCCGCTACTGGTAATTACCGCAGCCCTTGCCCTGCCCACCAGGCTACCTCAGTTTGGACCCAGCCAACCACAGTCCAGTGGAAACTGCCAGGCCGGGCCCTCGGTGACCCCGAGCAGACCCCACACCAGTCTCACCCCGCCTGGGCCTCGTCGGCCAGGCATGGCTCGGTTATAGTGACACGGTGTGCACTAGGCCCACATCTGGCCATCACCTCCCCACTGCTGGCTCTGCACTGATAGATGGGAAGTGTGAATGAATCTCGGCCTGTATCTCAGTCCATCGTTATTCTGCCACCTCAGTCCTGGGCTCTGACAGCGGTTCTGGCACTGCCCCTGCAGGACGCTGTGCCCGCTGGCCCGAGCATGGCACGTCTGCTGGGCACCATGGGTGCAGCTCAGTGCCCGCAGGGGTTACTCTGGGCACGGAAGGGGCACAGCGGCCTCACCCTATGCCCGGTGACTCTCGCCCGAGCCTAAAAGAGTGTGAATGTCGTCAGCATCTTAAAGACTGCGGGAGGGGGTCTGGGTGGGGGACTTCATGCTTGGAGACTGCATCTCAGGGTCAGTAAAGGAGAAGTTCGGGGGTTATCCCTTAAATTAAAAAAAAACAACAGTAACAGAGGTTAAAGACGTAAAAACAAAAATTAGAGACCCTAAATGAACTACTCTGAGGAGAATGCCCCAAATAAACCCTGAAGAAAGTAATGGCCCTGGGGGCATATTTAAGAAAAGTGGCACAGCGCCCAGTGCGCCCCTTAGCGCCCCCCACACGCCCCCGTGGGTGCGGCGCACCACAGCGGTAGTCCGGACCTCTACAGGATTAGGGTAAAAAATGTTGACGCTAATCCTGCAAAGCGCCCAGAGGCCCCTTGTAACCAATGGAGCCTCCTTTTAACACCTGCTCTGAGCAGACGTTAAACATGCCGCAAAAAATGCCGCAAAGAAATCTTTTTGTGGCATATTTAAGAAAAGTGCCGCTACACGCAGTGCAGCGCCACCTTCCTTGCGCCTCTTAGCACCCCCTACCACCACCATCTGTGTGCCGTATTTAATATACGGTGCACTGTGGTGCACGGTAGGGGGCAATAGCGTCATTATTTTTGACGCTATTGATGTACTTTTCAGGGTTAGCGCCAACATTTTGGTGCTAACCCTGAGCAGTACATCGGGGCCCCTTGTAACCAGTGGACGCCCTCTTTTAACTCCTGCTCTATGCAGGCGTTAAAATGGCCGAAAAAATGGAGCATTTTTCTTTTAGATTTTTTTTGTGGCATATTTTCACCCTGCTAACGGGGGAACACCTCTTTGCATACATTTTGCGTGGCGCTGGCATATTGTGGCACAATGCATGCTTTGTAAATATGGCATGGCAATTTTGGCCTCGCTGGGCCACAAGAGCGTAAAATAAATTACGCTAATGGGGTGCAAGTAGGTGCTAGGCCCTCTTAAATTTGGACCCAAGTGTCTACCGGTGGCTACAAGTAGTTATCCATGGTTACAAGTGGGCACTAGTGGTTGTCCATGGTTTACCACTGGTTACCAGCAATTACATGTGGTTATCAGTGGGGATTGGTGTCTGTCAGTGATTACTAGCAGATATCAGCACTTGCATGTGGTTAGCAGTGGTTACAAGTGGCCACCAGTGGTTATCACTGGATATCCATGGGCACCTAAGGTTACCAGTAGTTATCAGCAGTTGCATGTGGTCATCAGTGTTTACAAGTGGCTACCAGTGGTTGTCAGTGGATATCAGTGGGCACCTGTGGTTACCTGTGGTTATCAGCACTTGCATGTGGTTATCAGTGGTTACAAGTGGTTACCAGTGTTATCAGCGGCTCAGTATTAACTGTGGCTAAGTATTATCAGTCGCTCAGTATTAACAGTGGTTCAGTATTCTCAGTGGCTCGTTTTTAACTGTGGCTCAGTATTATCAGTAGCTTAGTGTTAACTGTGGGTCAGTATTAACCATGACTCAGTATTATCAGTGGCTCAGTATTAACTGTTGTTCAGTATTAACAGTGGCTAAGTATTATCTGTGGCTACATATTGTCAGTGGCTCCTTATTAACTGTGGTTCAGTATTTTCAGTGGCTCAGTATTAACCGTGGCCCATTATTAACTGTGGCTTAGTATTAACAGTGACTCCGTATTATCAGTGGCTCCTTATTAACTGTGGTTCAGTATTATCAGTGGCTCAGTATTAACTATGGCTCAGTATTAACTATGGCTCAGTATTAACTGTGGCTCAGTATTGCATGTGGCTCAGTATTATCAGTGGCTTAGTATTAACAGTGGCTCAGTATTATCAGTGGCTCCGTATTACCTGTTGCTCAGTATTATCAGTGCCTCGGTATTATCAGTGACTCAGTATTAACTGTGGCTCAGTAAGATCAGTGGCTCAGTATTAACTGTGGCTTAGTATTAACTGTGGCTCAGTATTGCATGTGGCTCAGTATTATCAGTGGCTTAGTATTAACAGTGGCTCAGTATTATCAGTGGCTCCGTATTACCTGTTGCTCAGTATTATCAGTGCCTCGGTATTATCAGTGACTCAGTATTAACTGTGGCTCAGTAAGATCAGTGGCTCAGTATTAACTGTGGCTCATTATTAACTGTGGCTCAGTATATACAGTGGCTCACTATTATCAGTGGCTCCTTATTAACTGTGGCTCAGTATTATTAGTGGCTCTGTATTACCTGTGGCTCAGTATTATCAGTGGCTCAGTACTAACTGTGGCTCAGTATTATCAGTGGCTCAGTATTACCTGTGGTGCAGTCTTATCAGTGGCTCACTATTAGCAGTAGCTCATTATTAACTGTGGCTCAGTATTATTAGTGGCTCTGTATTACCTGTGGCTCAGTATTATCAGTGGCTCAGTACTAACTGTGGCTCAGTATTATCAGTGGCTCAGTATTACCTGTGGTGCAGTCTTATCAGTGGCTCAGTATTAGCAGTAGCTCATTATTAACTGTGGCTCAGTATTAACTGTGGCTCAGTATTAGCAGTAGCTCATTATTAACTGTTGCTCGGTATTAACTGTGGCTCAGTATCAACTGTGGCTCAGTATTATCAGTGGCCCAGTATTAATTGTGGCTCAGTATTATCAGTGGCTCAGTTTTTCTTCTGGGGCAGTATTCATTCTCTCTATGTTTTTTTCATCACCTTCATACTCAGCAGCGCCAAGAGACCACTTGCAGGGTGAATGTAGCTGGTAAAATGCACAGTATCCCAGATATATGACCCCCCAACCGCCTGGGGTGCAGCTGGCTATTCATTAGCACCTGTGTATGCCAGGTGCGCCCGGCCAGGGGTTCCTTAAAGTGGCCCCTGTGTATGCCAGGTGTGCCCTGTCCAGGGGTTCATTGATGGGACCAGGGGTTCCTTGGGAGGATCAGTGTCCCTTGTGTATGCTCGGTGTACTCTCATCCAAGGGTTCCTTGAGAGGACCAGTGTCCCTTGTGTATATCCGGTGTGCCCCGTCCAGGGGTTCCTTGAGGGTTCCAGTGGCCCCTGTGTATGCCCGGTGTACTCTCATCCAAGGGTTCCTTGAAGGGTCCTGGGGTTCCTTGAGGGGTGCAGTGGCCCCTGTGTATGCCAGGTGTACTCTCATCCAAGGGTTCCTTGACGGGTCCTGGGGTTCCTTGAGGGGTGCAGTGGCCCCTGTGTATGCCGGGTGTACTCTCATCCAAGGGTTCCTTGACGGGTCCTGGGGTTCCTTGAGGGGTGCAGTGGCCCCTGTGTATGCCAGGTGTACTCTCATCCAAGGGTTCCTTGACGGGTCCTGGGGTTCCTTGAGGGGTGCAGTGGCCCCTGTGTATGCCGGGTGTACTCTCATCCATGGGTTCCTTGATGTGTCCTGGGGTTCCTTGAGAGGACCAGTGGCCCTTGTGTATGCCAGGTGTGCCCCGTTCAGGGGTTCCTTGAGGTGTCCTGGGGTTCCATGAGGGGTCCAGTGGCCCCCGGTTATGCCAGGTGTGCTCTCCTCCAGGGGTTCCTTGAGGGGTCTAGTGGCCTTTGTGTATGCCCGCGTGTATGCCCAGGAGGGCTCCTTGAGGAGTCTAGTGGTCCCCGTGTATGCCAGATGTGACCTTTTCAGGTGTTCCTTGAGTGGTCCAGTGGCCTCTGTTTATCCTAGATGTGCTCTCCTGCAGGGGTTCCTTGAGGGGTCCAGGGGTTCCTTGAGGGATCCTGGGGTTCCTTGAGGGGTCCAGTGGCCCCTGTGTATGTCAGGTGTTCCCCTTTTAGGGGTTCCTTGAGGGGTCCTGGGGTTCCTTGAGGGGTCCAGAGGCCCTTGTGTATGCCCGGTGTACTCTCATCCAATGGTTCCTTGAGGTGTCCTGGGGTTCCTTGAGGGGTCAAGTGGCCCCCAGTTATTCCAGGTGTGCTCTCCTCCAGGGGTTCCTTGAGGGGTCTAGTGGCCTTTGTGTGTGCCCGCTATGTATGCCCGGTGTATTCTCATCCAAGGGTTGCTTTAGGGGTCCAGTGGTCCCCGTCTATGCCAGGTGTGACCTGTTCAGGGGTTCCTTGAGGGGTCCAGTGGCCTCTGTTTATGCTAGGTGTGCTCTCCTGCGGGGGTTCCTTGAGGGGTCCAGGGGTTCCTTGAGGGATCTTGGGGTTCCTTCAGGGGTCCAACGGCCCCTGTGTATGTCAGGTGTGCCCTGTTTAGGGGTTCCTGAGGGGTCCTGGGGTTCCTTGTGGGATCCAGATGCCCTTGTGTATGCCTGGTGTACTCTCATCCAATGGTTCCTTGAGGTGTGCTGGGGTTCTTTGAGGGGTCTAGTGGCCCTTGTGTATGACCAGTGTACTCTCATCCAAGGGTTCCTTGAGGGGTCCTGGGGTTCCTTGAGGGGTCCAGTGACCCTGTCTATGCCAGGTGTGCTTTCATCTAGGGGTTCCTTGAGGTGTCCTGGGGTTCCTTGAGGTGTCCAGTGGCCCTGTGTATGCCATATGTACCCCTTCCAGGGGTTCTTTGAGGGGTCCAGTGGCCTCTGTTTATGCCAGGTGTATTCTTCTCCAGGGGTTCCTTGAGGTGTACAAGGGTTCCTTGAGGGGTCCAGTGGCCCCTGTTTATGCCAGGTGTGCTCTCCTCCAGGGGTTCTTTGAGAGGTACAAGGTTTCCTTGAGGGATCTTGGGGTTCCTTGAGGGGTCCAGCGCCCCCTCTGTATGTCAGGTGTGCCCCGTTTAGGGTTTCCTTGAGGGGTCCTGGGGTTTCTTGTGGGATCCAGAGGCCCTTGTGTATGCCCGGTGTACTCTCATCCAATGGTTCCTTGAGGTTTCCTGGGGTTCCTTGAGGGGTCCAGTGACCCTGTCTATGCCAGGTGTGCTTTCATCCAGGGGTTCCTTGGGGTGTCCTGGGGTTCCTTGAGGTATCCAGTGGCCCCTGTGTATGCCAGATGTGCCCCTTCCAGGGGTTCTTTGAGGGGTCCAGTGGCCTCTGTTTATGCCAGGTGTGTTCTCCTCCAGGGGTTCCTTCAGGGGTACAAGGGTTCCTTGAGGGGTCCAGTGGTCCCTGTTTATGCCAGGTGTGCCCTCCTCCAGGGGTTCCTTGAGGGGTCCTGGGGTTCCTTGAGGGGTCTAGCGGCCCCTGTGTATGCCGAGATGTGCCCCTTCCAGGGGTTCTTTGAGGGGTCCAGTGGCCTCTGTTTATGCCAGGTGTGTTCTCCTCCAGGGGTTTCTTGAGGGGTACAAGGGTTCCTTGAGGGGTCCAGTGGCCCCTGTGTATGCCAGGTGTGCTCTCCTCCAGGGATTTCTTGAGGGGCCCAAGGGTTCCTCGAGGGGTCCTGGGGTTCTTTGAGGGGTCTAGTGGCCCCTATGTATGCCAGGTGTGCCCCGTTTAGGGGTTCCTTGAGGGTTCCAGTGGCTTCTGTTTATGCCAGGTGTGCTCTCAATCAGGGGTTCCTTGAGAAGTCCAAGTGTTCCTTGAGGGGTCCTGGGGTACCTTGAGGGGTCTAGTGGCCTCTGTACAAATGGTTAAACCAGAAAGGTGATGGCTGGAATGTTCTCATAAGCCTCCGCTACTGGCAACCTCTTGGGTCACATTTCAGTATCTTCTCTTTTTCCCCACTAGGCCACTCTAGATAGCATGCAACCATATGCAAACCAGTTTTAGTCCTCTTCCAATAAACACATTCCAGTGTGAACTGCCACATCATGTGGTACCCAAGACAACTTAGAGCACATTCAAGGTTTTTGGGCTTCATCAGTGAGGTGTAGCCTGGATCCTATGGCACATTGACCATGAATGCCCCATCCCTTGTGCATGCCACACTGAGCCCTCACCCTTCTTGGTGTGCCCTGTAGGAGTACAGTGGTCAATGTGTATAGCAGGTGTGCATCCCTAGGGGGCAGCAGCGAGATGCTAGGAGTGCTGCTGAGGTGTCCACTGACACTGAATCATCGATGCCAGGGGTGCCACCTAGGAGTGAAGCACCGGCGCCCTGAGGTGCCCCTGTTTATAAGAGAGCTGCTCCTTCCACCATGGGTAAGGTGGTGTTAACATACCCAGAGGCCTCTGTGCATGCCATGGGCTCCCCCTCCAGAGATGGTGCCGAGCTGCAGTAACTAGAGTCTCACCCTAGGGTGCTGCATAGGTACATGTTGGTCCCTGGTTATACTAGGGGTTTCCCTCTCCCTACAGAGCTGTGCAGTGGCCCCTGTATAGTCAGACCTAATTCTCTCTGTGTTTTTAAGTTGCTGCTGTGGTGCACAGTGACTCTTCCGAATACCAGAGACACCCCCTTCCACGGACGCTTCCCCCCGTACAGGAGAGCTGCTGGGGTACCCATCGGCTCCTCTTTATACCAGAAATATCCCATTCTAGGGATGCTGCTGAGCTGTACCCTGGTCACTGTTTATATCAGAGGTATCCCTTTCCAGGGATGCTGATGAGGTGCTCATTGGTCCCTTTGTGTTTGTGTACCAGAGGTATCCCCTTCCAGGAGAGGTCCCTCAGGTGAGCCATGGTCCCTGTGTGTACCAGAGGTATCCCCTTCCAGGAGAGCTCCAGAGGTGCTCCATGGTCCCTGAGTGTACCAGAGGTATCCCCTTCCATGAGAGCTCCCGAGGTGCTCCATGGTCCCTGTGTGTACCAGAGGTATCCCCTTCCAGGAGAGCTCCTGAGGTACTCCACTGTCTCTGTGTGTACCAGAGGAATCCCTTTCCAGGGATGTTGGTGAGGTGTACCACCGTCCCTGTGTGTACCAGAGGTATCCCCTTCCAGGGATGCTGCTGAGGTGTACCTTGGTCCCTAAGGGTACCAGAGGTATCCCCTTCCAGGAGAGCTCCTGAGATGCTCCATGGTCCCTGTGTGTACCAGAGGTATCCCCTTCCAGGAAAGACCCCCCCCTTCCAGGAGAGCGCCTGAGGTGCTCCATGGTCCCTGTGTATACCAGAGGTATCCCCTTCCAGGGGAGCTCCCTCAGGTGTTCCATGGTCCCTGTGTGTACCAGAGGTATCCCATTGCAGGAGAGCTCCCTCAGGTGTACCATGGTCCCTGTGTGTACCAGCCGTATCCCCTTCCAGGACAGTTCCTGAGGTGCTCCATGGTCATGGTGGGTACCAGAGGTATCCCCTGCCAGGGATGCTGCTGAGGTGTGCCATGGTCCCTGTGTGTACCAGAGGTATCCCCTTCCAGGAGAGCTCCCTCAGGTGTACCATGGCCCCTGTGTGTACCAGAGGTATCCCCTTCCAGGGATGCTGCTGAGGTGTACCATGGTCACTATGGGTACCAGAGGTATCCTCTTCCAGGGATGCTGCGGAGGTGTACCATGGTCCCTGTTTATACAAGAGGCATCCCCTTCCAGGAGAGCTCCCTCAGGTGTTCCATGGTCCATGTGTGTACCAGAGGTATCCCGTTCCAGGAGAGCTCCTTCAGGTGTACCATGGTCCCTGTGTGTTCCAGAGGTATCCCCTTCCAGGAATGCTGATTAGGTGTTCCATGGTCTCTGTGTATACCAGAGGTATCCCCTTCCAGGAGTGCTGCAGAGGTGTACCATGGCCCCTGTGTGTACCAGAGATATCCACTTCCATGAGAGCTCCTGAGGTGTTCCATGGTCTCTGTGTGTACCAGAGGTATCCCCTTCCAGGGATGCTGCTTAGATGTACCATGGTCCCTGTTTATACCAGAGGAATCTCCTTCCAGGAGAGCTTCCTCAGGTGTTCCATGGTACCTGTGTGTACCAGAGGTATCCCCTTCCAGGAGAGCTTCTTCAGGTGTACCATGGTCCCTGGGTGTACCAGAGGTATGCCCTTCCAGGAGAGCTCCTGAGGTGTGCCATGGTCCCTGTGTGTACCAGAGGTATCCCCTTCCAGGAGAGCTCCCACAGGTGTTCCATGGTCCTTGTGTGTACCAGAGGTATCCCCTTCCATGAGAGCTCTTGAGGTGTTCCATGGTCCTTGTGTGTACCAGAGGTATCCCCTTCCAGGAGAGCTCCCTCGGGTGTACCATGCCCCCTGTGTGTACCAGAGGTATCCCCTTCCAGGAGAGCTCCCTCAGGTGTACCATGCCCCCTGTGTGTACCAACAGTATCCCCTTCCAGGGAAGCTGCTGAGGTGTACCATGGTCCCTGTTTATACCAGAGGTATCCCGTTCCAGGAGAGCTCCCTCAGGTGTTCCATGGTCCCTGTGTATACCAGAGGTACCCCCTTCCAGGAGAGCTGCCTCAGGTGTACCATGGTCCTTCTGTGTACCAGAGGTATCCCCTTGAAGGAATGCTGATGAGGTGTTCCATGGTCTGTGTGTATACCAGAGGTATCCCCTTCCAGGAGAGCGCCCTCAGGTGTTCCCTGGTCTCTCTGTGTACCAGAGGTATCCCCTTCCAAGGATGCTGCTGAGGTGTACCATGGTCCCTGTTTATACCAGAGGAATCCCCTTCCAAGAGAGCTCCCTCAGGTGTTCCATGGTCCCTGTGTGTACCAGAGGTATTCCCTTCCAGGAGAGCTCCGTCAGGTGTACCATGGTCCCTGTGTGTACCAGAGGTATCCCCTTCCAGGAGAGCTCCTGACAAGCGCCATGGTCCCTGTGTGTACCGGAGGTATCCCCTTCCAGGAGAGCTCCCACAGGTGTTCCATGGTCCCTGTGTGTACCAGAGGTATCCCCTTCAAGGAGAGCTGCTGAAGAGTCCCATTCTAGGGATGCTGCTGAGGTGTTCCATGGTCCCTAAGTTTACCAGAGGTATCCCCTTCCAGGAGAGCTCCCCTAGGTGTTCCATGGTCCCTGTGTGTAACAGAGGTATCCCCTTCCAGGAGAGGTCCCTCAGGTGCTCCATGGTCCCTGTGTGTACCAGAGGTATCCACTTCCATGAGAGATCCTGAGGTGTTCCATGGTCTTTGTGTATACCAGAGGTATCCCCTTCCAGGAGAGCTCCCTCAGGTGTTCCATGGTCTCTGTGTGTACCAGAGGTATCCCCTTCCAGGGATGCTGCTGAGGTGTACCATGGTCCCTGTTTATACTAGAGGAATCCCAATCAGGAGAGCTCCCTCAGGAGTACCATGGCCGCTGTGTGTACCAGAGGTATCCCCTTCCAGGGATGCTGCTGAGGTGTACCATAGTCCCTATGGGTACCAGAGGTATCCCCGTCCATGGATGCTGCTGAGGTGTACCACGGACCCTATTTATACCAGAGGTATCCCCTTCCAGAAGAGCTCCCCCAGGTGTTCCATGGTCCCTGTGTGTAACAGAGGTATCCCCTTCCAGGAGAGCTCCCTCAGGTGTTCTATGGTCCCTTAGTGTACCAGAGGTATCCACTTCAATGAGAGCTTCTGAGGTGTTCCATGGTCTCTGTGTATACCAGAGGTATCCCCTTCCAGGAGAGCTCCCTCAGGTGTTCCATGGTCTCTGTGTGTACCAGAGGTATCCCCTTCCAGGGATGCTGCTGAGGTGTAACATGGCCCCTGTTTATACCAGAGGAATCCTCTTCCAGGAGAGCTCCCTCAGGTGTTCCATGGTCCTTGTGTGTACCAGAGGTATCCCCTTCCAGGAGAGCTCCCTCGGGTGTACCATGCCCCCTGTGTGTACCAGAGGTATCCCCTTCCATGAGAGCTCCTGAGATGCTCCATGGTCCCTGTGTGTACCAGCGGTATCCCCTTCCAGGAGAGCGCCATCAGGTGTTCCATGGTCTCTGTGTGTACCATAGGTATCCCTTTCCAGGGATGTTGCTGAGGTGTACCACGGTTCCTGTGTGTACCAGAGGTATGGAGCTCACGTTGGTGGCCTTCTGAATGTGGTACTCGTCCTGTACCCTCCATTGTTACCAGGAACCCGGGCATCCTGTTTGATGATCATTTATCTTTTAAAAAACAGGTCAACCATACTGTAAAGACTAGTCTCTGGTTCATCAAAATGCTCAGGAAATGTTTTCCTTATCTGTCACATGAATGGAGAGTATCTGCCATCTTAGCATTGGTGATGTCAAAGGCAGACTATTGCAATGCCCTATTCCTCAATTCGGATAAGGTGCTGATTAACAAATTACAATTGGTTCAGAATTCTGCCACCAGAGCGGTTTTCAATCTTCCACGGCGGGCATCTGTTAGAGAGAGCCTCAAACAATTGCATTGGCTGCCGGTGGCTAAGCGCATTATTTTCAAATCGCTTTGTCTAACATATAGGGCAGCTCATTGGATCGGACCACTATATCTTACCACTAGGCTTTGCTGGTATGTGCCTAAGAGAAACTTGAGGCCTTCTCAAGCTTACCGGATTCAGGTTCCTCGAACCTATAAAGCCAAAGAGGGCGACAAAGCCTTCACTGTGGCTGCTGCCAAAGTTGGAATTCGCTTTCTTTAAACATCAGGCAAGAACCCTGTTACTTGAAATTTAGGAAATTGGTAAAACATGGATTTTTCCCCCCAATTCTTTTTTTTGTACCTTTTGGACTGTGTTCTGTACTTCCTATACTTTTCTGCTTTCTTTCTAATAATTATCTGCTCTCTGGGTGGTGTTCTTACATTACTGCATTCCTCCTCTGCTCTCTCCTCCTGCATTAGCACTTTGATGCTCTTTGTGAGTAGGAATGCGCTTTATAAATATGACATACATACATACATACAGGTATCCCCCTCCAGGGATGCTGCTGAGGTGTACCACGGACCCTATTTATACCAGAGGTATCCCCTTCCAGGAGAGCTCCCTCAGGTGTTCTATGGTCCCTTAGTGTACCAGAGGTATCCCCTTCCAGGAGAGCTCCTGAGATGCTCCATGATCCCTGTGTGTACTAGAGGTATCCACTTCAATGAGAGCTTCTGAGGTGTTCCATGGTCTCTGTGTATACCAGAGGTATCCCCTTCCAGGAGAGCTCCCTCAGGTGTTCCATGGTCTCTGTGTGTACCAGAGGTATCCCCTTCCAGGGATGCTGCTGAGGTGTAACATGGCCCCTGTTTATACCAGAGGAATCCTCTTCCAGGAGAGCTCCCTCAGGTGTTCCATGGTCCCTGTGTGTACCAGAGGTATCCCCTTCCATGAGAGCTCCCTCAGGTGTTCCATGGACTCTGAGTGTACCAGAGGTTTCCCCTTCTAGGAGAACTCCCATAGCCATGGTCCCTGCGTGTACCAGATGTATCCCCTTCCAGGAGAGCTCCCACAGGTGTTCCAAAGTCCCTGTGTGTAACAGAGGTATCCCCTTCCAGGAGAGCTGCTGAAGTATCCCATTCTAGGGATGCTGCTGAAGTGTTCCATTGTCCCAGAGTGTACCAGAAGTATCCCCTTCCAGGATAGCTGCTGAAGTATCCCATTCTAGTGATACTGCTGAGGTGTTCCAAGGTCCCTGTGTGTACCAGAGGTATCCCCTTCCAGGGATGCTGCTGAGGTGTACCATTGCTCCTGTTTATACCAGAGGAATCCACTTCCAAAAGAGCTCCCTCAGGTGTTCCATGGTCCATGTGTGTGCCAGAGGAATCCCCTTCCAGGGGAGCTCCCTCAGGTGTACCATGGTCCCTGAGTGTACCAGAGGTATCCCCTTCCAGGAGAGCTCCTGAGGTGCGCCATGGTCCCTGTGTGTACCAGAGGTATCCCCTTCCAGGAGAGCTGCTGAAGTATTCCATCTAGGGATGCTGCTGAGGTGTTCCATGGTCCCTGAGTGTACCAGAGGTATCCCCTTCCAGGAGAGCTCCCTCAGGTGTACCATGCCCCCTGGGTGTACCAGAGGTATCCCCTTCCAGGAATGCTGCTGAGGTGTTCCATGGTCCCTATGGGTACCAGAGGTATCCCCTTCCAGGAGAGCTCCTGAGATGTACTATGGTCCCTATGGGTACTAGAGGTATCCCCTTCCAAGAATGCTGATGAGGTGTTCCATGGTCTCTGTGTATACCAGAGGTATCCCCTTCCAGGAGAGCTCCGTCAGGTGTACCATGGTCCCTGTGTGTACCAGAGGTATCCCCTTCCAGGAGAGCTCTGTCAGGTGTTCCATGGTCCCTGTGTGTACCAGAGGTATCTCCTTCCAGGAGAGCTGCTGAAGTATCCCATTCTAGGGATGCTGCTGAGGTGTTCCATGGTCCCTGAGTGTACCAGAGGTATCCCCTTCCAAGAGAGCTCCCTCGGGTGTTCCTTGGTCCCTGTGTGTACCAGAGGTATCCCCTTCCAGGAGAGCTGCTGAAGTATTCCATCTAGGGATGCTGCTGAGGTGTTCCATGGTCCCTGAGTGTACCAGAGGTATCCCCTTCCAGGAGAGCTCCCTCAGGTGTACCATGCCCCCTGGGTGTACCAGAGGTATCCCCTTCCAGGGATGCTGCTGAGGTGTTCCATGGTCCCTATGGGTACCAGAGGTATCCCCTTCCAGGAGAGCTCCTGAGATGTACTATGGTCCCTATGGGTACTAGAGGTATCCCCTTCCAAGAATGCTGATGAGGTGTTCCATGGTCTCTGTGTATACCAGAGGCATCCCCTTCCAGGAGAGCTCCGTCAGGTGTACCATGGTCCCTGTGTGTACCAGAGGTATCCCCTTCCAGGAGAGCTCTGTCAGGTGTTCCATGGTCCCTGTGTGTACCAGAGGTATCTCCTTCCAGGAGAGCTGCTGAAGTATCCCATTCTAGGGATGCTGCTGAGGTGTTCCATGGTCCCTGAGTGTACCAGAGGTATCCCCTTCCAAGAGAGCTCCCTCGGGTGTTCCTTGGTCCCTGTGTGTACCAGAGGTATCCCCTTCCAGGAGAGCTCCCTCGGGTGTTCCATGGTCCCTGTGTATACCAGATGTATCCCCTTCCAGGAGAGCTCCCTCAGGTGTTCCATGGTCCCTGAGTGTACCAGAGGTAACCACTTCCATGAGAGCTCCTGAGGTGCTTCATGGTCCCTGGGTGTACCAGAGGTATCCCCTTCCAGAAGAGCTCCCTCAGGTGGTCCCTGTGTGTACCAGAGGTATCCCCTTCCAGGAGAGCTCCCTCTGGTGCTCCATGGTCCCTGTGTGTACCAGAGGAATCCCCTTCCAGAAGAGCTCCCTCAGGTGGTCCCTGTGTGTACCAGAGGGATCCACTTCCATGAGAGCTCCTGAGGTGCCCCATGGTCCCTGTGCAGAGGTGGCTGGTGGAATTTGAAAGAGGTGGGGTGTAAAACAAATAACTTATGCATAAGAAATCCTAGGTCCTCATTTAAAGGCACACCTACCTGCAAAAAACAATCACAAGAGGTGTTTCCTCTTTCATAATGAAGCACTCATAGAAAGAGGAAGAAATGGGGAGAAATAAAGATATTTCTCCCCATTGCGTCACTGATTGTAAATCTGGGAGTGCGTCAGATTCCTTTGGGTTCCATGGGTGTTATGTGGAAACACCCCAAAAAACACCCATGGAATGCCCCTTTCACGCAGTATTATGAGTGAAAGGGGTCAATATTTACAAGGCCATGAAAAGCCATGCAAGGTGGCTTTGTGTGGCCTTGTAAATATGGGCTGGCACACTGTGCCACTGGAGCATAACAAAATGACCCTATGTGGTACAGTGTGCTTCTAGGGCCTCGTAAATGAGGCCCCTAGTACTTAATACAGTTCCTCCACTCTCCGAGAAAATTAGGAAGAATTGCCATAAGTAGACGTAATTTTCATCACTATTTTTTGATTAATGTATTCAAAAATAATGTTATATATGTTTATAAAGGAAAACTCATTAAATGTGTTTTTTTACTTGTTGTTTGTTTAGCATATTACTCCTGTACAGTGCATCCTTTGAACTGAGTGCATGGATGTCACAATTAGGAGCTGCGCTCTGGAGTTGAGGCTGAGGGCAGTGCCAGTTCCTCAGAGTGTCTGTCACTAAGGCAAAAGCATGCTCAGAATACATGGTCATCCATTTTTTGTCCTCACTGCAGAGCGCACAGGGAAATAGTAATGCATGCCAATTGCAATTGTATTTCTGTGAAAGAGCTCTTAATGGAAGCATAAAGTTGCCAAAGTATTATTAAAACATCAGTCAGTGCTGCGCATCGCCACTTGACTACGTGACCTGACCTGCAAGTTAACACATACATCGCATTGCTTAATATTTAACAAAGATCAAGTACCCATTCCACTGCCTGGTTAGTTACGTCTCGTACATTTGTTGCTCTTTAAATTCTTTACCGGTCAGCAGTTAAATAAACCCTTGTCTCCCGTGGCTCACTTGGTAGCATTAACTCAATTACTAGTTGGTACACCCACTCAGGTTAACTGGACCGTTCCTTAGTTGCGCATGTAACACACATTTTAAATGCTCCTTCTGCTTTCATTTTGCAGCACCTGCAGTCCTCGGATACAAACACATCTGCTGCATCAGAGCCTTGCTTCCTCCACTTTTTGAACTAAGGCAAGCCATGGCAGAGGCAGATGCATCGAGGAGCGGTTAGGTAACTTTTCAGACTGTGGCTTCCTCTGTGCCCTCATGATCAGCTCCGCACGGATGCTCCACACACTGTACACCACGGCTGCCAGTTCCCATTTAATAACACCATGTATGCACGCATATAGGTCACAACTGCGCCTTTCAATATAGAAAGGGCCTTTTCCTTAAGGAGCTTCTCTTTAATTTGTAAAAAGGAAGATTTTATGTGACATATACATTTTATACCAGTAGGCAGTAATGTGGTGGCTGTCATTTTTTGATTGTTACCTGAGTCTTGCTGCATGCTCTACGTGTATAATGTGTAAAGAAGTGGTTAGGGTCTATTTCTGTTCTGCGAGTTCTCTCTTTGAGCTTTACAGCAAGCAGTCAGCTTGCTTTTATCATGCAGATCACGTTGTGGACAGCCAGCCTCGTGTGCACCGTAATCCTTTCCCAGCTACTCCTAGAATGAGGAGGGGCCATGGAGGCTTGTTCCCACTCACCCTGTGACGAAGGGGTGCAGTGCTACACAGACTTGCTGATTGAGAGCTAGCTTTGGAATCCCAGGGCTTATGCTTAAAGAACCAGGCTCTTTTCTTTGATCGAGGCTTCAGTGCGTCATAAA
Organism: Pleurodeles waltl; assembly: GCF_031143425.1. NCBI lineage: Eukaryota > Metazoa > Chordata > Amphibia > Caudata > Salamandridae > Pleurodeles > Pleurodeles waltl. The sequence continues at coordinate 1,192,773,677 of NC_090448.1, forward strand.
GGGCAGTACCTTACAGTGTTGTAGGCTGCCAGAGGCCAGGGATGAGATCAGCTTAGCCCTATATATCCTACGACGGCCAGCACATGCGCTGCAGCACATGTGTCCTTCAAAAGTGCCTGGTTTTGCCTGACCCTCGCGCAGAGCGAGGGTCACACTGTTTGAACTTTTAACTAAACTAAACATTTTCTGATGCAGAAATTCAACCTCAGGCGAGCCCTGCCACCCTAATCAAGAAACCACCACTGACCCTGTGTGTACCAGAGGTATCACCTTCCATGAGAGCTCCTGAGGTGCTTCATGGTCCCTATGGGTACCAGAGGTATCACCTTCCATGAGAGCTCCTGAGGTGCTCCATGGTCCATTTCTGTACCAGAGGTATCACCTTCCATGAGAGCTCCTGAGGTGCTCCATAGTCCCTGAGTGTACCAGAGGTATCCCCTTCCAGGAGAGCTCCCTCAGGTGTTCCATGGTCTCTCTGTGTAACAGAGGTATCCTCTTCCATGAGAGCTCCCTCAGGTGTTCCATGGTCCCTGTGTGTACCAGAGCTATCCCCTTCCAGGAGAGCTCCTGAGCTGCTCCATGGTCCCTGTGTGTACCAGAGGTATCCCCTTCCAGGAGAGCTCCTGAGATGCTCCATGTTCTCTGTGTGTATCAGAGGTATCCCCTTCCAGGAGGGCTCCCTCAGGTGTTCCATGGTCCCTGTGTGTACCAGAGGTATCCCCTTCCATGAGAGCTCCTGAGATGCTCCATGGCCCCTGTGTATACCAGAGGTATCCTCTTCCCTGAGAGCTACTGAGGTGCTCCATGGTTCCTATGGGTACCAGAGGTTTCACCTTCCATGAGAGTTCCTGAGGTGCTCCATGGTCCCTTTGTATACCAGAGGTGTCCTCTTCCATGAGAGCTCATGAGATGCTCCATGGTCCCTCTGTGTACCAGAGGTATCCTCTTCCATGAGAGCTCCTGATGTGCTCCATGGTCCCTGTGTGTACCAGAGGTCTCCCTTCCAGGGATGCTGCTGAGGTGTACCATGGTCCCTGAGTGTACCAGAGGTGCCGCTTCCAGGAGAGCTCCCTCAGGTGCTCCATGGTCCCTGTGTATACCAGAGGTATCCCCTTCCATGAGATCTCCTGAGATGCTCCATTGTCCGTCTGTGTACCAGAGGTATCCCCTTCCAGGAGAGCTCCCTCAGGTTCTCCATGGTCTCTGTGTGTACCCGAGGTATCCTCTTCCATGAGAGCTCCTGAGGTGCTCCATGGTCCCTGTTTATACCAGAGGTATCCCCTTCCAGGAGAGCTCCCTCAAGTGTTCCATGGTCTCTGAGTGTACCAGAGGTATCCCCTTTCAGGAGAGCTCCCTCGGGTGCTCCATGGTCCCTGTGTGTACCAGAGGTATCCCCTTCCAGGAGAGCTCCCTCAGGTGTACCATTGTCCCTGTGTGTACCAGAGGTATCCCCTTCCAGGAGAGCTCCCTCAGGTGTCCCAGGGTCCCTGTATGTACCAGAGGAATCCCCTTCCAGGACAGCTTCCTCAGGTGCTCCATGGTCCCTGAGTGTACCAGAGGTATCCCCTTCCCTGAGAGCTCCTCAGATGCTCCATCGTCCCTGTGTATACCAGAGGTATCACCTTCCAGGAGAGCTCCCTCAGGTGTTCCATGGTCCCTCTGTGTACCAGAGTTATCCTCTTGCATGAGAGCTCCAGACATGCTCCATGGTCCCTATGGGTACCAGAGGTATCACCTTCCATGAGAGCTCCTGAGGTGCTTCATGGTCCCTTTGTGTACCAGAGGTATAACCTTCCATTGGAGCTCCTGAGGGGCTCCATAGTCCCTGTGTGTACCAGAGGTATCCTCTTCCATGAGAGCTCCTGAGGTGCTCCATAGTCCCTGTGTGTACCAGAGATATCCCCTTCCAGGGGAGCACACTCAGGTGTTCCATGGTCCCTGTGTGTACCACAGGTATAATTTCCAGGGATGCTTCTGAGGTGCACCATGGTCACTGTGAGTAACAGAGGTATCCCCTTCCAGGAGAGCTCCCTCAGGTGCTCCATTGTCCGTGTGTATACCAGAGGTATCCCCTTCCATGAGAGCTCCTGAGATCCTCCATTGTCCCTGTGTTTGCCAGAGGTATCCCCTTCCGGTAGAGCTCCCTCAGGTGTTCCATAGTCTCTGTGTATACCAGAAGTATCCTCTTCCATGAGAGCTCCCTCAGGTGCTCCATGGTCCCTGTGTGTACCAGAGGTATCCCCGTCCAGGAGAGCTACCTCAGATGCTCCATGGTCCCTGAGTGTACCAGAGGTATCCCCTTCCAGGACAACTCCCTCAGGTGTTCCATGGTCCCTGTGTGTACCAGAGGTATCCCCTTCCAGGAGAGCTCCCTCGGGTGTTCCATGGTCCCTGTGTGTACCAGAGGTAGCCCATTCGAGGAGAGCTCCCTCAGGTGGGCCCTGTGTGTACCAGAGATATCCCCTTCCAGGAGAGCTCCATCAGGTGTTCTATGGTCTCTGTGTGTACCAGAGGTATCCCCTTCCAGGAGAGCTCCCCTCAGGTGTTCCATGGTCCCTGTGTGTACCAGAGGTATCCCCTTCCAGGAGAGCTCCTGAGGTGCTCCATAGTCCCTGTGTGTACCAGAGGTATCCCCGTCCATGAGAGCTCCTGAGATGCTCCATGGTCCCTGTGTGTACCAGAGGTACCCCTTCCAGGAGAGCTCCCACAGGTGTTCCATGGTCCCTGTGTGTACCAGAGGTATCCCCTTCCAGGAGAGCTCCCTCTGGTGTTCCATGGTCCCTGTGTGTACCGGAGGTATCCCTTCCAGGGATGCTGCTGAGGTGTACCGTGGTCCCTATGTGTACCAGAGGTATACCCTTCCAGGAGAGCTCCCCTCAGGTGTTCCATGGTCCCTGTGTGTACCAGAGGTATCCCCTTCCAGGAGAGCTCCTGAGGTGCTCCATGGTCCCTGTGTGTACCAGAGGTATCCCCGTCCATGAGAGCTCCTGAGATGCTCCATGGTCCCTGGGTGTACCAGAGGTACCCCTTCCAGGAGAGCTCCTTCAGGTGCTCCATGGACCTTGAGTGTACCAGGTATCCACTCCCAGGAGAACTCCCTCAGGTGTTCCATGGTCCATGTGTGTACCAGAGGTATCCACTTCCAAGAGAGCTCCCTCAGCTGTACCCTGGTCCCTGTGTGTACCAGAGGTATCCCCTTCCAGGAGAGCTCCCTCAGGTGTTACAGGGCCCCTGTGTATACCAGAGGTATCCCCTTCCAGGAGAGATCCCTCAGGTGGTCCCTGTGTGCACCAGAGGTATCACCTTCTAGGAGAGCTCCCACAGGTGTACCATGGTCCCTTTGTGTACCAGAGGTATCCCCTTCCAGGAGAGCTCCTAAGGTGCTCCATGGTCCCGGTGTGTACCAGAGGTATCCCCTTCCAGGACAGCTCCCACAGGTGTTCCATGGTCCCTGTTTGTACCAGAGGTATCCCCCTCCAGGAGAGCTGCTGAAGTATCCCATTCTAGGGATGCTGCTGAGGTGTTCCATGGTCCCTGAGTGTACCAGAAGTATCCCCTTCCAGGAAAGCTCCCTCAGGTGTTCCATGGTGTCTGTGTGTACCAGAGGTATCCCCTTCCAGGGATGCTGCTGAGGTGAACCATGGTCCCTGCGTGTACCACAGTTATCCTTTCCAGGGATGCTGCTGAGGTGCACCATGGTCCCTGTGTGTAACAGAGGTATCCCCTTCCAGGAGAGCTCCCTCAGGTGTTCCATGGTCCCTGTGTATACCAGAGGTATCCCCTTCCATGAGAGCTCCTGAGATCCTCCATTGTCCATGTGTGTGCCAGAGGTATCCCCTTCCAGGAGAGCTCCTGAGGTGTTCCATAGTCTCTGTGTATACCAGAGGTATCCTCCTTCATGAGAGCTCCCTCAGGTGCTCCATGGTACCGGTGTGTACCAGAAGTATCCCGGTCCAGGAGAGCTCCCTCAGATGCTCCATGGTCCCTGAGTGTACCAGAGGTATCCCCTTCCAGGAGAACTCACTCAGGTGTTCCATGGTCCCTGTGTGTACCAGAGGTATCCCCTTCCAGGAGAGCTCCCTCAGGTGTTCCATGGTCCCTGTGTGTAAAAGAGGTATCCCATTCCAGGAAACTTCCCTCAGGTGGGCCCTGTGTGTACCAGAGATTTCCCCTCCCAGGAGAGCTCCCTCAGGTGTACCATGGTCCCTGTGTGTACCAGACGTATCCCCTTCCAGGAGAGCTCCCTCAGGTGTCCCATGGTCTCTGTGTGTACCAGACGTTTCCCCTTCCAGGAGAGCTCCCTCAGGTGTCCCATGGTCTCTGTGTGTACCAGAGGTATCCCCTTCCAGGAGAGCTCCCTCAGGTGTTCCATGGTCCCTGTGTGTACCAGAGGTATCCCCTTCCAGGAGAGCTCCTGAGGTGCTCCATGGTCCCTGTGTGTACCAGAGGTATCCCCTTCCATGAGAGCTCCTGAGATGCTCCATGGTCCCTGGATGTACCAGAGGTATCCCTTCCAGGGATGCTGCTGAGGTGTACCGTGGTCCCTATGTGTACCAGAAGTATCCCCTTCCAGGAGAGCTCCCTCAGGTGCTCCATGGTCCTTGAGTGTACCAGGTATCCACTTTCAGGAGAACTCCCTCAGGTGTTCCATGGTCCCTGTGTGTACCAGAGGTATCCACTTCCAGGAGAGCTCCCTCAGCTGTACCAGAGGTATCCTCTTCCAGGGGAGATCCCTCAGGTGGTCCCTGTGTGCACCAGAGGTATCACCTTCTAGGAGAGCTTCCATAGGTGTACCATGGTCCCTTTGTGTAGCAGATGTATCCCCTTCCAGGAGAGCTCCTGAGGTGCTCCATGGTCCCTGTGTCTACCAGAGGTATCCCCTTCCAGGACAGTTCCCACAGGTGTTCCATGGTCCCTGTTTGTACCAGAGGTATCCCCTTCCAGGAGAGCTGCTGAGGTATCCCATTCTAGGGATGCCGCTGAGGTGTTCCATGGTCCCTGAGTGTACCAGAAGTATCCCCTTCCAGGAAAGCTCCCTCAGGTGTTCCATGGTGTCTGTGTGTACCAGAGGTATCCCCTTCCAGGGATGCTGCTGAGGTGAACCATGGTCCCTGTGTGTACCAGAGGTATCCCCTTCCAGGGATGCTGCTGAGGTGTACCATGGTCCCTGTGTGTAACAGAGGTATCCCCTTCCAGGAGAGCTCCCTCAGGTGTTCCATGGTCCCTGTGTATACCAGAGGTATCCCCTTCCATGAGAGCTCCTGAGATCCTCCATTGTCCCTGTGTGTGCCAGAGGTATCCCCTTCCAGGAGAGCTCCAGAGGTGTTCCATAGTCTCTGTGTATACCAGAGGTACCTCTTTCATGAGAGCTCCCTCAGGTGCTCCATGGTACTGGTGTGTACCAGAGGAATCCCGGTCCAGGAGAGCTCCCTCAGATGCTCCATGGTCCCTGAGTGTACCAGAGGTATCCCCTTCCAGGAGAACTCCCTCAGGTGTTCCATGGTCCCTCTGTGTACCAGAGGTATCCCCTTCCAGGAGAGCTCCCTCAGGTGTTCCATGGTCCCTGTGTATACCAAAGGTATCCCCTTCCATGAGAGTTCCTGAGATGCTCCATGGCCCCTGTGTATACCAGAGGTATCCTCTTCCCTTAGAGCTACTGAGGTGCTCCATGGTTCCTATGGGTACCAGAGGTTTCACCTTCCATGAGAGTTCCTGAGGTGCTCCATGGTCCCTTTGTATACCAGAGGTGTCCTCTTCCATGAGAGCTCATGAGATGCTCCATGGTCCCTCTGTGTACCAGAGGTATCCTCTTCCATGAGAGCTCCTGATGTGCTCCATGGTCCCTGTGTGTACCAGAGGTCTCCCTTCCAGGGATGCTGCTGAGGTGTACCATGGTCCCTGAGTGTACCAGAGGTGCCGCTTCCAGGAGAGCTCCCTCAGGTGCTCCATGGTCCCTGTGTATACCAGAGGTATCCCCTTCCATGAGATCTCTTGAGATGCTCCATTGTCCGTCTGTGTACCAGAGGTATCCCCTTCCAGGAGAGCTCCCTCAGGTGCTCCATGGTCTCTGTGTGTACCCGAGGTATCCTCTTCCATGAGAGCTCCTGAGGTGCTCCATGGTCCCTGTTTATACCAGAGGTATCCCCTTCCAGGAGAGCTCCCTCAAGTGTTCCATGGTCTCTGTGTGTACCAGAGGTATCCCCTTTCAGGAGAGCTCCCTCGGGTGCTCCATGGTCCCTGTGTGTACCAGAGGTATCCCCTTCCAGGAGAGCTCCCTCAGGTGTACCATTGTCCCTGTGTGTACCAGAGGTATCCCCTTCCAGGAGAGCTCCCTCAGGTGTCCCAGGGTCCCTGTATGTACCAGAGGAATCCCCTTCCAGGACAGCTTCCTCAGGTGCTCCATGGTCCCTGAGTGTACCAGAGGTATCCCCTTCCCTGAGAGCTCCTCAGATGCTCCATCGTCCCTGTGTATACCAGAGGTATCACCTTCCAGGAGAGCTCCCTCAGGTGTTCCATGGTCCCTCTGTGTACCAGAGGTATCCTCTTGCGTGAGAGCTCCAGACATGCTCCATGGTCCCTATGGGTACCAGAGGTATCACCTTCCATGAGAGCTCCTGAGGTGCTTCATGGTCCCTTTGTGTACCAGAGGTATAACCTTCCATTGGAGCTCCTGAGGGGCTCCATAGTCCCTGTGTGTACCAGAGGTATCCTCTTCCATGAGAGCTCCTGAGGTGCTCCATAGTCCCTGTCTGTACCAGAGATATCCCCTTCCAGGGGAGCACACTCAGGTGTTCCATGGTCCCTGTGTGTACCACAGGTATAATTTCCAGGGATGCTTCTGAGGTGCACCATGGTCACTGTGAGTAACAGAGGTATCCCCTTCCAGGAGAGCTCCCTCAGGTGCTCCATTGTCCCTGTGTATACCAGAGGTATCCCCTTCCATGAGAGCTCCTGAGATCCTCCATTGTCCCTGTGTTTGCCAGGGGTATCCCCTTCCGGTAGAGCTCCCTCAGGTGTTCCATAGTCTCTGTGTATACCAGAAGTATCCTCTTCCATGAGAGCTCCCTCAGGTGCTCCATGGTCCCTGTGTGTACCAGAGGTATCCCCGTCCAGGAGAGCTACCTCAGATGCTCCATGGTCCCTGAGTGTACCAGAGGTATCCCCTTCCAGGACAACTCCCTCAGGTGTTCCATGGTCCCTGTGTGTACCAGAGGTATCCCCTTCCAGGAGAGCTCCCTCGGGTGTTCCATGGTCCCTGTGTGTACCAGAGGTATCCCATTCGAGGAGAGCTCCCTCAGGTGGGCCCTGTGTGTACCAGAGATATCCCCTTCCAGGAGAGCTCCATCAGGTGTTCTATGGTCTCTGTGTGTACCAGAGGTATCCCCTTCCAGGAGAGCTCCCCTCAGGTGTTCCATGGTCCCTGTGTGTACCAGAGGTATCCCCTTCCAGGAGAGCTCCTGAGGTGCTCCATGGTCCCTGTGTGTACCAGAGGTATCCCCGTCCATGAGAGCTCCTGAGATGCTCCATGGTCCCTGTGTGTACCAGAGGTACCCCTTCCAGGAGAGCTCCCACAGGTGTTCCATGGTCCCTGTGTGTACCAGAGGTATCCCCTTCCAGGAGAGCTCCCTCTGGTGTTCCATGGTCCCTGTGTGTACCGGAGGTATCCCTTCCAGGGATGCTGCTGAGGTGTACCGTGGTCCCTATGTGTACCAGAGGTATACCCTTCCAGGAGAGCTCCCCTCAGGTGTTCCATGGTCCCTGTGTGTACCAGAGGTATCCCCTTCCAGGAGAGCTCCTGAGGTGCTCCATGGTCCCTGTGTGTACCAGAGGTATCCCCGTCCATGAGAGCTCCTGAGATGCTCCATGGTCCCTGGGTGTACCAGAGGTACCCCTTCCAGGAGAGCTCCTTCAGGTGCTCCATGGACCTTGAGTGTACCAGGTATCCACTCCCAGGAGAACTCCCTCAGGTGTTCCATGGTCCATGTGTGTACCAGAGGTATCCACTTCCAAGAGAGCTCCCTCAGCTGTACCCTGGTCCCTGTGTGTACCAGAGGTATCCCCTTCCAGGAGAGCTCCCTCAGGTGTTACAGGGCCCCTGTGTATACCAGAGGTATCCCCTTCCAGGAGAGATCCCTCAGGTGGTCCCTGTGTGCACCAGAGGTATCACCTTCTAGGAGAGCTCCCACAGGTGTACCATGGTCCCTGTGTGTACCGGAGGTATCCCTTCCAGGGATGCTGCTGAGGTGTACCGTGGTCCCTATGTGTACCAGAGGTATACCCTTCCAGGAGAGCTCCCCTCAGGTGTTCCATGGTCCCTGTGTGTACCAGAGGTATCCCCTTCCAGGAGAGCTCCTGAGGTGCTCCATGGTCCCTGTGTGTACCAGAGGTATCCCCGTCCATGAGAGCTCCTGAGATGCTCCATGGTCCCTGGGTGTACCAGAGGTACCCCTTCCAGGAGAGCTCCTTCAGGTGCTCCATGGACCTTGAGTGTACCAGGTATCCACTCCCAGGAGAACTCCCTCAGGTGTTCCATGGTCCATGTGTGTATCAGAGGTATCCACTTCCAAGAGAGCTCCCTCAGCTGTACCCTGGTCCCTGTGTGTACCAGAGGTATCCCCTTCCAGGAGAGCTCCCTCAGGTGTTACAGGGCCCCTGTGTATACCAGAGGTATCCCCTTCCAGGAGAGATCCCTCAGGTGGTCCCTGTGTGCACCAGAGGTATCACCTTCTAGGAGAGCTCCCACAGGTGTACCATGGTCCCTTTGTGTACCAGAGGTATCCCCTTCCAGGAGAGCTCCTGAGGTGCTCCATGGTCCCGGTGTGTACCAGAGGTATCCCCTTCCAGGACAGCTCCCACAGGTGTTCCATGGTCCCTGTTTGTACCAGAGGTATCCCCCTCCAGGAGAGCTGCTGAAGTATCCCATTCTAGGGATGCTGCTGAGGTGTTCCATGGTCCCTGAGTGTACCAGAAGTATCCCCTTCCAGGAAAGCTCCCTCAGGTGTTCCATGGTGTCTGTGTGTACCAGAGGTATCCCCTTCCAGGGATGCTGCTGAGGTGAACCATGGTCCCTGCGTGTACCACAGTTATCCTTTCCAGGGATGCTGCTGAGGTGCACCATGGTCCCTGTGTGTAACAAAGGTATCCCCTTCCAGGAGAGCTCCCTCAGGTGTTCCATGGTCCCTGTGTATACCAGAGGTATCCCCTTCCATGAGAGCTCCTGATATCCTCCATTGTCCATGTGTGTGCCAGAGGTATCCCCTTCCAGGAGAGCTCCTGAGGTGTTCCATAGTCTCTGTGTATACCAGAGGTATCCTCCTTCATAAGAGCTCCCTCAGGTGCTCCATGGTACCGGTGTGTACCAGAGGTATCCCGGTCCAGGAGAGCTCCCTCAGATGCTCCATGGTCCCTGAGTGTACCAGAGGTATCCCCTTCCAGGAGAACTCCCTCAGGTGTTCCATGGTCCCTGTGTGTACCAGAGGTATCCCCTTCCAGGAGAGCTCCCTCAGGTGTTCCATGGTCCCTGTGTGTAAAAGAGGTATCCCATTCCAGGAAACTTCCCTCAGGTGGGCCCTGTGTGTACCAGAGATTTCCCCTCCCAGGAGAGCTCCCTCAGGTGTACCATGGTCCCTGTGTGTACCAGACGTATCCCCTTCCAGGAGAGCTCCCTCAGGTGTCCCATGGTCTCTGTGTGTACCAGACGTTTCCCCTTCCAGGAGAGCTCCCTCAGGTGTCCCATGGTCTCTGTGTGTACCAGAGGTATCCCCTTCCAGGAGAGCTCCCTCAGGTGTTCCATGGTCCCTGTGTGTACCAGAGGTATCCCCTTCCAGGAGAGCTCCTGAGGTGCTCCATGGTCCCTGTGTGTACCAGAGGTATCCCCTTCCATGAGAGCTCCTGAGATGCTCCATGGTCCCTGGATGTACCAGAGGTATCCCTTCCAGGGATGCTGCTGAGGTGTACCGTGGTCCCTATGTGTACCAGAAGTATCCCCTTCCAGGAGAGCTCCCTCAGGTGCTCCATGGTCCTTGAGTGTACCAGGTATCCACTTTCAGGAGAACTCCCTCAGGTGTTCCATGGTCCCTGTGTGTACCAGAGGTATCCACTTCCAGGAGAGCTCCCTCAGCTGTACCAGAGGTATCCTCTTCCAGGGGAGATCCCTCAGGTGGTCCCTGTGTGCACCAGAGGTATCACCTTCTAGGAGAGCTTCCATAGGTGTACCATGGTCCCTTTGTGTAGCAGATGTATCCCCTTCCAGGAGAGCTCCTGAGGTGCTCCATGGTCCCTGTGTGTACCAGAGGTATCCCCTTCCAGGACAGTTCCCACAGGTGTTCCATGGTCCCTGTTTGTACCAGAGGTATCCCCTTCCAGGAGAGCTGCTGAGGTATCCCATTCTAGGGATGCCGCTGAGGTGTTCCATGGTCCCTGAGTGTACCAGAAGTATCCCCTTCCAGGAAAGCTCCCTCAGGTGTTCCATGGTGTCTGTGTGTACCAGAGGTATCCCCTTCCAGGGATGCTGCTGAGGTGAACCATGGTCCCTGTGTGTACCAGAGGTATCCCCTTCCAGGGATGCTGCTGAGGTGTACCATGGTCCCTGTGTGTACCAGAGGTATCCCCTTCCAGGAGAGCTCCTGAGGTGCTCCATGGTCCCTGTGTGTACCAGAGGTATCCCCGTCCATGAGAGCTCCTGAGATGCTCCATGGTCCCTGTGTGTACCAGAGGTACCCCTTCCAGGAGAGCTCCCACAGGTGTTCCATGGTCCCTGTGTGTACCAGAGGTATCCCCTTCCAGGAGAGCTCCCTCTGGTGTTCCATGGTCCCTGTGTGTACCGGAGGTATCCCTTCCAGGGATGCTGCTGAGGTGTACCGTGGTCCCTATGTGTACCAGAGGTATACCCTTCCAGGAGAGCTCCCCTCAGGTGTTCCATGGTCCCTGTGTGTACCAGAGGTATCCCCTTCCAGGAGAGCTCCTGAGGTGCTCCATGGTCCCTGTGTGTACCAGAGGTATCCCCGTCCATGAGAGCTCCTGAGATGCTCCATGGTCCCTGGGTGTACCAGAGGTACCCCTTCCAGGAGAGCTCCTTCAGGTGCTCCATGGACCTTGAGTGTACCAGGTATCCACTCCCAGGAGAACTCCCTCAGGTGTTCCATGGTCCATGTGTGTACCAGAGGTATCCACTTCCAAGAGAGCTCCCTCAGCTGTACCCTGGTCCCTGTGTGTACCAGAGGTATCCCCTTCCAGGAGAGCTCCCTCAGGTGTTACAGGGCCCCTGTGTATACCAGAGGTATCCCCTTCCAGGAGAGATCCCTCAGGTGGTCCCTGTGTGCACCAGAGGTATCACCTTCTAGGAGAGCTCCCACAGGTGTACCATGGTCCCTTTGTGTACCAGAGGTATCCCCTTCCAGGAGAGCTCCTGAGGTGCTCCATGGTCCCGGTGTGTACCAGAGGTATCCCCTTCCAGGACAGCTCCCACAGGTGTTCCATGGTCCCTGTTTGTACCAGAGGTATCCCCCTCCAGGAGAGCTGCTGAAGTATCCCATTCTAGGGATGCTGCTGAGGTGTTCCATGGTCCCTGAGTGTACCAGAAGTATCCCCTTCCAGGAAAGCTCCCTCAGGTGTTCCATGGTGTCTGTGTGTACCAGAGGTATCCCCTTCCAGGGATGCTGCTGAGGTGAACCATGGTCCCTGCGTGTACCACAGTTATCCTTTCCAGGGATGCTGCTGAGGTGCACCATGGTCCCTGTGTGTAACAGAGGTATCCCCTTCCAGGAGAGCTCCCTCAGGTGTTCCATGGTCCCTGTGTATACCAGAGGTATCCCCTTCCATGAGAGCTCCTGAGATCCTCCATTGTCCATGTGTGTGCCAGAGGTATCCCCTTCCAGGAGAGCTCCTGAGGTGTTCCATAGTCTCTGTGTATACCAGAGGTATCCTCCTTCATAAGAGCTCCCTCAGGTGCTCCATGGTACCGGTGTGTACCAGAGGTATCCCGGTCCAGGAGAGCTCCCTCAGATGCTCCATGGTCCCTGAGTGTACCAGAGGTATCCCCTTCCAGGAGAACTCCCTCAGGTGTTCCATGGTCCCTGTGTGTACCAGAGGTATCCCCTTCCAGGAGAGCTCCCTCAGGTGTTCCATGGTCCCTGTGTGTAAAAGAGGTATCCCATTCCAGGAAACTTCCCTCAGGTGGGCCCTGTGTGTACCAGAGATTTCCCCTCCCAGGAGAGCTCCCTCAGGTGTACCATGGTCCCTGTGTGTACCAGACGTATCCCCTTCCAGGAGAGCTCCCTCAGGTGTCCCATGGTCTCTGTGTGTACCAGACGTTTCCCCTTCCAGGAGAGCTCCCTCAGGTGTCCCATGGTCTCTGTGTGTACCAGAGGTATCCCCTTCCAGGAGAGCTCCCTCAGGTGTTCCATGGTCCCTGTGTGTACCAGAGGTATCCCCTTCCAGGAGAGCTCCTGAGGTGCTCCATGGTCCCTGTGTGTACCAGAGGTATCCCCTTCCATGAGAGCTCCTGAGATGCTCCATGGTCCCTGGATGTACCAGAGGTATCCCTTCCAGGGATGCTGCTGAGGTGTACCGTGGTCCCTATGTGTACCAGAAGTATCCCCTTCCAGGAGAGCTCCCTCAGGTGCTCCATGGTCCTTGAGTGTACCAGGTATCCACTTTCAGGAGAACTCCCTCAGGTGTTCCATGGTCCCTGTGTGTACCAGAGGTATCCACTTCCAGGAGAGCTCCCTCAGCTGTACCAGAGGTATCCTCTTCCAGGGGAGATCCCTCAGGTGGTCCCTGTGTGCACCAGAGGTATCACCTTCTAGGAGAGCTTCCATAGGTGTACCATGGTCCCTTTGTGTAGCAGATGTATCCCCTTCCAGGAGAGCTCCTGAGGTGCTCCATGGTCCCTGTGTGTACCAGAGGTATCCCCTTCCAGGACAGTTCCCACAGGTGTTCCATGGTCCCTGTTTGTACCAGAGGTATCCCCTTCCAGGAGAGCTGCTGAGGTATCCCATTCTAGGGATGCCGCTGAGGTGTTCCATGGTCCCTGAGTGTACCAGAAGTATCCCCTTCCAGGAAAGCTCCCTCAGGTGTTCCATGGTGTCTGTGTGTACCAGAGGTATCCCCTTCCAGGGATGCTGCTGAGGTGAACCATGGTCCCTGTGTGTACCAGAGGTATCCCCTTCCAGGGATGCTGCTGAGGTGTACCATGGTCCCTGTGTGTAACAGAGGTGTCCCCTTCCAGGAGAGCTCCCTCAGGTGTTCCATGGTCCCTGTGTATACCAGAGGTATCCCCTTCCATGAGAGCTCCTGAGATCCTCCATTGTCCCTGTGTGTGCCGGAGGTATCCCCTTCCAGGAGAGCTCCAGAGGTGTTCCATAGTCTCTGTGTATACCAGAGGTACCTCTTTCATGAGAGCTCCCTCAGGTGCTCCATGGTACCGGTGTGTACCAGAGGAATCCCGGTCCAGGAGAGCTCCCTCAGATGCTCCATGGTCCCTGAGTGTACCAGAGGTATCCCCTTCCAGGAGAACTCCCTCAGGTGTTCCATGGTCCCTCTGTGTACCAGAGGTATCCCCTTCCAGGAGAGCTCCCTCAGGTGTTCCATGGTCCCTGTGTATACCAAAGGTATCCCCTTCCATGAGAGCTCCTGAGATGCTCCATGGCCCCTGTGTATACCAGAGGTATCCTCTTCCCTTAGAGCTACTGAGGTGCTCCATGGTTCCTATGGGTACCAGAGGTTTCACCTTCCATGAGAGTTCCTGAGGTGCTCCATGGTCCCTTTGTATACCAGAGGTGTCCTCTTCCATGAGAGCTCATGAGATGCTCCATGGTCCCTCTGTGTACCAGAGGTATCTTCTTCCATGAGAGCTCCTGATGTGCTCCATGGTCCCTGTGTGTACCAGAGGTCTCCCTTCCAGGGATGCTGCTGAGGTGTACCATGGTCCCTGAGTGTACCAGAGGTGCCGCTTCCAGGAGAGCTCCCTCAGGTGCTCCATGGTCCCTGTGTATACCAGAGGTATCCCCTTCCATGAGATCTCTTGAGATGCTCCATTGTCCGTCTGTGTACCAGAGGTATCCCCTTCCAGGAGAGCTCCCTCAGGTGCTCCATGGTCTCTGTGTGTACCCGAGGTATCCTCTTCCATGAGAGCTCCTGAGGTGCTCCATGGTCCCTGTTTATACCAGAGGTATCCCCTTCCAGGAGAGCTCCCTCAAGTGTTCCATGGTCTCTGTGTGTACCAGAGGTATCCCCTTTCAGGAGAGCTCCCTCGGGTGCTCCATGGTCCCTGCGTGTACCAGAGGTATCCCCTTCCAGGAGAGCTCCCTCAGGTGTACCATTGTCCCTGTGTGTACCAGAGGTATCCCCTTCCAGGAGAGCTCCCTCAGGTGTCCCAGGGTCCCTGTATGTACCAGAGGAATCCCCTTCCAGGACAGCTTCCTCAGGTGCTCCATGGTCCCTGAGTGTACCAGAGGTATCCCCTTCCCTGAGAGCTCCTCAGATGCTCCATCGTCCCTGTGTATACCAGAGGTATCACCTTCCAGGAGAGCTCCCTCAGGTGTTCCATGGTCCCTCTGTGTACCAGAGGTATCCTCTTGCGTGAGAGCTCCAGACATGCTCCATGGTCCCTATGGGTACCAGAGGTATCACCTTCCATGAGAGCTCCTGAGGTGCTTCATGGTCCCTTTGTGTACCAGAGGTATAACCTTCCATTGGAGCTCCTGAGGGGCTCCATAGTCCCTGTGTGTACCAGAGGTATCCTCTTCCATGAGAGCTCCTGAGGTGCTCCATAGTCCCTGTCTGTACCAGAGATATCCCCTTCCAGGGGAGCACACTCAGGTGTTCCATGGTCCCTGTGTGTACCACAGGTATAATTTCCAGGGATGCTTCTGAGGTGCACCATGGTCACTGTGAGTAACAGAGGTATCCCCTTCCAGGAGAGCTCCCTCAGGTGCTCCATTGTCCCTGTGTATACCAGAGGTATCCCCTTCCATGAGAGCTCCTGAGATCCTCCATTGTCCCTGTGTTTGCCAGGGGTATCCCCTTCCGGTAGAGCTCCCTCAGGTGTTCCATAGTCTCTGTGTATACCAGAAGTATCCTCTTCCATGAGAGCTCCCTCAGGTGCTCCATGGTCCCTGTGTGTACCAGAGGTATCCCCTTCCAGGAGAGCTCCCCTCAGGTGTTCCATGGTCCCTGTGTGTACCAGAGGTATCCCCTTCCAGGAGAGCTCCTGAGGTGCTCCATGGTCCCTGTGTGTACCAGAGGTATCCCCGTCCATGAGAGCTCCTGAGATGCTCCATGGTCCCTGTGTGTACCAGAGGTACCCCTTCCAGGAGAGCTCCCACAGGTGTTCCATGGTCCCTGTGTGTACCAGAGGTATCCCCTTCCAGGAGAGCTCCCTCTGGTGTTCCATGGTCCCTGTGTGTACCGGAGGTATCCCTTCCAGGGATGCTGCTGAGGTGTACCGTGGTCCCTATGTGTACCAGAGGTATACCCTTCCAGGAGAGCTCCCCTCAGGTGTTCCATGGTCCCTGTGTGTACCAGAGGTATCCCCTTCCAGGAGAGCTCCTGAGGTGCTCCATGGTCCCTGTGTGTACCAGAGGTATCCCCGTCCATGAGAGCTCCTGAGATGCTCCATGGTCCCTGGGTGTACCAGAGGTACCCCTTCCAGGAGAGCTCCTTCAGGTGCTCCATGGACCTTGAGTGTACCAGGTATCCACTCCCAGGAGAACTCCCTCAGGTGTTCCATGGTCCATGTGTGTACCAGAGGTATCCACTTCCAAGAGAGCTCCCTCAGCTGTACCCTGGTCCCTGTGTGTACCAGAGGTATCCCCTTCCAGGAGAGCTCCCTCAGGTGTTACAGGGCCCCTGTGTATACCAGAGGTATCCCCTTCCAGGAGAGATCCCTCAGGTGGTCCCTGTGTGCACCAGAGGTATCACCTTCTAGGAGAGCTCCCACAGGTGTACCATGGTCCCTGTGTGTACCGGAGGTATCCCTTCCAGGGATGCTGCTGAGGTGTACCGTGGTCCCTATGTGTACCAGAGGTATACCCTTCCAGGAGAGCTCCCCTCAGGTGTTCCATGGTCCCTGTGTGTACCAGAGGTATCCCCTTCCAGGAGAGCTCCTGAGGTGCTCCATGGTCCCTGTGTGTACCAGAGGTATCCCCGTCCATGAGAGCTCCTGAGATGCTCCATGGTCCCTGGGTGTACCAGAGGTACCCCTTCCAGGAGAGCTCCTTCAGGTGCTCCATGGACCTTGAGTGTACCAGGTATCCACTCCCAGGAGAACTCCCTCAGGTGTTCCATGGTCCATGTGTGTACCAGAGGTATCCACTTCCGAGAGAGCTCCCTCAGCTGTACCCTGGTCCCTGTGTGTACCAGAGGTATCCCCTTCCAGGAGAGCTCCCTCAGGTGTTACAGGGCCCCTGTGTATACCAGAGGTATCCCCTTCCAGGAGAGATCCCTCAGGTGGTCCCTGTGTGCACCAGAGGTATCACCTTCTAGGAGAGCTCCCACAGGTGTACCATGGTCCCTTTGTGTACCAGAGGTATCCCCTTCCAGGAGAGCTCCTGAGGTGCTCCATGGTCCCGGTGTGTACCAGAGGTATCCCCTTCCAGGACAGCTCCCACAGGTGTTCCATGGTCCCTGTTTGTACCAGAGGTATCCCCCTCCAGGAGAGCTGCTGAAGTATCCCATTCTAGGGATGCTGCTGAGGTGTTCCATGGTCCCTGAGTGTACCAGAAGTATCCCCTTCCAGGAAAGCTCCCTCAGGTGTTCCATGGTGTCTGTGTGTACCAGAGGTATCCCCTTCCAGGGATGCTGCTGAGGTGAACCATGGTCCCTGCGTGTACCACAGTAATCCTTTCCAGGGATGCTGCTGAGGTGCACCATGGTCCCTGTGTGTAACAGAGGTATCCCCTTCCAGGAGAGCTCCCTCAGGTGTTCCATGGTCCCTGTGTATACCAGAGGTATCCCCTTCCATGAGAGCTCCTGAGATCCTCCATTGTCCATGTGTGTGCCAGAGGTATCCCCTTCCAGGAGAGCTCCTGAGGTGTTCCATAGTCTCTGTGTATACCAGAGGTATCCTCCTTCATAAGAGCTCCCTCAGGTGCTCCATGGTACCGGTGTGTACCAGAGGTATCCCGGTCCAGGAGAGCTCCCTCAGATGCTCCATGGTCCCTGAGTGTACCAGAGGTATCCCCTTCCAGGAGAACTCCCTCAGGTGTTCCATGGTCCCTGTGTGTACCAGAGGTATCCCCTTCCAGGAGAGCTCCCTCAGGTGTTCCATGGTCCCTGTGTGTAAAAGAGGTATCCCATTCCAGGAAACTTCCCTCAGGTGGGCCCTGTGTGTACCAGAGATTTCCCCTCCCAGGAGAGCTCCCTCAGGTGTACCATGGTCCCTGTGTGTACCAGACGTATCCCCTTCCAGGAGAGCTCCCTCAGGTGTCCCATGGTCTCTGTGTGTACCAGACGTTTCCCCTTCCAGGAGAGCTCCCTCAGGTGTCCCATGGTCTCTGTGTGTACCAGAGGTATCCCCTTCCAGGAGAGCTCCCTCAGGTGTTCCATGGTCCCTGTGTGTACCAGAGGTATCCCCTTCCAGGAGAGCTCCTGAGGTGCTCCATGGTCCCTGTGTGTACCAGAGGTATCCCCTTCCATGAGAGCTCCTGAGATGCTCCATGGTCCCTGGATGTACCAGAGGTATCCCTTCCAGGGATGCTGCTGAGGTGTACCGTGGTCCCTATGTGTTCCAGAAGTATCCCCTTCCAGGAGAGCTCCCTCAGGTGCTCCATGGTCCTTGAGTGTACCAGGTATCCACTTTCAGGAGAACTCCCTCAGGTGTTCCATGGTCCCTGTGTGTACCAGAGGTATCCACTTCCAGGAGAGCTCCCTCAGCTGTACCAGAGGTATCCTCTTCCAGGGGAGATCCCTCAGGTGGTCCCTGTGTGCACCAGAGGTATCACCTTCTAGGAGAGCTTCCATAGGTGTACCATGGTCCCTTTGTGTAGCAGATGTATCCCCTTCCAGGAGAGCTCCTGAGGTGCTCCATGGTCCCTGTGTGTACCAGAGGTATCCCCTTCCAGGACAGTTCCCACAGGTGTTCCATGGTCCCTGTTTGTACCAGAGGTATCCCCTTCCAGGAGAGCTGCTGAGGTATCCCATTCTAGGGATGCCGCTGAGGTGTTCCATGGTCCCTGAGTGTACCAGAAGTATCCCCTTCCAGGAAAGCTCCCTCAGGTGTTCCATGGTGTCTGTGTGTACCAGAGGTATCCCCTTCCAGGGATGCTGCTGAGGTGAACCATGGTCCCTGTGTGTACCAGAGGTATCCCCTTCCAGGGATGCTGCTGAGGTGTACCATGGTCCCTGTGTGTACCAGAGGTATCCCCTTCCAGGAGAGCTCCTGAGGTGCTCCATGGTCCCTGTGTGTACCAGAGGTATCCCCGTCCATGAGAGCTCCTGAGATGCTCCATGGTCCCTGTGTGTACCAGAGGTACCCCTTCCAGGAGAGCTCCCACAGGTGTTCCATGGTCCCTGTGTGTACCAGAGGTATCCCCTTCCAGGAGAGCTCCCTCTGGTGTTCCATGGTCCCTGTGTGTACCGGAGGTATCCCTTCCAGGGATGCTGCTGAGGTGTACCGTGGTCCCTATGTGTACCAGAGGTATACCCTTCCAGGAGAGCTCCCCTCAGGTGTTCCATGGTCCCTGTGTGTACCAGAGGTATCCCCTTCCAGGAGAGCTCCTGAGGTGCTCCATGGTCCCTGTGTGTACCAGAGGTATCCCCGTCCATGAGAGCTCCTGAGATGCTCCATGGTCCCTGGGTGTACCAGAGGTACCCCTTCCAGGAGAGCTCCTTCAGGTGCTCCATGGACCTTGAGTGTACCAGGTATCCACTCCCAGGAGAACTCCCTCAGGTGTTCCATGGTCCATGTGTGTACCAGAGGTATCCACTTCCAAGAGAGCTCCCTCAGCTGTACCCTGGTCCCTGTGTGTACCAGAGGTATCCCCTTCCAGGAGAGCTCCCTCAGGTGTTACAGGGCCCCTGTGTATACCAGAGGTATCCCCTTCCAGGAGAGATCCCTCAGGTGGTCCCTGTGTGCACCAGAGGTATCACCTTCTAGGAGAGCTCCCACAGGTGTACCATGGTCCCTGTGTGTACCGGAGGTATCCCTTCCAGGGATGCTGCTGAGGTGTACCGTGGTCCCTATGTGTACCAGAGGTATACCCTTCCAGGAGAGCTCCCCTCAGGTGTTCCATGGTCCCTGTGTGTACCAGAGGTATCCCCTTCCAGGAGAGCTCCTGAGGTGCTCCATGGTCCCTGTGTGTACCAGAGGTATCCCCGTCCATGAGAGCTCCTGAGATGCTCCATGGTCCCTGGGTGTACCAGAGGTACCCCTTCCAGGAGAGCTCCTTCAGGTGCTCCATGGACCTTGAGTGTACCAGGTATCCACTCCCAGGAGAACTCCCTCAGGTGTTCCATGGTCCATGTGTGTACCAGAGGTATCCACTTCCAAGAGAGCTCCCTCAGCTGTACCCTGTTCCCTGTGTGTACCAGAGGTATCCCCTTCCAGGAGAGCTCCCTCAGGTGTTACAGGGCCCCTGTGTATACCAGAGGTATCCCCTTCCAGGAGAGATCCCTCAGGTGGTCCCTGTGTGCACCAGAGGTATCACCTTCTAGGAGAGCTCCCACAGGTGTACCATGGTCCCTTTGTGTACCAGAGGTATCCCCTTCCAGGAGAGCTCCTGAGGTGCTCCATGGTCCCGGTGTGTACCAGAGGTATCCCCTTCCAGGACAGCTCCCACAGGTGTTCCATGGTCCCTGTTTGTACCAGAGGTATCCCCCTCCAGGAGAGCTGCTGAAGTATCCCATTCTAGGGATGCTGCTGAGGTGTTCCATGGTCCCTGAGTGTACCAGAAGTATCCCCTTCCAGGAAAGCTCCCTCAGGTGTTCCATGGTGTCTGTGTGTACCAGAGGTATCCCCTTCCAGGGATGCTGCTGAGGTGAACCATGGTCCCTGCGTGTACCACAGTTATCCTTTCCAGGGATGCTGCTGAGGTGCACCATGGTCCCTGTGTGTAACAGAGGTATCCCCTTCCAGGAGAGCTCCCTCAGGTGTTCCATGGTCCCTGTGTATACCAGAGGTATCCCCTTCCATGAGAGCTCCTGAGATCCTCCATTGTCCATGTGTGTGCCAGAGGTATCCCCTTCCAGGAGAGCTCCTGAGGTGTTCCATAGTCTCTGTGTATACCAGAGGTATCCTCCTTCATAAGAGCTCCCTCAGGTGCTCCATGGTCCCTGTGTGTAAAAGAGGTATCCCATTCCAGGAAACTTCCCTCAGGTGGGCCCTGTGTGTACCAGAGATTTCCCCTCCCAGGAGAGCTCCCTCAGGTGTACCATGGTCCCTGTGTGTACCAGACGTATCCCCTTCCAGGAGAGCTCCCTCAGGTGTCCCATGGTCTCTGTGTGTACCAGACGTTTCCCCTTCCAGGAGAGCTCCCTCAGGTGTCCCATGGTCTCTGTGTGTACCAGAGGTATCCCCTTCCAGGAGAGCTCCCTCAGGTGTTCCATGGTCCCTGTGTGTACCAGAGGTATCCCCTTCCAGGAGAGCTCCTGAGGTGCTCCATGGTCCCTGTGTGTACCAGAGGTATCCCCTTCCATGAGAGCTCCTGAGATGCTCCATGGTCCCTGGATGTACCAGAGGTATCCCTTCCAGGGATGCTGCTGAGGTGTACCGTGGTCCCTATGTGTACCAGAAGTATCCCCTTCCAGGAGAGCTCCCTCAGGTGCTCCATGGTCCTTGAGTGTACCAGGTATCCACTTTCAGGAGAACTCCCTCAGGTGTTCCATGGTCCCTGTGTGTACCAGAGGTATCCACTTCCAGGAGAGCTCCCTCAGCTGTACCAGAGGTATCCTCTTCCAGGGGAGATCCCTCAGGTGGTCCCTGTGTGCACCAGAGGTATCACCTTCTAGGAGAGCTTCCATAGGTGTACCATGGTCCCTTTGTGTAGCAGATGTATCCCCTTCCAGGAGAGCTCCTGAGGTGCTCCATGGTCCCTGTGTGTACCAGAGGTATCCCCTTCCAGGACAGTTCCCACAGGTGTTCCATGGTCCCTGTTTGTACCAGAGGTATCCCCTTCCAGGAGAGCTGCTGAGGTATCCCATTCTAGGGATGCCGCTGAGGTGTTCCATGGTCCCTGAGTGTACCAGAAGTATCCCCTTCCAGGAAAGCTCCCTCAGGTGTTCCATGGTGTCTGTGTGTACCAGAGGTATCCCCTTCCAGGGATGCTGCTGAGGTGAACCATGGTCCCTGTGTGTACCAGAGGTATCCCCTTCCAGGGATGCTGCTGAGGTGTACCATGGTCCCTGTGTGTAACAGAGGTGTCCCCTTCCAGGAGAGCTCCCTCAGGTGTTCCATGGTCCCTGTGTATACCAGAGGTATCCCCTTCCATGAGAGCTCCTGAGATCCTCCATTGTCCCTGTGTGTGCCAGAGGTATCCCCTTCCAGGAGAGCTCCAGAGGTGTTCCATAGTCTCTGTGTATACCAGAGGTACCTCTTTCATGAGAGCTCCCTCAGGTGCTCCATGGTACCGGTGTGTACCAGAGGAATCCCGGTCCAGGAGAGCTCCCTCAGATGCTCCATGGTCCCTGAGTGTACCAGAGGTATCCCCTTCCAGGAGAACTCCCTCAGGTGTTCCATGGTCCCTCTGTGTACCAGAGGTATCCCCTTCCAGGAGAGCTCCCTCAGGTGTTCCATGGTCCCTGTGTATACCAAAGGTATCCCCTTCCATGAGAGCTCCTGAGATGCTCCATGGCCCCTGTGTATACCAGAGGTATCCTCTTCCCTTAGAGCTACTGAGGTGCTCCATGGTTCCTATGGGTACCAGAGGTTTCACCTTCCATGAGAGTTCCTGAGGTGCTCCATGGTCCCTTTGTATACCAGAGGTGTCCTCTTCCATGAGAGCTCATGAGATGCTCCATGGTCCCTCTGTGTACCAGAGGTATCCTCTTCCATGAGAGCTCCTGATGTGCTCCATGGTCCCTGTGTGTACCAGAGGTCTCCCTTCCAGGGATGCTGCTGAGGTGTACCATGGTCCCTGAGTGTACCAGAGGTGCCGCTTCCAGGAGAGCTCCCTCAGGTGCTCCATGGTCCCTGTGTATACCAGAGGTATCCCCTTCCATGAGATCTCTTGAGATGCTCCATTGTCCGTCTGTGTACCAGAGGTATCCCCTTCCAGGAGAGCTCCCTCAGGTGCTCCATGGTCTCTGTGTGTACCCGAGGTATCCTCTTCCATGAGAGCTCCTGAGGTGCTCCATGGTCCCTGTTTATACCAGAGGTATCCCCTTCCAGGAGAGCTCCCTCAAGTGTTCCATGGTCTCTGTGTGTACCAGAGGTATCCCCTTTCAGGAGAGCTCCCTCGGGTGCTCCATGGTCCCTGCGTGTACCAGAGGTATCCCCTTCCAGGAGAGCTCCCTCAGGTGTACCATTGTCCCTGTGTGTACCAGAGGTATCCCCTTCCAGGAGAGCTCCCTCAGGTGTCCCAGGGTCCCTGTATGTACCAGAGGAATCCCCTTCCAGGACAGCTTCCTCAGGTGCTCCATGGTCCCTGAGTGTACCAGAGGTATCCCCTTCCCTGAGAGCTCCTCAGATGCTCCATCGTCCCTGTGTATACCAGAGGTATCACCTTCCAGGAGAGCTCCCTCAGGTGTTCCATGGTCCCTCTGTGTACCAGAGGTATCCTCTTGCGTGAGAGCTCCAGACATGCTCCATGGTCCCTATGGGTACCAGAGGTATCACCTTCCATGAGAGCTCCTGAGGTGCTTCATGGTCCCTTTGTGTACCAGAGGTATAACCTTCCATTGGAGCTCCTGAGGGGCTCCATAGTCCCTGTGTGTACCAGAGGTATCCTCTTCCATGAGAGCTCCTGAGGTGCTCCATAGTCCCTGTCTGTACCAGAGATATCCCCTTCCAGGGGAGCACACTCAGGTGTTCCATGGTCCCTGTGTGTACCACAGGTATAATTTCCAGGGATGCTTCTGAGGTGCACCATGGTCACTGTGAGTAACAGAGGTATCCCCTTCCAGGAGAGCTTCCTCAGGTGCTCCATTGTCCCTGTGTATACCAGAGGTATCCCCTTCCATGAGAGCTCCTGAGATCCTCCATTGTCCCTGTGTTTGCCAGGGGTATCCCCTTCCGGTAGAGCTCCCTCAGGTGTTCCATAGTCTCTGTGTATACCAGAAGTATCCTCTTCCATGAGAGCTCCCTCAGGTGCTCCATGGTCCCTGTGTGTACCAGAGGTATCCCCGTCCAGGAGAGCTACCTCAGATGCTCCATGGTCCCTGAGTGTACCAGAGGTATCCCCTTCCAGGACAACTCCCTCAGGTGTTCCATGGTCCCTGTGTGTACCAGAGGTATCCCCTTCCAGGAGAGCTCCCTCGGGTGTTCCATGGTCCCTGTGTGTACCAGAGGTATCCCATTCGAGGAGAGCTCCCTCAGGTGGGCCCTGTGTGTACCAGAGATATCCCCTTCCAGGAGAGCTCCATCAGGTGTTCTATGGTCTCTGTGTGTACCAGAGGTATCCCCTTCCAGGAGAGCTCCCCTCAGGTGTTCCATGGTCCCTTTGTGTACCAGAGGTATCCCCTTCCAGGAGAGCTCCTGAGGTGCTCCATGGTCCCTGTGTGTACCAGAGGTATCCCCGTCCATGAGAGCTCCTGAGATGCTCCATGGTCCCTGTGTGTACCAGAGGTACCCCTTCCAGGAGAGCTCCCACAGGTGTTCCATGGTCCCTGTGTGTACCAGAGGTATCCCCTTCCAGGAGAGCTCCCTCTGGTGTTCCATGGTCCCTGTGTGTACCGGAGGTATCCCTTCCAGGGATGCTGCTGAGGTGTACCGTGGTCCCTATGTGTACCAGAGGTATACCCTTCCAGGAGAGCTCCCCTCAGGTGTTCCATGGTCCCTGTGTGTACCAGAGGTATCCCCTTCCAGGAGAGCTCCTGAGGTGCTCCATGGTCCCTGTGTGTACCAGAGGTATCCCCGTCCATGAGAGCTCCTGAGATGCTCCATGGTCCCTGGGTGTACCAGAGGTACCCCTTCCAGGAGAGCTCCTTCAGGTGCTCCATGGACCTTGAGTGTACCAGGTATCCACTCCCAGGAGAACTCCCTCAGGTGTTCCATGGTCCATGTGTGTACCAGAGGTATCCACTTCCAAGAGAGCTCCCTCAGCTGTACCCTGGTCCCTGTGTGTACCAGAGGTATCCCCTTCCAGGAGAGCTCCCTCAGGTGTTACAGGGCCCCTGTGTATACCAGAGGTATCCCCTTCCAGGAGAGATCCCTCAGGTGGTCCCTGTGTGCACCAGAGGTATCACCTTCTAGGAGAGCTCCCACAGGTGTACCATGGTCCCTGTGTGTACCGGAGGTATCCCTTCCAGGGATGCTGCTGAGGTGTACCGTGGTCCCTATGTGTACCAGAGGTATACCCTTCCAGGAGAGCTCCCCTCAGGTGTTCCATGGTCCCTGTGTGTACCAGAGGTATCCCCTTCCAGGAGAGCTCCTGAGGTGCTCCATGGTCCCTGTGTGTACCAGAGGTATCCCCGTCCATGAGAGCTCCTGAGATGCTCCATGGTCCCTGGGTGTACCAGAGGTACCCCTTCCAGGAGAGCTCCTTCAGGTGCTCCATGGACCTTGAGTGTACCAGGTATCCACTCCCAGGAGAACTCCCTCAGGTGTTCCATGGTCCATGTGTGTACCAGAGGTATCCACTTCCAAGAGAGCTCCCTCAGCTGTACCCTGGTCCCTGTGTGTACCAGAGGTATCCCCTTCCAGGAGAGCTCCCTCAGGTGTTACAGGGCCCCTGTGTATACCAGAGGTATCCCCTTCCAGGAGAGATCCCTCAGGTGGTCCCTGTGTGCACCAGAGGTATCACCGTCTAGGAGAGCTCCCACAGGTGTACCATGGTCCCTTTGTGTACCAGAGGTATCCCCTTCCAGGAGAGCTCCTGAGGTGCTCCATGGTCCCGGTGTGTACCAGAGGTATCCCCTTCCAGGACAGCTCCCACAGGTGTTCCATGGTCCCTGTTTGTACCAGAGGTATCCCCCTCCAGGAGAGCTGCTGAAGTATCCCATTCTAGGGATGCTGCTGAGGTGTTCCATGGTCCCTGAGTGTACCAGAAGTATCCCCTTCCAGGAAAGCTCCCTCAGGTGTTCCATGGTGTCTGTGTGTACCAGAGGTATCCCCTTCCAGGGATGCTGCTGAGGTGAACCATGGTCCCTGCGTGTACCACAGTTATCCTTTCCAGGGATGCTGCTGAGGTGCACCATGGTCCCTGTGTGTAACAGAGGTATCCCCTTCCAGGAGAGCTCCCTCAGGTGTTCCATGGTCCCTGTGTATACCAGAGGTATCCCCTTCCATGAGAGCTCCTGAGATCCTCCATTGTCCATGTGTGTGCCAGAGGTATCCCCTTCCAGGAGAGCTCCTGAGGTGTTCCATAGTCTCTGTGTATACCAGAGGTATCCTCCTTCATGAGAGCTCCCTCAGGTGCTCCATGGTACCGGTGTGTACCAGAGGTATCCCGGTCCAGGAGAGCTCCCTCAGATGCTCCATGGTCCCTGAGTGTACCAGAGGTATCCCCTTCCAGGAGAACTCCCTCAGTTGTTCCATGGTCCCTGTGTGTACCAGAGGTATCCCCTTCCAGGAGAGCTCCCTCAGGTGTTCCATGGTCCCTGTGTGTAAAAGAGGTATCCCATTCCAGGAAACTTCCCTCAGGTGGGCCCTGTGTGTACCAGAGATTTCCCCTCCCAGGAGAGCTCCCTCAGGTGTACTATGGTCCCTGTGTGTACCAGACGTATCCCCTTCCAGGAGAGCTCCCTCAGGTGTCCCATGGTCTCTGTGTGTACCAGACGTTTCCCCTTCCAGGAGAGCTCCCTCAGGTGTCCCATGGTCTCTGTGTGTACCAGAGGTATCCCCTTCCAGGAGAGCTCCCTCAGGTGTTCCATGGTCCCTGTGTGTACCAGAGGTATCCCCTTCCAGGAGAGCTCCTGAGGTGCTCCATGGTCCCTGTGTGTACCAGAGGTATCCCCTTCCATGAGAGCTCCTGAGATGCTCCATGGTCCCTGGATGTACCAGAGGTATCCCTTCCAGGGATGCTGCTGAGGTGTACCGTGGTCCCTATGTGTACCAGAAGTATCCCCTTCCAGGAGAGCTCCCTCAGGTGCTCCATGGTCCTTGAGTGTACCAGGTATCCACTTTCAGGAGAACTCCCTCAGGTGTTCCATGGTCCCTGTGTGTACCAGAGGTATCCACTTCCAGGAGAGCTCCCTCAGCTGTACCAGAGGTATCCTCTTCCAGGGGAGATCCCTCAGGTGGTCCCTGTGTGCACCAGAGGTATCACCTTCTAGGAGAGCTTCCATAGGTGTACCATGATCCCTTTATGTAGCAGATGTATCCCCTTCCAGGAGAGCTCCTGAGGTGCTCCATGGTCCCTGTGTGTACCAGAGGTATCCCCTTCCAGGACAGCTCCCACAGGTGTTCCATGGTCCCTGTTTGTACCAGAGGTATCCCCTTCCAGGAGAGCTGCTGAGGTATCCCATTCTAGGGATGCCGCTGAGGTGTTCCATGGTCCCTGAGTGTACCAGAAGTATCCCCTTCCAGGAAAGCTCCCTCAGGTGTTCCATGGTGTCTGTGTGTACCAGAGGTATCCCCTTCCAGGGATGCTGCTGAGGTGAACCATGGTCCCTGTGTGTACCAGAGGTATCCCCTTCCAGGGATGCTGCTGAGGTGTACCATGGTCCCTGTGTGTAACAGAGGTATCCCCTTCCAGGAGAGCTCCCTCAGGTGTTCCATGGTCCCTGTGTATACCAGAGGTATCCCCTTCCATGAGAGCTCCTGAGATCCTCCATTGTCCCTGTGTGTGCCAGAGGTATCCCCTTCCAGGAGAGCTCCAGAGGTGTTCCATAGTCTCTGTGTATACCAGAGGTACCTCTTTCATGAGAGCTCCCTCAGGTGCTCCATGGTACCGGTGTGTACCAGAGGAATCCCGGTCCAGGAGAGCTCCCTCAGATGCTCCATGGTCCCTGAGTGTACCAGAGGTATCCCCTTCCAGGAGAACTCCCTCAGGTGTTCCATGGTCCCTCTGTGTACCAGAGGTATCCCCTTCCAGGAGAGCTCCCTCAGGTGTTCCATGGTCCCTGTGTATACCAAAGGTATCCCCTTCCATGAGAGCTCCTGAGATGCTCCATGGCCCCTGTGTATACCAGAGGTATCCTCTTCCCTTAGAGCTACTGAGGTGCTCCATGGTTCCTATGGGTACCAGAGGTTTCACCTTCCATGAGAGTTCCTGAGGTGCTCCATGGTCCCTTTGTATACCAGAGGTGTCCTCTTCCATGAGAGCTCATGAGATGCTCCATGGTCCCTCTGTGTACCAGAGGTATCCTCTTCCATGAGAGCTCCTGATGTGCTCCATGGTCCCTGTGTGTACCAGAGGTCTCCCTTCCAGGGATGCTGCTGAGGTGTACCATGGTCCCTGAGTGTACCAGAGGTGCCGCTTCCAGGAGAGCTCCCTCAGGTGCTCCATGGTCCCTGTGTATACCAGAGGTATCCCCTTCCATGAGATCTCTTGAGATGCTCCATTGTCCGTCTGTGTACCAGAGGTATCCCCTTCCAGGAGAGCTCCCTCAGGTGCTCCATGGTCTCTGTGTGTACCCGAGGTATCCTCTTCCATGAGAGCTCCTGAGGTGCTCCATGGTCCCTGTTTATACCAGAGGTATCCCCTTCCAGGAGAGCTCCCTCAAGTGTTCCATGGTCTCTGTGTGTACCAGAGGTATCCCCTTTCAGGAGAGCTCCCTCGGGTGCTCCATGGTCCCTGTGTGTACCAGAGGTATCCCCTTCCAGGAGAGCTCCCTCAGGTGTACCATTGTCCCTGTGTGTACCAGAGGTATCCCCTTCCAGGAGAGCTCCCTCAGGTGTCCCAGGGTCCCTGTATGTACCAGAGGAATCCCCTTCCAGGACAGCTTCCTCAGGTGCTCCATGGTCCCTGAGTGTACCAGAGGTATCCCCTTCCCTGAGAGCTCCTCAGATGCTCCATCGTCCCTGTGTATACCAGAGGTATCACCTTCCAGGAGAGCTCCCTCAGGTGTTCCATGGTCCCTCTGTGTACCAGAGGTATCCTCTTGCGTGAGAGCTCCAGACATGCTCCATGGTCCCTATGGGTACCAGAGGTATCACCTTCCATGAGAGCTCCTGAGGTGCTTCATGGTCCCTTTGTGTACCAGAGGTATAACCTTCCATTGGAGCTCCTGAGGGGCTCCATAGTCCCTGTGTGTACCAGAGGTATCCTCTTCCATGAGAGCTCCTGAGGTGCTCCATAGTCCCTGTCTGTACCAGAGATATCCCCTTCCAGGGGAGCACACTCAGGTGTTCCATGGTCCCTGTGTGTACCACAGGTATAATTTCCAGGGATGCTTCTGAGGTGCACCATGGTCACTGTGAGTAACAGAGGTATCCCCTTCCAGGAGAGCTCCCTCAGGTGCTCCATTGTCCCTGTGTATACCAGAGGTATCCCCTTCCATGAGAGCTCCTGAGATCCTCCATTGTCCCTGTGTTTGCCAGGGGTATCCCCTTCCGGTAGAGCTCCCTCAGGTGTTCCATAGTCTCTGTGTATACCAGAAGTATCCTCTTCCATGAGAGCTCCCTCAGGTGCTCCATGGTCCCTGTGTGTACCAGAGGTATCCCCGTCCAGGAGAGCTACCTCAGATGCTCCATGGTCCCTGAGTGTACCAGAGGTATCCCCTTCCAGGACAACTCCCTCAGGTGTTCCATGGTCCCTTTGTGTACCAGAGGTATCCCCTTCCAGGAGAGCTCCCTCGGGTGTTCCATGGTCCCTGTGTGTACCAGAGGTATCCCATTCGAGGAGAGCTCCCTCAGGTGGGCCCTGTGTGTACCAGAGATATCCCCTTCCAGGAGAGCTCCATCAGGTGTTCTATGGTCTCTGTGTGTACCAGAGGTATCCCCTTCCAGGAGAGCTCCCCTCAGGTGTTCCATGGTCCCTGTGTGTACCAGAGGTATCCCCTTCCAGGAGAGCTCCTGAGGTGCTCCATGGTCCCTGTGTGTACCAGAGGTATCCCCGTCCATGAGAGCTCCTGAGATGCTCCATGGTCCCTGTGTGTACCAGAGGTACCCCTTCCAGGAGAGCTCCCACAGGTGTTCCATGGTCCCTGTGTGTACCAGAGGTATCCCCTTCCAGGAGAGCTCCCTCTGGTGTTCCATGGTCCCTGTGTGTACCGGAGGTATCCCTTCCAGGGATGCTGCTGAGGTGTACCGTGGTCCCTATGTGTACCAGAGGTATACCCTTCCAGGAGAGCTCCCCTCAGGTGTTCCATGGTCCCTGTGTGTACCAGAGGTATCCCCTTCCAGGAGAGCTCCTGAGGTGCTCCATGGTCCCTGTGTGTACCAGAGGTATCCCCGTCCATGAGAGCTCCTGAGATGCTCCATGGTCCCTGGGTGTACCAGAGGTACCCCTTCCAGGAGAGCTCCTTCAGGTGCTCCATGGACCTTGAGTGTACCAGGTATCCACTCCCAGGAGAACTCCCTCAGGTGTTCCATGGTCCATGTGTGTACCAGAGGTATCCACTTCCAAGAGAGCTCCCTCAGCTGTACCCTGGTCCCTGTGTGTACCAGAGGTATCCCCTTCCAGGAGAGCTCCCTCAGGTGTTACAGGGCCCCTGTGTATACCAGAGGTATCCCCTTCCAGGAGAGATCCCTCAGGTGGTCCCTGTGTGCACCAGAGGTATCACCTTCTAGGAGAGCTCCCACAGGTGTACCATGGTCCCTTTGTGTACCAGAGGTATCCCCTTCCAGGAGAGCTCCTGAGGTGCTCCATGGTCCCGGTGTGTACCAGAGGTATCCCCTTCCAGGACAGCTCCCACAGGTGTTCCATGGTCCCTGTTTGTACCAGAGGTATCCCCCTCCAGGAGAGCTGCTGAAGTATCCCATTCTAGGGATGCTGCTGAGGTGTTCCATGGTCCCTTAGTGTACCAGAAGTATCCCCTTCCAGGAAAGCTCCCTCAGGTGTTCCATGGTGTCTGTGTGTACCAGAGGTATCCCCTTCCAGGGATGCTGCTGAGGTGAACCATGGTCCCTGCGTGTACCACAGTTATCCTTTCCAGGGATGCTGCTAAGGTGCACCATGGTCCCTGTGTGTAACAGAGGTATCCCCTTCCAGGAGAGCTCCCTCAGGTGTTCCATGGTCCCTGTGTATACCAGAGGTATCCCCTTCCATGAGAGCTCCTGAGATCCTCCATTGTCCATGTGTGTGCCAGAGGTATCCCCTTCCAGGAGAGCTCCTGAGGTGTTCCATAGTCTCTGTGTATACCAGAGGTATCCTCCTTCATGAGAGCTCCCTCAGGTGCTCCATGGTACCGGTGCGTACCAGAGGTATCCCGGTCCAGGAGAGCTCCCTCAGATGCTCCATGGTCCCTGAGTGTACCAGAGGTATCCCCTTCCAGGAGAACTCCCTCAGGTGTTCCATGGTCCCTGTGTGTACCAGAGGTATCCCCTTCCAGGAGAGCTCCCTCAGGTGTTCCATGGTCCCTGTGTGTAAAAGAGGTATCCCATTCCAGGAAACTTCCCTCAGGTGGGCCCTGTGTGTACCAGAGATTTCCCCTCCCAGGAGAGCTCCCTCAGGTGTACCATGGTCCCTGTGTGTACCAGACGTATCCCCTTCCAGGAGAGCTCCCTCAGGTGTCCCATGGTCTCTGTGTGTACCAGGCGTTTCCCCTTCCAGGAGAGCTCCCTCAGGTGTCCCATGGTCTCTGTGTGTACCAGAGGTATCCCCTTCCAGGAGAGCTCCCTCAGGTGTTCCATGGTCCCTGTGTGTACCAGAGGTATCCCCTTCCAGGAGAGCTCCTGAGGTGCTCCATGGTCCCTGTGTGTACCAGAGGTATCCCCTTCCATGAGAGCTCCTGAGATGCTCCATGGTCCCTGGATGTACCAGAGGTATCCCTTCCAGGGATGCTGCTGAGGTGTACCGTGGTCCCTATGTGTACCAGAAGTATCCCCTTCCAGGAGAGCTCCCTCAGGTGCTCCATGGTCCTTGAGTGTACCAGGTATCCACTTTCAGGAGAACTCCCTCAGGTGTTCCATGGTCCCTGTGTGTACCAGAGGTATCCACTTCCAGGAGAGCTCCCTCAGCTGTACCAGAGGTATCCTCTTCCAGGGGAGATCCCTCAGGTGGTCCCTGTGTGCACCAGAGGTATCACCTTCTAGGAGAGCTTCCATAGGTGTACCATGGTCCCTTTGTGTAGCAGATGTATCCCCTTCCAGGAGAGCTCCTGAGGTGCTCCATGGTCCCTGTGTGTACCAGAGGTATCCCCTTCCAGGACAGCTCCCACAGGTGTTCCATGGTCCCTGTTTGTACCAGAGGTATCCCCTTCCAGGAGAGCTGCTGAGGTATCCCATTCTAGGGATGCCGC
This sequence comes from Pleurodeles waltl, assembly GCF_031143425.1. Classification (NCBI taxonomy): domain Eukaryota; kingdom Metazoa; phylum Chordata; class Amphibia; order Caudata; family Salamandridae; genus Pleurodeles; species Pleurodeles waltl. Next base: position 1,192,805,114 of record NC_090448.1, read on the forward strand.
TGAGGTGTTCCATGGTCCCTGAGTGTACCAGAAGTATCCCCTTCCAGGAAAGCTCCCTCAGGTGTTCCATGGTGTCTGTGTGTACCAGAGGTATCCCCTTCCAGGGATGCTGCTGAGGTGAACCATGGTCCCTGTGTGTACCAGAGGTATCCCCTTCCAGGGATGCTGCTGAGGTGTACCATGGTCCCTGTGTGTAACAGAGGTATCCCCTTCCAGGAGAGCTCCCTCAGGTGTTCCATGGTCCCTGTGTATACCAGAGGTATCCCCTTCCATGAGAGCTCCTGAGATCCTCCATTGTCCCTGTGTGTGCCAGAGGTATCCCCTTCCAGGAGAGCTCCAGAGGTGTTCCATAGTCTCTGTGTATACCAGAGGTACCTCTTTCATGAGAGCTCCCTCAGGTGCTCCATGGTACCGGTGTGTACCAGAGGAATCCCGGTCCAGGAGAGCTCCCTCAGATGCTCCATGGTCCCTGAGTGTACCAGAGGTATCCCCTTCCAGGAGAACTCCCTCAGGTGTTCCATGGTCCCTCTGTGTACCAGAGGTATCCCCTTCCAGGAGAGCTCCCTCAGGTGTTCCATGGTCCCTGTGTATACCAAAGGTATCCCCTTCCATGAGAGCTCCTGAGATCCTCCATTGTCCCTGTGTGTGCCAGAGGTATCCCCTTCCAGGAGAGCTCTCAAGGTGTTCCATAGTCTCTGTGTATACCAGAGGTATCCTCTTTCATGAGAGCTCCCTCAGGTGCTCCATGGTACCGGTGTGTACCAGAGGTATCCCGGTCCAGGAGAGCTCCCTCAGATGCTCCATGGTCCCTGAGTGTACCAGAGGTATCCCCTTCCAGGAGAACTCCCTCGGGTGTTCCATGGTCCCTGTGTGTACCAGAGGTATCCCCTTCCAGGAGAGCTCCCTCAGGTGTTCCATGGTCCCTGTGTATACCAGAGGTATCCCCTTCCATGAGAGCTCCTGAGATCCTCCATTGTCCCTGTGTGTGCCAGAGGTATCCCCTTCCAGGAGAGCTCTCGAGGTGTTCCATAGTCTCTGTGTATACCAGAGGTATCCTCTTTCATGATAGCTCCCTCAGGTGCTCCATGGTACCGGTGTGTACCAGAGGTATCCCAGTCCAGGAGAGCTCCCTCAGATGCTCCATGGTCCCTGAGTGTACCAGAGGTATCCCCTTCCAGGAGAACTCCCTAGGGTGTTCCATGGACCCTGTGTGTACCAGAGGTATCCCATCCAGGAGAGCTCCCTCTGGTGTTCCATGGTCCCTGTGTGTACCAGAGGTATCCCTTCCAGGGATGCTGCTGAGGTGTACCATGGTCCCTATGTGTACCAGGTATCCCCTTCCAGGAGAGCTCCCTCAGGTGCTCCATGGTCCCTGTGTGTACCAGAGGTATCCACTTCCAGGAGAGCTCCCTCAACTGTACCAGAGGTATCCCCTTCCAGGAGAGCTCCCATAGGTGTACCATGGTGCCTTTGTGTACCAGATGTATCCCCTTCCAGGAGAGCTCCTGAGGTGCTCCATGGTCCCTGTGTGTACCAGAGGTATCCCCTTCCAGGACAGCTCCCACAGGTGTTCCATGGTCCCTGTTTGTAACAGAGGTATCCCCTTCCAGGAGAGCTGCTGAGGTATCCCATTCTAGGGATGCCGCTGAGGTGTTCCATGGTCCCTGAGTGTACCAGAAGTATCCCCTTCCAGGAAAGCTTCCTCAGGTGTTCCATGGTGTCTGTGTGTACCAGAGGTATCCCCTTCCAGGGATGCTGCTGAGGTGAACCATGGTCCCTGTGTGTACCAGAGGTATCCCCTTCCAGGGAAGCTGCTGAGGTGTACCATGGTGCCTGTGTGTACCAGAGGAAACCCCTTCCTGGAGCGCTCCTGGGATGCTCAATGGTCCCTGTGTGTACCAGAGGTATCACCTTCCAGGTGAGCTCCCTCATGTGTTCCATGGTCCCTGTGTGTACCAGAGGGATCACCTTCCGTGAGAGCTCCTGAGGTGCTCCATGGTCCCTGTGTGTACCAGAGGTATCCCCTTCCAGGACAGCTCCCACAGGTGTTCCATGGTCCCTGTTTGTAACAGAGTTATCCCCTTCCAGGAGAGCTGCTGAGGTATCCCATTCTAGGGATGCCGCTGAGGTGTTCCATGGTCCCTGAGTGTACCAGAAGTATCCCCTTCCAGGAAAGCTCCCTCAGGTGTTCCATGGTGTCTGTGTGTACCAGAGGTATCCCCTTCCAGGGATGCTGCTGAGGTGAACCATGGTCCCTGTGTGTACCAGAGGTATCCCCTTCCAGGGAAGCTGCTGAGGTGTACCATGGTGCCTGTGTGTACCAGAGGTATCCCCTTCCTGGAGCGCTCCTGGGATGCTCAATGGTCCCTGTGTGTACCAGAGGTATCACCTTCCAGGTGATCTCCCTCATGTGTTCCATGGTCCCTGTGTGTACCAGAGGGATCACCTTCCGTGAGAGCTCCTGAGGTGCTCCATGGTGCCTGTGTGTACCAGAGGTATACCCTTCCAGGAGCGCTCCTGGGATGCTCAATGGTCCCTGTGTGTACCAGAGGTATCCTCTTCCAGGAGAGCTCCGTCAGGTGTTTCATGGTCCCTGTGTGTACCAGAGGTATCCCTTCTAGGGATGCTGCTGAGGTGTACCATGGTCCCTGTGTGTCCGCTTCCAGGAGAGCTCCCTCAGGTGCTCCATGGTTCCTGTGTATATCAGAGGTACCCCTTCAATGAGAGCTCCTGAGATGCTCCATGGTCCCTGTGTGTACCAGAGGTATCCCCTTCCAGGAGAGCTCCTTCCGGTGTTCCATGGTCCCTGAGTGTACCAGAGGTATCTCCTTCCATGGGAGCTCCTGAGATGCTCCATGGCCCCTGTGTGTACCAGAGGTATCCCCTTCCAGGAGAGCTCCTGGGATGCTCCATGGTCCCTGTGTGTACCAGAGGTATCCCCTTCAAGGAGAGCTCCCTCAGGTGTTCCATGGTCTCTGTGTGTACCAGAGGTATCCCCTTCCATGAGTGCTCCCTCAGGTGTTCCATGGTCCCTGTGTATAGCAGAGGTATCCCCTTCCAGGACAGCTCCCTCAGGTGTTCCATGGTCCCTGTGTGTACAAGAGGTATCCTCTTCCACGAGAGCTCCTGAGATGCTCCATGGTCCCTGTGTGTACCAGAGGTATCCCCTTCCAGGACAGATTCCTCAGGTGTTCCATGGTCCCTGTGTGTACCAGAGGTATCCTCTTCCACGAGAGCTTCTGAGGTGCTCCAAGGTCCCTCTGTGTACCAGAGGTATCCCCTTCCAGGAGAGCTCCCTCAGGTGTTCCATGTGTGTACCAGAGGTATCCCCTTCCATGAGAGCTCCTGAGGTGTTCCATGCCCCCTGTGTGTACCAGAGGTATCCCATTCCAGGTGAGCTCCCGCAGGTGTTCCATGGTCCCTGTGTGTACCAGAGGGATCACCTTCCATGAGAGCTCCTGAGGTGCTCCATGGTGCCTGTGTGTACCAGAGGTATCCCCTTCCAGGAGAGCTCCTGCGATGTTCCATGGTCCCTGTGTGTACCAGAGGTATCCTCTTCCAGGAGAGCTCCGTCAGGTGTTCCATGGTCCCTATGTGTACCAGAGGTACCCCCTTCCAGGAGAGCTCCCTCAGGTGTTTCATGGTCCCTGTGTGTACCAGAGGTATCCCTTCTAGGGATGCTGCTGAGGTGTACCATGGTCCCTGTGTGTCCGCTTCCAGGAGAGCTCCCTCAGGTGCTCCATGGTCCCTGTGTATACCAGAGGTACCCCTTCCATGAGAGCTCCTGAGCTGCTCCATGGTCCCTGTGTGTACCAGAGGTATCCCCTTCCAGGAGAGCTACCTCAGGTGTTCCATGGGCCGTGTGTACGAGAGGTATCCCATTCCAGGAGAGCTCCCTCAGGTGGGCCCTGTGTGTACCAGAGATATCCCCTTCCAGGAGAGCTCCCTCAGGTGTACCATGGTCCCTGTGTGTACCAGAGTTATCCCTTTCCAGGAGAGCTCCCTCAGGTGTTCCATGGTCTCTGTGTGTACCAGGGGTATCCCCTTCCAGGTATGCTGCTGAGGTGTACCATGGTCCCTGTTTATACTAGAGGACTCCCCTTTCAGAAGAGCTCCCTCAGGTGTTCCATGGTCCCTCTGTGTACTAGAGGTATCCCCTTCCAGGGGAGCTCCTGAGATGCTTCATGGTCCCTGTGTGTACCAGAGGTATCCCCTTCCAGGAGAGCTCCCTCAGGTTTTCCATTGTCCCTGTGTGTACCAGAGGTATCCCCTTCCAGGGATGCTGCTGAGGTGTACCATGGTCCCTGTGAGTAACAGAGGTATCCCCTTCCAGGAGAGCTTCCTCAGGTGTTCCATGGTAAATCTGTGTACCAGAGGTATCCCCTTCCAGTATGGCTACCTCAGGTGTTCCATGGTCCCTGTGTGTACCAGAGGTATCACCTTCCATGAGAGCTCCTGAGGTGCTCCATGGTCCCTGCGTGTACCAGAGGTATCCCTTTCCATGAGAGCTCCTGAGATGCACCATGGTCCCTGTGTGTACCAGAGGTATCCCCTTCCAGGAGAGCTCCTGTGATGCTCCATGGTCCCTGTGTGTACCAAAGGTATCCCCTTCCAGGGGAGCTCCCTCAGGTGTTCCATGATCAATGTGTGTACCAGAGGTATCCCCTTCCAGGAGAGCTCCTGAGGTGCTCCATGGTCCCTGTGTGTACCAGAGGTATACCTTTCCATGAGAGCTCCTGAGATGCACCATGGTCCCTGTGTGTACCAGAGGTATCCCCTTCCAGTAGAGCTCCCTCTGGTGTTCCATGGTCCCTCTCTGTACCAGAGGTATCCCCTTCCAGGAGAGCTCCTGAGATGCTCCATGGTCCCTGTGTGTACCAGAGGTATCCCCTTCCAGGGATGCTGCTGAGGTGTACCATGGTCCCTGTGAGTACCAGAGGTATCCACTTCCAGGAGCTCTCCCTCAGGTGTTCCATGGTCAATGTGTGTACCAGAGGGATCCCCTTCCAGGAGAGCTCCTGAGGTGCTCAATGGTCCCTGTGTGTACCAGAGGTATCCCTTTCCATGAGAGCTCCTGAGATGCACCATGGTCCCTGTGTGTACCAGAGGTATCCCCTTCCAGGAGAGCTCCCTCTGGTGTTCCATGGTCCCTGTGTGTACCAGAGGTATCCCCTTCCAGGAGAGCTCCTGAGATTCTCCATGGTCCCTGTGTGTATCAAAGGTATTCCCTTCCAGGAGAGCTCCCTCAGGTGTTCCATGGTCCCTGTGTGTAAAAGAGGTATCCCCTTCCAGGAGAGCTCCCTCAGGTGTTCCATGTTCCTTGTGTGTGCCAGAGGTATCCTCTTCCATCAGAGCTCCTAAGATGCTCCATGGTCCCTATGGGCACCTTCCATGAGAGCTCCTAAGGTGCTCCATCGTCCCTATGGGTACCAGAACCTCCATGGTTATGGGTACAAGAGGTATCACCTTCCTTGAGACCTCCTGAGGAGCTCCATGGTCTCTGTGTATACCGGAGGTTTCCTCTTCCATGAGAGCTCCTGAGATGCTCCATGGTCCCTATGAGCACCAGAGGTATCACCTTGCATGAGAGCTTCTGAGGTGCTCCATGGTCCCTGTGTGTACCAGAGGTATCCCCTTCCAGGAGAGCTCCCTCAGGTGTTCCATGGTTCTGTGTGTACCAGAGGCATCCCTTCCAGGGATGCTGCTGAGGTGTACCATGGTCCCTGTGTGTACCAGTGGTGTCCGCTTCCAGGAGAGCTCCCTCAGGTGCTCCATGGTCCCTGTGTATACCAGAGGTATCCCCTTCCATGAGAGCTCCTGAGATGCTCCATGGTCCCTCTGTGTACCAGAGGTATCCCCTTCCAGGAGAGCTCCTACAGATGTTCCATGGTCTCTGTGTATACCAGAGGTATCCTCTCCCATGAGAGATCCTGAGGTGCTCCATGGTCCCTGTTTATACCAGAGGTATCCCCTTCCATGAGAGCTTCTTCAGGTGTTCCATAGTCCCTGTGTGTACCAGAGGTATCCCCTTCCAGGGATGCTGCTGAGGTGTACCATGGTCCATGTGAGTACCAGAGGTATCCCCTTCTACGGGATCTCCCTCAGGTGTTCCATGGTCAATGTGTGTACCAGAGGTATCCCCTTCCAGGAGAGGTCCCTTGGTTGTTCCATGGTCCCTGTGTGTACCAGAGGTATCACCTTCCATGACAGCTCCTGAGGTGCTCCATGGTCCCTGTGTGTACCAGAGGTTTCCCTTTCCATGAGAGCTCCCGAGATGCACCATGGTCCCGGTGTGTACCAGAGATATCCCCTTCCAGGAGAGCTCCCTCGGATGTTCCATGGTCCCTGCGTGTACCAGAGGTATCCCCTTCCAGGAGAGGTCCTGAGATGCTCCATGGTCCCTGTGTGTACCAGAGGTATCCCCTTCCAGGAGAGCTCCCATGGGTGTTCCATGGTCTCTGTGTGTACCCGAGGTATCATCTTCTATCAGAGCTCCTGAGATGCTCTATGGACCCTATGGGCACCAGAGGTATCACCTTCCATGAGAGCTCCTGAGGTGCTCCATGGGCTCTGTGTATACCAGAGGTTCCTCTTCCATGAGAGCTCCTGAGATGCTCCATGGTCCCTATGAGCAACAGAGGTATCACCTTCCATGAGAGCTCCTGAGGTGCTCCATGAACCCTATGGGTACCAGAAGCTCCATGGTCCCTACGGGTACCAGAGGTATCCTCTTCCATGAGAGCTCCTGAGATGCTCCATGGTACCTATGGGTACCAGAGGTATCACCTTCCATGAGAGCTTCTGAGGTGCTCCATGGTCCCTGTGTGTACCAGAGGTATCCCCTTCCAGGGATGCTGCTGAGGTGTACCATGGTCCCTGTGACTACCAGAGGTATCCCCTTCCCGGAGAGCTCCCTCAGGTGTTCCATTTTAAATCTGTGTACCAGAGGTATCCCCTTCCAGTAGGGCTACCTCAGGTGTTCCATGGTCCCTATGTGTACCAGAGGGATCACCTTCCATGAGAGCTCCTGAGGTGCTCCATGGTCCCTGTGTGTACCAGAGACATCCCCTTCCAGGAGAGCTCCCTCTGGTGTTCCATGGTCCCTGTGTGTACCAGAGGTCTCCCCTTCCAGGAGAGCTCCTGAGATGCTCCATGGTCCCTGTTTGTACCAAAGGTATCCCCTTCCAGAAGAGCTCCCTCAGGTGTTCCATGGTCCCTGTGTGTAACAGAGGTATCCCCTTCCAGGAGAGCTCCATTGGGTGTTCCATGGTCCCTGTGTGTACCAGAGGTATCCTCTTCCATCAGCTCCTAAGATGCTCCATAGTCCCTATAGGCACCTTCCTGAGAGTTCCTGAGGTGCTCCATGGTCCATATGGGTACCAGAACCTCCATGATTATGGGTACCAGAGGTATCACCTTCCATGAGAGCACCTGAGGAGCTCCATGGTCTCTGTGTATACCAGAGGTATCCTCTTCCATGAGAGTTCCTAAGATGCTCCATGGTCCCTATGAGCACCAGAGGTATCACCTTGCATGAGAGCTTCTGAGGTGCTCCATGGTCCCTGTGTGTACCACAGGTATCCCCTTCCAGGCCAGCTCCCTCAGGTGTACCATGGTCCCTGTGTGTACCAGAGGTGTCCGCTTCCAAGAGAGCTCCCTCAGGTGCTCCATGGTCCCTGTGTATACCAGAGGTATCCCCTTCCATGAGAGCTCCTGAGATGCTCCATGGTCCCTCTGTGTACCAGAGGTATCCCCTTCCAGGAGAGCTCCTACAGATGTTCCATGGTCTCTGTGTATACCAGAGGTATCCTCTCCCATGAGAGATCCTGAGGTGCTCCATGGTCCCTGTTTATACCAGAGGTATCCCCTTCCATGAGAGCTTCTTCAGGTGTTCCATAGTCCCTGTGTGTACCAGAGGTATCCCCTTCCAGGGATGCTGCTGAGGTGTACCATGGTCCATGTGAGTACCAGAGGTATCCCCTTCTACGGGATCTCCCTCAGGTGTTCCATGGTCAATGTGTGTACCAGAGGTATCCCCTTCCAGGAGAGGTCCCTTGGTTGTTCCATGGTCCCTGTGTGTACCAGAGGTATCACCTTCCATGACAGCTCCTGAGGTGCTCCATGGTCCCTGTGTGTACCAGAGGTTTCCCTTTCCATGAGAGCTCCCGAGATGCACCATGGTCCCGGTGTGTACCAGAGATATCCCCTTCCAGGAGAGCTCCCTCGGATGTTCCATGGTCCCTGCGTGTACCAGAGGTATCCCCTTCCAGGAGAGGTCCTGAGATGCTCCATGGTCCCTGTGTGTACCAGAGGTATCCCCTTCCAGGAGAGCTCCCATGGGTGTTCCATGGTCTCTGTGTGTACCCGAGGTATCATCTTCTATCAGAGCTCCTGAGATGCTCTATGGACCCTATGGGCACCAGAGGTATCACCTTCCATGAGAGCTCCTGAGGTGCTCCATGGGCTCTGTGTATACCAGAGGTTCCTCTTCCATGAGAGCTCCTGAGATGCTCCATGGTCCCTATGAGCAACAGAGGTATCACCTTCCATGAGAGCTCCTGAGGTGCTCCATGAACCCTATGGGTACCAGAAGCTCCATGGTCCCTACGGGTACCAGAGGTATCCTCTTCCATGAGAGCTCCTGAGATGCTCCATGGTACCTATGGGTACCAGAGGTATCACCTTCCATGAGAGCTTCTGAGGTGCTCCATGGTCCCTGTGTGTACCAGAGGTATCCCCTTCCAGGGATGCTGCTGAGGTGTACCATGGTCCCTGTGACTACCAGAGGTATCCCCTTCCCGGAGAGCTCCCTCAGGTGTTCCATTTTAAATCTGTGTACCAGAGGTATCCCCTTCCAGTAGGGCTACCTCAGGTGTTCCATGGTCCCTATGTGTACCAGAGGGATCACCTTCCATGAGAGCTCCTGAGGTGCTCCATGGTCCCTGTGTGTACCAGAGACATCCCCTTCCAGGAGAGCTCCCTCTGGTGTTCCATGGTCCCTGTGTGTACCAGAGGTCTCCCCTTCCAGGAGAGCTCCTGAGATGCTCCATGGTCCCTGTTTGTACCAAAGGTATCCCCTTCCAGAAGAGCTCCCTCAGGTGTTCCATGGTCCCTGTGTGTAACAGAGGTATCCCCTTCCAGGAGAGCTCCATTGGGTGTTCCATGGTCCCTGTGTGTACCAGAGGTATCCTCTTCCATCAGCTCCTAAGATGCTCCATAGTCCCTATAGGCACCTTCCTGAGAGTTCCTGAGGTGCTCCATGGTCCATATGGGTACCAGAACCTCCATGATTATGGGTACCAGAGGTATCACCTTCCATGAGAGCACCTGAGGAGCTCCATGGTCTCTGTGTATACCAGAGGTATCCTCTTCCATGAGAGTTCCTAAGATGCTCCATGGTCCCTATGAGCACCAGAGGTATCACCTTGCATGAGAGCTTCTGAGGTGCTCCATGGTCCCTGTGTGTACCACAGGTATCCCCTTCCAGGCCAGCTCCCTCAGGTGTACCATGGTCCCTGTGTGTACCAGAGGTGTCCGCTTCCAAGAGAGCTCCCTCAGGTGCTCCATGGTCCCTGTGTATACCAGAGGTATCCCCTTCCATGAGAGCTCCTGAGATGCTCCATGGTCCCTCTGTGTACCAGAGGTATCACCTTCCAGGAGAGCTCCTACAGATGCTCCATGGTCTCTGTGTATACCAGAGGTATCCTCTTCCATGAGAGCTCCTGAGGTGCTCCATGGTCCCTGTTTATACCAGAGGTATCCCCTTCCATGAGAGCTCCTTCAGGTGTTCCATGGTCCCTGTATGTACCAGAGGTATCCCCTTCCAGGGATGCTGCTGAGGTGTACCATAGTCCCTGTGAGTACCAGAGGTATCCCCTTCCAGGAGAGCTCCCTCAGGTGTTCCAATGTCCCTGTGTGTACCAGAGGTATCCCCTTCCAGGAGAGCTCCCTTGGTTGTTCCATGGTCCCTGTGTGTACCAGAGGTATCACCTTCCATGGGAGCTCTGAGGTGCTCCATGGTCCCTGTGTGTACCACAGGTTTCCCTTTCTATGAGAGCTCCTGAGATGCACCATGGTCCCAGTGTGTACCAGAGGTATCCCCTTCCAGGAGAGCTCCCTCGGGTGTTCCATGGTCCCTGTGTGTACCAGAGGTATCCCCTGCCAGGAGAGCTCCTGAGATGCTCCATGGTCCCTGCGTGTACCAGAAGTATCCCCTTCCAGGACAGCTCCCTTGGGTGTTCCATGGTCTCTGTGTGTACCCGAGGAATCCTCTTCCATCAGAGCTCCTGAGATGCTCTATTGACCCTATGGGCACCAGAGGTATCACCTTCCATGAGAGCTCCTGAGGTGCTCCATGGTCTCTGTGTATACCAGAGGTATCCTCTTCCATGAGAGCTCCTGAGATGCTCCATGGTCCCTATGAGCACCAGAGGTATCACCTTCCATGAGAGCTCCTGAGATGCTCCATGGTCCCTATGGGTACCAGAAGCTCCATGGTCCCTACGGGTACCAGAGGAATCCTCTTCCATGAGAGCTCCTGAGATGCTCTATGGTACCTATGGGTACCAGAGGTATCACCTTCCATGAGAGCTTCTGAGGTGCTCCATGGTCCCTGTGTGTACCAGAGGTATCCCCTTCCAGGAGAGCTCCCTCAGGAGTTCCATGGTAAATCTGTGTACCAGAGGTATCCCCTTCCAATAGGGCTACCTCAGGTGTTCCATGGTCCCTGTGTGTACCAGAGGTATCACCTTCCATGAGAGCTCCTGAGGTGCTCCATTGTCCCTGTGTGTACCAGAGGTATCCCCTTCCAGGAGAGCTCCCTCTGGTGTTCCATGGTCCCTGTGTGTACCAGAGGTATCCCCTTCCAGGAGAACTCCTGAGATTCTCCATGGTCCCTGTGTGTACCAAAGGTATTCCCTTCCAGGAGAGCTCCCTCAGGTGTTCCATGGTCCTGTGTGTAAAAGAGGTATCCCCTTCCAGGAGAGCTCCCTCAGGTGTTCCATTGTCCCTGTGTGTACCAGAGGTATCCTCTTCCATCAGAGCTCCTAAGATGCTCCATGGTCCCTATGGGCACCTTCCATGAGAGCTCCTGAGGTGCTCCATGGTCCCTATGGGTACCAGAACCTCCATGGTTATGGGTACAAGAGGTATCACCTTCCTTAAGACCTCCTGAGGAGCTCCATGGTCTCTGTGTATACCGGAGGTATCCTCTTCCATGAGAGCTCCTGAGATGCTCCATGGTCCCTATGAGCACCAAAGGTATCACCTTGCATGAGAGCTTCTGAGGTGCTCCCTGGTCCCTGTGTGTACCAGAGGTATCCCCTTCCAGGAGAGCTCCCTCAGGTGTTCCATGGTCCTGTGTGTACCAGAGGCATCCCTTCCAGGGATGCTGCTGAGGTGTACCATGGTCCCTGTGTGTAGCAGAGGTGTCCGCTTCCAGGAGAGCTCCCTCAGGTGCTCCATGGTCCATGTGCATACCAGAGGTATCCCCTTCCATAAGAGCTCCTGAGATGCTCCATAGTCCCTCTGTGTACCAGAGGTATCACCTTCCAGGGGAGCTCCTACAGATGTTCCATGGTCTCTGTGTATACCAGAGGTATCCTCTTCCATGAGAGCTCCTGAGGTGCACCATGGTCCCTGTTTATACCAGAGGTATCCCCTTCCATGAGAGCTCCTTCAGGTGTTCCATGGTCCCTGTGTGTACCAGAGGAATCCCCTTCCAGGGATGCTGCTGAGGTGTACCATGGTCCCTGTGAGTACCAGAGGTATCCCCTTCTAGGGGATCTCCCTCAGGTGTTACATGGTCAATATGTATACCAGAGGTATCCCCTTCCAGGAGAGCTCCCTCAGGTGTTCCATGGTCCTCAGGTGTTCCATGGTCCCTGTGTGTACCAGAGGTATCCCCTTCCAGGAGAGCTCCCTTGGTTGTTCCATTGTCCCTGTGTGTACCAGAGGTATCACCTTCCATGACAGCTCCTGATGTGCTCCATGGTCCCTGTGTGTACCACAGGTTTCCCTTTCCATGAGAGCTCCTGAGATGCACCACGGTCCCGGTGTGTACCAGAGGTATCTCCTTCCAGGAGAGCTCCCTCGGGTGTTCCATGGTCCCTGTGTGTACCAGAGGTATCCCCTTCCAGGAGAGCTCCTGACATGCTCCATGGTCCCTGTGAGTACCAGACGTGTCCCCTTCCAGGGATGCTGCTGAGGTGTACCATGGTCCCTGTGAGTACCAGAGGTATCCCCTTCCAGGAGATCTCCCTCAGGTGTTCCATGGTCAAGGTGTGTACCAGAGGGATCCCCTTCCAGGAGAGCTCCTGAGGTGCTCCATGGTCCCTGTGTGTACCAAAGGTATCCCTTTCCATGAGAGCTCCTGAGATGCATCATGGTCCCTGTGTGTACCAGAGGTATCCCCTTCCAGGAGAGCTCCCTCTGGTGTTCCATGGTCCCTGTGTGTACCAGAGGTATCCCCTTCCAGGAGAGCTCCTGAGATTCTCCATGGTCCCTGTGTGTACCAAAGGTATTCCCTTCCAGGAGAGCTCCCTCAGGTGTTCCATGGTCCCTGTGTGTAAAAGAGGTATACCCTTCCAGGAGAGCTCCCTCAGGTGTTCCATGGTCCCTGTGTGTACCAGAGGTATCCTCTTCCATCAGAGCTCCTAAGATGCTCCATGGTCCCTATGGGCACCTTCCATGAGAGCTCCTGAGGTGCTCCATGATCCCTATGGGTACCAGAACCTCCATGGTTATGGGTACAAGGGGTATCACCTTCCATGAGAGCTCCTGAGGAGCTCCATGGTCTCTTTGTATACCGGAGGTATCCTCTTCCATGAGAGCTCCTGAGATGCTCCATGGTCCCTATGAGCACCAGAGGTATCACCTGCCATGAGAGCTTCGGAGGTGCTCCATGGTCCCTGTGTGTACCAGAGGTATCCCCTTCCAGGAGAGCTCCCTCAGGTGTTCCATGGTCCTGTGTGTACCAGAGGCATCCCTTCCAGGGATGCTGCTGAGGTGTACCATGGTCCATGTGTGTACCAGAGGTGACCGCTTCCAGGAGAGCTCCCTCAGGTGCTTCATGGTCCCTGTGTATACCAGAGGTATCCCCTTCCATGAGAGCTCCTGAGATGCTCCATGGTGCCTCTGTGTACCAGAGGTATCACCTTCCAGGAGAGCTCCTACAGATGTTCCATGGTCTCTGTGTATACCAGAGGTATCCTCTTCCATGAGAGCTCCTGAGGTGCTCCATGGTCCCTGTTTATACCAGAGGTATCCCCTTCCATGAGAGCTCCCTCAGGTGTTCCATGGTCAATGTGTGCACCAGAGGTATCCCCTTCCAGGAGAGCTCCCTCAGGTGTTCCATGGTCCTCAGGTGTTCCATGGTCCCTGTGTGTACCAGAGGTATCCCCTTCCAGGAGAGCTCCCTTGGTTGTTTCATGGTCCCTGTGTGTACCAGAGGTATCACCTTCCATGACAGCTCCTGAGGTGCTCCATGGTCCCTGTGTGTACCACAGGTTTCCCTTTCTATGAGAGCTCCTGAGATGCACCAAGGTCCCGGTGTGTACCAGAGGTATCCCCATCCAGGAGAGCTCCCTCGGGTGTTCCATGGTCCCTGTGTGTACCAGAGGTATCCCCTTCCAGGAGAGTTCCTGAGATGCTCCATGGTCCCTGTGTGTACCAGAAGTATCCCCTTCCAGGAGAGCTCCCTTGGGTGTTCCATGGTCTCTGTGTGTACCTGAGGAATCCTCTTCCATCAGAGCTCCTGAGATCCTCCATGGTCCCTATGAGCACCAGAGGTATCACCTTCCATGAGAGCTGCTGAGGTGCTCCATGGTCCCTATGGGTACCAGAAGCTCCATGGTCCCTACGGGTACCAGAGGAATCCTCTTCCATGAGAGCTCCTGAGATGCTCTATGGTACCTATGGGTACCAGAGGTATCACCTTCCATGAGAGCTTCTGAGGTGCTCCATGGTCCCTGTGTGTACCAGAGGTATCCCCTTCCAGGGATGCTGCTGAGGTGTACCATGGTCCCTGTGAGTACCAGAGGTATCCCCTTCCAGGAGAGCTCCCTCAGGTGTTCCATTTTAAATCTGTGTACCAGAGGTATCCCCTTCCAGTAGGGCTACCTCAGGTGTTCCATGGTCCCTGTGTGTACCAGAGGGATCACCTTCCATGAGAGCTCCTGAGGTGCTCCATGGTCCCTCTGTGTACCAGAGACATCCCCTTCCAGGAGAGCTCCCTCTGGTGTTCCATGGTCCCTGTGTGTACCAGAGGTATCCCCTTCCAGGAGAGCTCCTGAGATGCTCCATGGTCCCTGTTTGTACCAAAGGTATCCCCTTCCAGAAGAGCTCCCTCAGGTGTTCCATAGTCCCTGTGTGTAACAGAGGTATCCCCTTCCAGGAGAGCTCCATTGGGTGTTCCATGGTCCCTGTGTGTACCAGAGGTATCCTCTTCCATCAGCTCCTAAGATGTTCCATGGTCCCTATAGGCACCTTCCATGAGAGTTCCTGAGGTGCTCCATGGTCCATATGGGTACCAGAACCTCCATGATTATGGGTACCAGAGGTATCACCTTCCATGAGAGCACCTGAGGAGCTCCATGGTCTCTGTGTATACCAGAGGTATCCTCTTCCATGAGAGTTCCTGAGATGCTCCATGGTCCCTATGAGCACCAGGGGTATCACCTTGCATGAGAGCTTCTGAGGTGCTCCATGGTCCCTGTGTGTACCACAGGTATCCCCTTCCAGGCCAGCTCCCTCAGGTGTTCCATGGTCCTGTGTGTACCAGAGGCATCCCTTCCAGGGATGCTGCTGAGGTGTACCATGGTCCCTGTGTGTACCAGAGGTGTCCGCTTCCAAGAGAGCTCCCTCAGGTGCTCCATGGTCCCTGTGTATACCAGAGGTATCCCCTTCCATGAGAGCTCCTGAGATGCTCCATGGTCCCTCTGTGTACCAGAGGTATCACCTTCCAGGAGAACTCCTACAGATGCTCCATGGTCTCTGTGTATACCAGAGGTATCCTCTTCCATGAGAGCTCCTGAGGTGCTCCATGGTCCCTGTTTATACCAGAGGTATCCCCTTCCATGAGAGCTCCTTCAGGTGTTCCATGGTCCCTGTATGTACCAGAGGTATCCCCTTCCAGGGATGCTGCTGAGGTGTACCATAGTCCCTGTGAGTACCAGAGGTATCCCCTTCCAGGAGAGCTCCCTCAGGTGTTCCAATGTCCCTGTGTGTACCAGAGGTATCCCCTTCCAGGAGAGCTCCCTTGGTTGTTCCATGGTCCCTGTGTGTACCAGAGGTATCACCTTCCATGGGAGCTCTGAGGTGCTCCATGGTCCCTGTGTGTACCACAGGTTTCCCTTTCTATGAGAGCTCCTGAGATGCACAATGGTCCCAGTGTGTACCAGAGGTATCCCCTTCCAGGAGAGCTCCCTCGGGTGTTCCATGGTCCCTGTGTGTACCAGAGGTATCCCCTTCCAGGAGAGCTCCTGAGATGCTCCATGGTCCCTGCGTGTACCAGAAGTATCCCCTTCCAGGACAGCTCCCTTGGGTGTTCCATGGTCTTTGTGTGTACCCGAGGAATCCTCTTCCATCAGAGCTCCTGAGATGCTCTATGGACCCTATGGGCACCAGAGGTATCACCTTCCATGAGAGCTCCTGAGGTGCTCCATGGTCTCTGTGTATACCAGAGGTATCCTCTTCCATGAGAGCTCCTGAGATGCTCCATGGTCCCTATGAGCACCAGAGGTATCACCTTCCATGAGAGCTCCTGAGATGCTCCATGGTCCCTATGGGTACCAGAAGCTCCATGGTCCCTACGGGTACCAGAGGAATCCTCTTCCATGAGAGCTCCTGAGATGCTCTATGGTACCTATGGGTACCAGAGGTATCACCTTCCATGAGAGCTTCTGAGGTGCTCCATGGTCCCTGTGTGTACCAGAGGTATCCCCTTCCAGGGATGCTGCTGAGGTGTACCATGGTCCCTGTGAGTACCAGAGGTATCCCCTTCCAGGAGAGCTCCCTCAGGAGTTCCATGGTAAATCTGTGTACCAGAGGTATCCCCTTCCAATAGGGCTACCTCAGGTGTTCCATGGTCCCTGTGTGTACCAGAGGTATCACCTTCCATGAGAGCTCCTGAGATGCTCCATGGTCTCTATGGGCACCTTCCATGAGAGCTCCTGAGGTGCTCCATGGTCCCTATGGGTACCAGAACCTCCATGGTTATGGGTACAGGAGGTATCACCTTCCTTAAGACCTCCTGAGGAGCTCCATGGTCTCTGTGTATACCGGAGGTATCCTCTTCCATGAGAGCTCCTGAGATGCTCCATGGTCCCTATGAGCACCAAAGGTATCACCTTGCATGAGAGCTTCTGAGGTGCTCCCTGGTCCCTGTGTGTACCAGAGGTATCCCCTTCCAGGAGAGCTCCCTCAGGTGTTCCATGGTCCTCTGTGTACCAGAGGCATCCCTTCCAGGGATGCTGCTGAGGTGTACCATGGTCCCTGTGTGTAGAAGAGGTGTCCGCTTCCAGGAGAGCTCCCTCAGGTGCTCCATGGTCCATGTGCATACCAGAGGTATCCCCTTCCATGAGAGCTCCTGAGATGCTCCATAGTCCCTCTGTGTACCAGAGGTATCACCTTCCAGGGGAGCTCCTACAGATGTTCCATGGTCTCTGTGTATACCAGAGGTATCCTCTTCCATGAGAGCTCCTGAGGTGCACCATGGTCCCTGTTTATACCAGAGGTATCCCCTTCCATGAGAACTCCTTCAGGTGTTCCATGGTCCCTGTGTGTACCAGAGGAATCCCCTTCCAGGGATGCTGCTGAGGTGTACCATGGTCCCTGTGTGTACCAGAGGTATCCCCTTCTAGGGGATCTCCCTCAGGTGTTCCATGGTCAATATGTATACCAGAGGTATCCCCTTCCAGGAGAGCTCCCTCAGGTGTTCCATGGTCCTCAGGTGTTCCATGGTCCCTGTGTGTACCAGAGGTATCCCCTTCCAGGAGAGCTCCCTTGGTTGTTCCATGGTCCCTGTGTGTACCAGAGGTATCACCTTCCATGACAGCTCCTGATGTGCTCCATGGTCCCTGTGTGTACCACAGGTTTCCCTTTCCATGAGAGCTCCTGAGATGCACCATGGTCCCGGTGTGTACCAGAGGTATCTCCTTCCAGGAGAGCTCCCTCGGGTGTTCCATGGTCCCTGTGTGTACCAGAGGTATCCCCTTCCAGGAGAGCTCCTGACATGCTCCATGGTCCCTGTGAGTACCAGACGTGTCCCCTTCCAGGGATGCTGCTGAGGTGTACCATGGTCCCTGTGAGTACCAGAGGTATCCCCTTCCAGGAGATCTCCCTCAGGTGTTCCATGGTCAAGGTGTGTACCAGAGGGATCCCCTTCCAGGAGAGCTCCTGAGGTGCTCCATGGTCCCTGTGTGTACCAAAGGTATCCCTTTCCATGAGAGCTCCTGAGATGCATCATGGTCCCTGTGTGTACCAGAGGTATCCCCTTCCAGGAGAGCTCCCTCTGGTGTTCCATGGTCCCTGTGTGTACCAGAGGTATCCCCTTCCAGGAGAGCTCCTGAGATTCTCCATGGTCCCTGTGTGTACCAAAGGTATTCCCTTCCAGGAGAGCTCCCTCAGGTGTTCCATGGTCCCTGTGTGTAAAAGAGGTATACCCTTCCAGGAGAGCTCCCTCAGGTGTTCCATGGTCCCTGTGTGTACCAGAGGTATCCTCTTCCATCAGAGCTCCTAAGATGCTCCATGGTCCCTATGGGCACCTTCCATGAGAGCTCCTGAGGTGCTCCATGATCCCTATGGGTACCAGAACCTCCATGGTTATGGGTACAAGGGGTATCACCTTCCATGAGAGCTCCTGAGGAGCTCCATGGTCTCTTTGTATACCGGAGGTATCCTCTTCCATGAGAGCTCCTGAGATGCTCCATGGTCCCTATGAGCACCAGAGGTATCACCTTGCATGAGAGCTTCGGAGGTGCTCCATGGTCCCTGTGTGTACCAGAGGTATCCCCTTCCAGGAGAGCTCCCTCAGGTGTTCCATGGTCCTGTGTGTACCAGAGGCATCCCTTCCAGGGATGCTGCTGAGGTGTACCATGGTCCATGTGTGTACCAGAGGTGACCGCTTCCAGGAGAGCTCCCTCAGGTGCTCCATGGTCCCTGTGTATACCAGAGGTATCCCCTTCCATGAGAGCTCCTGAGATGCTCCATGGTCCCTCTGTGTACCAGAGGTATCACCTTCCAGGAGAGCTCCTACATATGTTCCATGGTCTCTGTGTATACCAGAGGTATCCTCTTCCATGAGAGCTCCTGAGGTGCTCCATGGTCCCTGTTTATACCAGAGGTATCCCCTTCCATGAGAGCTCCCTCAGGTGTTCCATGGTCAATGTGTGCACCAGAGGTATCCCCTTCCAGGAGAGCTCCCTCAGGTGTTCCATGGTCCTCAGGTGTTCCATGGTCCCTGTGTGTACCAGAGGTATCCCCTTCCAGGAGAGCTCCCTTGGTTGTTTTATGGTCCCTGTGTGTACCAGAGGTATCACCTTCCATGACAGCTCCTGAGGTGCTCCATGGTCCCTGTGTGTACCACAGGTTTCCCTTTCTATGAGAGCTCCTGAGATGCACCAAGGTCCCGGTGTGTACCAGAGGTATCCCCTTCCAGGAGAGCTCCCTCGGGTGTTCCATGGTCCCTGTGTGTACCAGAGGTATCCCCTTCCAGGAGAGTTCCTGAGATGCTCCATGGTCCCTGTGTGTACCAGAAGTATCCCCTTCCAGGAGAGCTCCCTTGGGTGTTCCATGGTCTCTGTGTGTACCTGAGGAATCCTCTTCCATCAGAGCTCCTGAGATCCTCCATGGTCCCTAGGAGCACCAGAGGTATCACCTTCCATGAGAGCTGCTGAGGTGCTCCATGGTCCCTATGGGTACCGGAAGCTCCATGGTCCCTAAGGGTACCAGAGGAATCCTCTTACATGAGAGCTCCTGAGATGCTCTATGGTACCTATGGGTACCAGAGGTATCACCTTCCATGAGAGCTTCTGAGGTGCTCCATGGTCCCTGTGAGTACCAGAGGTATCCCCTTCCAGGAGAGCTCCCTCAGGTGTTCCATTTTAAATCTGTGTACCAGAGGTATCCCCTTCCAGTAGGGCTACCTCAGGTGTTCCATGGTCCCTGTGTGTACCAGAGGGATCACCTTCCATGAGAGCTCCTGAGGTGCTCCATGGTCCCTGTGTGTACCAGAGACATCCCCTTCCAGGAGAGCTCCCTCTGGTGTTCCATGGTCCCTGTGTGTACCAGAGGTATCCCCTTCCAGGAGAGCTCCTGAGATGCTCCATGGTCCCTGTTTGTACCAAAGGTATCCCCTTCCAGGAGAGCTCCATTGGGTGTTCCATGGTCCCTGTGTGTACCAGAGGTATCCTCTTCCATCAGCTCCTAAGATGTTCCATGGTCCCTATAGGCACCTTCCATGAGAGTTCCTGAGGTGCTCCATGGTCCATATGGGTACCAGAACCTCCATGATTATGGGTACCAGAGGTATCACCTTCCATGAGAGCACCTGAGGAGCTCCATGGTCTCTGTGTATACCAGAGGTATCCTCTTCCATGAGAGTTCCTGAGATGCTCCATGGTCCCTATGAGCACCAGGGGTATCACCTTGCATGAGAGCTTCTGAGGTGCTCCATGGTCCCTGTGTGTACCACAGGTATCCCCTTCCAGGCCAGCTCCCTCAGGTGTTCCATGGTCCTGTGTGTACCAGAGGCATCCCTTCCAGGGATGCTGCTGAGGTGTACCATGGTCCCTGTGTGTACCAGAGGTGTCCGCTTCCAAGAGAGCTCCCTCAGGTGCTCCATGGTCCCTGTGTATACCAGAGGTATCCCCTTCCATGAGAGCTCCTGAGATGCTCCATGGTCCCTCTGTGTACCAGAGGTATCACCTTCCAGGAGAACTCCTACAGATGCTCCATGGTCTCTGTGTATACCAGAGGTATCCTCTTCCATGAGAGCTCCTGAGGTGCTCCATGGTCCCTGTTTATACCAGAGGTATCCCCTTCCATGAGAGCTCCTTCAGGTGTTCCATGGTCCCTGTATGTACCAGAGGTATCCCCTTCCAGGGATGCTGCTGAGGTGTACCATAGTCCCTGTGAGTACCAGAGGTATCCCCTTCCAGGAGAGCTCCCTCAGGTGTTCCAATGTCCCTGTGTGTACCAGAGGTATCCCCTTCCAGGAGAGCTCCCTTGGTTGTTCCATGGTCCCTGTGTGTACCAGAGGTATCACCTTCCATGGGAGCTCTGAGGTGCTCCATGGTCCCTGTGTGTACCACAGGTTTCCCTTTCTATGAGAGCTCCTGAGATGCACCATGGTCCCAGTGTGTACCAGAGGTATCCCCTTCCAGGAGAGCTCCCTCGGGTGTTCCATGGTCCCTGTGTGTACCAGAGGTATCCCCTTCCAGGAGAGCTCCTGAGATGCTCCATGGTCCCTGCGTGTACCAGAAGTATCCCCTTCCAGGACAGCTCCCTTGGGTGTTCCATGGTCTTTGTGTGTACCCGAGGAATCCTCTTCCATCAGAGCTCCTGAGATGCTCTATGGACCCTATGGGCACCAGAGGTATCACCTTCCATGAGAGCTCCTGAGGTGCTCCATGGTCTCTGTGTATACCAGAGGTATCCTCTTCCATGAGAGCTCCTGAGATGCTCCATGGTCCCTATGAGCACCAGAGGTATCACCTTCCATGAGAGCTCCTGAGATGCTCCATGGTCCCTATGGGTACCAGAAGCTCCATGGTCCCTACGGGTACCAGAGGAATCCTCTTCCATGAGAGCTCCTGAGATGCTCTATGGTACCTATGGGTACCAGAGGTATCACCTTCCATGAGAGCTTCTGAGGTGCTCCATGGTCCCTGTGTGTACCAGAGGTATCCCCTTCCAGGGATGCTGCTGAGGTGTACCATGGTCCCTGTGAGTACCAGAGGTATCCCCTTCCAGGAGAGCTCCCTCAGGAGTTCCATGGTAAATCTGTGTACCAGAGGTATCCCCTTCCAATAGGGCTACCTCAGGTGTTCCATGGTCCCTGTGTGTACCAGAGGTATCACCTTCCATGAGAGCTCCTGAGGTGCTCCATGGTCCCTGTGTGTACCAGAGGTATCCCCTTCCAGGAGAGCTCCCTCTGGTGTTCCATGGTCCCTGTGTGTACCAGAGGTATCCCCTTCCAGGAGAACTCCTGAGATTCTACATGGTCCCTGTGTGTACCGAAGGTATTCCCTTCCAGGAGAGCTCCCTCAGGTGTTCCATGGTCCCTGTGTGTAAAAGAGGTATCCCCTTCCAGGAGAGCTCCCTCAGGTGTTCCATTGTCCCTGTGTGTACCAGAGGTATCCTCTTCCTTCAGAGCTCCTAAGATGCTCCATGGTCCCTATGGGCACCTTCCATGAGAGCTCCTGAGGTGCTCCATGGTCCCTATGGGTACCAGAACCTCCATGGTTATGGGTACAAGAGGTATCACCTTCCTTAAGACCTCCTGAGGAGCTCCATGGTCTCTGTGTATACCGGAGGTATCCTCTTCCATGAGAGCTCCTGAGATGCTCCATGGTCCCTATGAGCACCAAAGGTATCACCTTGCATGAGAGCTTCTGAGGTGCTCCCTGGTCCCTGTGTGTACCAGAGGTATCCCCTTCCAGGAGAGCTCCCTCAGGTGTTCCATGCTCCTGTGTGTACCAGAGGCATCCCTTCCAGGGATGCTGCTGAGGTGTACCATGGCCCTGTGTGTAGCAGAGGTGTCCGCTTCCAGGAGAGCTCCCTCAGGTGCTCCATGGTCCATGTGTATACCAGAGGTATCCCCTTCCATAAGAGCTCCTGAGATGCTCCATAGTCCCTCTGTGTACCAGAGGTATCACCTTCCAGGGGAGCTCCTACAGATGTTCCATGGTCTCTGTGTATACCAGAGGTATCCTCTTCCATGAGAGCTCCTGAGGTGCACCATGGTCCCTGTTTATACCAGAGGTATCCCCTTCCATGAGAGCTCCTTCAGGTGTTCCATGGTCCCTGTGTGTACCAGAGGAATCCCCTTCCAGGGATGGTGCTGAGGTGTACCATGGTCCCTGTGAGTACCAGAGGTATCCCCTTCTTGGGGATCTCCCTCAGGTGTTCCATGGTCAATATGTGTACCAGAGGTATCCCCTTCCAGGAGAGCTCCCTCAGGTGTTCCATGGTCCTCAGGTGTTCCATGGTCCCTGTGTGTACCAGAGGTATCCCCTTCCAGGAGAGCTCCCTTGGTTGTTCCACGGTCCCTGTGTGTACCAGAGGTATCACCTTCCATGACAGCTCCTGATGTGCTCCATGGTCCCTGTGTGTACCACAGGTTTCCCTTTCCATGAGAGCTCCTGAGATGCACCACGGTCCCGGTGTGTACCAGAGGTATCTCCTTCCAGGAGAGCTCCCTCGGGTGTTTCATGGTCCCTGTGTGTACCAGAGGTATCCCCTTCCAGGAGAGCTCCTGACATGCTCCATGGTCCCTGTGAGTACCAGACGTATCCCCTTCCAGGGATGCTGCTGAGGTGTACCATGGTCCCTGTGAGTACCAGAGGTATCCCCTTCCAGGAGATCTCCCTCAGGTGTTCCATGGTCAATGTGTGTACCAGAGGGATCCCCTTCCAGGAGAGCTCCTGAGGTGCTCCATGGTCCCTGTGTGTACCAAAGGTATCCCTTTCCATGAGAGCTCCTGAGATGCATCATGGTCCCTGTGTGTACCAGAGGTATCCCCTTCCAGGAGAGCTCCCTCTGGTGTTCCATGGTCCCTGTGTGTACCAGAGGTATCCCCTTCCAGGAGAGCTCCTGAGATTCTCCATGGTCCCTGTGTGTACCAAAGGTATTCCCTTCCAGGAGAGCTCCCTCACGTGTTCCATGGTCCCTGTGTGTAAAAGAGGTATCCCCTTCCAGGAGAGCTCCCTCAGGTGTTCCATGGTCCCTGTGTGTACCAGAGGTATCCTCTTCCATCAGAGCTCCTAAGATGCTCCATGGTCCCTATGGGCACCTCCCATGAGAGCTCCTGAGGTGCTCCATGATCCCTATGGGTACCAGAACCTCCATGGTTATGGGTACAAGGGGTATCACCTTCCATGAGAGCTCCTGAGGAGCCTCATGGTCTCTTTGTATACCGGAGGTATCCTCTTCCATGAGAGCTCCTGAGATGCTCCATGGTCCCTATGAGCACCAGAGGTATCACCTTGCATAAGAGCTTCGGAGGTGCTCCATGGTCCCTGTGTGTACCAGAGGTATCCCCTTCCAGGAGAGCTCCCTCAGGTGTTCCATGGTCCTGTGTGTACCAGAGGCATCCCTTCCAGGGATGCTGCTGAGGTGTACCATGGTCCATGTGTGTACCAGAGGTGTCCGCTTCCAGGAGAGCTCCCTCAGGTGCTCCATGGTCCCTGTGTATACCAGAGGTATCCCCTTCCATGACAGCTCCTGAGGTGCTCCATGGTCCCTGTGTGTACCACAGGTTTCCCTTTCCATGAGAGCTCCTGAGATGCACCACGGTCCCGGTGTGTACCAGAGGTATCTCCTTCCAGGAGAGCTCCCTCGGGTGTTTCATGGTCCCTGTGTGTACCAGAGGTATCCCCTTCCAGGAGAGCTCCTGACATGCTCCATGGTCCCTGTGAGTACCAGACGTATCCCCTTCCAGGGATGCTGCTGAGGTGTACCATGGTCCCTGTGAGTACCAGAGGTATCCCCTTCCAGGAGATCTCCCTCAGGTGTTCCATGGTCAATGTGTGTACCAGAGGGATCCCCTTCCAGGAGAGCTCCTGAGGTGCTCCATGGTCCCTGTGTGTACCAAAGGTATCCCTTTCCATGAGAGCTCCTGAGATGCATCATGGTCCCTGTGTGTACCAGAGGTATCCCCTTCCAGGAGAGCTCCCTCTGGTGTTCCATGGTCCCTGTGTGTACCAGAGGTATCCCCTTCCAGGAGAGCTCCTGAGATTCTCCATGGTCCCTGTGTGTACCAAAGGTATTCCCTTCCAGGAGAGCTCCCTCACGTGTTCCATGGTCCCTGTGTGTAAAAGAGGTATCCCCTTCCAGGAGAGCTCCCTCAGGTGTTCCATGGTCCCTGTGTGTACCAGAGGTATCCTCTTCCATCAGAGCTCCTAAGATGCTCCATGGTCCCTATGGGCACCTCCCATGAGAGCTCCTGAGGTGCTCCATGATCCCTATGGGTACCAGAACCTCCATGGTTATGGGTACAAGGGGTATCACCTTCCATGAGAGCTCCTGAGGAGCCTCATGGTCTCTTTGTATACCGGAGGTATCCTCTTCCATGAGAGCTCCTGAGATGCTCCATGGTCCCTATGAGCACCAGAGGTATCACCTTGCATAAGAGCTTCGGAGGTGCTCCATGGTCCCTGTGTGTACCAGAGGTATCCCCTTCCAGGAGAGCTCCCTCAGGTGTTCCATGGTCCTGTGTGTACCAGAGGCATCCCTTCCAGGGATGCTGCTGAGGTGTACCATGGTCCATGTGTGTACCAGAGGTGTCCGCTTCCAGGAGAGCTCCCTCAGGTGCTCCATGGTCCCTGTGTATACCAGAGGTATCCCCTTCCATGACAGCTCCTGAGGTGCTCCATGGTCCCTGTGTGTACCACAGGTTTCCCTTTCTATGAGAGCTCCTGAGATGCACCAAGGTCCCGTTGTGTACCAGAGGTATCCCCTTCCAGGAGAGCTCCCTCGAGTGTTCCATGGTCCCTGTGTGTACCAGAGGTATCCCCTTCTAGGAGAGTTCCTGAGATGCTCCATGGTCCCTGTGTGTACCAGAAGTATCCCCTTCCAGGAGAGCTCCTTTGGGTGTTCCATGGTCTCTGTGTGTACCTGAGGAATCCTCTTCCATCAGAGCTCCTGAGATGCTCCATGGTCCCTATGAGCACCAGAGGTATCACCTTCCATGAGAGCTGCTGAGGTGCTCCATGGTCCCTATGGGTACCAGAAGCTCCATGGTCCCTACGGGTACCAGAGGTATCCCCTTCCAGGGATGCTGCTGAGGTGTACCATGGTCCCTGTGAGTACCAGAGGTATCCCCTTCCAGGAGAGCTCCCTCAGGTGTTCCATGGTAAATCTGTGTACCAGAGGTATCCCCTTCCAATAGGGCTACCTCAGGTGTTCCATGGTCCCTGTGTGTACCAGAGGTATCACCTTCCATGAGAGCTTCTGATGTGCTCCATGGTCCCGGTGTGTACCAGAGGTATCCCCTTCCAGGAGAGCTCCCTCGGGTGTTCCATGGTCCCTGTGTGTACCAGAGGTATCCCCTTCCAGGAGAGCTCCTGAGATTCTCCATGGTCCCTGTGTGTACCAAAGGTATTCCCTTCCAGGAGAGCTCCCTCAGGTGTTCCATGGTCCCTGTGTGTAAAAGAGGTATCCCCTTCCAGGAGAACTCCTTCAGGTGTTCCATGGTCCCTGTGTGTACCAGAGGTATCCTCTTCCATCAGAGCTCCTAACATGCTCCATGGTCCCTATGGGCACCTTCCATGAGAGCTCCTGAGGTGCTCCATGATCTCTATGGGTACCAGAACCCCCATGGTTATGGGGACAAGAGGTATCACCTTCCATGAGAGCTCCTGAGGAGCTCCATGGTCTCTGTGTATACCAGAGGTATCCTCTTCCATGAGAGCTCCTGAGATGCTCCATGGTCCCTATGAGCACCAGAGGTATCACCTTGCATGAGAGCTTCGGAGGTGCTCCATGGTCCCTGTGTGTACCAGAGGTATCCCCTTCCAGGAGAGCTCCCTCAGGTGTTCCATGGTCCTGTGTGTACCAGAGGCATCCCTTCCAGGGATGCTGCTGAGGTGTACCATGGTCCCTGTGTGTACCAGAGGTGTCCGCTTCCAGGAGAGCTCCCTCAGGTGCTCCATGGTCCCTGTGTATACCAGAGGTATCCCCTTCCATGAGAGCTCCTGAGATGCTCCATGGTCCCTCTGTGTACCAGAGGTATCACCTTCCAGGAGAGCTCCTACAGATGTTCCATGGTCTCTGTGTATACCAGAGGTATCCTCTTCCATGAGAGCTCCTGAGGTGCTCCATGGTCCCTGTTTATACCAGAGGTATCCCCTTCCATGAGAGCTCCTTCAGGTGCTCCATGGTCCCTGTGTGTACCAGAGGTATCCCCTTCCAGGGATGCTGTTGAGGTGTACCATGGTCTCTGTGAGTACCAGAGGTATCCCCTTCTAGGGGATCTCCCTCAGGTGTTCCATGGTCAATGTGTGCACCAGAGGTATCCCTTTCCAGGAGAGCTCCCTCAGGTGATCCATGGTCCTCAGGTGTTCCATGGACCCTGTGTGTACCAGAGGTATCCCCTTCCAGGAGAGCTCCCTTGGTTGTTTCATGGTCCCTGTGTGTACCAGAGGTATCACCTTCCATGACAGCTCCTGAGGTGCTCCATGGTCCCTGTGTGTACAAGAGGTTTACCTTTCCATGAGAGCTCCTGAGATGCACCATGGTCCCGGTGTGTACCAGAGGTATCCCCTTCCAGGAGAGCTCCCTCGGGTGTTCCATGGTCCCTGTGTGTACCAGAGGTATCCCCTTCCAGGACAGCTCCTGAGATGCTCCATGGTCCCTGTGTGTACCAGAGGTATCCCCTTCCAGGAGAGCTCCCTTGGGTGTTCCATGGTCTCTGTGTGTACCCGAGGTATCCTCTTCCATCAGAGCTCCTGAGATGCTCTAAGGACCCTATGGGCACCAGAGGTATCACCTTCCATGAGAGCCCCTGAGGTGCTCCATGGTCTCTGTGTATACCAGAGGTATCCTCTTCCATGAGAGCTCCTGAGGTACTCCATGGTCCCTATGGGTACCAGAAGCTCCATGGTCCCTACGGGTCCCAGAGGTATCCTCTTCCATTAGAGCTCCTGAGACGCTCCATGGTACCTATGGGTACCAGAGGTATCACCTTCCATGAGAGCTTCTGAGGTGCTCCACGGTCCCTGTGTGTACCAGAGGTATCCCCTTCCAGGGATGCTGCTGAGGTGTACCATGGTCCCTGTGACTACCAGAGGTATCCCCTTCCACGAGAGCTCCCTCAGGTGTTCCATGGTAAATCTGTGTACCAGAGGTATCCCCTTCCAGTAGGGCTACCTCAGGTGTTCCATGGTCCCTGTGTGTACCAGAGGTATCCCTTTCCATGAGAGCTCCTGAGATGCACCATGGTCCCTGTGTGTACCAGAGGTATCCCCTTCCAGGAGTGCTCCCTCTGGTGTTCCATGGTCCCTGTGTGTACCAGAGATATCCCCTTCCAGGAGAGCTCCTGAGATGCTCCATGGTCCCTGTGTGTACCAAAGGTATCCCCTTCCAGAAAAGCTCCCTCAGGTGTTCCATGGTCCCTGTGTGTAACAGAGGTATCCCCTTCCAGGAGAGCTCCATCGGGTGTTCCATGATCCCTGTGTGTACCAGAGGTATCCTCTTCCATTAGCTCCTAAGATGCTCCATGGTCCCTATGGGCACCTTCCATGAGAGCTCCTGAGCTGCTCCATGGTCCCTATGGGTACCAGAACCTCCATGGTTATGGGTACCAGAGGTATCACCTTCCATGAGAGCACCTGAGGAGCTACATGGTCTCTGTGTATACCAGAGGTATCCTCTTCCATGAGAGCTCCTGAGATGCTCCATGGTCCCTATGAGCACCAGAGGTATCACCTTGCATGAGAGCTTCTGAGGTGCTCCATGGTTCCGGTATGTACCAGAGGGATCCCCCTCCACACCAGCTCCCTCAGGTGTTCCATGGTCCTGTGTGTACCAGAGGCATCCCTTCCAGGGATGCTGCTGAGGTGTACCATGGTCCCTGTGTGTACCAGAGGTGTCCGAATCCAGGAGAGCTCCCTCAGGTGCTCCATGGTCCCTGTGTATATCAGAGGTATCCCCTTCCATGAGAGCTCCTGAGATGCTTCATGGTCCCTCTGTGTACCAGAGGTATCACCTTCCAGGAGAGATCCTACAGATGCTCCATGGTCTCTGTGTGTACCAGAGGTATCCTCTTCCATGAAAGCTCCTGAGGTGCTCCATGGTCCCTGTTTATACCAGAGGTATCCCCTTCCATGAGCGCTCCTTCAGGTGTTCCATGGTCCCTGTATGTACCAGAGGTATCCCCTTCCAGGGATGCTGCTGAGGTGAACCATGGTCCCTGTGAGTACCAGAGGTATCCCCTTCTAGGAGATCTCCCTCAGGTGTTCCATGGTCAATGTGTGTACCAGAGGTATCCCCTTCCAGGAGAGCTCCCTCAGGTGTTCCGTGGTCCCTGTGTCTACCAGAGGTATCCCCTTCCAGGAGAGCTCCCTTGGTTGTTCCATGGTCCCTGTGTGTACCAGAGGTATGACCTTCCATGAGAGCTCCTGAGGTGCTCCATGGTCCCTGTGTGTACCACAGGATTCCCTTTCTATGACAGCTCCTGAGATGCACCATGGTCCCGGTATGTACCAGAGGTATCCCCTTCCAGGAGAGCTCCCTCGGGTGTTCCATGGTCCCTGTGTGTACCCGAGGTATCCCCGTCCAGGAGAGCTCCTGAGATGCTCCCTGGTCCCTGTGTGTACAGGATGTATCCCCTTCGAGGAGAGATCCCTTGGGTATTCCATGGTCTCTGTGTGTACCCGAGGAATCCTCTTCCATCAGAGCTCCTGAGATGCTCTATGGACCCTATGGGCACCAGAGGTATCACCTTCCATGAGAGCTCCTGAGGTGCTCCATGGTCTCTGTGTATACCAGAGGTATCCTCTTCCATGAGAGCTCCTGAGATGCTCCATGGTCCCTATGAGCACCAGAGGTATCACCTTCCATGAGAGCTCCTGAGGTGCTCCATGGTCCCTATGGGTACCAGAGGTATCACCTTCCATGAGAGCTTCTGAGGTGCTCCATGGTCCCTCTTTGTACCAGAGGTATCCCCTTCCAGGGATGCTCCTGAGGTGTACCATGGTCCCTGTGACTACCAGAGGTATCCCCTTCACCGAGAGCTCCCTCAGGTGTTCCATGGTAAATCTGTGTACCAGAGGTATCCCCTTCCAGTAGGGCTACCTCAGGTGTTCCATGGTCCCTGTGTGTACCAGAGGTATCACCTTCCATGAGAGCTCCTGAGGTGCCCCATGGTCCCTGTGTGTACCAGAGGTTTCCCTTTCCATGAGAGCTCCTGAGATGCACCATGGTCCCTGTGTGTACCAGAGGTATACCCTTCCAGGAGAGCTCCCTCTGGTGTTCCATGGTCCCTGTGTGCACCAGAGGTATCCCCTTCCAGGAGAGCTCCTGAGATGCTCCATGGTCCCTGTGTGTACCAAAGGTATCCCCTTCCAGAAGAGCTCCCTCAGGTGTTCCATGGTCCCTGTGTGTAACAGAGGTGTCCCCTTCCAGGAGAGCTCCATCGGGTGTTCCATGATCCCTGTGTGTACCAGAGGTATCCTCTTCCATGAGAGCTCCTGAGATGCTCCATGGTCCCTCTGTGTACCAGAGGTATCCCCTTCCAGGAGAGCTCCCTTGGTTGTTCCATGGTCCCTGTGTGTACCAGAGGTATCACCTTCCATGACAGCTCCTGAGGTGCTCCATGGTCCCTGTGTGTACCAGAGGTTTCCCTTTCCATGAGAGCTCCCGAGATGCACCATGGTCCCGGTGTGTACCAGAGATATCCCCTTCCAGGAGATCTCCCTCGGGTGTTCCATGGTCCCTGTGTGTACCAGAGGTATCCCCTTCCAGGAGAGCTCCTGAGATGCTCCATGGTCCCTGTGTGTACCAGAGGTATCCCCTTCCAGGAGAGCTCCCTTGGGTGTTCCATGGTCTCTGTGTATACCCGAGGTATCCTCTTCTATCAGAGCTCCTGAGATGCTCTATGGACCCTATGGGCACCAGAGGTATCACCTTCCATGAGAGCTCCTGAGGTGCTCCATGGGCTCTGTGTATACCAGAGGTTCCTCTTCCATGAGAGCTCCTGAGATGCTCCATGGTCCCTATGAGCACCAGAGGTATCACCTTCCATGAGAGCTCATGAGGTGCTCCATGATCCCTATGGGTACCAGAAGCTCCATGGTCCCTACGGGTACCAGAGGTATCCTCTTCATGAGCGCTCCTGAGATGCTCCATGGTACCTATGGGTACCAGAGGTATCACCTTCCATGAGAGCTCCTGAGGTGCTCCATGGTCCCTGTGTGTACCAGAGACATCCCCTTCCAGGAGAGCTCCCTCTGGTGTTCCATGGTCCCTGTGTGTACTAGAGGTATCCCCTTCCAGGAGAGCTCCTGAGATGCTCCATGGTCCCTGTTTGTACCAAAGGTATCCCCTTCCAGAAGAGCTCCCTCAGGTGTTCCATGGTCCCTGTGTGTAACAGAGGTATCCCGTTCCAGGAGAGCTCCATCGGGTGTTCCATGGTCCCTGTGTGTACCAGAGGTATCCTCTTCCATCAGCTCCTAAGATGCTCCATGGTCCCTATAGGCACCTTCCATGAGAGTTCCTGAGGTGCTCCATGGTCCATATGGGTACCAGAACCTCCATGGTTATGGGTACCAGAGGTATCACCTTCCATGAGAGCACCTGAGGAGCTCCATGGTCTCTGTGTATTCCAGAGGTATCCTCTTCCATGAGAGCTCCTGAGATGCTCCATGGTCCCTAGGAGCACCAGAGGTATCACCTTGCATGAGAGCTTCTGAGGTGCTCCATGGTCCCCGTGTGTACCACAGGTATCCCCTTCCAGGCCAGCTCCCTCAGGTGTTTCATGGTCCTGTGTGTACCAGAGGCATCCCTTCCAGGGATGCTGCTGAGGTGTACCATGGTCCCTGTGTGTACCAGAGGTGTCCGCTTCCAAGAGAGCTCCCTCAGGTGCTCCATGGTCCTTGTGTATACCAGAGGTATCCCCTTCCATGAGAGCTCCTGAGATGCTCCATGGTCCCTCTGTGTACCAGAGGTATCACCTTCCAGGAGAGCTCCTACAGATGCTCCATGGTCTCTGTGTATACCAGAGGTATCCTCTTCCATGAGAGCTCCTGAGGTGCTCCATGGTCCCTGTTTATACCAGAGTTATCCCCTTCCATGAGAGCTCCTTCAGGTGTTCCATGGTCCCTGTATGTACCAGAGGTATCCCCTTCCAGGGATGCTGCTGAGGTGTACCATAGTCCCTGTGAGTACCAGAGGTATCCCCTTCCAGGAGAGCTCCCTCAGGTGTTCCAATGTCCCTGTGTGTACCAGAGGTATCCCCTTCCAGGAGAGCTCCCTTGGTTGTTCCATGGTCCCTGTGTGTACCAGAGGTATCACCTTCCATGGGAGCTCTGAGGTGCTCCATGGTCCCTGTGTGTACCACAGGTTTCCCTTTCTATGAGAGCTCCTGAGATGCACCATGGTCCCGGTGTGTACCAGAGGTATCCCCTTCCAGGAGAGCTCCCTCGGGTGTTCCATGGTCCCTGTGTGTACCAGAGGTATCCCCTTCCAGGAGAGCTCCTGAGATGCTCCATGGTCCCTGTGTGTACCAGAAGTATCCCCTTCCAGGAGAGCTCCCTTGGGTGTTCCATGGTCTCTGTGTGTACCCGAGGAATCCTCTTCCATCAGAGCTCCTGAGATGCTCTATAGACCCTATGGGCACCAGAGGTATCACCTTCCATGAGAGCTCCTGAGGTGCTCCATGGTCTCTGTGTATACCAGAGGTATCCTCTTCCATGAGAGCTCCTGAGATGCTCCATGGTCCCTATGAGCACCAGAGGTATCACCTTCCATGAGAGCTCCTGAGGTGCTCCATGGTCCCTATGGGTACCAGAAGCTCCATGGTCCCTACGGGTACCAGAGGAATCCTCTTCCATGAGAGCTCCTGAGATGCTCTATGGTACCTATGGGTACCAGAGGTATCACCTTCCATGAGAGCTTCTGAGGTGCTCCATGGTCCCTGTGTGTACCAGAGGTATCCCCTTCCAGGGATGCTGCTGAGGTGTACCATGGTCCCTGTGAGTACCAGAGGTATCCCCTTCCAGGAGAGCTCCCTCAGGAGTTCCATGGTAAATCTGTGTACCAGAGGTATCCCCTTCCAATAGGGCTACCTCAGGTGTTCCATGGTCCCTTTGTGTACCAGAGGTATCACCTTCCATGAGAGCTCCTGAGGTGCTCCATGGTCCCTGTATGTACCAGAGGTATCCCCTTCCAGGAGAGCTCCCTCTGGTGTTCCATGGTCCCTGTGTGTACCAGAGGTATCCCATTCCAGGAGAACTCCTGAGATTCTCCATGGTCCCTGTGTGTACCAAAGGTATTCCCTTCCAGGAGAGCTCCCTCAGGTGTTCCATGGTCCCTGTGTGTAAAAGAGGTATCCCCTTCCAGGAGAGCTCCCTCAGGTGTTCCATTGTCCCTGTGTGTACTAGAGGTATCCTCTTCCATCAGAGATCCTAAGATGCTCCATGATCCCTATGGGCACCTTCCATGAGAGCTCCTGAGGTGCTCCATGGTCCCTATGGGTACCAGAACCTCCATGGTTATGGGTACAAGAGGTATCACCTTCCATAAGACCTCCTGAGGAGCTCCATGGTCTCTGTGTATACCGGAGGTATCCTCTTCCATGAGAGCTCCTGAGATGCTCCATGGTCCCTATGAGCACCAGAGGTATCACCTTGCATAAGAGCTTCTGAGGTGCTCCTGTGTGTACCAGAGGTATCCCCTTCCAGGAAAGCTCCCTCAGGTGTTCCATGGTCCTGTGTGTACCAGAGGCATCCCTTCCAGGGATGCTGCTGAGCTGTACCATGGTCCCTGTGTGTAGCAGAGGTGTCTGCTTCCAGGAGAGCTCCCTCAAGTGCTCCATGGTCCCTGTGTATACCAGAGGTATCCCCTTCCATAAGAGCTCCTGAGATGCTCCATAGTCCCTCTGTGTACCAGAGGTATCACCTTCCAGGGGAGCTCCTACAGATGTTCCATGGTCTCTGTGTATACCAGAGGTATCCTCTTCCATGAGAGCTCCTGAGGTGCACCCTGGTCCCTGTTTATACCAGAGGTATCCCCTTCCATGAGAGCTCCTTCAGGTGTTCCATGGTCCCTGTGTGTACCAGAGGTATCTCCTTCCAGGGATGCTCCTGAGGTGAACCATGGTCCCTGTGAGTACCAGAGGTATCCCCTTCTAGGGGATCTCCCTCAGGTGTTCCATGGTCAATATGTGTACCAGAGGTATCCCCTTCCAGGAGAGCTCCCTCAGGTGTTCCATGGTCCTCAGGTGTTCCATGGTCCCTGTGTGTACCAGAGGTATCCCCTTCCAGGAGAGCTCCCTTGGTTGTTCCATGGTCCCTTGTGTGTACCAGAGGTATCACCTTCCATGACAGCTCCTGATGTGCTCCATGGTCCCTGTGTGTACCACAGGTTTCCCTTTCCATGAGAGCTCCTGAGATGCACCACGGTCCCGGTGTGTACCAGAGGTATCTCCTTCCAGGAGATCTCCCTCGGGTGTTCCATGGTCCCTGTGTGTACCAGAGGTATCCCCTTCCAGGAGAGCTCCTGACATGCTCCATGGTCCCTGTGAGTACCAGAGGTATCCCCTTCCAGGGATGCTGCTGAGGTGTACCATGGTCCCTGTGAGTACCAGAGGTATCCCCTTCCAGGAGATCTCCCTCAGGTGTTCCATGGTCAATGTGTGTACCAGAGGGATCCCCTTCCAGGAGAGCTCCTGAGGTGCTCCATGGTCCCTGTGTGTACCAGAGGTATCCCTTTCCATGAGAGCTCCTGAGATGCATCATGGTCCCTGTGTGTACCAGATGTATCCCCTTCCAGGAGAGCTCCCTCTGGTGTTCCATGGTCCCTGTGTGTACCAGAGGTATCCCCTTCCAGGAGAGCTCCTGAGATTCTCCATGGTCCCTGTGTGTACCAAAGGTATTCCCTTCCAGGAGAGCTCCCTCAGGTGTTCCATGGTCCCTCTGTGTAAAAGAGGTATCCCCATCCAGGAGAGCTCCCTCAGGTGTTCCATGGTCCCTGTGTGTACCAGAGGTATCCTCTTCCATCAGAGCTCCTAAGATGCTCCATGGTCCCTATGGGCACCTTCCATGAGAGCTCCTGAGGTGCTCCATGATCCCTATGGGTACCAGAACCTCCATGGTTATGTGTACAAGGGGTATCACCTTCCATGAGAGCTCCTGAGGAGCTCCATGGTCTCTTTGTATACCGGAGGTATCCTCTTCCATGAGAGCTCCTGAGATGCTCCACGGTCCCTATGAGCACCAGAGGTATCACCTTGCATGAGAGCTTCGGAGGTGCTCCATGGTCCCTGTGTGTACCAGAGGTATCCCCTTCCAGGAGAGCTCCCTCAGGTGTTCCATGGTCCTGTGAGTACCAGAGGCATCCCTTCCAGGGATGCTGCTGAGGTGTACCATGGTCCCTGTGTGTACCAGAGGTGTCCGCTTCCAGGAGAGCTCCCTAAGGTGCTCCATGGTCCCTGTGTATACCAGAGGTATCCCCTTCCTTGAGAGCTCCTGAGATGCTCCATGGTCCCTCTGTGTACCAGAGGTATCACCTTCCAGGAGAGCTCCTACAGATGTTCCATGGTCTCTGTGTATACCAGAGGTATCCTCTTCCATGAGAGCTCCTGAGGTGCTCCATGGTCCCTGTTTATACCAGAGGTATCCCCTTCCATGAGAGCTCCCTCAGGTGTTCCATGCTCAATGTGTGCACCAGAGGTATCCCCTTCCAGGAGAGCTCCCTCAGGTGTTCCATGGTCCTCAGGTGTTCCATGGTCCCTGTGTGTACCAGAGGTATCCCCTTCCAGGAGAGCTCCCTTGGATGTTTCATGGTCCCTGTGTGTACCAGAGGTATCACCTTCCATGAGAGCTCCTGAGGTGCCCCATGGTCCCCGTGTGTACCAAAGGTATCCCTTTCCATGTCAGCTCCTGAGATGCACCATGGTCCCTGTATGTACCAGAGGTATACCCTTCCAGGAGAGCTCCCTCTGGTGTTCCATGGTCCCTGTGTGTACCAGAGGTATCCCCTTCCAGGAGAGCTCCTGAGATGCTCCATGGTCCCTGTCTGTACCAAAGGCATCCCCTTCCAGAAGAGCTCCCTCAGGTGTTCCATGGTCCCTGTGTGTAACAGAGGTGTCCCCTTCCAGGAGAGCTCCATCGGATGTTCCATGATCCCTGTGTGTACCAGAGGTATCCTCTTCCATGAGAGCTCCTGAGATGCTCCATTGTCCCTCTGTGTACCACAGGTATCACCTTCCAGGAGAGCTCCTACAGATGCTCCATGGTCTCTGTGTATACCAGAGGTATCCTCTTCCATGAGAGCTCCTGAGGTGCTCCATGGTCCCTGTTTATACCAGAGGTGTCCCCTTCCATGAGAGCTCCTTCAAGTGTTCCATGGTCCCTGTATGTACCAGAGGTATCCCCTTCCAAGGATGCTGCTGAGGTGTACCATGGTCCCTGTGAGTACCAGAGGTATCCCCTTCTAGGAGATCTCCCTCAGGTGTTCCTTGGCCAATGTGTGTACCAGAGGTATCCCCTTCCAGGAGAGCTCCCTCAGGTGCTCCATGGTCCCTGTGTGTACCAGAGGTATCCCCTTCCAGGAGAGCTCCCTTGGTTGTTCCATGGTCCCTGTTTGTACCAGAGGTATCACCTTCGATGAGAGCTCCTGAGGTGCTCCATGGTCCCTGTGTGTACCACAGGTTTCCCTTTCTATGAGAGCTCCTGAGATGCACCATGATCCCGGTGTGTACCAGAGGTATCCCCTTCCAGGAGAGCTCCCTCGGGTGTTTCATGGTCCCTGTGTGTACCAGAGTTATCCCCTTCCAGGAGAGCTCCTGAGATGCTCCATGGTCCCTGTGTGTACCAGAAGTATCCCCTTCCAGGAGAGCTCTCTTGGGTGTTCCATGGTCTCTGTGTGTACCCGAGGAATCCTCTTCCATCAGAGCTCCTGAGATGCTCTATGGACCCTATGGGCACCAGAGGTATCACCTTCCATGAGAGCTCCTGAGGTGCTCCATGGTCTCCGTGTATACCAGAGGTATCCTCTTCCATGAGAGCTCCTGAGATGCTCCTGGTCCCTATGAGCACCAGAGGTATCACCTTCCATGAGAGCTCCTGAGGTGCTCCATGGTCCCTATGGGTACCAGAAGCTCCATGGTCCCTACGGGTACCAGAGGAATCCTCTTCCATGAGAGCTCCTGAGATGCTCTATGGTACCTATGGGTACCAGAGGTATCACCTTCCATGAGAGCTTCTGAGGTGCTCCATGGTCCCTGTGTGTACCAGAGGTATCCCTTTGCAGGGATGCTGCTGAGGTATACCATGGTCCCTGTGAGTACCAGAGGTATCCCCTTCCAGGAGAGCTCCCTCAGGTGTTCCATGGTAAATCTGTGTACCAGAGGTATCCCCTTCCAGTAGGGCTACCTCAGGTGTTCCATGGTCCCTGTGTGTACCAGAGGTATCACCTTCCATGAGAGCTCCTGAGGTGCTCCATGGTCCCTGTGTGTACCAGAGGTATCCCCTTCCAGGAGAGCTCCTGAGATGCTCCATGGTCCCTGTGTGTACCAGAGGTATCCCCTTCCATGAGAGCTCCTGAGATGCTCCATGTTCCCTATGAGCACCAGAGGTATCACCTTCCATGAGAGCTCCTGAGGTGCTCCATGGTCCCTATGGGTACCAGAAGCTCCATGGTCCCTACGGGTCCCAGAGGTATCCTCTTCCATTAGAGCTCCTGAGATGCTCCATGGTACCTATGGGTACCAGAGGTATCACCTTCCATGAGAGCTTCTGAGGTGCTCCATGGTCCCTGTGTGTACCAGAGGTATCCCCTTCCAGGGATGCTGCTGAGGTGTACCATGGTCCCTGTGACTACCAGAGGTATCCCCTTCCACGAGAGCTCCCTCAGGTGTTCCATGGTAAATCTGTGTACCAGAGGTATCCCCTTCCAGTAGGGCTACCTCAGGTGTTCCATGGTCCCTGTGTGTACCAGAGGTATCACTTCCATGAGAGCTCCTGAGGTGCCCCATGGTCCCTGTGTGTACCAGAGGTATCCCTTTCCATGAGAGCTCCTGGGATGCACCATGGTCCCTGTGAGTACCAGAGGTATCCCCTTCCAGGAGTGCTCCCTCTGGTGTTCCATGGTCCCTGTGTGTACCAGAGATATCCCCTTCCAGGAGAGCTCCTGAGATGCTCCATGGTCCCTGTGTGTACCAAAGGTATCCCCTTCCAGAAAAGCTCCCTCAGGTGTTCCATGGTCCCTGTGTGTAACAGAGGTATTCCCTTCCATGAGAGCTCCATCGGGTGTTCCATGATCCCTGTGTGTACCAGAGGTATCCTCTTCCATCAGCTCCTAAGATGCTCCATGGTCCCTATGGGCACCTTCCATGAGAGCTCCTGAGGTGCTCCATGGTCCCTATGGGTACCAGAACCTCCATGGTTATGGGTACCAGAGGTATCACCTTCCATGAGAGCACCTGAGGAGCTCCATGGTCTCTGTGTATACCGGAGGTATCCTCTTCCATGAGAGCTCCTGAGATGCTCCATGGTCCCTATGAGCACCAGAGGTATCACCTTGCATGAGAGCTTCTG
This sequence comes from Pleurodeles waltl, assembly GCF_031143425.1. Taxonomy (NCBI): domain Eukaryota; kingdom Metazoa; phylum Chordata; class Amphibia; order Caudata; family Salamandridae; genus Pleurodeles; species Pleurodeles waltl. The sequence goes on from NC_090448.1 coordinate 1,192,842,589, forward strand.
AGGTGCTCCATGGTCCCGGTATGTACCAGAGGGATCCCCTTCCACGCCAGCTCCCTCAGGTGTTCCATGGTCCTGTGTGTACCAGAGGCATCCCTTCCAGGAATGCTGCTGAGGTGTACCATGGTCCCTGTGTGTACCAGAGGTGTCCGAATCCAGGAGAGCCCCCTCAGGTGCTCTATGGTCCCTGTGTATATCAGAGGTATCCCCTTCCATGAGAGCTCCTGAGATGCTCCATGGTCCCTCTGTGTACCAGAGGTATCACCTTCCAGGAGAGCTCCTACAGATGCTCCATGGTCTCTGTGTATACCAGAGGTATCCTCTTCCATGAAAGCTCCTGAGGTGCTCCATGGTCCCTGTTTATACCAGAGGTATCCCCTTCCATGAGAGCTCCTTCAGGTGTTCCATTGTCCCTGTATGTACCAGAGGTATCTCCTTCCAGGGATGCTCCTGAGGTGAACCATGGTCCCTGTGAGTACCAGAGGTATCCCCTTCTAGGAGATCTCCCTCAGGTGTTCCATGGTCAATGTGTGTACCAGAGGTATCCCCTTCCAGGAGAGCTCCCTCAGGTGTTCCATGGTCCCTGTGTCTACCATAGGTATCCCCTTCCAGGAGAGCTCCCTTGGTTGTTCCATGGTCCCTGTGTGTACCAGAGGTATGACCTTCCATGAGAGCTCCTGAGGTGCTCCATGGTCCCTGTGTGTACCACAGGTTTCCCTTTCTATGACAGCTCCTGAGATGCACCATGGTCCCGGTGTGTACCAGAGGTATCCCCTTCCAGGAGAGCTCCCTCGGGTGTTCCATGGTGCCTGTGTGTACCCGAGGTATCCCCTTCCAGGAGAGCTCCTGAGATGCTCCATGGTCCCTGTGTGTACCAGATGTATCCCCTTCCCGGAGAGCTCCCTTGGGTATTCCATGGTCTCTGTGTGTACCCGAGGAATCCTCTCCCATCAGAGCTCCTGAGATGCTCTATGGACCCTATGGGTACCAGAGGTATCACCTTCCATGAGAGCTCCTGAGGTGCTCCATGGTCTCTGTGTATACCAGAGGTATCCTCTTCCATGAGAGCTCCTGAGATGCTCCATGGTCCCTATGAGCACCAGAGGTATCACCTTCCATGAGAGCTCCTGAGGTGCTCCATGGTCCCTATGGGTACCAGAGGTATCACCTTCCATGAGAGCTTCTGAGGTGCTCCATGGTCCCTGTGTGTACCAGAGGTATCCCCTTCCAGGGATGCTCCTGAGGTGTACCATGGTCCCTGTGACTACCAGAGGTATCCCCTTCCACGAGAGCTCCCTCAGGTGTTCCATGGTAAATCTGTGTACCAGAGGTATCCCCTTCCAGTAGGGCTACCTCAGGTGTTCCATGGTCCCTGTGTGTACCAGAGGTATCACCTTCCATGAGAGCTCCTGAGGTGCCCCATGGTCCCTATGTGTACCAGAGGTATCCCTTTCCATGAGAGCTCCTGAGATGCACCATGGTACCTGTGTGTACCAGAGGTATACCCTTCCAGGAGAGCTCCCTCTGGTGTTCCATGGTCCCTGTGTGTACCAGAGGTATCCCCTTCCAGGAGAGCTCCTGAGATGCTCCATGGTCCCTGTGTGTACCAAAGGTATCCCCTTCCAGAAGAGCTCCCTCAGGTGTTCCATGGTCTCTGTGTGTAACAGAGGTGTCCCCTTCCAGGAGAGCTCCATCGGGTGTTCCATGATCCCTGTGTGTACCAGAGGTATCCTCTTCCATGAGAGCTCCTGAGATGCTCCATTGTCCCTCTGTGTACCAGAGGTATCACCTTCCAGGAGAGCTCCTACAGATGCTCCATGGTCTCTGTGTATACCAGAGGTATCCTCTTCCATGAGAGCTCCTGAGGTGCTCCATGGTCCCTGTTTATACCAGAGGTGTCCCCTTCCATGAGAGCTCCTTCAAGTGTTCCATGGTCCCTGTATGAACCAGAGGTATCCCCTTCCAGGGATGCTGCTGAGGTGTACCATGGTCCCTGTGAGTACCAGAGGTATCCCCTTCTAGGAGATCTCCCTCAGGAGTTCCATGGCCAATGTGTGTACCAGAGGTATCCCCTTCCAGGAGAGCTCCCTCAGGTGCTCCATGGTCCCTGTGTGTACCAGAGGTATCCCCTTCCAGGAGAGCTCCCTTGGTTGTTCCATGGTCCCTGTTTGTACCAGAGGTATCACCTTCCATGAGAGCTCCTGAGGTGCTCCATGGTCCCTGTGTGTACCACAGGTTTCTCTTTCTATGAGAGCTCCTGAGATGCACCATGATCCCGGTGTGTACCAGAGGTATCCCCTTCCAGGAGAGCTCCCTCGGGTGTTTCATGGTCCCTGTGTGTACCAGAGTTATCCCCTTCCAGGAGAGCTCCTGAGATGCTCCATGGTCCCTGTGTGTACCAGAAGTATCCCCTTCCAGGAGAGCTCTCTTGGGTGTTCCATGGTCTCTGTGTGTATCCGAGGAATCCTCTTCCATCAGAGCTCCTGAGATGCTCTATGGACCCTATGGGCACCAGAGGTATCACCTTCCATGAGAGCTCCTGAGGTGCTCCATGGTCTCTGTGTATACCAGAGGTATCCTCTTCCATGAGAGCTCCTGAGATGCTCCTGGTCCCTATGAGCACCAGAGGTATCACCTTCCATGAGAGCTCCTGAGGTGCTCCATGGTCCCTATGGGTACCAGAAGTTCCATGGTCCCTACGGGTACCAGAGGAATCCTCTTCCATGAGAGCTCCTGAGATGCTCTATGGTACCTATGGGTACCAGAGGTATCACCTTCCATGAGAGCTTCTGAGGTGCTCCATGGTCCCTGTGTGTACCAGAGGTATCCCTTTCTAGGGATGCTGCTGAGGTATACCATGGTCCCTGTGAGTACCAGAGGTATCCCCTTCCAGGAGAGCTCCCTCAGGTGTTCCATGGTAAATCTGTGTACCAGAGGTATCCCCTTCCATTAGGGCTACCTCAGGTGTTCCATGGTCCCTGTGTGTACCAGAGGTATCACCTTCCATGAGGGCTCCTGAGGTGCTCCATGGTCCCTGTGTGTACCAGAGGTATCCCCTTCCAGGAGAGCTCCTGAGATGCTCCATGGTCCCTGTGTGTACCAGAAGTATCCCCTTCCAGGAGAGCTCCCTTGGGTGTTCCATGGTCTCTGTGTGTACCCGAGGAATCCTCTTCCATCAGAGCTCCTGAGATGCTCAATGGACCCTATGGGCACCAAACGTATCACCTTCCATGAGAGCTCCTGAGGTGCTCCATGGTCTCTGTGTATACCAGTGGTATCCTCTTCCATGAGAGCTCGTGAGATGTTCCATGGTCTCTATGAGCACCAGAGGTATCACCTTCCATGAGAGCTCCTGAGGTGCTCCATGGTCCCTATGGGTACCAGAAGCTCCATGGTGCCTACGGGTACCAGAGGAATCCTGTTCCATGAGAGCTCCTGAGATGCTCTATGGTACCTATGGGTACCAGAGGTATCACCTTCCATGAGAGCTTCTGAGGTGCTCCATGGTCCCTGTGTGTACCAGAGGTATCCCCTTCCAGGAGAGCTCCCTCAGGTGTTCCATGGTAAATCTGTGTACCAGAGGTATCCCCTTCCAGTAGGGCTATCTCAGGTGTTCCATGGTCCCTGTGTGTACCAGAGGTATCACCTTCCATGAGAGCTCCTAAGGTGCTCCATGGTCTCTGTGTGTACCAGAGGTATCCCTTTCCATGAGAGCTCCTGAAATGCACCATGGTCCCGGTGTGTACCAGAGGTATCCCCCTCCAGGAGAGCTCCCTCTGGTGTTCCATGGTCCCTGTGTGTACCAGAGGTATCCTCTTCCAGGAGAGCTCCTGAGATGCTCCATGGTCCCTGTGTGTACCAAAGGTATCCCCTTCCAGAAGAACTCCCTCAAGCGTTCCATGGTCCCTGTGTGTAACAGAGGTATCTCCTTCCAGAAGCGCTCCATCAGGTGTTCCATGGTCCCTGTGTGTACCAGAGGTATCCTCTTCCATCAGCTCCTAAGATGCTCCATGGTCCCAATGGGCACCTCCAATGAGATCTCCTGAGGTGCTTCATGGTCCCTATGTGTACCAGAACCTCCATGGTTATGGGTACCAGAGGTATCACCTTCCATGAGAGCACCTGAGGAGCTCCATGATCTCTGTGTATACCGGAGGTATCCTCTTCCATGAGAGCTCCTGAGATGCTCCATGGACCCTATGGGCACCAGAGGTATCACCTTCCATGAGAGCTCCTGAGGTGCTCCATGGTATCTGTGTATACCAGAGGTATCCTCTTCCATGAGAGCTCCTGAGATGCTCCTGGTCCCTATGAGCACCAGAGGTATCACCTTCCATGAGAGCTCCTGAGGTGCTCCATGGTCCCTATGGGTACCAGAAGTTCCATGGTCCCTACGGGTACCAGAGGAATCCTCTTCCATGAGAGCTCCTGAGATGCTCTATGGTACCTATGGGTACCAGAGGTATCACCTTCCATGAGAGCTTCTGAGGTGCTCCATGGTCCCTGTGTGTACCAGAGGTATCCCTTTCCAGGGATGCTGCTGAGGTATACCATGGTCCCTGTGAGTACCAGAGGTATCCCCTTCCAGGAGAGCTCCCTCAGGTGTTCCATGGTAAATCTGTGTACCAGAGGTATCCCCTTCCAGTAGGGCTACCACAGGTGTTCCATGGTCCCTGTGTGTACCAGAGGTATCACCTTCCATGAGAGCTCCTGAGGTGCTCCATGGTCCCTGTGTGTACCAGAGGTATCCCCTTCCAGGAGAGCTCCTGAGATGCTCCATGGTCCCTGTGTGTACCAGAAGTATCCCCTTCCAGGAGAGCTCCCTTGGGTGTTCCATGGTCTCTGTGTGTACCCGAGGAATCCTCTTCCATCAGAGCTCCTGAGATGCTCAATGGACCCTATGGGCACCAAACGTATCACCTTCCATGAGAGCTCCTGAGGTGCTCCATGGTCTCTGTGTATACCAGTGGTATCCTCTTCCATGAGAGCTCGTGAGATGCTCCATGGTCTCTATGAGCACCAGAGGTATCACCTTCCATGAGAGCTCCTGAGGTGCTCCATGGTCCCTATGGGTACCAGAAGCTCCATGGTGCCTACGGGTACCAGAGGAATCCTGTTCCATGAGAGCTCCTGAGATGCTCTATGGTACCTATGGGTACCAGAGGTATCACCTTCCATGAGAGCTTCTGAGGTGCTCCATGGTCCCTGTGTGTACCAGAGGTATCCCCTTCCAGGAGAGCTCCCTCAGGTGTTCCATGGTAAATCTGTGTACCAGAGGTATCCCCTTCCAGTAGGGCTATCTCAGGTGTTCCATGGTCCCTGTGTGTACCAGAGGTATCACCTTCCATGAGAGCTCCTAAGGTGCTCCATGGTCTCTGTGTGTACCAGAGGTATCCCTTTCCATGAGAGCTCCTGAAATGCACCATGGTCCCGGTGTGTACCAGAGGTATCCCCCTCCAGGAGAGCTCCCTCTGGTGTTCCATGGTCCCTGTGTGTACCAGAGGTATCCTCTTCCAGGAGAGCTCCTGAGATGCTCCATGGTCCCTGTGTGTACCAAAGGTATCCCCTTCCAGAAGAACTCCCTCAAGCGTTCCATGGTCCCTGTGTGTAACAGAGGTATCTCCTTCCAGAAGCGCTCCATCGGGTGTTCCATGGTCCCTGTGTGTACCAGAGGTATCCTCTTCCATCAGCTCCTAAGATGCTCCATGGTCCCTATGGGCACCTCCAATGAGATCTCCTGAGGTGCTTCATGGTCCCTATGTGTACCAGAACCTCCATGGTTATGGGTACCAGAGGTATCACCTTCCATGAGAGCACCTGAGGAGCTCCATGATCTCTGTGTATACCGGAGCTATCCTCTTCCATGAGAGCTCCTGAGATGCTCCATGGTCCCTATGAGCACCAGAGGTATTACCTTGCATGATAGCTTCTGAGGGGCTCCATGGTCCCTATGTGTACCAGAGGTATCCCCTTCCAGGAGAGCTCCCTCAGGTGTTCCATGGTCCTGGGTGTACCAGAGGCATCCCTTCCAGGGATGCTGCTGAGGTGAACCATGGTCCCTGCGTGTACTGCTGCAGACTTATACCATGGTCCCTGCGAGTACCAGAGGTATCCCCTTCCAGGTATCCCCTTCCAGGAGAGCTCCCTCAGGTGTTCCATGGTAAATCTGTGTACCAGAGGTATCACCTTCCATGAGAGCTTCTGAGGTGCTCCATGGTCCCTGTGTGTACCAGAGGTATCCCCTTCCAGGAGAGCTCCCTCAGGTGTTCCATGGTAAATCTGTGTACCAGAGGTATCCCCTTCCAGTAGGGCTATCTCAGGTGTTCCATGGTCCCTGTGTGTACCAGAGGTATCACCTTCCATGAGAGCTCCTAAGGTGCTCCATGGTCTCTGTGTGTACCAGAGGTATCCCTTTCCATGAGAGCTCCTGAAATGCACCATGGTCCCGGTGTGTACCAGAGGTATCCCCCTCCAGGAGAGCTCCCTCTGGTGTTCCATGGTCCCTGTGTGTACCAGAGGTATCCTCTTCCAGGAGAGCTCCTGAGATGCTCCATGGTCCCTGTGTGTACCAAAGGTATCCCCTTCCAGAAGAGCTCCCTCAAGCGTTCCATGGTCCCTGTGTGTAACAGAGGTATCTCCTTCCAGAAGAGCTCCATCGGGTGTTCCATGGTCCCTGTGTGTACCAGAGGTATCCTCTTCCATCAGCTCCTAAAATGCTCCATGGTCCCTATGGGCACCTTCCATGAGATCTCCTGAGGTGCTTCATAGTCCCTATGGGTACCAGAACCTCCATGGTTATGGGTACCAGAGGTATCACCTTCCATGAGAGCACCTGAGGAGCTCCATGATCTCTGTGTATACCGGAGGTATCCTCTTCCATGAGAGCTCCTGAGATGCTTCATGGTCCCTATGAGCACCAGAGATATTACCTTGCATGAGAGCTTCTGAAGTGCTCCATGGTCCCTGTGTGTACCAGAGGTATCCCCTTCCAGGAGAGCTCCCTCAGGTGTTCCATGGTCCTGGGTGTACCAGAGGCATCCCTTTCAGGGATGCTGCTGAGGTGAACCATGGTCCCTGCGTGTACCACAGGTATCCTTTCCAGGAATGCTGCTGAGGTGCACCATGGTCCCTGTGTGTAACAGAGGTATCCCCTTCCAGGAGAGCTCCCTCGGGTGTTCCATGGTCCCTGTGTATACCAGAGGTATCCTCTTCCATGAGAGCTCCTGAGATCCTACATTGTCCCTGTGTGTACCAGAAGTATCCCCTTCCAGGAGAGCTCCCTTGGGTGTTCCATGGTCTCTGTGTGTACCCGAGGAATCCTCTTTCATCAGAGCTCCTGAGATGCTCTATGTACCCTATGGGCACCAGAGGTATCACCTTCCATGAGAGCTCCTGAGGTGCTCCATGGTCTCTGTGTATCCCATAGGTATCCTCTTCCATGAGAGCTCCTGAGATGCTCCATGGTCCCTATGAGCACCAGAGGTATCACCTTCCATGAGAGCTCCTGAGGTGCTCCATGGTCCCTATGGATACCAGAAGCTCCATGGTCCCTACGGGTACCAGAGGAATCCTCGTCCATGAGAGCTCCAGAGATGCTCTATGGTACCTATGGGTACCAGAGGTATCACCTTCCATGAGAGCTTCTGAGGTGCTCCATGGTCCCTGTGTGTACCAGAGGTATCCCTTTCCAGGGATGCTGCTGAGGTATACCATGGTCCCTGTGAGTACCAGAGGTATCCCCTTCCAGGAGAGCTCCCTCAGGTGTTCCATGGTAAATCTGTGTTCCAGAGGTATCCCCTTCCAGTAGGGCTACCTCAGGTGTTTCATGGTCCCTGTGTGTACCAGAGGTATCACCTTCCATGAGAGCTCCTGAGATGCTCCATGGTCCCTGTGTGTACCAGAGGTATCCCCTTCCAGGAGAGCTCCCTCAGGTGTTCCATGGTAAATCTGTGTACCAGAGGTATCCCCTTCCAGTAGGGCTATCTCAGGTGTTCCATGGTCCCTGTGTGTACCAGAGGTATCACCTTCCATGAGAGCTCCTAAGGTGCTCCATGGTCTCTGTGTGTACCAGAGGTATCCCTTTCCATGAGAGCTCCTGAAATGCACCATGGTCCCGGTGTGTACCAGAGGTATCCCCCTCCAGGAGAGCTCCCTCTGGTGTTCCATGGTCCCTGTGTGTACCAGAGGTATCCTCTTCCAGGAGAGCTCCTGAGATGCTCCATGGTCCCTGTGTGTACATAAGGTATCCCCTTCCAGAAGAACTCCCTCAAGCGTTCCATGGTCCCTGTGTGTAACAGAGGTATCTCCTTCCAGAAGCGCTCCATCGGGTGTTCCATGGTCCCTGTGTGTACCAGAGGTATCCTCTTCCATCTCCTAAGATGCTCCATGGTCCCTATGGGCACCTCCAATGAGATCTCCTGAGGTGCTTCATGGTCCCTATGTGTACCAGAACCTCCATGGTTATGGGTACCAGAGGTATCACCTTCCATGAGAGCACCTGAGGAGCTCCATGATCTCTGTGTATACCGGAGCTATCCTCTTCCATGAGAGCTCCTGAGATGCTCCATGGTCCCTATGAGCACCAGAGGTATTACCTTGCATGAGAGCTTCTGAGGGGCTCCATGGTCCCTATGTGTACCAGAGGTATCCCCTTCCAGGAGAGCTCCCTCAGGTGTTCCATGGTCCTGGGTGTACCAGAGGCATCCCTTCCAGGGATGCTGCTGAGGTGAACCATGGTCCCTGCGTGTACTGCTGCAGACTTATACCATGGTCCCTGCGAGTACCAGAGGTATCCCCTTCCAGGTATCCCCTTCCAGGAGAGCTCCCTCAGGTGTTCCATGGTAAATCTGTGTACCAGAGGTATCCCTTTCCAGTAGGGCTACCTCAGGTGGTCCATGGTCCCTGTGTGTACCAGAGGTATCACCTTCCATGAGAGCTCCTAAGGTGCTCCATGGTCCCTGTGTGTACCAGAGGTATCCCTTTCCATGAGAGCTCCTGAGATGCACCATGGTCCTGGTGTGTACCAGAGGTATCCCCCTCCAGGAGAGCTCCCTCTGGTGTTCCATGGTCCCTGTGTGTACCAGAGGTATCCTCTTCCAGGAGAGCTCCTGAGATGCTCCATGGTCCCTGTGTGTACCAAAGGTATCCCCTTCCAGAAGAGCTCCCTCAAGCGTTCCATGGTCCCTGTGTGTAACAGAGGTATCTCCTTCCAGAAGAGCTCCATCGGGTGTTCCATGGTCCCTGTGTGTACCAGAGGTATCCTCTTCCATCAGCTCCTAAGATGCTCCATGGTCCCTATGGGCACCTTTCATGAGATCTCCTGAGGTGCTTCATAGTCCCTATGGGTACCAGAACCTCCATGGTTATGGGTACCAGAGGTATCACCTTCCATGAGAGCACCTGAGGAGCTCCATGATCTCTCTGTATACCGGAGGTATCCTCTTCCATGAGAGCTCCTGAGATGCTCCATGGTCCCTATGAGCACCAGAGATATTACCTTGCATGAGAGCTTCTGAGGTGCTCCATGGTCCCTGTGTGTACCAGAGGTATCCCCTTCCAGGAGAGCTCCCTCAGGTGTTCCATGGTCCTGGGTGTACCAGAGGCATCCCTTCCAGGGATGCTGCTGAGGTGAACCATGGTCCCTGCGTGTACCACAGGTATCCTTTCCAGGGATGCTGCTGAGGGGCACCATGGTCCCTGTGTGTAACAGAGGTATCCCCTTCCAGGAGAGCTCCCTCGGGTGTTCCATGGTCCCTGTGTATACCAGAGGTATCCCCTTCCATGAGAGCTCCTGAGAGCCTACATTGTCCCTGTGTGTACCAGAAGTATCCCCTTCCAGGAGAGCTCCCTTGGGTGTTCCATGGTCTCTGTGTGTACCTGAGGAATCCTCTTTCATCAGAGCTCCTGAGATGCTCTATGGCCAGAGGTATCACCTTCCATGAGAGCTCCTGAGGTGCTCCATGGTCTCTGTGTATCCCATAGGTATCCTCTTCCATGAGAGCTCCTGAGATGCTCCATGGTCCCTATGAGCACCAGAGGTATCACCTTCCATGAGAGCTCCTGAGGTGCTCCATGGTCCCTATGGATACCAGAAGCTCCATGGTCCCTACGGGTACCAGAGGAATCCTCGTCCATGAGAGCTCCTGAGGTGCTCTATGGTACCTATGGGTACCAGAGGTATCACCTTCCATGAGAGCTTCTGAGGTGCTCCATGGTCCCTGTGTGTACCAGAGGTATCCCTTTCCAGGGATGCTGCTGAGGTATACCATGGTCCCTGTGAGTACCAGAGGTATCCCCTTCCAGGAGAGCTCCCTCAGGTGTTCCATGGTAAATCTGTGTACCAGAGGTATCCCCTTCCAGTAGGGCTACCTCAGGTGTTCCATGGTCCTTGTGTGTACCAGAGGTATCACCTTCCATGAGAGCTCCTGAGATGCTCCATGGTCCCTGTGTGTACCAGAAGTATCCCCTTCCAGGAGAGCTCCCTTAGACTCCATGGTCCCTGTGTGTACCAGAGGTATCCCCTTCCAGGAGAGCTCCTGAGATGCTCCATGGTCCCTGTGTGTACCAGAAGTATCCCCTTCCAGGAGAGCTCCCTTGGGTGTTCCATGCTCTGTGTGTACCCGAGGAATCCTCTTCCATCAGAGCTCCTGAGATGCTCAATGCACCCTATGGGCACCAGACGTATGACTGTCCATGAGAGCTCCTGAGGTGCTCCATGGTCTCTGTGTATACCAGTGGTATCCGCTTCCATGAGAGCTCCTGAGATGCTCCATGGTCCCTATGAGCACCAGAGGTATCACCTTCCATGAGAGCTCGTGAGGTGCTCCATGGTCCCTATGGGTACCAGAAGCTCCATGGTCCCTACGGGTACCAGAGGAATCCTGTTCCATGAGAGCTCCTGAGATGCTCTATGGTACCTATGGTTACCAGAGGTATCACCTTCCATGAGAGCTTCAGAGGTGCTCCATGGTCCCTGTGTGTACCAGAGGTATCCCCTTCCAGGAGAGCTCCCTCAGGTGTTCCATGGTAAATCTGTGTACCAGAGGTATCCCCTTCCACTAGGGCTACCTCAGGTGTTCCAAGGTCCCTGTGTGTACCAGAGGTATCACCTTCCATGAGAGCTCCTAAGGTGCTCCATGGTCCCTGTGTGTACCAGAGGTATCCCTTTCCATGAGAGCTCCTGAAATGCACCATGGTCCCGGTGTGTACCAGAGGTATCCCCCTCCAGGAGAGCTCCCTCTGGAGTTCCATGGTCCCTGTGTGTACCAGAGGTATTCTCTTCCAGGAGAGCTCCTTTGATGCTCCATGGTCCCTGTGTGTACCAAAGGTATCCCCTTCCAGAAGAGCTCCCTCAAGCGTTCCATGGTCCCTGTGTGTAACTGAGGTATCTCCTTCCAGAAGAGCTCCATCGGGTGTTCCATGGTCCCTGTGTGTACCAGAGGTATCCTCTTCCATCAGCTCCTAAGATGCTCCATGGTCCCTATGGGCACCTTCCATGAGATCTCCTGAGGTGCTTCATGGTCCCTATGGGTTCCAGAACCTCCATGGTTATGGGTACCAGAGGTATCACCTTCCATGAGAGCACCTGAGGAGCTCCATAATCTCTATGTATACCGGAGCTATCCTCTTCCATGAGAGCTCCTGAGATGCTCCATGGTCCCTATGAGCACCAGAGGTATCACCTTGCATGAGAGCTTCTGAGGTGCTCCATGGTCCCTGTGTTTACCAGAGGTATCCCCTTCCAGGCCAGCTCCCTCAGGTGTTCCATAGTCCTGTGTGTACCAGAGGCATCCCTTCCAGGGATGCTGCTGAGGTGTACCATGGTCCCTGTGTGTACCAGAGGTGTCCGCTTCCGGGAGAGCTCCCTCAGGTGCTCCATGGTCCCTGTGTATACCAGAGGTATCCCCTTCCATGAGAGCTCCTGAGATGCTCCATGGTCCCTCTGTGTACCAGAGGTATCACCTTCCAGGAGAGCTCCTACAGATGCTCCATGGTCTCTGTGTATACCAGAGGTATCCTCTTCCATGAGAGCTCCTGAGGTGCTCCGTGGTCCCTGTTTATACCAGAGGTGTCCCCTTCCATGAGAGCTCCTTCAAGTGTTCCATGGTCCCTGTATGTACCGGAGGTATCCCCTTCCAGGGATGCTGCTGAGGTGTACCATGGTCCCTGTGAGTACCAGAGGAATCCCCTTCTAGGAGATCTCCCTCAGGTGTTCCATGGCCAATGTGTGTACCAGAGGTATCCCCTTCCAGGAGAGCTCCCTCAGGTGCTCCATGGTCCCTGTGTGTACCAGAGGTATCCCCTTCCAGGAAAGCTCCCTTGGTTGTTCCATGGTCCCTGTGTGTACCAGAGGTATCACCTTCCATGAGAGCTCCTGAGGTGCTCCATGTTCCCTGTGTGTACCACAGGTTTCCCTTTCTATGAGAGCTCCTGAGATGCACCATGATCCCGGTGTGTACCAGAGGTATCCCCTTCCAGGAGAGCTCCCTCTGGTGTTCCATGGTCCCTGTGTGTACCAGAGGTATCCTCTTCCAGGAGAGCTCCTGAGATGCTCCATGGTCCCTGTGTGTACCAAAGGTATCCCCTTCCAGAAGAGCTCCCTCAAGCGTTCCATGGTCCCTGTGTGTAACAGAGGTATCTCCTTCCAGAAGAGCTCCATCGGGTGTTCCATGGTCCCTGTGTGTACCAGAGGTATCCTCTTCCATCAGCTCCTAAGATGCTCCATGGTCCCTATGGGCACCTTCCATGAGATCTCCTGAGGTGCTTCATAGTCCCTATGGGTACCAGAACCTCCATGGTTATGGGTACCAGAGGTATCACCTTCCATGAGAGCACCTGAGGAGCTCCATGATCTCTGTGTATACCGGAGGTATCCTCTTCCATGAGAGCTCCTGAGATGCTCCATGGTCCCTATGAGCACCAGAGATATTAGCTTGCATGAGAGCTTCTGAGGTGCTCCATGGTCCCTGTGTGTACCAGAGGTATCCCCTTCCAGGAGAGCTCCCTCAGGTGTTCCATGGTCCTGGGTGTACCAGAGGCATCCCTTCCAGGGATGCTGCTGAGGTGAACCATGGTCCCTGCGTGTACCACAGGTATCCTTTCCAGGGATGCTGCTGAGGTGCACCATGGTCCATGTGTGTAACAGAGGTATCCCCTTCCAGGAGAGCTCCCTCAGGGGTTCCATGGTCCCTGTGTATACCCGAGGTATCCCCTTCTATGAGAGCTCCTGAGATCATACATTGTCCCTGTGTGTACCAGAACTATCCCCTTCCAGGAGAGCTCCCTTGGGTGTTCCATGGTCTTTGTGTGTACCCGAGGAATCCTCTTCCATCATAGCTCCTGAGATGCTCTATGGACCCTATGGGCATCAGAGGTATCACCTTCCATGAGAGCTCCTGAGGTGCTCCATGGTCTCTGTGTATACCAGAGGTATCGTCTTCCATGAGAGCTCCTGAGATGCTCCATGGTCCCTATGAGCACCAGAGGTATCACCTTCCATGAGAGCTCCTGAGGTGCTCCATGGTCCCTATGGGTACCAGAAGCTCCATGGTCCCTACGGGTACCAGAGGAATCCTCTTCCATGAGAGCTCCGGAGATGCTCTATGGTACCTATGGCTACCAGAGGTATCACCTTCCATGAGAGCTTCTGAGGTGCTCCATGGTCCCTGTGTGTACCAGAGGTATCCCTTTCCAGTGATGCTGCTGAGGTATACCATGGTCCCTGTGAGTATCAGAGGTATCCCCTTCCAGGAGAGCTCCCTCAGGTGTTCCATGGTAAATCTGTGTACCAGAGGTATCCCCTTCCAGTAGGGCTACCTCAGGTGTTCCATGGTCCCTGTGTGTACCAGAGGTATCACCTTCCCTGAGAGCTCCTGAGGTGCTCCATGGTCCCTGTGTGTACCAGAGGTATCCCCTTCCAGGAGAGCTCCTGAGATGCTCCATGGTCCCTGTGTGTACCAGAAGTATCCCCTTCCAGGAGAGCTCCCTTGTGTGTTCCATGGTCTCTGTGTGTACCCGAGGAATCCTCTTCCATCAGAGCTCCTAAGATGCTCAATGGACCCTATGGGCACCAGACGTATCACTTTCCATGAGAGCTCCTGAGGTGCTCCATGGTCTCTGTGTATACCAGTGGTATCCTCTTCCATGAGAGCTCCTGAGATGCTCCATGGTCCCTATGAGCACCAGAGGTATCACCTTCCATGAGAGCTCCTGAGGTGCTCCATGATCCCTATGGGTACCAGAAGCTCCATGGTCCCTACGGGTACCAGAGGAATCCTGTTCCATGAGAGCTCCTGAGATGCTCCATGGTACCTATGGTTACCAGAGGTATCCCCTTCCATGAGAGCTCCTGAGATCCTACATTGTCCCTGTGTGTGACAGAGGTATCCCCTTCCAGGAGAGCTCCCTAGGTGTTCCATAGTCTCTGTGTATACAGAGGTATCCTCTTCCATGAGATCTCCCTCAGGTGTTCCATGGCCAATGTGTGTACCAGAGGTATCACCTTCCATGAGAGCTCCTGAGGTGCTCCATGTTCCCTGTGTGTACCACAGGTTTCCCTTTCTATGAGAGCTCCTGAGATGCACCATGATCCCGGTGTGTACCAGAGGTATCCCCTTCCAGGAGAGCTCCCTCTGGTGTTCCATGGTCCCTGTGTGTACCAGAGGTATCCTCTTCCAGGAGAGCTCCTGAGATGCTCCATGGTCCCTGTGTGTACCAAAGGTATCCCCTTCCAGAAGAGCTCCCTCAAGCGTTCCATGGTCCCTGTGTGTAACAGAGGTATCTCCTTCCAGAAGAGCTCCATCAGGTGTTCCATGGTCCCTGTGTGTACCAGAGGTATCCTCTTCCATCAGCTCCTAAGATGCTCCATGGTCCCTATGGGCACCTTCCATGAGATCTCCTGAGGTGCTTCATAGTCCCTATGGGTACCAGAACCTCCATGGTTATGGGTACCAGAGGTATCACCTTCCATGAGAGCACCTGAGGAGCTCCATGATCTCTGTGTATACCGGAGGTATCCTCTTCCATGAGAGCTCCTGAGATGCTCCATGGTCCCTATGAGCACCAGAGATATTAGCTTGCATGAGAGCTTCTGAGGTGCTCCATGGTCCCTGTGTGTACCAGAGGTATCCCCTTCCAGGAGAGCTCCCTCAGGTGTTCCATGGTCCTGGGTGTACCAGAGGCATCCCTTCCAGGGATGCTGCTGAGGTGAACCATGGTCCCTGCGTGTACCACAGGTATCCTTTCCAGGGATGCTGCTGAGGTGCACCATGGTCCATGTGTGTAACAGAGGTATCCCCTTCCAGGAGAGCTCCCTCAGGTGTTCCATGGTCCCTGTGTATACCCGAGGTATCCCCTTCTATGAGAGCTCCTGAGATCCTACATTGTCCCTGTGTGTACCAGAAGTATCCCCTTCCAGGAGAGCTCCCTTGGGTGTTCCATGGTCTTTGTGTGTACCCGAGGAATCCTCTTCCATCATAGCTCCTGAGATGCTCTATGGACCCTATGGGCATCAGAGGTATCACCTTCCATGAGAGCTCCTGAGGTGCTCCATGGTCTCTGTGTATACCAGAGGTATCGTCTTCCAGGAGAGCTCCTGAGATGCTCCATGGTCCCTATGAGCACCAGAGGTATCACCTTCCATGAGAGCTCCTGAGGTGCTCCATGGTCCCTATGGGTACCAGAAGCTCCATGGTCCCTACGGGTACCAGAGGAATCCTCTTCCATGAGAGCTCCGGAGATGCTCTATGGTACCTATGGCTACCAGAGGTATCACCTTCCATGAGAGCTTCTGAGGTGCTCCATGGTCCCTGTGTGTACCAGAGGTATCCCTTTCCAGTGATGCTGCTGAGGTATACCATGGTCCCTGTGAGTATCAGAGGTATCCCCTTCCAGGAGAGCTCCCTCAGGTGTTCCATGGTAAATCTGTGTACCAGAGGTATCCCCTTCCAGTAGGGCTACCTCAGGTGTTCCATGGTCCCTGTGTGTACCAGAGGTATCACCTTCCCTGAGAGCTCCTGAGGTGCTCCATGGTCCCTGTGTGTACCAGAGGTATCCCCTTCCAGGAGAGCTCCCTTGTGTGTTCCATGGTCTCTGTGTGTACCCGAGGAATCCTCTTCCATCAGAGCTCCTAAGATGCTCAATGGACCCTATGGGCACCAGACGTATCACCTTCCATGAGAGCTCCTGAGGTGCTCCATGGTCTCTGTGTATACCAGTGGTATCCTCTTCCATGAGAGCTCCTGAGATGCTCCATGGTCCCTATGAGCACCAGAGGTATCACCTTCCATGAGAGCTCCTGAGGTGCTCCATGGTCCCTATGGGTACCAGAAGCTCCATGGTCCCTACGGGTACCAGAGGAATCCTGTTCCATGAGAGCTCCTGAGATGCTCCATGGTACCTATGGTTACCAGAGGTATCCCCTTCCATGAGAGCTCCTGAGATCCTACATTGTCCCTGTGTGTGACAGAGGTATCCCCTTCCAGGAGAGCTCCCTAGGTGTTCCATAGTCTCTGTGTATACAGAGGTATCCTCTTCCATGAGAGCTCCCTCAGGTGCTCCATGGTACCTGTGTGTACCAGAGGTATCCCCATCCAGGAGAGCTCCCTAAGATGCTCCATGGTCCCTGAGTGTACCAGAGGTATCCCCTTCCAGGAGAACTCCCTCAGGTGTTCCATGGTCCCTGTGTGTACCAGAGGTATCCCCCTCCAGGAGAGCTCCCTCAGGTGTTCCATGGTCCCTGTGTGTACCAGAGGTATCTGTGAGAAGGTAGCCTCTTTCTAGCCTTGTTACCCCCACTTTTGGCCTGTTTGTGAGTGTATGTCAGGGTGTTTGTCACTGTTTTCACTGTCTCACTGGGATCCTGATAGCCAGGCCTCAGTGCTCATAGTGAAAACACTATGTTTTCAGTATGTTTGTTATGTGTCACTGGGATCCTGCTTGTCAGGACCCCAGTGCTCATAGGTTTGTGGCCTATATGTATGTGTCACTGGGACCCTGTCACACAGGGCCCCAGTGCTCATAGGCGTGCATGTATATGTTCCCTGTGTGGTGCCTAACTGTCTCACTGAGGCTCTGCTAACCAGAACCTCAGTGGTTATGCTCTCTCATTACTTTCAAATTGTCACTAACAGGCTAGTGACCAATTTTACCAATTTACATTGGCTTACTGGAACACCCTTATAATTCCCTAGTATATGGTACTGAGGTACCCAGGGTATTGGGGTTCCAGGAGATCCCTATGGGCTGCAGCATTTCTTTTGCCACCCATAGGGAGCTCTGACAATTCTTACACAGGCCTGCCACTGCAGCCTGAGTGAAATAACGTCCACGTTATTTCACAGCCATTTTACACTGCACTTAAGTAACTTATAAGTCACCTATATGTCTAACCTTTACCTGGTAAAGGTTAGGTGCAAAGTTACTTAGTGTGTGGGCACCCTGGCACTAGCCAAGGTGCCCCCACATTGTTCAGAGCCAATTCACTGAACTTTGTGAGTGCGGGACACCATTACACGCGTGCACTACATATAGGTCACTACCTATATGTAGCTTCACCATGGTAACACCGAATATGGCCATGTAACATGTCTATGATCATGGAATTGCCCCCTCTATGCCATCCTGGCATTGTTGGTACAATTCCATAATCCCAGTGGTCTGTAGCACAGACCCTGGTACTGCCAGACTGCCCTTCCTGGGGTTTCTCTGCAGCTGCTGCTGCTGCCAACCCCTCAGACAGGCAGCTGCCCTCCTGGGGTCCAGCCAGGCCTGCCCCAGGATGGCAGAACAAAGAACTTCCTCTGAGAGAGGGTGTGACACCCTCTCCCTTTGGAAAATGGTGTGAAGGCAGGGGAGGAGTAGCCTCCCCCAGCCTCTGGAAATGCTTTGTTGGGCACAGATGTGCCCAATTCTGCATAAGCCAGTCTACACCGGTTCAGGGACCCCTTAGCACCTGCTCTGGCGCGAAACTGGACAAAGGAAAGGGGAGTGACCACTCCCCTGACCTGCACCTCCCCTGGGAGGTGTCCAGAGCTCCTCCAGTGTGCTCCAGACCTCTGCCATCTTGGAAACAGAGGTGCTGCTGGCACACTGGACTGCTCTGAGTGGCCAGTGCCACCAGGTGACTTCAGAGACTCCTTGTGATAGGCTCCTTCAGGTGTTAGTAGCCTTTCCTCTCTCCTAGGTAGCCAAACCCTCTTTTCTGGCTATTTAGGGTCTCTGTCTCTGGGGAAACTTTAGATAACGAATGCATGAGCTCAGCCGAGTTCCTCTGCATCTCCCTCTTCACCTTCTGATAAAGGAATCGACCGCTGACCGCGCTGGAAGCCTGCAAACCTGCAACATAGTAGCAAAGACGACTACTGCAACTCTGTAACGCTGATCCTGCCGCCTTCTCGACTGTTTTCCTGCTTGTGCATGCTGTGGGGGTAGTCTGCCTCCTCTCTGCACCAGAAGCTCCGAAGAAATCTCCCGTGGGTCGACGGAATCTTCCCCCTGCAACCGCAGGCACCAAAAAGCTGCATTACCGGTCCCTTGGGTCTCCTCTCAGCACGACGAGCGAGGTCCCTCGAATCCAGCGACACCGTCCAAGTGACCCCCACAGTCCAGTGACTCTTCAGCCCAAGTTTGGTGGAGGTAAGCCCTTGCCTCACCTCGCTGGGCTGCATTGCTGGGAACCGCGACTTTGCAAGCTACTCCGGCCCCTGTGCACTTCCGGCGGAAATCCTTCATGCACAGCCAAGCCTGGGTCCACGGCACTCTAACCTGCATTGCACGACTTTCTAAGTTGGTCTCCGGCGACGTGGGACTCCTTTGTGCAACTTCGGCGAGCACCGTTTCACGCATCCTCGTAGTGCCTGTTTCTGGCACTTCTCCGGGTGCTACCTGCTTCAGTGAGGGCTCTTTGTCTTGCTCCACGTCCCCTCTCTCTGCAGGTCCAATTTGCGACCTCCTGGTCCCTCCTGGGCCCCAGCAGCGTCCAAAAACGCCAAACGCACGATTTGCGTGTAGCAAGGCTTGTTGGCGTCCATCCGGCGGGAAAACACTTCTGCACGACTCTCCAAGGCGTGGGGGATCCATCCTCCAAAGGGGAAGTCTCTAGCCCTTGTCGTTCCTGCAGTATTCACAGTTCTTCAGCCTAGTAAGAGCTTCTTTGCACCAACCGCTGGCATTTCTTGGGCATCTGCCCATCTCCGAGCTGCTTGTGACTTTTGGACTTGGTCCCCTTGTTCCACAGGTACCCTCAGTCAGGAATCCATCGTTGTTGCATTGCTGATTTGTGTTTTCCTTGCATTTTCCCTCTAACACGACTATTTTGTCCTTAGGGGAACTTTGGTGCACTTTGCAATCACTTTTCAGGGTCTTGGGGAGGGTTATTTTGCTAACTCTCACTATTTTCTAATAGTCCCAGCGACCCTCTACAAGGTCACATAGGTTTGGGGTCCATTGGTGGTTCGCATTCCACTTCTGGAGTATATGGTTTGTGTTGCCCCTACCCCTATGTTTCCCCATTGCATCCTATTGTAACTATACATTGTTTGCACTGTTTTCTAAGACTATACTGCATATTTTTGCTATTGTGTATATATATCTTGTGTATATTTCCTATCCTCTCACTGAGGGTACACTCTAAGATACTTTGGCATATTGTCATAAAAATAAAGTACCTTTATTTTTAGTATAACTGTGTATTGTGTTTTCTTATGATATTGTGCATATGACACTAAGTGGTACTGTAGTAGCTTCACACGTCTCCTAGTTCAGCCTGAGCTGCTTTGCTAAGCTACCATTATCTATCAGCCTAAGCTGCTAGACACCCTATACACTAATAAGGGATAACTGGGCCTGGTGCAAGGTGCAAGTACCCCTTGGTACTCACTACAAGCCAGTCCAGCCTCCTACAGTATCCCATTCCAGGAGACCTCCCTCAGGTGGGCCCTGTGTGTACCAGAGATTTCCCCTCCCAGGAGAGCTCCCTCAGGTGTACCATGGTCCCTGTGTGTACCAGACGTATCCCCTTCCAGGAGAGCTCCCTCAGGTGTCCCATGGTCTCTGTGTGTACCAGAGGTATCCCCTTCCAGGAGAGCTCCCTCAGGTGTTCCATGGTCCCTGTGTGTACCAGAGGTATCCCCTTCCAGGAGAGCTCCAGAGGTGCTCCATGGTCCCTGTGTGTACCAGAGGTATCCCCTTCCATGAGAGCTCCTGAGATGCTCCATGGTCCCTGGGTGTACCAGAGGTATCCCCTTCCAGGAGAGCTCCTACAGGTGTTCCATGGTCCCTGTGTGTACCAGAGGTATCACCTTCCATGAGAGCTCCTAAGGTGCTCCATGGTCCCTATGTGTACCAGAGATATCCCTTTCCATGAGAGCTCCTGAGATGCACCATGGTCCCGGTGTGTACCAGAGGTATCCCCCTCCAGGAGAGCTCCCTCTGGTGTTCCATGGTCCCTGTGTGTACCAGAGGTATCCTCTTCCAGGAGAGCTCCTGAGATGCTCCATGGTCCCTGTGTGTACCAAAGGTATCCCCTTCCAGAAGAGCTCCCTCAAGCATTCCATGGTCCCTGTGTGTAACAGAGGTATCTCCTTCCAGACGAGCTCCATCGGGTGTTCCATGGTCCCTGTGTGTACCAGAGGTATCCTCTTCCATCAGCTCCTAAGATGCTCCATGGTCCCTATGGGCACCTTCCATGAGATCTCCTGAGGTGCTTCATGGTCCCTATGGGTACCAGAACCTCCATGGTTATGGGTACCAGAGGTATCACCTTCCATGAGAGCACCTGAGGAGCTCCATGATCTCTGTGTATACCGGAGGTATCCTCTTCCATGAGAGCTCCTGAGATGCACCATGGTCCCTATGAGCACCAGAGATATTACCTTGCATGAGAGCTTCTGAGGTGCTCCATGGTCCCTGTGTGTACCAGAGGTATCCCCTTCCAGGAGAGCTCCCTCAGGTGTTCCATGGTCCTGGGTGTACCAGAGGCATCCCTTCCAGGAATGCTGCTGAGGTGAACCATGGTCCCTGCGTGTACCTCAGGTATCCTTTCCAGGGATGCTGCTGAGGTGCACCATGGTCCCTGTGTGTAACAGAGGTATCCCCTTCCAGGAGAGCTCCCTCAGTTGTTCCATGGTCCCTGTGTATACCAGAGGTATCCCCTTCCATGAGAGCTCCTGAGATCCTACATTGTCCCTGTGTGTGCCAGAGGTATCCCCTTCCAGGAGAGCTCCCTAGGTGTTCCATAGTCTCTGTGTATACAGAGGTATCCTCTTCCATGAGAGCTCCCTCAGGTGCTCCATGGTACCTGTGTGTACCAGAGGTATCCCCATCCAGGAGAGCTCCCTCAGATGCTCCATGGTCACTGAGTGTACCAGAGGTATCCCCTTCCAGGAGAACCCCCTCAGGTGTTCCATGGTCCCTGTGTGTACCAGAGGTATCCCCTTCCAGGAGAGCTCCCTCAGATGCTCCATGGTCCCTGAGTGTACCAGAGGTATCCCCTTCCAGGAGAACCCCCTCAGGTGTTCCATGGTCCCTGTGTGTACCAGAGGTATCCCCTTCCAGGAGACCTCCCTCAGGTGTTCCATGGTCCCTGTGTGTACCAGACGTATCCCCTTCCAGGAGAGCTCCCTCAGGTGTCCCATGGTCTCTGTGTGTACCAGAGGTATCCCCTTCCAGGAGAGCTCCCTCAGGTGTTCCATGGTCCCTGTGTGTACCAGAGGTATCCCCTTCCAGGAGAGCTCCAGAGGTGCTCCATGGTCCCTGTGTGTACCAGAGGTATCCCCTTCCATGAGAGCTCCTGAGATGCTCTATGGTCCCTGGGTGTACCAGAGGCATCCCCTTCCAGGAGAGCTCCTACAGGTGTTCCATGGTCCCTGTGTGTACCAGAGGTATCCCCTTCCAGGAAAGCTCCCTCTGGTGTTCTATGGTCCATGTGTGTACCGGATGTATCCCTTCCAGGGATACTGCTGAGGTGTACCGTGGTCCCTATGTGTACCAGAGGTATCCCCTTCCAGGAGAGCTCCCTCAGGTGCTCCATGGTCCTTGAGTGTACCAGGTATCCACTTTCAGGAGAACTCCCTCAGGTGGTCCATGGTCCCTGTCTGTACCAGAGGTATGCACTTCCAGGAGAGCTCCCTCAGCTGTACCAGAGGTATCCCCTTCCAGGGGAGATCCCTCAGGTGGTCCCTGTGTGCACCAGAGGTATCACCTTCTAGGAGAGCTCCCATAGGTGTACCATGGTCCCTTTGGTAACCAGATGTATCCCCTTCCAGGAGAGCTAGTGAGGTGCTCCATGGTCCCTGTGTCTACCAGAGGTATCCCCTTCCAGGACAGCTCCCACAGGTGTTCCATGGTCCCTGTTTGTACCAGAGGTATCCCCTTCCGGGAGAGCTGCTGAGGTATACCATTCTAGGGATGCCGCTGAGGTGTTCCATGGTCCCTGAATGTACCAGAAATATCCCCTTCCAGGAAAGCTCCCTCAGGTGTTCCATGGTGTCTGTGTGTACCAGAGGTATCCCCTTCCAGGGATGCTGCTGAGGTGAACCATGGTCCCTGTGTGTACCAGAGGTATCCCCTTCCAGGGATGCTGCTGAGGTGTACCATGGTCCCTGTGTGTACCAGAGGTATCCAATTCCATGGGAGCTCCTGAGGTGCTTCATGGTCCCTGTGTGTACTAGACGTATCCCCTTCCATAAGAGCTCCTGATATGCTCCATGGTCCCTGTGTGTACCAGAGGTATCACCTTCCAGGTGAGCTCCCTCATGTGTTCCATGGTCCCTGTGTGTACCAGAGGGATCACCTTCCACGAGAGCTCCTGAGGTGCTCCTTGGTGCCTGTGTGTACCAGAGGTATCCCCTTCCAGGAGCGCTCCTGGGATGCTCTATGGTCCCTGTGTTTACCAGAGGTATCCTCTTCCAGGAGAGCTCCGTCAGGTCTTCCATAGTGCCTATGTGTACCAGAGGTATCCCCTTCCAGGAGAGCTCCCTCAGGTGTTTCACGGTCCCTGTGTGTACCAGAGTTATCCATTCTAGGGATGCTGCTGAGGTGTACCATGGTCCCTGTGTGTCCGCTTCCAGGAGAGCTCCCTCAGGTGCTCCATGGTCCCTCTGCATATCAGAGGTACCCCTTCAATGAGAGCTCCTGAGATGCTTCATGGTCCCTGTGTGTACCAGAGGTATCCCCTTCCAGGAGAGCTCCTTCCGGTGTTCCATGGTCCCTGAGTGTACCAGAGGTATCTCCTTCCATAGGAGCACCTGAGATGCTCCATGGCCCCTGTGTGTACCAGAGGTATCCCCTTCCAGGAGAGCTCCTGAGATGCACCATGGTCCCTGTGTGTACCAGAGGTATCCCCTTCCAGGAAAGCTCCATCTGGTGTTCCATGGTCCCTGTGTGTACCAGAGGTATCCCCTTCCAGGAGAGCTCCAGAGGTGCTCCATGGTCCATGTGTGTACCAGAGGTCTCCCCTTCCATGAGAGCTCCTGAGATGCTCCATGGTCCCTGGGTGTACCAGAGGTATCCCCTTCCAGGAGAGCTCCTACAGGTGTTCCATGGTCCCTGTGTGTACCAGAGGTATCACCTTCCATGAGAGCTCCTAAGGTGCTCCATGGTCCCTATGTGTACCAGAGGTATCCCTTTCCATGAGAGCTCCTGAGATGCACCATGGTCCCGGTGTGTACCAGAGGTATCCCCCTCCAGGAGAGCTCCCTCTGGTGTTCCATGGTCCCTGTGTGTACCAGAGGTATCCTCTTCCAAGAGAGCTCCTGAGATGCTCCATGGTCCCTGTGTGTACCAAAGGTATCCCCTTCCAGAAGAGCTCCCTCAAGCATTCCATGGTCCCTGTGTGTAACAGAGGTATCTCCTTCCAGACGAGCTCCATCGGGTGTTCCATGGTCCCTGTGTGTACCAGAGGTATCCTCTTCCATCAGCTCCTAAGATGCTCCATGGTCCCTATGGGCACCTTCCATGAGATCTCCTGAGGTGCTTCATGGTCCCTATGGGTACCAGAACCTCCATGGTTATGGGTACCAGAGGTATCACCTTCCATGAGAGCACCTGAGGAGCTCCATGATCTCTGTGTATACCGGAGGTATCCTCTTCCATGAGAGCTCCTGAGATGCACCATGGTCCCTATGAGCACCAGAGATATTACCTTGCATGAGAGCTTCTGAGGTGCTCCATGGTCCCTGTGTGTACCAGAGGTATCCCCTTCCAGGAGAGCTCTCTCAGGTGTTCCATGGTCCTGGGTGTACCAGAGGCATCCCTTCCAGGAATGCTGCTGAGGTGAACCATGGTCCCTGCGTGTACCTCAGGTATCCTTTCCAGGGATGCTGCTGAGGTGCACCATGGTCCCTGTGTGTAACAGAGGTATCCCCTTCCAGGAGAGCTCCCTCAGGTGTTCCATGGTCCCTGTGTATACCAGAGGTATCCCCTTCCATGAGAGCTCCTGAGATCCTACATTGTCCCTGTGTGTGACAGAGGTATCCCCTTCCAGGAGAGCTCCCTAGGTGTTCCATAGTCTCTGTGTATACAGAGGTATCCTCTTCCATGAGAGCTCCCTCAGGTGCTCCATGGTACCTGTGTGTACCAGAGGTATCCCCATCCAGGAGAGCTCCCTCAGATGCTCCATGGTCCCTGAGTGTACCAGAGGTATCCCCTTCCAGGAGAACCCCCTCAGGTGTTCCATTGTCCCTGTGTGTACCAGAGGTATCCCCTTCCAGGAGACCTCCCTCAGGTGTTCCATGGTCCCTGTGTGTACCAGAGGTATCCCATTCCAGGAGACCTCCCTCAGGTGGGCCCTGTGTGTACCAGAGATTTCCCCTTCCAGGAGAGCTCCTTAAGGTGTACCATGGTCCCTGTGTGTACCAGACGTATCCCCTTCCAGGAGAGCTCCCTCAGGTGTCCCATGGTCTCTGTGTGTACCAGAGGTATCCCCTTCCAGGAGAGCTCCCTAAGGTGTTCCATGGTCCCTGTGTGTACCAGAGGTATCCCCTTCAAGGAGAGCTCCAGAGGTGCTCCATGGTCCCTGTGTGTACCAGAGGTATCCCCTTCCATGAGAGCTCCTAAGATGCTCCATGGTCCCTGGGTGTACCAGAGGCATCCCCTTCCAGGAGAGCTCCTACAGGTGTTCCATGGTCCCTGTGTGTACCAGAGGTATCCCCTTCCAGGAAAGCTCCCTCTGGTGTTCTATGGTCCATGTGTGTACCGGAGGTATCCCTTCCAGGGATACTGCTGAGGTGTACCGTGGTCCCTATGTGTACCAGAGGTATCCCCTTCCAGGAGAGCTCCCTCGGGTGCTCCATGGTCCTTGAGTGTACCAGGTATCCACTTTCAGGAGAACTCCCTCAGGTGGTCCATGGTCCCTGTCTGTACCAGAGGTATGCACTTCCAGGAGAGCTCCCTCAGCTGTACCAGAGGTATCCCCTTCCAGGGGAGATCCCTCAGGTGGTCCCTGTGTGCACCAGAGGTATCACCTTCTAGGAGAGCTCCCATAGGTGTACCATGGTCCCTTTGGTAACCAGATGTATCCCCTTCCAGGAGAGCTAGTGAGGTGCTCCATGGTCCCTGTGTCTACCAGAGGTATCCCCTTCCAGGACAGCTCCCACAGGTGTTCCATGGTCCCTGTTTGTACCAGAGGTATCCCCTTCCGGGAGAGCTGCTGAGGTATACCATTCTAGGGATGCCGCTGAGGTGTTCCATGGTCCCTGAGTGTACCAGAAATATCCCCTTCCAGGAAAGCTCCCTCAGGTGTTCCATGGTGTCTGTGTGTACCAGAGGTATCCCCTTCCAGGGATGCTGCTGAGGTGAACCATGGTCCCTGTGTGTACCAGAGGTATCCCCTTCCAGGGATGCTGCTGAGGTGTACCATGGTCCCTGTGTGTACCAGAGGTATCCAATTCCATGGGAGCTCCTGAGGTGCTCCATGGTCCCTGTGTGTACTAGACGTATCCCCTTCCATAAGAGCTCCTGATATGCTCCATGGTCCCTGTGTGTACCAGAGGTATCACCTTCCAGGTGAGCTCCCTCATGTGTTCCATGGTCCCTGTGTGTACCAGAGGGATCACCTTCCATGAGTGCTCCTGAGGTGCTCCATGGTGCCTGTGTGTACCAGAGGTATCCCCTTCCAGGAGCGCTCCTGGGATGCTCCATGGTCCCTGTGTGTACCAGAGGTATCCTCTTCCAGGAGAGCTCCGTCAGGTCTTCCATGGTGCCTATGTGTAGCAGAGGTATCCCCTTCCAGGAGAGCTCCCTCAGGTGTTTCACGGTCCCTGTGTGTACCAGAGTTATCCCTTCTAGGGATGCTGCTGAGGTGTACCATGGTCCCTGTGTGTCCGCTTCCGGGAGAGCTCCCTCAGGTGTTCCATGGTAAATCTGTGTTCCAGAGGTATCCCCTTCCAGTAGGGCTACCTCAGGTGTTCCATGGTCCCTGTGTGTACCAGAGGTATCACCTTCCATGAGAGCTCCTGAGATGCTCCATGGTCCCTGTGTGTACCAGAGGTATCCCCTTCCAGGAGAGCTCCCTCAGGTGTTCCATGGTAAATCTGTGTACCAGAGGTATCCCCTTCCAGTAGGGCTATCTCAGGTGTTCCATGGTCCCTGTGTGTACCAGAGGTATCACCTTCCATGAGAGCTCCTAAGGTGCTCCATGGTCTCTGTGTGTACCAGAGGTATCCCTTTCCATGAGAGCTCCTGAAATGCACCATGGTCCCGGTGTGTACCAGAGGTATCCCCCTCCAGGAGAGCTCCCTCTGGTGTTCCATGGTCCCTGTGTGTACCAGAGGTATCCTCTTCCAGGAGAGCTCCTGAGATGCTCCATGGTCCCTGTGTGTACATAAGGTATCCCCTTCCAGAAGAACTCCCTCAAGCGTTCCATGGTCCCTGTGTGTAACAGAGGTATCTCCTTCCAGAAGCGCTCCATCGGGTGTTCCATGGTCCCTGTGTGTACCAGAGGTATCCTCTTCCATCTCCTAAGATGCTCCATGGTCCCTATGGGCACCTCCAATGAGATCTCCTGAGGTGCTTCATGGTCCCTATGTGTACCAGAACCTCCATGGTTATGGGTACCAGAGGTATCACCTTCCATGAGAGCACCTGAGGAGCTCCATGATCTCTGTGTATACCGGAGCTATCCTCTTCCATGAGAGCTCCTGAGATGCTCCATGGTCCCTATGAGCACCAGAGGTATTACCTTGCATGAGAGCTTCTGAGGGGCTCCATGGTCCCTATGTGTACCAGAGGTATCCCCTTCCAGGAGAGCTCCCTCAGGTGTTCCATGGTCCTGGGTGTACCAGAGGCATCCCTTCCAGGGATGCTGCTGAGGTGAACCATGGTCCCTGCGTGTACTGCTGCAGACTTATACCATGGTCCCTGCGAGTACCAGAGGTATCCCCTTCCAGGTATCCCCTTCCAGGAGAGCTCCCTCAGGTGTTCCATGGTAAATCTGTGTACCAGAGGTATCCCTTTCCAGTAGGGCTACCTCAGGTGGTCCATGGTCCCTGTGTGTACCAGAGGTATCACCTTCCATGAGAGCTCCTAAGGTGCTCCATGGTCCCTGTGTGTACCAGAGGTATCCCTTTCCATGAGAGCTCCTGAGATGCACCATGGTCCTGGTGTGTACCAGAGGTATCCCCCTCCAGGAGAGCTCCCTCTGGTGTTCCATGGTCCCTGTGTGTACCAGAGGTATCCTCTTCCAGGAGAGCTCCTGAGATGCTCCATGGTCCCTGTGTGTACCAAAGGTATCCCCTTCCAGAAGAGCTCCCTCAAGCGTTCCATGGTCCCTGTGTGTAACAGAGGTATCTCCTTCCAGAAGAGCTCCATCGGGTGTTCCATGGTCCCTGTGTGTACCAGAGGTATCCTCTTCCATCAGCTCCTAAGATGCTCCATGGTCCCTATGGGCACCTTTCATGAGATCTCCTGAGGTGCTTCATAGTCCCTATGGGTACCAGAACCTCCATGGTTATGGGTACCAGAGGTATCACCTTCCATGAGAGCACCTGAGGAGCTCCATGATCTCTCTGTATACCGGAGGTATCCTCTTCCATGAGAGCTCCTGAGATGCTCCATGGTCCCTATGAGCACCAGAGATATTACCTTGCATGAGAGCTTCTGAGGTGCTCCATGGTCCCTGTGTGTACCAGAGGTATCCCCTTCCAGGAGAGCTCCCTCAGGTGTTCCATGGTCCTGGGTGTACCAGAGGCATCCCTTCCAGGGATGCTGCTGAGGTGAACCATGGTCCCTGCGTGTACCACAGGTATCCTTTCCAGGGATGCTGCTGAGGGGCACCATGGTCCCTGTGTGTAACAGAGGTATCCCCTTCCAGGAGAGCTCCCTCGGGTGTTCCATGGTCTCTGTGTGTACCTGAGGAATCCTCTTTCATCAGAGCTCCTGAGATGCTCTATGGCCAGAGGTATCACCTTCCATGAGAGCTCCTGAGGTGCTCCATGGTCTCTGTGTATCCCATAGGTATCCTCTTCCATGAGAGCTCCTGAGATGCTCCATGGTCCCTATGAGCACCAGAGGTATCACCTTCCATGAGAGCTCCTGAGGTGCTCCATGGTCCCTATGGATACCAGAAGCTCCATGGTCCCTACGGGTACCAGAGGAATCCTCGTCCATGAGAGCTCCTGAGGTGCTCTATGGTACCTATGGGTACCAGAGGTATCACCTTCCATGAGAGCTTCTGAGGTGCTCCATGGTCCCTGTGTGTACCAGAGGTATCCCTTTCCAGGGATGCTGCTGAGGTATACCATGGTCCCTGTGAGTACCAGAGGTATCCCCTTCCAGGAGAGCTCCCTCAGGTGTTCCATGGTAAATCTGTGTACCAGAGGTATCCCCTTCCAGTAGGGCTACCTCAGGTGTTCCATGGTCCTTGTGTGTACCAGAGGTATCACCTTCCATGAGAGCTCCTGAGATGCTCCATGGTCCCTGTGTGTACCAGAAGTATCCCCTTCCAGGAGAGCTCCCTTAGACTCCATGGTCCCTGTGTGTACCAGAGGTATCCCCTTCCAGGAGAGCTCCTGAGATGCTCCATGGTCCCTGTGTGTACCAGAAGTATCCCCTTCCAGGAGAGCTCCCTTGGGTGTTCCATGCTCTGTGTGTACCCGAGGAATCCTCTTCCATCAGAGCTCCTGAGATGCTCAATGCACCCTATGGGCACCAGACGTATGACTGTCCATGAGAGCTCCTGAGGTGCTCCATGGTCTCTGTGTATACCAGTGGTATCCGCTTCCATGAGAGCTCCTGAGATGCTCCATGGTGCCTATGAGCACCAGAGGTATCACCTTCCATGAGAGCTCGTGAGGTGCTCCATGGTCCCTATGGGTACCAGAAGCTCCATGGTCCCTACGGGTACCAGAGGAATCCTGTTCCATGAGAGCTCCTGAGATGCTCTATGGTACCTATGGTTACCAGAGGTATCACCTTCCATGAGAGCTTCAGAGGTGCTCCATGGTCCCTGTGTGTACCAGAGGTATCCCCTTCCAGGAGAGCTCCCTCAGGTGTTCCATGGTAAATCTGTGTACCAGAGGTATCCCCTTCCACTAGGGCTACCTCAGGTGTTCCAAGGTCCCTGTGTGTACCAGAGGTATCACCTTCCATGAGAGCTCCTAAGGTGCTCCATGGTCCCTGTGTGTACCAGAGGTATCCCTTTCCATGAGAGCTCCTGAAATGCACCATGGTCCCGGTGTGTACCAGAGGTATCCCCCTCCAGGAGAGCTCCCTCTGGAGTTCCATGGTCCCTGTGTGTACCAGAGGTATCCTCTTCCAGGAGAGCTCCTTTGATGCTCCATGGTCCCTGTGTGTACCAAAGGTATCCCCTTCCAGAAGAGCTCCCTCAAGCGTTCCATGGTCCCTGTGTGTAACTGAGGTATCTCCTTCCAGAAGAGCTCCATCGGGTGTTCCATGGTCCCTGTGTGTACCAGAGGTATCCTCTTCCATCAGCTCCTAAGATGCTCCATGGTCCCTATGGGCACCTTCCATGAGATCTCCTGAGGTGCTTCATGGTCCCTATGGGTTCCAGAACCTCCATGGTTATGGGTACCAGAGGTATCACCTTCCATGAGAGCACCTGAGGAGCTCCATAATCTCTATGTATACCGGAGCTATCCTCTTCCATGAGAGCTCCTGAGATGCTCCATGGTCCCTATGAGCACCAGAGGTATCACCTTGCATGAGAGCTTCTGAGGTGCTCCATGGTCCCTGTGTTTACCAGAGGTATCCCCTTCCAGGCCAGCTCCCTCAGGTGTTCCATAGTCCTGTGTGTACCAGAGGCATCCCTTCCAGGGATGCTGCTGAGGTGTACCATGGTCCCTGTGTGTACCAGAGGTGTCCGCTTCCGGGAGAGCTCCCTCAGGTGCTCCATGGTCCCTGTGTATACCAGAGGTATCCCCTTCCATGAGAGCTCCTGAGATGCTCCATGGTCCCTCTGTGTACCAGAGGTATCACCTTCCAGGAGAGCTCCTACAGATGCTCCATGGTCTCTGTGTATACCAGAGGTATCCTCTTCCATGAGAGCTCCTGAGGTGCTCCGTGGTCCCTGTTTATACCAGAGGTGTCCCCTTCCATGAGAGCTCCTTCAAGTGTTCCATGGTCCCTGTATGTACCGGAGGTATCCCCTTCCAGGGATGCTGCTGAGGTGTACCATGGTCCCTGTGAGTACCAGAGGAATCCCCTTCTAGGAGATCTCCCTCAGGTGTTCCATGGCCAATGTGTGTACCAGAGGTATCCCCTTCCAGGAGAGCTCCCTCAGGTGCTCCATGGTCCCTGTGTGTACCAGAGGTATCCCCTTCCAGGAAAGCTCCCTTGGTTGTTCCATGGTCCCTGTGTGTACCAGAGGTATCACCTTCCATGAGAGCTCCTGAGGTGCTCCATGTTCCCTGTGTGTACCACAGGTTTCCCTTTCTATGAGAGCTCCTGAGATGCACCATGATCCCGGTGTGTACCAGAGGTATCCCCTTCCAGGAGAGCTCCCTCTGGTGTTCCATGGTCCCTGTGTGTACCAGAGGTATCCTCTTCCAGGAGAGCTCCTGAGATGCTCCATGGTCCCTGTGTGTACCAAAGGTATCCCCTTCCAGAAGAGCTCCCTCAAGCGTTCCATGGTCCCTGTGTGTAACAGAGGTATCTCCTTCCAGAAGAGCTCCATCGGGTGTTCCATGGTCCCTGTGTGTACCAGAGGTATCCTCTTCCATCAGCTCCTAAGATGCTCCATGGTCCCTATGGGCACCTTCCATGAGATCTCCTGAGGTGCTTCATAGTCCCTATGGGTACCAGAACCTCCATGGTTATGGGTACCAGAGGTATCACCTTCCATGAGAGCACCTGAGGAGCTCCATGATCTCTGTGTATACCGGAGGTATCCTCTTCCATGAGAGCTCCTGAGATGCTCCATGGTCCCTATGAGCACCAGAGATATTAGCTTGCATGAGAGCTTCTGAGGTGCTCCATGGTCCCTGTGTGTACCAGAGGTATCCCCTTCCAGGAGAGCTCCCTCAGGTGTTCCATGGTCCTGGGTGTACCAGAGGCATCCCTTCCAGGGATGCTGCTGAGGTGAACCATGGTCCCTGCGTGTACCACAGGTATCCTTTCCAGGGATGCTGCTGAGGTGCACCATGGTCCATGTGTGTAACAGAGGTATCCCCTTCCAGGAGAGCTCCCTCAGGGGTTCCATGGTCCCTGTGTATACCCGAGGTATCCCCTTCTATGAGAGCTCCTGAGATCATACATTGTCCCTGTGTGTACCAGAACTATCCCCTTCCAGGAGAGCTCCCTTGGGTGTTCCATGGTCTTTGTGTGTACCCGAGGAATCCTCTTCCATCATAGCTCCTGAGATGCTCTATGGACCCTATGGGCATCAGAGGTATCACCTTCCATGAGAGCTCCTGAGGTGCTCCATGGTCTCTGTGTATACCAGAGGTATCGTCTTCCATGAGAGCTCCTGAGATGCTCCATGGTCCCTATGAGCACCAGAGGTATCACCTTCCATGAGAGCTCCTGAGGTGCTCCATGGTCCCTATGGGTACCAGAAGCTCCATGGTCCCTACGGGTACCAGAGGAATCCTCTTCCATGAGAGCTCCGGAGATGCTCTATGGTACCTATGGCTACCAGAGGTATCACCTTCCATGAGAGCTTCTGAGGTGCTCCATGGTCCCTGTGTGTACCAGAGGTATCCCTTTCCAGTGATGCTGCTGAGGTATACCATGGTCCCTGTGAGTATCAGAGGTATCCCCTTCCAGGAGAGCTCCCTCAGGTGTTCCATGGTAAATCTGTGTACCAGAGGTATCCCCTTCCAGTAGGGCTACCTCAGGTGTTCCATGGTCCCTGTGTGTACCAGAGGTATCACCTTCCCTGAGAGCTCCTGAGGTGCTCCATGGTCCCTGTGTGTACCAGAGGTATCCCCTTCCAGGAGAGCTCCTGAGATGCTCCATGGTCCCTGTGTGTACCAGAAGTATCCCCTTCCAGGAGAGCTCCCTTGTGTGTTCCATGGTCTCTGTGTGTACCCGAGGAATCCTCTTCCATCAGAGCTCCTAAGATGCTCAATGGACCCTATGGGCACCAGACGTATCACCTTCCATGAGAGCTCCTGAGGTGCTCCATGGTCTCTGTGTATACCAGTGGTATCCTCTTCCATGAGAGCTCCTGAGATGCTCCATGGTCCCTATGAGCACCAGAGGTATCACCTTCCATGAGAGCTCCTGAGGTGCTCCATGATCCCTATGGGTACCAGAAGCTCCATGGTCCCTACGGGTACCAGAGGAATCCTGTTCCATGAGAGCTCCTGAGATGCTCCATGGTACCTATGGTTACCAGAGGTATCCCCTTCCATGAGAGCTCCTGAGATCCTACATTGTCCCTGTGTGTGACAGAGGTATCCCCTTCCAGGAGAGCTCCCTAGGTGTTCCATAGTCTCTGTGTATACAGAGGTATCCTCTTCCATGAGATCTCCCTCAGGTGTTCCATGGCCAATGTGTGTACCAGAGGTATCACCTTCCATGAGAGCTCCTGAGGTGCTCCATGTTCCCTGTGTGTACCACAGGTTTCCCTTTCTATGAGAGCTCCTGAGATGCACCATGATCCCGGTGTGTACCAGAGGTATCCCCTTCCAGGAGAGCTCCCTCTGGTGTTCCATGGTCCCTGTGTGTACCAGAGGTATCCTCTTCCAGGAGAGCTCCTGAGATGCTCCATGGTCCCTGTGTGTACCAAAGGTATCCCCTTCCAGAAGAGCTCCCTCAAGCGTTCCATGGTCCCTGTGTGTAACAGAGGTATCTCCTTCCAGAAGAGCTCCATCAGGTGTTCCATGGTCCCTGTGTGTACCAGAGGTATCCTCTTCCATCAGCTCCTAAGATGCTCCATGGTCCCTATGGGCACCTTCCATGAGATCTCCTGAGGTGCTTCATAGTCCCTATGGGTACCAGAACCTCCATGGTTATGGGTACCAGAGGTATCACCTTCCATGAGAGCACCTGAGGAGCTCCATGATCTCTGTGTATACCGGAGGTATCCTCTTCCATGAGAGCTCCTGAGATGCTCCATGGTCCCTATGAGCACCAGAGATATTAGCTTGCATGAGAGCTTCTGAGGTGCTCCATGGTCCCTGTGTGTACCAGAGGTATCCCCTTCCAGGAGAGCTCCCTCAGGTGTTCCATGGTCCTGGGTGTACCAGAGGCATCCCTTCCAGGGATGCTGCTGAGGTGAACCATGGTCCCTGCGTGTACCACAGGTATCCTTTCCAGGGATGCTGCTGAGGTGCACCATGGTCCATGTGTGTAACAGAGGTATCCCCTTCCAGGAGAGCTCCCTCAGGTGTTCCATGGTCCCTGTGTATACCCGAGGTATCCCCTTCTATGATAGCTCCTGAGATCCTACATTGTCCCTGTGTGTACCAGAAGTATCCCCTTCCAGGAGAGCTCCCTTGGGTGTTCCATGGTCTTTGTGTGTACCCGAGGAATCCTCTTCCATCATAGCTCCTGAGATGCTCTATGGACCCTATGGGCATCAGAGGTATCACCTTCCATGAGAGCTCCTGAGGTGCTCCATGGTCTCTGAGTATACCAGAGGTATCGTCTTCCATGAGAGCTCCTGAGATGCTCCATGGTCCCTATGAGCACCAGAGGTATCACCTTCCATGAGAGCTCCTGAGGTGCTCCATGGTCCCTATGGGTACCAGAAGCTCCATGGTCCCTACGGGTACCAGAGGAATCCTCTTCCATGAGAGCTCCGGAGATGCTCTATGGTACCTATGGCTACCAGAGGTATCACCTTCCATGAGAGCTTCTGAGGTGCTCCATGGTCCCTGTGTGTACCAGAGGTATCCCTTTCCAGTGATGCTGCTGAGGTATACCATGGTCCCTGTGAGTATCAGAGGTATCCCCTTCCAGGAGAGCTCCCTCAGGTGTTCCATGGTAAATCTGTGTACCAGAGGTATCCCCTTCCAGTAGGGCTACCTCAGGTGTTCCATGGTCCCTGTGTGTACCAGAGGTATCACCTTCCCTGAGAGCTCCTGAGGTGCTCCATGGTCCCTGTGTGTACCAGAGGTATCCCCTTCCAGGAGAGCTCCTGAGATGCTCCATGGTCCCTGTGTGTACCAGAAGTATCCCCTTCCAGGAGAGCTCCCTTGTGTGTTTCATGGTCTCTGTGTGTACCCGAGGAATCCTCTTCCATCAGAGCTCCTAAGATGCTCAATGGACCCTATGGGCACCAGACGTATCACCTTCCATGAGAGCTCCTGAGGTGCTCCATGGTCTCTGTGTATACCAGTGGTATCCTCTTCCATGAGAGCTCCTGAGATGCTCCATGGTCCCTATGAGCACCAGAGGTATCACCTTCCATGAGAGCTCCTGAGGTGCTCCATGGTCCCTATGGGTACCAGAAGCTCCATGGTCCCTACGGGTACCAGAGGAATCCTGTTCCATGAGAGCTCCTGAGATGCTCCATGGTACCTATGGTTACCAGAGGTATCCCCTTCCATGAGAGCTCCTGAGATCCTACATTGTCCCTGTGTGTGACAGAGGTATCCCCTTCCAGGAGAGCTCCCTAGGTGTTCCATAGTCTCTGTGTATACAGAGGTATCCTCTTCCATGAGAGCTCCCTCAGGTGCTCCATGGTACCTGTGTGTACCAGAGGTATCCCCATCCAGGAGAGCTCCCTAAGATGCTCCATGGTCCCTGAGTGTACCAGAGGTATCCCCTTCCAGGAGAACTCCCTCAGGTGTTCCATGGTCCCTGTGTGTACCAGAGGTATCCCCCTCCAGGAGAGCTCCCTCAGGTGTTCCATGGTCCCTGTGTGTACCAGAGGTATCTGTGAGAAGGTAGCCTCTTTCTAGCCTTGTTACCCCCACTTTTGGCCTGTTTGTGAGTGTATGTCAGGGTGTTTGTCACTGTTTTCACTGTCTCACTGGGATCCTGATAGCCAGGCCTCAGTGCTCATAGTGAAAACACTATGTTTTCAGTATGTTTGTTATGTGTCACTGGGATCCTGCTTGTCAGGACCCCAGTGCTCATAGGTTTGTGGCCTATATGTATGTGTCACTGGGACCCTGTCACACAGGGCCCCAGTGCTCATAGGCGTGCATGTCTATGTTCCCTGTGTGGTGCCTAACTGTCTCACTGAGGCTCTGCTAACCAGAACCTCAGTGGTTATGCTCTCTCATTACTTTCAAATTGTCACTAACAGGCTAGTGACCAATTTTACCAATTTACATTGGCTTACTGGAACACCCTTATAATTCCCTAGTATATGGTACTGAGGTACCCAGGGTATTGGGGTTCCAGGAGATCCCTATGGGCTGCAGCATTTCTTTTGCCACCCATAGGGAGCTCTGACAATTCTTACACAGGCCTGCCACTGCAGCCTGAGTGAAATAACGTCCACGTTATTTCACAGCCATTTTACACTGCACTTAAGTAACTTATAAGTCACCTATATGTCTAACCTTTACCTGGTAAAGGTTAGGTGCAAAGTTACTTAGTGTGTGGGCACCCTGGCACTAGCCAAGGTGCCCCCACATTGTTCAGAGCCAATTCACTGAACTTTGTGAGTGCGGGACACCATTACACGCGTGCACTACATATAGGTCACTACCTATATGTAGCTTCACCATGGTAACACCGAATATGGCCATGTAACATGTCTATGATCATGGAATTGCCCCCTCTATGCCATCCTGGCATTGTTGGTACAATTCCATAATCCCAGTGGTCTGTAGCACAGACCCTGGTACTGCCAGACTGCTCTTCCTGGGGTTTCTCTGCAGCTGCTGCTGCTGCCAACCCCTCAGACAGGCAGCTGCCCTCCTGGGGTCCAGCCAGGCCTGCCCCAGGATGGCAGAACAAAGAACTTCCTCTGAGAGAGGGTGTGACACCCTCTCCCTTTGGAAAATGGTGTGAAGGCAGGGGAGGAGTAGCCTCCCCCAGCCTCTGGAAATGCTTTGTTGGGCACAGATGTGCCCAATTCTGCATAAGCCAGTCTACACCGGTTCAGGGACCCCTTAGCACCTGCTCTGGCGCGAAACTGGACAAAGGAAAGGGGAGTGACCACTCCCCTGACCTGCACCTCCCCTGGGAGGTGTCCAGAGCTCCTCCAGTGTGCTCCAGACCTCTGCCATCTTGGAAACAGAGGTGCTGCTGGCACACTGGACTGCTCTGAGTGGCCAGTGCCACCAGGTGACTTCAGAGACTCCTTGTGATAGGCTCCTTCAGGTGTTAGTAGCCTTTCCTCTCTCCTAGGTAGCCAAACCCTCTTTTCTGGCTATTTAGGGTCTCTGTCTCTGGGGAAACTTTAGATAACGAATGCATGAGCTCAGCCGAGTTCCTCTGCATCTCCCTCTTCACCTTCTGATAAAGGAATCGACCGCTGACCGCGCTGGAAGCCTGCAAACCTGCAACATAGTAGCAAAGACGACTACTGCAACTCTGTAACGCTGATCCTGCCGCCTTCTCGACTGTTTTCCTGCTTGTGCATGCTGTGGGGGTAGTCTGCCTCCTCTCTGCACCAGAAGCTCCGAAGAAATCTCCCGTGGGTCGACGGAATCTTCCCCCTGCAACCGCAGGCACCAAAAAGCTGCATTACCGGTCCCTTGGGTCTCCTCTCAGCACGACGAGCGAGGTCCCTCGAATCCAGCGACACCGTCCAAGTGACCCCCACAGTCCAGTGACTCTTCAGCCCAAGTTTGGTGGAGGTAAGCCCTTGCCTCACCTCGCTGGGCTGCATTGCTGGGAACCGCGACTTTGCAAGCTACTCCGGCCCCTGTGCACTTCCGGCGGAAATCCTTCGTGCACAGCCAAGCCTGGGTCCACGGCACTCTAACCTGCATTGCACGACTTTCTAAGTTGGTCTCCGGCGACGTGGGACTCCTTTGTGCAACTTCGGCGAGCACCGTTTCACGCATCCTCGTAGTGCCTGTTTCTGGCACTTCTCCGGGTGCTACCTGCTTCAGTGAGGGCTCTTTGTCTTGCTCCACGTCCCCTCTCTCTGCAGGTCCAATTTGCGACCTCCTGGTCCCTCCTGGGCCCCAGCAGCGTCCAAAAACGCCAAACGCACGATTTGCGTGTAGCAAGGCTTGTTGGCGTCCATCCGGCGGGAAAACACTTCTGCACGACTCTCCAAGGCGTGGGGGATCCATCCTCCAAAGGGGAAGTCTCTAGCCCTTGTCGTTCCTGCAGTATTCACAGTTCTTCAGCCTAGTAAGAGCTTCTTTGCACCAACCGCTGGCATTTCTTGGGCATCTGCCCATCTCCGAGCTGCTTGTGACTTTTGGACTTGGTCCCCTTGTTCCACAGGTACCCTCAGTCAGGAATCCATCGTTGTTGCATTGCTGATTTGTGTTTTCCTTGCATTTTCCCTCTAACACGACTATTTTGTCCTTAGGGGAACTTTGGTGCACTTTGCAATCACTTTTCAGGGTCTTGGGGAGGGTTATTTTGCTAACTCTCACTATTTTCTAATAGTCCCAGCGACCCTCTACAAGGTCACATAGGTTTGGGGTCCATTGGTGGTTCGCATTCCACTTCTGGAGTATATGGTTTGTGTTGCCCCTACCCCTATGTTTCCCCATTGCATCCTATTGTAACTATACATTGTTTGCACTGTTTTCTAAGACTATACTGCATATTTTTGCTATTGTGTATATATATCTTGTGTATATTTCCTATCCTCTCACTGAGGGTACACTCTAAGATACTTTGGCATATTGTCATAAAAATAAAGTACCTTTATTTTTAGTATAACTGTGTATTGTGTTTTCTTATGATATTGTGCATATGACACTAAGTGGTACTGTAGTAGCTTCACACGTCTCCTAGTTCAGCCTGAGCTGCTTTGCTAAGCTACCATTATCTATCAGCCTAAGCTGCTAGACACCCTATACACTAATAAGGGATAACTGGGCCTGGTGCAAGGTGCAAGTACCCCTTGGTACTCACTACAAGCCAGTCCAGCCTCCTACAGTATCCCATTCCAGGAGACCTCCCTCAGGTGGGCCCTGTGTGTACCAGAGATTTCCCCTCCCAGGAGAGCTCCCTCAGGTGTACCATGGTCCCTGTGTGTACCAGACGTATCCCCTTCCAGGAGAGCTCCCTCAGGTGTCCCATGGTCTCTGTGTGTACCAGAGGTATCCCCTTCCAGGAGAGCTCCCTCAGGTGTTCCATGGTCCCTGTGTGTACCAGAGGTATCCCCTTCCAGGAGAGCTCCAGAGGTGCTCCATGGTCCCTGTGTGTACCAGAGGTATCCCCTTCCATGAGAGCTCCTGAGATGCTCCATGGTCCCTGGGTGTACCAGAGGTATCCCCTTCCAGGAGAGCTCCTACAGGTGTTCCATGGTCCCTGTGTGTACCAGAGGTATCACCTTCCATGAGAGCTCCTAAGGTGCTCCATGGTCCCTATGTGTACCATAGATATCCCTTTCCATGAGAGCTCCTGAGATGCACCATGGTCCCGGTGTGTACCAGAGGTATCCCCCTCCAGGAGAGCTCCCTCTGGTGTTCCATGGTCCCTGTGTGTACCAGAGGTATCCTCTTCCAGGAGAGCTCCTGAGATGCTCCATGGTCCCTGTGTGTACCAAAGGTATCCCCTTCCAGAAGAGCTCCCTCAAGCATTCCATGGTCCCTGTGTGTAACAGAGGTATCTCCTTCCAGACGAGCTCCATCGGGTGTTCCATGGTCCCTGTGTGTACCAGAGGTATCCTCTTCCATCAGCTCCTAAGATGCTCCATGGTCCCTATGGGCACCTTCCATGAGATCTCCTGAGGTGCTTCATGGTCCCTATGGGTACCAGAACCTCCATGGTTATGGGTACCAGAGGTATCACCTTCCATGAGAGCACCTGAGGAGCTCCATGATCTCTGTGTATACCGGAGGTATCCTCTTCC
Source organism: Pleurodeles waltl (assembly GCF_031143425.1). Lineage (NCBI taxonomy): Eukaryota > Metazoa > Chordata > Amphibia > Caudata > Salamandridae > Pleurodeles > Pleurodeles waltl. The sequence continues at coordinate 1,192,881,929 of NC_090448.1, forward strand.
ATGAGAGCTCCTGAGATGCACCATGGTCCCTATGAGCACCAGAGATATTACCTTGCATGAGAGCTTCTGAGGTGCTCCATGGTCCCTGTGTGTACCAGAGGTATCCCCTTCCAGGAGAGCTCCCTCAGGTGTTCCATGGTCCTGGGTGTACCAGAGGCATCCCTTCCAGGAATGCTGCTGAGGTGAACCATGGTCCCTGCGTGTACCTCAGGTATCCTTTCCAGGGATGCTGCTGAGGTGCACCATGGTCCCTGTGTGTAACAGAGGTATCCCCTTCCAGGAGAGCTCCCTCAGTTGTTCCATGGTCCCTGTGTATACCAGAGGTATCCCCTTCCATGAGAGCTCCTGAGATCCTACATTGTCCCTGTGTGTGCCAGAGGTATCCCCTTCCAGGAGAGCTCCCTAGGTGTTCCATAGTCTCTGTGTATACAGAGGTATCCTCTTCCATGAGAGCTCCCTCAGGTGCTCCATGGTACCTGTGTGTACCAGAGGTATCCCCATCCAGGAGAGCTCCCTCAGATGCTCCATGGTCACTGAGTGTACCAGAGGTATCCCCTTCCAGGAGAACCCCCTCAGGTGTTCCATGGTCCCTGTGTGTACCAGAGGTATCCCCTTCCAGGAGAGCTCCCTCAGATGCTCCATGGTCCCTGAGTGTACCAGAGGTATCCCCTTCCAGGAGAACCCCCTCAGGTGTTCCATGGTCCCTGTGTGTACCAGAGGTATCCCCTTCCAGGAGACCTCCCTCAGGTGTTCCATGGTCCCTGTGTGTACCAGACGTATCCCCTTCCAGGAGAGCTCCCTCAGGTGTCCCATGGTCTCTGTGTGTACCAGAGGTATCCCCTTCCAGGAGAGCTCCCTCAGGTGTTCCATGGTCCCTGTGTGTACCAGAGGTATCCCCTTCCAGGAGAGCTCCAGAGGTGCTCCATGGTCCCTGTGTGTACCAGAGGTATCCCCTTCCATGAGAGCTCCTGAGATGCTCTATGGTCCCTGGGTGTACCAGAGGCATCCCCTTCCAGGAGAGCTCCTACAGGTGTTCCATGGTCCCTGTGTGTACCAGAGGTATCCCCTTCCAGGAAAGCTCCCTCTGGTGTTCTATGGTCCATGTGTGTACCGGATGTATCCCTTCCAGGGATACTGCTGAGGTGTACCGTGGTCCCTATGTGTACCAGAGGTATCCCCTTCCAGGAGAGCTCCCTCGGGTGCTCCATGGTCCTTGAGTGTACCAGGTATCCACTTTCAGGAGAACTCCCTCAGGTGGTCCATGGTCCCTGTCTGTACCAGAGGTATGCACTTCCAGGAGAGCTCCCTCAGCTGTACCAGAGGTATCCCCTTCCAGGGGAGATCCCTCAGGTGGTCCCTGTGTGCACCAGAGGTATCACCTTCTAGGAGAGCTCCCATAGGTGTACCATGGTCCCTTTGGTAACCAGATGTATCCCCTTCCAGGAGAGCTAGTGAGGTGCTCCATGGTCCCTGTGTCTACCAGAGGTATCCCCTTCCAGGACAGCTCCCACAGGTGTTCCATGGTCCCTGTTTGTACCAGAGGTATCCCCTTCCGGGAGAGCTGCTGAGGTATACCATTCTAGGGATGCCGCTGAGGTGTTCCATGGTCCCTGAGTGTACCAGAAATATCCCCTTCCAGGAAAGCTCCCTCAGGTGTTCCATGGTGTCTGTGTGTACCAGAGGTATCCCCTTCCAGGGATGCTGCTGAGGTGAACCATGGTCCCTGTGTGTACCAGAGGTATCCCCTTCCAGGGATGCTGCTGAGGTGTACCATGGTCCCTGTGTGTACCAGAGGTATCCAATTCCATGGGAGCTCCTGAGGTGCTTCATGGTCCCTGTGTGTACTAGACGTATCCCCTTCCATAAGAGCTCCTGATATGCTCCATGGTCCCTGTGTGTACCAGAGGTATCACCTTCCAGGTGAGCTCCCTCATGTGTTCCATGGTCCCTGTGTGTACCAGAGGGATCACCTTCCACGAGAGCTCCTGAGGTGCTCCTTGGTGCCTGTGTGTACCAGAGGTATCCCCTTCCAGGAGCGCTCCTGGGATGCTCTATGGTCCCTGTGTTTACCAGAGGTATCCTCTTCCAGGAGAGCTCCGTCAGGTCTTCCATAGTGCCTATGTGTACCAGAGGTATCCCCTTCCAGGAGAGCTCCTTCAGGTGTTTCACGGTCCCTGTGTGTACCAGAGTTATCCATTCTAGGGATGCTGCTGAGGTGTACCATGGTCCCTGTGTGTCCGCTTCCAGGAGAGCTCCCTCAGGTGCTCCATGGTCCCTCTGCATATCAGAGGTACCCCTTCAATGAGAGCTCCTGAGATGCTTCATGGTCCCTGTGTGTACCAGAGGTATCCCCTTCCAGGAGAGCTCCTTCCGGTGTTCCATGGTCCCTGAGTGTACCAGAGGTATCTCCTTCCATAGGAGCACCTGAGATGCTCCATGGCCCCTGTGTGTACCAGAGGTATCCCCTTCCAGGAGAGCTCCTGAGATGCACCATGGTCCCTGTGTGTACCAGAGGTATCCCCTTCCAGGAAAGCTCCATCTGGTGTTCCATGGTCCCTGTGTGTACCAGAGGTATCCCCTTCCAGGAGAGCTCCAGAGGTGCTCCATGGTCCATGTGTGTACCAGAGGTCTCCCCTTCCATGAGAGCTCCTGAGATGCTCCATGGTCCCTGGGTGTACCAGAGGTATCCCCTTCCAGGAGAGCTCCTACAGGTGTTCCATGGTCCCTGTGTGTACCAGAGGTATCACCTTCCATGAGAGCTCCTAAGGTGCTCCATGGTCCCTATGTGTACCAGAGGTATCCCTTTCCATGAGAGCTCCTGAGATGCACCATGGTCCCGGTGTGTACCAGAGGTATCCCCCTCCAGGAGAGCTCCCTCTGGTGTTCCATGGTCCCTGTGTGTACCAGAGGTATCCTCTTCCAAGAGAGCTCCTGAGATGCTCCATGGTCCCTGTGTGTACCAAAGGTATCCCCTTCCAGAAGAGCTCCCTCAAGCATTCCATGGTCCCTGTGTGTAACAGAGGTATCTCCTTCCAGACGAGCTCCATCGGGTGTTCCATGGTCCCTGTGTGTACCAGAGGTATCCTCTTCCATCAGCTCCTAAGATGCTCCATGGTCCCTATGGGCACCTTCCATGAGATCTCCTGAGGTGCTTCATGGTCCCTATGGGTACCAGAACCTCCATGGTTATGGGTACCAGAGGTATCACCTTCCATGAGAGCACCTGAGGAGCTCCATGATCTCTGTGTATACCGGAGGTATCCTCTTCCATGAGAGCTCCTGAGATGCACCATGGTCCCTATGAGCACCAGAGATATTACCTTGCATGAGAGCTTCTGAGGTGCTCCATGGTCCCTGTGTGTACCAGAGGTATCCCCTTCCAGGAGAGCTCTCTCAGGTGTTCCATGGTCCTGGGTGTACCAGAGGCATCCCTTCCAGGAATGCTGCTGAGGTGAACCATGGTCCCTGCGTGTACCTCAGGTATCCTTTCCAGGGATGCTGCTGAGGTGCACCATGGTCCCTGTGTGTAACAGAGGTATCCCCTTCCAGGAGAGCTCCCTCAGGTGTTCCATGGTCCCTGTGTATACCAGAGGTATCCCCTTCCATGAGAGCTCCTGAGATCCTACATTGTCCCTGTGTGTGACAGAGGTATCCCCTTCCAGGAGAGCTCCCTAGGTGTTCCATAGTCTCTGTGTATACAGAGGTATCCTCTTCCATGAGAGCTCCCTCAGGTGCTCCATGGTACCTGTGTGTACCAGAGGTATCCCCATCCAGGAGAGCTCCCTCAGATGCTCCATGGTCCCTGAGTGTACCAGAGGTATCCCCTTCCAGGAGAACCCCCTCAGGTGTTCCATTGTCCCTGTGTGTACCAGAGGTATCCCCTTCCAGGAGACCTCCCTCAGGTGTTCCATGGTCCCTGTGTGTACCAGAGGTATCCCATTCCAGGAGACCTCCCTCAGGTGGGCCCTGTGTGTACCAGAGATTTCCCCTTCCAGGAGAGCTCCTTAAGGTGTACCATGGTCCCTGTGTGTACCAGACGTATCCCCTTCCAGGAGAGCTCCCTCAGGTGTCCCATGGTCTCTGTGTGTACCAGAGGTATCCCCTTCCAGGAGAGCTCCCTAAGGTGTTCCATGGTCCCTGTGTGTACCAGAAGTATCCCCTTCAAGGAGAGCTCCAGAGGTGCTCCATGGTCCCTGTGTGTACCAGAGGTATCCCCTTCCATGAGAGCTCCTAAGATGCTCCATGGTCCCTGGGTGTACCAGAGGTATCCCCTTCTATGAGAGCTCCTGAGATCCTACATTGTCCCTGTGTGTACCAGAAGTATCCCCTTCCAGGAGAGCTCCCTTGGGTGTTCCATGGTCTTTGTGTGTACCCGAGGAATCCTCTTCCATCATAGCTCCTGAGATGCTCTATGGACCCTATGGGCATCAGAGGTATCACCTTCCATGAGAGCTCCTGAGGTGCTCCATGGTCTCTGTGTATACCAGAGGTATCGTCTTCCATGAGAGCTCCTGAGATGCTCCATGGTCCCTATGAGCACCAGAGGTATCACCTTCCATGAGAGCTCCTGAGGTGCTCCATGGTCCCTATGGGTACCAGAAGCTCCATGGTCCCTACGGGTACCAGAGGAATCCTCTTCCATGAGAGCTCCGGAGATGCTCTATGGTACCTATGGCTACCAGAGGTATCACCTTCCATGAGAGCTTCTGAGGTGCTCCATGGTCCCTGTGTGTACCAGAGGTATCCCTTTCCAGTGATGCTGCTGAGGTATACCATGGTCCCTGTGAGTATCAGAGGTATCCCCTTCCAGGAGAGCTCCCTCAGGTGTTCCATGGTAAATCTGTGTACCAGAGGTATCCCCTTCCAGTAGGGCTACCTCAGGTGTTCCATGGTCCCTGTGTGTACCAGAGGTATCACCTTCCCTGAGAGCTCCTGAGGTGCTCCATGGTCCCTGTGTGTACCAGAGGTATCCCCTTCCAGGAGAGCTCCTGAGATGCTCCATGGTCCCTGTGTGTACCAGAAGTATCCCCTTCCAGGAGAGCTCCCTTGTGTGTTCCATGGTCTCTGTGTGTACCCGAGGAATCCTCTTCCATCAGAGCTCCTAAGATGCTCAATGGACCCTATGGGCACCAGACGTATCACCTTCCATGAGAGCTCCTGAGGTGCTCCATGGTCTCTGTGTATACCAGTGGTATCCTCTTCCATGAGAGCTCCTGAGATGCTCCATGGTCCCTATGAGCACCAGAGGTATCACCTTCCATGAGAGCTCCTGAGGTGCTCCATGGTCCCTATGGGTACCAGAAGCTCCATGGTCCCTACGGGTACCAGAGGAATCCTGTTCCATGAGAGCTCCTGAGATGCTCCATGGTACCTATGGTTACCAGAGGTATCCCCTTCCATGAGAGCACCTGAGATCCTACATTGTCCCTGTGTGTGACAGAGGTATCCCCTTCCAGGAGAGCTCCCTAGGTGTTCCATAGTCTCTGTGTATACAGAGGTATCCTCTTCCATGAGAGCTCCCTCAGGTGCTCCATGGTACCTGTGTGTACCAGAGGTATCCCCATCCAGGAGAGCTCCCTAAGATGCTCCATGGTCCCTGAGTGTACCAGAGGTATCCCCTTCCAGGAGAACTCCCTCAGGTGTTCCATGGTCCCTGTGTGTACCAGAGGTATCCCCCTCCAGGAGAGCTCCCTCAGGTGTTCCATGGTCCCTGTGTGTACCAGAGGTATCTGTGAGAAGGTAGCCTCTTTCTAGCCTTGTTACCCCCACTTTTGGCCTGTTTGTGAGTGTATGTCAGGGTGTTTGTCACTGTTTTCACTGTCTCACTGGGATCCTGATAGCCAGGCCTCAGTGCTCATAGTGAAAACACTATGTTTTCAGTATGTTTGTTATGTGTCACTGGGATCCTGCTTGTCAGGACCCCAGTGCTCATAGGTTTGTGGCCTATATGTATGTGTCACTGGGACCCTGTCACACAGGGCCCCAGTGCTCATAGGCGTGCATGTATATGTTCCCTGTGTGGTGCCTAACTGTCTCACTGAGGCTCTGCTAACCAGAACCTCAGTGGTTATGCTCTCTCATTACTTTCAAATTGTCACTAACAGGCTAGTGACCAATTTTACCAATTTACATTGGCTTACTGGAACACCCTTATAATTCCCTAGTATATGGTACTGAGGTACCCAGGGTATTGGGGTTCCAGGAGATCCCTATGGGCTGCAGCATTTCTTTTGCCACCCATAGGGAGCTCTGACAATTCTTACACAGGCCTGCCACTGCAGCCTGAGTGAAATAACGTCCACGTTATTTCACAGCCATTTTACACTGCACTTAAGTAACTTATAAGTCACCTATATGTCTAACCTTTACCTGGTAAAGGTTAGGTGCAAAGTTACTTAGTGTGTGGGCACCCTGGCACTAGCCAAGGTGCCCCCACATTGTTCAGAGCCAATTCACTGAACTTTGTGAGTGCGGGACACCATTACACGCGTGCACTACATATAGGTCACTACCTATATGTAGCTTCACCATGGTAACACCGAATATGGCCATGTAACATGTCTATGATCATGGAATTGCCCCCTCTATGCCATCCTGGCATTGTTGGTACAATTCCATAATCCCAGTGGTCTGTAGCACAGACCCTGGTACTGCCAGACTGCCCTTCCTGGGGTTTCTCTGCAGCTGCTGCTGCTGCCAACCCCTCAGACAGGCAGCTGCCCTCCTGGGGTCCAGCCAGGCCTGCCCCAGGATGGCAGAACAAAGAACTTCCTCTGAGAGAGGGTGTGACACCCTCTCCCTTTGGAAAATGGTGTGAAGGCAGGGGAGGAGTAGCCTCCCCCAGCCTCTGGAAATGCTTTGTTGGGCACAGATGTGCCCAATTCTGCATAAGCCAGTCTACACCGGTTCAGGGACCCCTTAGCACCTGCTCTGGCGCGAAACTGGACAAAGGAAAGGGGAGTGACCACTCCCCTGACCTGCACCTCCCCTGGGAGGTGTCCAGAGCTCCTCCAGTGTGCTCCAGACCTCTGCCATCTTGGAAACAGAGGTGCTGCTGGCACACTGGACTGCTCTGAGTGGCCAGTGCCACCAGGTGACTTCAGAGACTCCTTGTGATAGGCTCCTTCAGGTGTTAGTAGCCTTTCCTCTCTCCTAGGTAGCCAAACCCTCTTTTCTGGCTATTTAGGGTCTCTGTCTCTGGGGAAACTTTAGATAACGAATGCATGAGCTCAGCCGAGTTCCTCTGCATCTCCCTCTTCACCTTCTGATAAAGGAATCGACCGCTGACCGCGCTGGAAGCCTGCAAACCTGCAACATAGTAGCAAAGACGACTACTGCAACTCTGTAACGCTGATCCTGCCGCCTTCTCGACTGTTTTCCTGCTTGTGCATGCTGTGGGGGTAGTCTGCCTCCTCTCTGCACCAGAAGCTCCGAAGAAATCTCCCGTGGGTCGACGGAATCTTCCCCCTGCAACCGCAGGCACCAAAAAGCTGCATTACCGGTCCCTTGGGTCTCCTCTCAGCACGACGAGCGAGGTCCCTCGAATCCAGCGACACCGTCCAAGTGACCCCCACAGTCCAGTGACTCTTCAGCCCAAGTTTGGTGGAGGTAAGCCCTTGCCTCACCTCGCTGGGCTGCATTGCTGGGAACCGCGACTTTGCAAGCTACTCCGGCCCCTGTGCACTTCCGGCGGAAATCCTTCGTGCACAGCCAAGCCTGGGTCCACGGCACTCTAACCTGCATTGCACGACTTTCTAAGTTGGTCTCCGGCGACGTGGGACTCCTTTGTGCAACTTCGGCGAGCACCGTTTCACGCATCCTCGTAGTGCCTGTTTCTGGCACTTCTCCGGGTGCTACCTGCTTCAGTGAGGGCTCTTTGTCTTGCTCCACGTCCCCTCTCTCTGCAGGTCCAATTTGCGACCTCCTGGTCCCTCCTGGGCCCCAGCAGCGTCCAAAAACGCCAAACGCACGATTTGCGTGTAGCAAGGCTTGTTGGCGTCCATCCGGCGGGAAAACACTTCTGCACGACTCTCCAAGGCGTGGGGGATCCATCCTCCAAAGGGGAAGTCTCTAGCCCTTGTCGTTCCTGCAGTATTCACAGTTCTTCAGCCTAGTAAGAGCTTCTTTGCACCAACCGCTGGCATTTCTTGGGCATCTGCCCATCTCCGAGCTGCTTGTGACTTTTGGACTTGGTCCCCTTGTTCCACAGGTACCCTCAGTCAGGAATCCATCGTTGTTGCATTGCTGATTTGTGTTTTCCTTGCATTTTCCCTCTAACACGACTATTTTGTCCTTAGGGGAACTTTGGTGCACTTTGCAATCACTTTTCAGGGTCTTGGGGAGGGTTATTTTGCTAACTCTCACTATTTTCTAATAGTCCCAGCGACCCTCTACAAGGTCACATAGGTTTGGGGTCCATTGGTGGTTCGCATTCCACTTCTGGAGTATATGGTTTGTGTTGCCCCTACCCCTATGTTTCCCCATTGCATCCTATTGTAACTATACATTGTTTGCACTGTTTTCTAAGACTATACTGCATATTTTTGCTATTGTGTATATATATCTTGTGTATATTTCCTATCCTCTCACTGAGGGTACACTCTAAGATACTTTGGCATATTGTCATAAAAATAAAGTACCTTTATTTTTAGTATAACTGTGTATTGTGTTTTCTTATGATATTGTGCATATGACACTAAGTGGTACTGTAGTAGCTTCACACGTCTCCTAGTTCAGCCTGAGCTGCTTTGCTAAGCTACCATTATCTATCAGCCTAAGCTGCTAGACACCCTATACACTAATAAGGGATAACTGGGCCTGGTGCAAGGTGCAAGTACCCCTTGGTACTCACTACAAGCCAGTCCAGCCTCCTACAGTATCCCATTCCAGGAGACCTCCCTCAGGTGGGCCCTGTGTGTACCAGAGATTTCCCCTCCCAGGAGAGCTCCCTCAGGTGTACCATGGTCCCTGTGTGTACCAGACGTATCCCCTTCCAGGAGAGCTCCCTCAGGTGTCCCATGGTCTCTGTGTGTACCAGAGGTATCCCCTTCCAGGAGAGCTCCCTCAGGTGTTCCATGGTCCCTGTGTGTACCAGAGGTATCCCCTTCCAGGAGAGCTCCAGAGGTGCTCCATGGTCCCTGTGTGTACCAGAGGTATCCCCTTCCATGAGAGCTCCTGAGATGCTCCATGGTCCCTGGGTGTACCAGAGGTATCCCCTTCCAGGAGAGCTCCTACAGGTGTTCCATGGTCCCTGTGTGTACCAGAGGTATCACCTTCCATGAGAGCTCCTAAGGTGCTCCATGGTCCCTATGTGTACCAGAGATATCCCTTTCCATGAGAGCTCCTGAGATGCACCATGGTCCCGGTGTGTACCAGAGGTATCCCCCTCCAGGAGAGCTCCCTCTGGTGTTCCATGGTCCCTGTGTGTACCAGAGGTATCCTCTTCCAGGAGAGCTCCTGAGATGCTCCATGGTCCCTGTGTGTACCAAAGGTATCCCCTTCCAGAAGAGCTCCCTCAAGCATTCCATGGTCCCTGTGTGTAACAGAGGTATCTCCTTCCAGACGAGCTCCATCGGGTGTTCCATGGTCCCTGTGTGTACCAGAGGTATCCTCTTCCATCAGCTCCTAAGATGCTCCATGGTCCCTATGGGCACCTTCCATGAGATCTCCTGAGGTGCTTCATGGTCCCTATGGGTACCAGAACATCCATGGTTATGGGTACCAGAGGTATCACCTTCCATGAGAGCACCTGAGGAGCTCCATGATCTCTGTGTATACCGGAGGTATCCTCTTCCATGAGAGCTCCTGAGATGCACCATGGTCCCTATGAGCACCAGAGATATTACCTTGCATGAGAGCTTCTGAGGTGCTCCATGGTCCCTGTGTGTACCAGAGGTATCCCCTTCCAGGAGAGCTCCCTCAGGTGTTCCATGGTCCTGGGTGTACCAGAGGCATCCCTTCCAGGAATGCTGCTGAGGTGAACCATGGTCCCTGCGTGTACCTCAGGTATCCTTTCCAGGGATGCTGCTGAGGTGCACCATGGTCCCTGTGTGTAACAGAGGTATCCCCTTCCAGGAGAGCTCCCTCAGTTGTTCCATGGTCCCTGTGTATACCAGAGGTATCCCCTTCCATGAGAGCTCCTGAGATCCTACATTGTCCCTGTGTGTGCCAGAGGTATCCCCTTCCAGGAGAGCTCCCTAGGTGTTCCATAGTCTCTGTGTATACAGAGGTATCCTCTTCCATGAGAGCTCCCTCAGGTGCTCCATGGTACCTGTGTGTACCAGAGGTATCCCCATCCAGGAGAGCTCCCTCAGATGCTCCATGGTCACTGAGTGTACCAGAGGTATCCCCTTCCAGGAGAACCCCCTCAGGTGTTCCATGGTCCCTGTGTGTACCAGAGGTATCCCCTTCCAGGAGAGCTCCCTCAGATGCTCCATGGTCCCTGAGTGTACCAGAGGTATCCCCTTCCAGGAGAACCCCCCCAGGTGTTCCATGGTCCCTGTGTGTACCAGAGGTATCCCCTTCCAGGAGACCTCCCTCAGGTGTTCCATGGTCCCTGTGTGTACCAGACGTATCCCCTTCCAGGAGAGCTCCCTCAGGTGTCCCATGGTCTCTGTGTGTACCAGAGGTATCCCCTTCCAGGAGAGCTCCCTCAGGTGTTCCATGGTCCCTGTGTGTACCAGAGGTATCCCCTTCCAGGAGAGCTCCAGAGGTGCTCCATGGTCCCTGTGTGTACCAGAGGTATCCCCTTCCATGAGAGCTCCTGAGATGCTCTATGGTCCCTGGGTGTACCAGAGGCATCCCCTTCCAGGAGAGCTCCTACAGGTGTTCCATGGTCCCTGTGTGTACCAGAGGTATCCCCTTCCAGGAAAGCTCCCTCTGGTGTTCTATGGTCCATGTGTGTACCGGATGTATCCCTTCCAGGGATACTGCTGAGGTGTACCGTGGTCCCTATGTGTACCAGAGGTATCCCCTTCCAGGAGAGCTCCCTCAGGTGCTCCATGGTCCTTGAGTGTACCAGGTATCCACTTTCAGGAGAACTCCCTCAGGTGGTCCATGGTCCCTGTCTGTACCAGAGGTATGCACTTCCAGGAGAGCTCCCTCAGCTGTACCAGAGGTATCCCCTTCCAGGGGAGATCCCTCAGGTGGTCCCTGTGTGCACCAGAGGTATCACCTTCTAGGAGAGCTCCCATAGGTGTACCATGGTCCCTTTGGTAACCAGATGTATCCCCTTCCAGGAGAGCTAGTGAGGTGCTCCATGGTCCCTGTGTCTACCAGAGGTATCCCCTTCCAGGACAGCTCCCACAGGTGTTCCATGGTCCCTGTTTGTACCAGAGGTATCCCCTTCCGGGAGAGCTGCTGAGGTATACCATTCTAGGGATGCCGCTGAGGTGTTCCATGGTCCCTGAGTGTACCAGAAATATCCCCTTCCAGGAAAGCTCCCTCAGGTGTTCCATGGTGTCTGTGTGTACCAGAGGTATCCCCTTCCAGGGATGCTGCTGAGGTGAACCATGGTCCCTGTGTGTACCAGAGGTATCCCCTTCCAGGGATGCTGCTGAGGTGTACCATGGTCCCTGTGTGTACCAGAGGTATCCAATTCCATGGGAGCTCCTGAGGTGCTTCATGGTCCCTGTGTGTACTAGACGTATCCCCTTCCATAAGAGCTCCTGATATGCTCCATGGTCCCTGTGTGTACCAGAGGTATCACCTTCCAGGTGAGCTCCCTCATGTGTTCCATGGTCCCTGTGTGTACCAGAGGGATCACCTTCCACGAGAGCTCCTGAGGTGCTCCTTGGTGCCTGTGTGTACCAGAGGTATCCCCTTCCAGGAGCGCTCCTGGGATGCTCTATGGTCCCTGTGTTTACCAGAGGTATCCTCTTCCAGGAGAGCTCCGTCAGGTCTTCCATAGTGCCTATGTGTACCAGAGGTATCCCCTTCCAGGAGAGCTCCCTCAGGTGTTTCACGGTCCCTGTGTGTACCAGAGTTATCCATTCTAGGGATGCTGCTGAGGTGTACCATGGTCCCTGTGTGTCCGCTTCCAGGAGAGCTCCCTCAGGTGCTCCATGGTCCCTCTGCATATCAGAGGTACCCCTTCAATGAGAGCTCCTGAGATGCTTCATGGTCCCTGTGTGTACCAGAGGTATCCCCTTCCAGGAGAGCTCCTTCCGGTGTTCCATGGTCCCTGAGTGTACCAGAGGTATCTCCTTCCATAGGAGCACCTGAGATGCTCCATGGCCCCTGTGTGTACCAGAGGTATCCCCTTCCAGGAGAGCTCCTGAGATGCACCATGGTCCCTGTGTGTACCAGAGGTATCCCCTTCCAGGAAAGCTCCATCTGGTGTTCCATGGTCCCTGTGTGTACCAGAGGTATCCCCTTCCAGGAGAGCTCCAGAGGTGCTCCATGGTCCATGTGTGTACCAGAGGTCTCCCCTTCCATGAGAGCTCCTGAGATGCTCCATGGTCCCTGGGTGTACCAGAGGTATCCCCTTCCAGGAGAGCTCCTACAGGTGTTCCATGGTCCCTGTGTGTACCAGAGGTATCACCTTCCATGAGAGCTCCTAAGGTGCTCCATGGTCCCTATGTGTACCAGAGGTATCCCTTTCCATGAGAGCTCCTGAGATGCACCATGGTCCCGGTGTGTACCAGAGGTATCCCCCTCCAGGAGAGCTCCCTCTGGTGTTCCATGGTCCCTGTGTGTACCAGAGGTATCCTCTTCCAAGAGAGCTCCTGAGATGCTCCATGGTCCCTGTGTGTACCAAAGGTATCCCCTTCCAGAAGAGCTCCCTCAAGCATTCCATGGTCCCTGTGTGTAACAGAGGTATCTCCTTCCAGACGAGCTCCATCGGGTGTTCCATGGTCCCTGTGTGTACCAGAGGTATCCTCTTCCATCAGCTCCTAAGATGCTCCATGGTCCCTATGGGCACCTTCCATGAGATCTCCTGAGGTGCTTCATGGTCCCTATGGGTACCAGAACCTCCATGGTTATGGGTACCAGAGGTATCACCTTCCATGAGAGCACCTGAGGAGCTCCATGATCTCTGTGTATACCGGAGGTATCCTCTTCCATGAGAGCTCCTGAGATGCACCATGGTCCCTATGAGCACCAGAGATATTACCTTGCATGAGAGCTTCTGAGGTGCTCCATGGTCCCTGTGTGTACCAGAGGTATCCCCTTCCAGGAGAGCTCTCTCAGGTGTTCCATGGTCCTGGGTGTACCAGAGGCATCCCTTCCAGGAATGCTGCTGAGGTGAACCATGGTCCCTGCGTGTACCTCAGGTATCCTTTCCAGGGATGCTGCTGAGGTGCACCATGGTCCCTGTGTGTAACAGAGGTATCCCCTTCCAGGAGAGCTCCCTCAGGTGTTCCATGGTCCCTGTGTATACCAGAGGTATCCCCTTCCATGAGAGCTCCTGAGATCCTACATTGTCCCTGTGTGTGACAGAGGTATCCCCTTCCAGGAGAGCTCCCTAGGTGTTCCATAGTCTCTGTGTATACAGAGGTATCCTCTTCCATGAGAGCTCCCTCAGGTGCTCCATGGTACCTGTGTGTACCAGAGGTATCCCCATCCAGGAGAGCTCCCTCAGATGCTCCATGGTCCCTGAGTGTACCAGAGGTATCCCCTTCCAGGAGAACCCCCTCAGGTGTTCCATTGTCCCTGTGTGTACCAGAGGTATCCCCTTCCAGGAGACCTCCCTCAGGTGTTCCATGGTCCCTGTGTGTACCAGAGGTATCCCATTCCAGGAGACCTCCCTCAGGTGGGCCCTGTGTGTACCAGAGATTTCCCCTTCCAGGAGAGCTCCTTAAGGTGTACCATGGTCCCTGTGTGTACCAGACGTATCCCCTTCCAGGAGAGCTCCCTCAGGTGTCCCATGGTCTCTGTGTGTACCAGAGGTATCCCCTTCCAGGAGAGCTCCCTAAGGTGTTCCATGGTCCCTGTGTGTACCAGAGGTATCCCCTTCAAGGAGAGCTCCAGAGGTGCTCCATGGTCCCTGTGTGTACCAGAGGTATCCCCTTCCATGAGAGCTCCTAAGATGCTCCATGGTCCCTGGGTGTACCAGAGGCATCCCCTTCCAGGAGAGCTCCTACAGGTGTTCCATGGTCCCTGTGTGTACCAGAGGTATCCCCTTCCAGGAAAGCTCCCTCTGGTGTTCTATGGTCCATGTGTGTACCGGAGGTATCCCTTCCAGGGATACTGCTGAGGTGTACCGTGGTCCCTATGTGTACCAGAGGTATCCCCTTCCAGGAGAGCTCCCTCGGGTGCTCCATGGTCCTTGAGTGTACCAGGTATCCACTTTCAGGAGAACTCCCTCAGGTGGTCCATGGTCCCTGTCTGTACCAGAGGTATGCACTTCCAGGAGAGCTCCCTCAGCTGTACCAGAGGTATCCCCTTCCAGGGGAGATCCCTCAGGTGGTCCCTGTGTGCACCAGAGGTATCACCTTCTAGGAGAGCTCCCATAGGTGTACCATGGTCCCTTTGGTAACCAGATGTATCCCCTTCCAGGAGAGCTAGTGAGGTGCTCCATGGTCCCTGTGTCTACCAGAGGTATCCCCTTCCAGGACAGCTCCCACAGGTGTTCCATGGTCCCTGTTTGTACCAGAGGTATCCCCTTCCGGGAGAGCTGCTGAGGTATACCATTCTAGGGATGCCGCTGAGGTGTTCCATGGTCCCTGAGTGTACCAGAAATATCCCCTTCCAGGAAAGCTCCCTCAGGTGTTCCATGGTGTCTGTGTGTACCAGAGGTATCCCCTTCCAGGGATGCTGCTGAGGTGAACCATGGTCCCTGTGTGTACCAGAGGTATCCCCTTCCAGGGATGCTGCTGAGGTGTACCATGGTCCCTGTGTGTACCAGAGGTATCCAATTCCATGGGAGCTCCTGAGGTGCTCCATGGTCCCTGTGTGTACTAGACGTATCCCCTTCCATAAGAGCTCCTGATATGCTCCATGGTCCCTGTGTGTACCAGAGGTATCACCTTCCAGGTGAGCTCCCTCATGTGTTCCATGGTCCCTGTGTGTACCAGAGGGATCACCTTCCATGAGTGCTCCTGAGGTGCTCCATGGTGCCTGTGTGTACCAGAGGTATCCCCTTCCAGGAGCGCTCCTGGGATGCTCCATGGTCCCTGTGTGTACCAGAGGTATCCTCTTCCAGGAGAGCTCCGTCAGGTCTTCCATGGTGCCTATGTGTAGCAGAGGTATCCCCTTCCAGGAGAGCTCCCTCAGGTGTTTCACGGTCCCTGTGTGTACCAGAGTTATCCCTTCTAGGGATGCTGCTGAGGTGTACCATGGTCCCTGTGTGTCCGCTTCCGGGAGAGCTCCCTCAGGTGCTCCATGGTCCCTCTGCATATCAGAGGTACCCCTTCAATGAGAGCTCCTGAGATGCTTCATGGTCCCTGTGTGTACCAGAGGTATCCCCTTCCAGGAGAGCTCCTTCCGGTGTTCCATGGTCCCTGAGTGTACCAGAGGTATCTCCTTCCATAGGAGCACCTGAGATGCTCCATGGCCCCTGTGTGTACCAGAGGTATCCCCTTCCAGGAGAGCTCCTGAGATGCACCATGGTCCCTGTGTGTACCAGAGGTATCCCCTTCCAGGAAAGCTCCCTCTGGTGTTCCATGGTCCCTGTGTGTACCAGAGGTATCCCCTTCCAGGAGAGCTCCTGAGATGCTCCATGGTCCCTGTGTGTACCAAAGGTATCCCCTTCCAGAGGAGCTCCCTCAGGTGTTCCATGGTCCCTGTGTGTACCAGAGGTATCCCCTTCCAGGAGAGCTCCCTCAGGTGTTCCATGGTCCCTGTGTGTACCAGAGGTATCCCATTCCAGGAGACCTCCCTCAGGTGGGCCCTGTGTGTACCAGAGATTTCCCCTTCCAGGAGAGCTCCCTCAGGTGTACCATGGTCCCTGTGTGTACCAGACGTATCCCCTTCCAGAAGAGCTCCCTCAGGTGTCCCATGGTCTCTGTGTATACCAGAGGTATCCCATTGCAGGAGAGCTCCCTCAGGTGTTCCATGGTCCCTGTGTGTACCAGAGGTATCCCCTTCCAGGAGAGCTCCTGAGGTGCTCCATGGTCCCTGTGTGTACCAGAGGTATCCCCTTCCATGAGAGCTTCTACAGGTGTTCCATGGTCCCTGTGTGTACCAGAGGTATCCTCTTCCAGGAGAGCTCCCTCTGGTGTTCTATGGTCCCTGTGTGTACCGGAGGTATCCCTTTCAGGGATGCTGCTGAGGTGTACAGTGGTCCCTATGTGTACCAGAGGTATCCCCTTCCAGGAGAGCTCCCTCGGGTGCTCCATGGTCCTTGAGTGTACCAGGTATCCACTTTCAGGAGAACTCCCTCAGGTGTTCCATGGTCCCTGTGTGTACCAGAGGTATCCACTTCCAGGAGAGCTCCCTCAGCTGTACCAGAGGTATCCCCTTCCAAGGGAGATCCCTCAGGTGGTCCCTGTGTGCACCAGAGGTATCACCTTCTAGGAGAGCTCCCATAGGTGTACCATGGTCCCTTTGTGTACCAGATGTATCCCCTTCCAGGAGAGCTCCTGAGGTGCTCCATGGTCCCTGTGTGTGCCAGAGGCATCCCCTTCCAGGACAGCTCCCACAGGTGTTCCATGGTCCCTGTTTGTACCAGAGGTATCCCCTTCCAGGAGAGCTGCTGAGGTATCCCATTCTAGGGATGCCGCTGAGGTGTTCCATGGTCCCTGAGAGTACCAGAAGTATCCCCTTCCAGGAAAGCTCCCTCAGGTGTTCCATGGTGTCTGTGTGTACCAGAGGTATCCCCTTCCAGGGATGCTGCTGAGGTGAACCATGGTCCCTGTGTGTACCAGAGGTATCCCCTTCCAGGGATGCTGCTGAGGTGTACCATGGTCCCTGTGTGTACCAGAGGTATCCGATTCCATGGGAGCTCCTGAGGTGCTCCATGGTCCCTGTGTGTACTAGACGTATCCCCTTCCATGAGAGCTCCTGATATCCTCCATGGTCCCTGTGTGTACCAGAGGTATCACCTTCCAGGTGAGCTCCCTCATGTGTTATATGGTCCCTGTGTGTACCAGAGGGATCACCTTCCATGAGAGCTCCTGAGGTGCTCCATGGTGCCTGTGTGTACCAGAGGTATCCCCTTCCTGGAGTGCTCCTGGGATACTCCATGGTCCCTGTGTGTACCAGAGGTATCCTCTTCCAGGAGAGCTCCGTCAGGTGTTCCATGGTCCCTATGTGTACCAGAGGTATCCCCTTCCAGGAGAGCTCCCTCAGGTGTTTCATGGTCCCTGTGTGTACCAGAGGTATCCCTTCTAGGGATGCTGCTGAGGTGTACTATGGTCCCTGTGTGTCCGCTTCCAGGAGAGCTCCCTCAGGTGCTCCATGGTCCCTCTGTATATCAGAGGTACCCCTTCAATGAGAGCTCCTGAGATGCTCCATGGTCCCTGTGTGTACCAGAGGTATCACCTTCCAGGAGAGCTCCTTCCGGTGTTCCATGGTTCCTGAGTGTACCAGAGGTATCTCCTTCCATGGGAGCACCTGGGATGCTCCATGGCCCCTGTGTGAACCAGAGGTATCCCCTTCCAGGAGAGCTCCTGAGATGCACCATGGTCCCTGTGTGTACCAGAGGTATCCCCTTCCAGGAGAGCTCCCTCTGGTGTTCCATGGTCCCTGTGTGTACCAGAGGTATCCCCTTCCAGGAGAGGTCCTAAGATGCTCCATGGTCCCTGTGTGTACCAAAGGTATCCCCTTCCAGAAGAGCTCCCTCAGGTGTTCCATGGCCCCTGTGTGTAACAGAGGTATCCCCTTCCAGGAGAGCTCCATCGGGTGTTCCATGATCCCTGTGTGTACCAGAGGTATCCTCTTTCATCAGCTCCTAAGATGCTCCATGGTCCCTATGGGCACCTTCCATGAGAGCTCCTGAGGTGCTCCAAGGTCCCTATGGGTACCAGAACCCCCATGGTTATGGGTACCAGAGGTATTACCTTCCATGAGAGCACCCGAGGAGCTCCATGGTCTCTGTGTATACCAGAGGTATCCTCTTCCATGAGAGCTCCTGAGATGCTCCATGGTCCCTATGAGCACCAGAGGTATCACCTTGCATGAGAGCTTCTGAGGTGCTCCATGGTCCCTGTGTGTACCAGAGGTATCCCCTTCCAGGCCAGCTCCCTCAGGTGTTCCATGGTCCTGTGTGTACCAAAGGCATCCCTTCCAGGGATGCTGCTGAGGTGTACCATGGTCCCTGTGTGTACCAGAGGTGTCCGCTTCCAGGAGAGCTCCCTCAGGTGCTCCATGGTCCCTGTGTATACCAGAGGTATCCCCTTCCATGAGAGCTCCTGAGATGCTCCATGGTCCCTCTGTGTACCAGAGGTATCACCTTCCAGGAGAGCTCCTACAGATGCTCCATGGTCTCTGTGTATACCAAAGGTATCCTCTTCCATGAAAGCTCCTGAGGTGCTCCATGGTCCCTGTTTATACCAGAGGTATCCCCTTCCATGAGAGCTCCTTCAGGTGTTCCATGGTCCCTCTATGTACCAGAGGTATCCCCTTCCAGGGATGCAGCTGAGGTGTACCATGGTCCCTGTGAGTACCAGAGGTATCCCCTTCTAGGAGATCTCCCTCAGGTGTTCCATGGTCAATGTGTGTACCAGAGGTATCCCCTTCAAGGAGAGCTCCCTCAGGTGTTCCATGGTCCCTTTGTGTACCAGAGGTATCCCCTTCCAGGCCAGCTCCCTCAGGTGTTCCATGGTCCTGTGTGTACCAGAGGCATCCCTTCCAGGGATGCTGCTGAGGTGTACCATGGTCCCTGTGTGTACCAGAGGTGTCCGCTTCCAAGAGAGCTACCTCAGGTGCTCCATGGTCCCTGTGTATACCAGAGGTTTCCCCTTCCATGAGAGCTCCTGAGATGCTCCATGGTCCCTCTGTGTACCAGAGGTATCACCTTCCAGGAGAGCTCCTACAGATGCTCCATGGTCTCTGTGTATACCAGAGGTATACTCTTCCATGAGAGCTCCTGAGGTGCTCCATGGTCCTTGTTTATACCAGAGGTATCCCCTTCCATGAGAGCTCCTTCAGGTGTTCCATGGTCCCTGTATCTACCAGAGGTATCCCCTTCCAGGGATACTGCTGAGGTGTACCATGGTCCCCGTGAGTACCAGAGGTATCCCCTTCTAGGAGATCTCCCTCAGGTGTTCCATGGTCAATGTGTGTACCAGAGGTATCCCCTTCCAGGAGAGCTCCCTCAGGTGTTCCAATGTCCCTGTGTGTACCAGAGGTATCCCCTTCCAGGAGAGCTCCCTTGGTTGTTCCATGGTCCCTGTGTGTAGCAGAGGTATCACCTTCCATGAGAGCTCCTGAGGTGCTCCATGGTCCCTGTGTGTACCACAGGTTTCCCTTTCGATGAGACCTCCTGAGATGCACCATGGTCCCGGTGTGTACTAGAGGTATCCCCTTCCAGGAGAGCTCCCTCAGGTGTTCCATGGTCCCTGTGTGTACCAGAGGTATCCCCTTCCAGGAGAGCTCCTGAGATGCTCCATGGTCCCTGTGTGTACCAGAAGTATCCCCTTCCAGGAGAGCTCCCTTGGGTGTTCCATGGTCTCTGTGTGTACCCGAGGAATCCTCTTCCATCAGAGCTCCTGAGATGCTCTATGGACCCTATGGGCACCAGAGGTATCACCTTCCATGAGAGCTCCTGAGGTGCTCCATGGTCTCTGTGTATACCAGAGGTATCCTCTTCCATGAGAGCTCCTGAGATGCTCCATGGTCCCTATGAGCACCAGAGGTATCACCTTCCATGAGAGCTCCTGAGGTGCTCCATGGTCCCTATGGGTACCAGAAGCTCCATGGTCCCTACGGGTACCAGAGGAATCCTCTTCCATGAGAGCTCCTGAGATGCTCCATGGAACCTATGGGTACCAGAGGTATCACCTTCCATGATAGCTTCTGAGGTGCTCCATGGTCCCTGTGTGTACCAGAGGTATCCCCTTCCAGGGATGCTGCTGAGGTGTACCATGGTCCCTGTGACTACCAGAGGTATCCCCTTCCACGAGAGCTCCCTCAGGTGTTCCATGGTAAATCTGTGTACCAGAGGTATCCCCTTCCAGTAGGGCTACCTCAGGTGTTCCATGGTCCCTGTGTGTACCAGAGGTATCACCTTCCATGAGAGCTCCTGAGGTGCCTCATGGTCCCTGTGTGTACCAGAGGTACCCCTTTCCATGAGAGCTCCTGAGATGCACCATGGTCCCTGTGTGTACCAGAGGTATCCCCTTCCAGGAGAGCTCCCTCTGGTGTTCCATGGTCCCTGTGTGTACCAGAGGTATCCCCTTCCAGGAGAGCTCCTGAGATGCTCCATGGTCCCTGTGTTTACCAAAGGTATCCCCTTCCAGAAGAGCTCCCTCAGGTGTTCCATGGTCCCTGTGTGTAACAGAGGTATCCCCTTCCAGGAGAGCTCCATCGGGTGTTCCATGGTCAA